>NW_019211455.1:15526768-15574593 GCF_002443255.2 Varroa destructor | reverse complement strand
TGTGTGTGTTGCGTTTTAAGTGTATAGAATAGAAAAAAACATTTGAAGGAAGCTGAGCCTGTACACCACTGAAACATATCTTAAAAACAATGTCCACAAAAAGGACAATAGTCCGGATTCGCCGTTCTAAGCGGCCGCTATATACAACAGTAAGCTCATAGTGAGGCAAGGGGCAGCCCTGTCATTTAGACTATCCTAAATTCATATTTGGTTTCCCAAGAAATAAAATTTCAAACTATCTATCTTGTGGGCGACCCTCTATTAGACCGTTACAAGCAAATCCGTTGTATTTTGAACTATGTGGCTAACTTTTGAATTATGTACCGCTAGTAGTATAGATTCGATTGGTAAACAAACGCTAGTAAAATTTACTTGAGAAAAAACATCTGTTAGCGTCGAAAGGCAAGGGTGAGCGGTCAGGTTTTTGTTCCTCGAATACCATAACGCTGCGGAAATTCATTGGAGATTAGTGAACACGTTAGGCAAAAAGGCTTTAAGCGAACGTTTTAAGAACAGAGATTGAAGTGTTAAAAATCAAACGCCCATACCTGAAGAGCAAAAACGCATTACCGCAGTCGAGGAGGATTTTCACGAAAAAAAAAGTTTGGAGTCTAAAGTCTGTGTCGGTGAAGACTGGAACCCCACGTGTAACGTATCCTAGAATTCTAACCCAAATAGTTGAAATCCAGCTGAAAAAATGGGTCTCCCATGAATTGGCTCCAGGCCAGTGGGAAATGTGTGTAATGTATTCCACGTGCAATTTGCAAAATTCTAATCAATAACCAGGATTATACGCCCGCCATGGATGAGGCGTAGTTTATCTCTACTATCAGCCGCAGGGAGACCAGGCGATAGGGTAGAATTGCCCTGGAGAGACTTCGGAGGCAGTGTCAAGTAGGGTAGGACGTAAGGTGATAGTAGTACTTACAATAAACATTAAGGGCATCTGCGGTTATGAGATACTCGCCGAAAATGAAACAAAGAATGCAGCCCACTATCTCGGGTCTCTCAAGAGACTCATGAGCTGTTGACATGGTAATGAAAAGCGCGTGGTCTGGTTATTTGATGACAACGCTAGATCTTATCGCCACGTCTCAATGATTTCCTGAAGTACACAAAGGAATATCTAACGTTGGCTTTAACCGGTATATTCACCCGATCTAAATCTGTATGACTGCGGGGCTGGCTATGTCCTAATAAAGGCATGAAAATTGCAAACGGAAACACGAGTAGAAGGTATAGGACTCCTTCAAAGCGCTCAGATCTCTGACACACTTTTGTAAAAAATAAGGGAGTGATCATTGTTCTATCCAAACAAGTTCAAAGGTTTGTTTTTCAATTTCGAAGTCCACCGGATTCGCTTGCAACAGTCTATTATTATATTTTTTCCAACGTTTTTGGAAATTTTTGACTACAAGACTGCTCGAACCTTGATATTCTTTTTAAGTGGATTTCGTTGCACATCGAGCTTTTGAAAAGCTATCACCTAAACTAAAAAGCCTAGAAACGACCATTCGGATGTATTTTTCAGTTAAGTTCATTCGCTCTTTTCACGCGCATAAAAAAATTTCCTCGTTGTGATCAACTTCTATGAATAAATTGTACCCGTAGTGCTCATTTCAGGGTTTGCCTATCTCTAAACAGTGTAAATCGCAATTTACTTATATATATTCTTCGTGTTTAGGTTTACGGCTCAAGGCGATGCTTCCTGGGACACGATGCTGCCGTAATTTCTTACCGTGTGGCTAGGTGACAACTTTATCGTTTCACACCGTCTGCGCGCCGCGTTTGAATCCTCCATTATTTCTATCCAAATCCACTTCGGGTTGAATTTCACCTGACGTTGGAGTATACAAGTTATCGCGGCCATTAATCGATCTATAGCTGCAGCTTATTGTTCTGTAGTTTATCATAAGTATTAAATGAAACCTTTTGTTCTATTCATTCTAAACAGAAAGAAATGGACATTTTGACAGAAAAGTCGACAAGTGATGATTTAAAGAGTGACACGTTCGACGATATGTATGTGGTGGTGTGTACTGTGATTTCCACACTTCAGTTCTAAACCGTGCGCCTTAGCGTAACGTCCAATCTATTTTACTGCGCATACTGCACATCGGCAGGACGGTAACGGTGCAGATCCGTCTATCGATTCCGACGGCCTCGCGAACCAAGTTCCATTCACTTGTTGATAACACGAGGCCTTATACTCATAGGCTACGTACTCAAAATTGATATTAATGACGGAAAGGACGTACCTGAGAAAGCCTGACTGTTCCTTTATTCTAGTCAGGACAGAATAATAATATTTGCTACAGAATAATGATAATTTGCAACAGATGTAAACTGGACAGAATATTACCTATGTACTTTGGCAGTTTAGATTGATTTTGTACCTGATAAAATTGGACGGATTTCAAATTACCGAATAATCATTAAGACAGCGTGGGCAAGTGTGTTGTACTTGCAGTGTCTGCTTCTTCTCTCTCTTATCAAATTAAGTAATATAGAAGTTTGTAGCGAACCGTGATTAACCACCCTCGAGCACGATCGGCTTCAATCAGGGATGCCGGGGGAAACATCATTATATGTTCTCTTTTGTATTTTGAAGAAAGATTTAAAATTGGATCATCTTTCCTGGGAGTGACTTTCGGGACAGGAATAATTCTTGGAATACTTCTCTTTTGATATCTAGTCATTTTTCATGCGCGGCAATGTCATATCTGCAACGTTACCTAGCTTCTTGTAACCTTCTTATCATTTCGTGCACGGCCTTGGTAACAGACTTGCTGTTATGAAATTCGCGCATCATCACATAGCTCATTCATTTTACTCCAGGAAATAGAGCGAACGGAATACTGGTGGGATAGCAGTCGAGTATGTTCTTTTATACTTTTGCTATTTCTAAAGCTTCATAATAAAATAGAGCTCAAGCCGAACTTTGCCGTCGTTTCAGCACTGAACCAGATAAAAGAACGACCCTAAACTATGCTCAATTCTGATGCAAGCCTTCTTCTACTTTTAGGGGTTCATTCGTTTGATTACACAGCCGAGGAGAACACCGGTTAGGTGTCCAAAGTTTACACTGTTTTTTTTACCCTTTTATAATTCTTTACCTTCTCATTTGGTGAGACGACCAGGTTCTTTCCTAGTGATTTGACGTTTACTATTGTAGACTTTGCTTGATCTCTATTTATCGATACCCAAACAAGAGGTTTTCCTCGAGCATTTTGGCAGCAGATTATCAAATGTTTCACCTACCCGCCATAACTGATCTATCCTAAAAATTATAAATGCACAATTTGTAATTTTTTTCAAGTTTTATAGAATTTAGCAAAAATCGACCCGCAATATGGCGACAAGCCTAATCAGAAAAATGAACAAAGGAAAACTAACTTACGCAAGTATACAGACACTTTTTTTCTGCAAACACGGGAACTTATGGAACAACAAAAAAACTGTTCCTAAAAAGTAAGAATAAAGCGGTTTTTCTACGTTCTTGTTCTTTTTTGCCTATTCTCAAAATGATCGGCGTAAATAGAAGTCCTCAAATGGCCCTAAAGGCCAAATGAGAAATAGACCACTCACGCACATAGACACCGTTGGCTATAAGGAGGAATCTGTTTGGAACTTTACTTTTTCGTTGAAGCAATTGCGGAAAAACCACTTTGAAGCTTCAAGTGTGGCCTCGCTCTACAGAAGCGTTCGATCGACAATTACGATATTTACGTGAAAACGCGTATATTAATCTTCTTAGGCTCATAATTTTTGCGAAGGAACAAAACTTCAGACTTGAAGGGTTGATTCGATCGTTCGATTGATGATTCTGCCGTTGCGGGATTTAACGAATAGAATTGGATTAGTCATGCTCTTAAGTATGAGTACTCTTAAATACATAAGAGCGTCATTTCTAGACTGATTGTAACACGTTATACGATATTTCACTGTAGTATTGTTCTTTTCTATTATAGGCATTGTTTGGAAGACTGATCCCAACATCTAAAACTTTTCAACAATATTCCGGAATACATAATATGCTACCTAACGTCTCCTATTCGCTTAAATAACTTGCTTATTTTTTAATTATATGTGTTTTTATAGGACCTGCGAAAATTTGCGCAATTTACCTAAACCGAATTCTCTATCAAATACGTAGGTGATTTGCAGCGTGGCTATAGAGTAATAATTTGGCGCTGCTTGTCCCCATGTTTGTTGCATTGGCCCTTAACAAGCCAAAACGTTGATAACAGAAATCTTATCAGAATGTTAACAGGCCCTCTCTGTGTGACCACAAGACCTAAAATGGCCTTGCATAGAATAGGTGCATCGGTGCGTTCAGAAGTGGCCTTTTACATAAATTTGAAATAAGACAAAGGCAACTGATTATAAATGGAATTGTGCCCGTCGCTTCGTTGTGGCTTGTCATCGTCACATCTACAATCACGAAACATCTGATTATCACTCGTTGCCGTTCTAACTACTTGTAAAACACGTTATAAACATGAAGATCACAATGCAGTCAACAACGATTGATAGAGTGGTCTGGGGTTTGTACAGACCGGAAGAAATGTTTGAAAAATTGCGGTTCTTCGGATGAGTATAGTTTTCTCCCACACGGGCCGTATTAGAAAATGTATGCAAATATTTTATTAGGAAAACACTTGCAAGTGACTAGGTAAAACTATCTTCGCACAAAAGCAAACAATTTTGAAAATATACGAAAAATAGTTATCTTGATCTATTTTAGGTGAAGTTCGTAACGAAACGAGAGGCATTGCATTATTTCAAATCTAATATGGCTCTATACAGAATGCAACATAAAAAAAAATTACTATAGACTCCAACAGAGCCTTTACGTACCTGGTCATTTAGACTTTCAAGAACAATAGCTTGTGGCAAATGTCGATTTAATATTGGCCATTTTTTAGTTCCGTGTATTATATATTCAAGGTGTGGTATGCGTTTCAAAAAAATCGCTAAAAACATAAAAAAAGGATGTGTTCTTTCGCAGAAAATTAGAAAACGGCTGTATTTCATAGAAGAAAGCCTATTTACCTGAACCTGCTCGCCAATGATACATATTCGGACGTTGTTACTAACATGTCGGTATTTCGAGCATTTGTTCCACTGATACGTAGAAAAAGGCTACTTTGATCTACAAGATCAATGGGCATCGTTTTGTAGTGACATACCCAAGTTCGTTCACCCAGTAACTAACATTAAATATCAAGAGAATCCGTATGGGGCGTATTTAGACTAACGTTAGCACAATACACGCAACCATGTGTCCCAGTGTTATCGTGGCACTGAATGGAAATTCGTCATGACCCGGTCGAGATCGCTAAGTTCTATTGTTCATATTAGCGTGCTAACCCATAACTATCTTATGGTCAATAGTAAACGAAACTGCCAGCACGAAAGATTGAAAGCACCGAGTGTCGTCCGTAAAAGTCCTATGTCATCTACCGAATAGATTCTTGCATCGGCACGAAAAGCTCCCTGGTAACCTAACCTGCGCTAAACTTGTCATAAAATTTCGATACTGTAAACAATAATCTATTTTACAGCTGGAGTTTGTTCAGTTTTATTAAGCCTTAATTGTTTTTTTTCAATATACTATATATACATAGGACTCCGATCTATCTGTGATCTATCTGTAATATGAACGAAAGGTAATAAAAAAAGATCATACAAATTTTAGAATAAAACTTTTCAAACATAAACGATAAATATGTCATATCACCCTCAATTATTTATAGCTAATACGAACAAATACAAGCTATAATGGTTATTCAGTACAAAATTCAGCGTTTTCGATTGTTATAACTTTCATAGTATTGATCTCGAAGGCGTTTTTGTCTTCGTTGGTTCCTGTATAAGTTTTACAATTATTAATATATATAATAAGCTAGGTATATCCACGGCCCAAATTCTGATAACAAGGTACCCCGACAGTATTTATCAATGAAAGATAAACGAGCTATACAGTTCCAATTTCAGGAGGCGTACCAATGGGAGCTCCAGTAGTATACGTTCCGTGTACTACGGCTAGATATTTTTTTAACTGCATTATTACGGTTATATTTACAAATCAATTGCATGTCTTTAATTATCGCAACGTTTTTACCGTCATACCTGTTTGCATCCGTCGAACCGCTAGTAATACAGAAGGCACAAATATTAATTATTCAGTTTTTCTGCTTCTTTGCGGGAGTGGGTATTGCTTATCTACTTTTAAAATCATGATTTTGATTTGGGCAACTTCTCTCAAACTTCATAATTTAAAGACGTTGTTCTCTTACCTTATATCCGCATCATTACGGAATGAATGGAAGCCAAATTCACCGCGTCACGTTTCACTGTAGTCGCTAGAAATTTCAATGACAAGTAACGGGACAGACGATAACTTGATCCCCCCTAATGCCAAATTAATGAGCAAACACCTTTCTTCTAATAGTACAACACAGGAATAGAGACTGGAAACATCGTGAGGCGTAGACGTATGGAATCGACTGTGTCGTTGAACGCGTGTTTTACCCTTCCTCACGTCCTATTAATGATGCAACCTCTGTGCGCACTATTTTTATGAAGTCCTTCATTGTGGCGTAAAAAAACGACTCGTTTATGAGAAGTACCCGCCTGGCGCTCGATACGCCGAACTACACTCTGCAGTGCCGCTTGTAGAGCTGTTTTCCTGAACAGGACCTGTTGCTATTTCCTGGGATTAGAACACACAGATGTAAGTGTTTGTATGTTTGCGATTAAGTGAGTTTTGTGTCTGCTTTATTTCTGCGTTTGTCCTATGTTTGTACTGTTAGTTTGTAATGGGGATATATCATGAGAGTCGTGCAACATATTTATGATCAACTATCTCTAACTGGCTGAGCATACTAAACAACCAAGATTATTATGGCGTATTACAGCAGCAGCTTTTGCCCTGTATAATCATGGAGGAAGGCTGGTCGATCTTGAACCTACATGCATAATGCAATTCTTTTTAAAGGAGGTTTGGCTTATTAAATTCTAACATTATCACTGTGTATGCATACAAAGTAAACAGCGGGCTTTGCGGGTTAAAAGAAAAGCATCTTTACGAGCAATATCGTGTTCATTCTCATAGCAAAGGAAGGGATATTCTATCAAATATCACTAACCATTAGCTTGCTTATTATCTGGGCGGAAGCTGTTGTCTGACCCGGTCGTGTTCGTGTCGAGTTGTACGTTACGCCTGTTTGTCTCAAGGCGTTCCGGAAGTCAAACGTAGGTAAGTCTTCACGCGCGCATAACACCGTACTTCTCTCTGTTGGTGCATCTCGTGAATAATAAAGCAAGTTAGAGATATTTCTTCATTTAGTTTCTAAAAATCTAAACCGATTTCGTTAAGGACACGAAAATTAGGGGTAGGACGTGGAACTTCCCGTACCGTATGATCAAGACTGGCCGAAAAAATCTGCATTCAAATGGGCATTAAATTGTCAAAGTCGTAAAACAAGTAAAGACTGAGTGTTTGATATTTCTTATAGCCAACATTCATTATTCAACAAACGGTGCGTCTCCATCTAATTTTCAGCAGTAATTTTGCATTTTTAGACTACTTCTTATCTGTTGTAAAATATTTAGATATAGAGTAGTAAATGTTTTGGATAGAGCCTTACGGTCACGAGTTGAGCCTTACGGTGAAGTCTGCTCGTTGACGAAATACTGAGGTTTAACTATCCTAACCTGTAAATATAACAGAATAAGCTAATAAAAGAGAATTCCTGTTTTAGGGTGTGTGAGCAACCTTTACATTGTCTTTGTGCAAGTCGAGATATGTAAGTACGCAGTGATAACGAATTGCATTGGCAATTAAGCCCTTTCGAGAACCGCAAAATCACTGATATAAACACATACAAATGTGAGCAAGAATCGATGTTGGGACGCATTTTTTTGACAACATGGTAGGGAATCTTGACGGCGATCATACGATGATCCGACCATTATAATATCCGTGACCTAATCCAACTTTTTGAACAAGCGTCTACTTTTAAACAAACCGACTAGCAACTTTCGTTCATCTGTTTATATTCCAACGAAGTTACAGTTCAGTACCGCTCATTATTAACAGTCCCAAGACAAGCTCCAACTGTCATATTTTAGCTATTCTAATTGTGTTATTCATTGCAAACACCTTTCTATAGTGGCGGATGCCAGATTCGGATGAAGAACCATCCTGAACAATTCTGGCACACAATAAATGACCTACTATCGTGATCCGAGTGGAGAAAACCCGCTCTCCCAAATGTACTAACCTCTTCGTGAGCACGTCTATAAAACTAGCGTCGGTAGCTGCTCACAGATACTTATCTCTCAGTCAGAAAAGTCACAGCGTGACGAACAAGACATAACAAAACTACACCCATGATAATAATACTGCAAGTAGCAGTAGTTTGCACGTACGTACGTACGTAAGTAAAGCATAGCAATTGTTGTTTTCGTGTGCAACAAGAGGTCCATTAATCAGAAACGTATCCTCATAAAGCGTGTATGGGTTGACGACCAAACAAAAAGTTTCGCTCCGTTCCACGTTCGTTTTCACTCATGCTAATAATTAATCCTTCGAATTAAGCATTTTCCGCCGTTACCGGCGCTACTGTTCCTGGCATAATCTTCAATTGGCAAACGTACTCGGCTCGTTTTCGTAGCCTCATTGTCGGTTGATGCGACTTGTGCCTGAACTCGAGCCTTGTGCACGAGTGCGTGGCAGATGGCTGTCGCGCTGATTGTGCTTTTTCAGTAGAAAAGCTGCCTATTCCCCCACCGAAGCAGCTCGGGCTAGGCCAGACCGGGCGCGGTCTGGTGGAACCTGCAGTGAATTTCTCGGAACAGTAGCACTATTCCGTTAACAAACGTCACACAGAGGGAATTTGTTGGCAAGCGTCAAGGTAAACACACGAGAACTACGAAGTGCGGCGAAATATCGCACGTAGATTTGCGAGATAATGTTTTTTAAGCGGGTGGGAACTTTACTAGAGAAGCTCGAGACGGATATTACATTTGTCCACCATAAATATCTAGAGCCGTAAGGATACCTTCTGTTAAGGTTTGCGCATAGTTGGGACGTTTCCCTGTAATATAAAGGGTGCTTGTGGAGACCGAGCAGGCTTCCTTGCCCCGTTGCTGCGGATCTGAAATAGCAATTGATTGTTATTGCAGCATATGCGAGACGACGGTAATTATAAAATATTTTTCTGAATAACTTGAAATGCGAAGCGCTAAACATTTTTACTGCATTGATATACGGTGTGCAGATGCCTACGGCTACCTAGTCCCGGCGGTTCGACGCCCATGTACTCTCTTTATGTGTATTAGTCTACCATTATACGAGATGGAAAATATAATATTGTGAGCCTGTTAGGCATATTGTCTAGTTTATAATGAGAAATACTCTACTAGCGCACCCTTTTGAAGCTCTTTAGCGTCAATAGGTGGCGTCTTTTCCATCCATGGCAGCTTTTTTTTCGAAAATTTTGACAAAAAGTGTGATTTAAAACGCATTATAATTCGACTGAAAGAAGAACATCTCTATGCAGCATTTAAGTCATATAGAATATCCTTTTAGATCTAGGTAAGTCTGTTTGCAAGCTTGAACTTAGTCTGGGAGAGACCAACTATATTATCTATAACAAGGTTCATCCGTTCATTTAGAGAATGTCTGCGCACCGTTGTCGGTCGCGCATTGACGATCGGTACTTTTTCGTGGCTATTTCTTGCATGCTTATACCCATGTTCACTGTAAACCTCAGCCAACGACTGAATTCGGTTGCTACTAGGACAGTTTATTTATTTTTAATCTTTCTATAATATCGCCGAGTACTTTCCAGGTTGTCTCTTTCGTCCCGTCTTGCCAGGTATTAATGGCATAAACATTTTTGAGTCTATTGGTAGATCCCCAGCTATAAATATCTCTGTGTGGTGGGTGGGCCGCACTCAGTGAATCCTGTAACGCTGTGCGTCTATTTAACGTTCCTGAGCCCCACTAGTGCACTAGATAGCGATAATCCGACTATGTCGATGCTGTCTAATGGTTTGTTCTTATTGTGCCCTTCAGTGAAATTCTCCAGATAAGTTTGAATAATAAAAGTTCTACAATACGGCTGACACCGTACAAGGGCGGCGAGAGGACGTTAGCCCGCAAATATCAACATGCCAGCATAAAGGTGTGGTATGACCCCTTATACGTATGGGAAAGCATTACATATAATAGGGGTCAGATGGAGCATATTGTGATCATGTGATTTGGTGTCGTACCGTGTTACAGTATACAAAGGGTCAGACGCGGCCGTGTTCGCCGGGCGTTTCTAGGCCGACTTATGTTAGCCGATCAATTATGGCTCTGGCAGTGCTCACCATATAGTAATTTGTTAGTTAAGATAAATTAAGCTCTAACGCGGCCTCACTTAAAAAAAGGAATTCTACATTTGGCCAATAATCGCACGCATGTATTCGGTGACATGTAGGAAAAATGCATACACTTAACTACGTCTAGTTACTTGTTGAAAAGCCTTTTCCTGCAGCGGGATCTCATCGTGGCTTCTTCCACTTTATCAGACAATGGCCTTAGTCTATTTTTAAATTGTTATCCTCTAAGTTAAGTTAAACTAGTCCATAAATGGCAAACGTTATTTTTAATAATCAAGTCAAACACCTTACCTTATCTCTCTAAGCGGAGCTACAATGCCGGCAAGCTGGAATAATGTTACGAGACATAAAGTTTATGCCATCGACACAAGCCTGGACAATATGCCTCGTTACGGACACTATCGAGTGCTAGTCTCGTCTCAAAGTAGGTACGCGCTACACAGCACTCGTCCGCCGGGGCCGAAGTTGAGAAAAATCAAATCAACTGTGATATCTATCTACTCGAGCTCCGTTTACCGCTTGGTTCAATTAGTTGGTTGGCTGTCACCTTTTCACCGTTTTATATGAATTGCATTTACAAGAATCGAACCGACAGACGCACACTTTTAATCTCATCCCCTTGAGCCATATTGACTGATATTGTCGACCGGACTTTCAACTCTGATAATTACTAGCTTCGACCCTTTAATGTTTGCCGGTACTTTTGACTCAGTTTCTTCTCGGGGAAATCACTAACTGCCATTTTGTTAGGACAAGGCTTCAGCGAATGGGCCAGAACCTTTTAGCTTAGTTCCGGTTTCTGTCAACGGCTCCTGCATCGTTAGCGGACTGGTCAGGGCTTGTAACTAAAACTAATTATCTTTGTTGTGATAGAGACAGTATGCAGGTAATATCCGTGTAGAAACAAAGAACAATACGGCAGTTGTGTACCGCATTAATTTTTATATAGTAATTTATAATAGACTGTTAAAAGGGTGTTGACCGTTTTCAAACCAAAAATGTAGCATTTTTTTTTTTTTTTTCTAAATTTCGAAATAGTATTACCAAACTAAATCTACACCTATAAATCTGCGTGGTGGACTGCTAAGATTTTTTGGTCACATCACTTTTGTGCTTTCGGTTGATTCAATTGATTTTTAAATGTTCTCATTAAAACTAAATTAATACCATTAAGGATGTCCTCCGGTAATTTCTGGATTAGTATTGGAATTTCTCATGGTGAGTTCATGTCGGGCAGCTGAAGATGTCTGCGGTCGGGCATCGTTGTAGCGAAGGACGACGCTAACTTTCTTCAAACGTTTTCAAGCTTTTTGGTAATGAATGTTTAATTCCTTGGCGATATCCAGACGACTCTCGGGTGTCGGTCTCGCTCGATTTTCACAATGGTTTCATTAACCTTTTTCCGTACCTGGTCGACCATTACTCCTATTTTTCATATGGAAATTTCCAGAATTAAAGTTTGTTCCGATAACGCGTCTCAAGTGGCGAATTTTTAGGAGCGTAAGCAGCATTTGGACGTCTATCTTGGCGGAATTATAAAATAGGATTTTTACAAAAATTTATTCCACCTTTAAGGGATTCCAAATAATTTTAACATATCGGCTAATGGCAAACGTAAAGCAACTATAATGACTAGGGGTATGGTACTTGTCGATACTTTTTCGACAATTATACATATGTGTATATACATCCGAATATGACTGACAAGCTAAAATGGCACGTGCTGCAACGAACTCTCGGACGTTCTCAGTAGCTGGTCTCTTCCGCTGTCAACGGCTTCTGCTGGCCATCCGTACTCTTATAGTGTAGTTTTGGTCTTCTTGCTCCGAAATAGCAATGCAGTCAGTGTCTTTATCAGTGCAATAGCAACAATGCACTATTCACATTGATATCGTAAATATGTAAAATTTATCTGGCTTCAGGTGCTTACGCATCGCAATTCCGAAGACAAATCGTCTGCGTAGAGAGGAACTTTGAAGAGGCTCAAATATATACGATTGAAGGCAAAGTAAACCTCTATAAAGAGATGAATTATTACTTCGCATGGTTAACCTGCGGCCGCACCAAAAACCCGTTCAATAACATTATATGTATATAATCAACGTATACGGGCACCGTAGTCTATTCTCGGAGCTGAAAAAGCCGAAATGAGAGAGATACTGATAATAAGCTTACCCTATAGCTGACTTAACAGTTCTTCACTACATAACTAGCCCCCGTTGGTTGCCCCCCCGGCCGGATCGTCCGAAGCGCTCATCAATGATGTCGCACAAGCCTAAAAAAGATACATGCTCGAGCCGTTTCTCTCGCCGCTTCTGGCTACCGATGACAACCGACGCCGCTGATCTAGCCTGATCAACTGAGATATTGAACTATGGGCTTTACAAGGAAACCGCCAAGAATTGTAGAACAAGACAGAAAGCTGAGCGGACAAAGCTGTCGCACAAAACTTTATTGTGCAAAAGAAGCGATGACGCAAACTGTATACTCCCCACCCTTAGCCCATGCAACGCCGACACGCCAATAGACAACGACTAACAATATTACAAATCACAGATAGAGATACACAAATCGATATGATTATGCTTGCATCCACGTCCTACGCTGACCCTCCTTGCGCTAATGGGGCTAAAAGTAATTCAGTAATAAAAATTCCCAGCTATAACATGGGCATGATCATCTACAAATCGCCTATAGCTTCGTACGCACCATGCAACTCGTAGCACAGACTTCCTAATCTAGTACAAGATAAACTAAAGTAAAGGTTCAACATAATTCAATAATAAATACATACCCACTTATTCAGTAATAAGTAGGCGCTGTCTGCCATGGATAGTTCGGAAAATGTTCTGAAAGCACTGTAGTTATTGCTAGAATTTACAATTTTTCGCGGATCTGAAGGTACCGGGGTGAAGAAGCTCAAATGTCGTGTCCTGTAGTGCTTTTTAGTAAGTAAAATCTGCGTGACTGATCGCGACAAGAAAAGGAACTAAGAACGACGAGTTAGATTTTCGACGCCTTCCTCTGTGTTTAGCCTAAGTTTTATTAAGACTGCCTTCGGTAGATATCTGTCCATAGAATAAATAAATAAAAGGCCACTTAGGTTGCAGTTGTACTTTACGTCTTGAGATAGAAATATGAGTGCGTCAGGAAAAGCTTTCGCAACAACGCCACCCGCTAAAAGGAGCTCTAAATAAAATTGTGTGACACATTTTGCTCGTCAGTACGTGTTCATTACTTTACGGTAGTATGTTTTTAAATTTATTGAATCTTTCTTATTCTGAATCAATTGGAAAAAGTGTTAAAGTATGTTTTTCTTACAATTGCAAGCGCTTTAGCTCCGTTAAGTATCTGCATAAGCATGGAGTAGCTTTTTGAGACCAGACCTTTTTCAGACACAAATGTCACTACTAATTTCGAGAAGTTCGATATCTATTTTTCTGTAGAAGCGGTCTTGTTTAGTTGCTAAATTTCAAATAGTGGCGTATTTTTACTAACAATTTTTACATGTACAACAGTTATTCCACTTTTTACCACTTTACTTTTACCAGAATCGTTTACTTAATTGATGATTTTACAGATGCATTGCAAAATAAAGGTCCCCGCTTGGGGAAAATTATTTCAGGTAAATTTAATCATCCTTTTCGAGAAAAATCTCAAAGACACCAATAAATAGAGGAACCATATCGGCACTTTTTATGCAAATTAGCGACCGAATTACTCCAAATCAAGCCTGTAAACCTGACGAAGGAATTAAGGTTTGTAATTGAGTAACGATAGTATGCAAAAACTATTAAGACAAGGCTTTTCGCCAGAGGTGGCTGGGATTCGATCGATTGAACTTTAGTAGTGAAAGGTGAATTGAAGTTCAGTAACAAGAGAAAGCAATCGAAGCAAAACAAATCACACAACTATTCTTTAACTTAGCGCTACAAAAATATTTTCTTCTAGCAAAAATCAAAATTACTTCCTTTTGTTTTTTCTGCATACTTAAAATCTACCTATCTAAAGCCTTTTCCTTTAAGCCACAACAATAATGTACTGATTAATAACTGCATTATTAATATATATTGACGCATGGTTTACGTAAGTATTCCTGACAGTCATGACGCGTAGACCGCTTGGCTATGTAATCCAAGGTCGATTATTATTCTACAATATGTAACGTGCATTCTCTTCGTTCTCATTCATATCAACTGCAGTCCGTAGATAGCTCTAGGAGACAAACCATCCAAATATTCCGGTGGGGCATAATAACCGTTTTGCAAACCCAACTAAATCGCTTGCCCCCATCACCGCGCTCTACTACGTTTCTTCTCTAGCACTCTCCCTAACAATCAAGTTAAGCCTTCTTAACAAGAGGCAAACAGACAGCTATAACTGACAACGGATGAATCCTTGGATCTCGCAGGTGATGATGGTTCTCCTATTCAATCCGGCAAGTCGATGCTAGATGGGCGGGTGGCCATTCCTCGTCGCTGGTCGTTCTTATATTGCCAGATAGGAATGCTCTATATGTGCAATTGTGTTTAAATATGGTCGTCTGTACGCCAGTGTTTAAGGATTTTTGGGCGCTAACGCGGTATTTTCTCAAGCTACCGCAGGATCTACCGCCGCTGGCTGGCATCGTTACTGCCTGCAATCGCCATAGTCTCTGAGACGAGGCTGTATAAAGAACGATAACAGCATTAAGTCCGATACAAAAATATAGTCCGTCGGTAAGGCCGAATGCAGACCAACATTACTGGATCAGGGCTGGTGCATTGCAGGTTGTTGGACTTTTCTCTCAGAGAACGCTACAGACGCCTGCAAGACACCATGTTACTAAGACCGGCAGGAGCCGTTGTCTATCAGCCGTACTTTTGCCGTCATGCTGGGCTGCTATGGTGTTCGCGCTTTGGATGAAGTAAGAACGGTTAGTCGGTTACCCGATTTCTCCTGTCGTCCTGGACAGGCAACGACTAAGCGAGTTGCTTCTTGAGATAAAACGAAATCGAAGGCACGTAGAGGCAGCACCCAGCAAGTACGAGGAAGCGATGAGCCTGACGTATAGTCTAACGTATATCCTTTTTCCATTTCTTCTTAGTATTGGTGCTCATTCATCAGCGTGGTAATACCGCAGAAACGCAATAAAACGCCCAACGGTTATCCTTTACTTCGAATCGCCAGTGCCGCACGTTTTGGCAGACAACTACCATTTCCAAGATAACGCGGCCCTACAGCCTGTGCTGCTATCGTTGACCGGAGTCAATGCTGGGCTTCCTAGACTTCCATGCCATTTTGATCTCCACGAGACCCCTCCTTTTTTGCATTGAGCTTCAAGCAGAGTCGAAGTTTATTCGCCCTATGAGTTCTTCCACACCTTGCGCGATTTCCTTTTGCGGCCATCATATATAGGCATGCGGTGCATATATTTATGATCCTAAGAAATAAAGGCCTTGCCGACGGACACTAAGTTACATTTACCCCTAGAAAATGGTTGTCTTATTATTATTTATAGAGGGTAAGTTACATTCTATAACTAACGCGACTGCCCTTTAACCAGCAGTAGCCTAGCAGCTCATTACAGAGATCAATGTTGTCATGAGAATACACGCTACTAACGATTTCGGATGGTAGGCTCATTCATGCAAATGACTCGAATTCATGAAGTAAATAGCGCATAAAATGAGTGCCCTCCAAATAAGCGCAAGCAGTTTTAACGGCTGTCGATTTCTACCTGTTGTCGATGTATGCTCACATCACAAATCCTAGAACAATGTAAGAGCTATATTTGTGTCTAGCGACTTGTGCGCGCGCCAACAGCTGCAAAGCATGTTAGCGTCAGTAAAATAAATAAGCCATGTAAATAGGTGTAAGGCACATATCGAATGGCGGTTCCTCAATATGTCGTTACCGTGAGTTGTGTTTCAGCGACCTCAGTCTACACTCGCCGTTGACTAGCCGATAAACGGTGCTTACCGCCACATTGTCTTCAGCGAATCGCATCACCACCGTTACCACATGTAACCATAAGGTCGCAACGAAGTTCCCGATCGATCCTTTGTACTCTCCTAGTTGTGCTATTACCACCATTGTGCGATTACTACTGTAGTTAGCTGATGAAAACCGTTATTCGACTTTGTAATAATAGACGCAGCAAGCAGCCTTGCCCAAACCGCGGGGTGACTCGTTTGGCGTCGTGCTGTGTGAACTGCTCGACCTGGCCTCCGTGCCAATCCTGTGGTTTCATTCCCCATCTCTCTGTTAAGGGGAATAAAGATATACTGAATATATACGACTGGGGTGTTACTATTTCTAGCAATTGGCCAACTAGATCTAGCTTTCCAAGAGGTTTCTAGGCTTTCGATGATTGAATATCGAAAAGGAACGGCGAGAAGTTTTCTGTGTGAACTGGACGCGTACACACGCACACAGTCTGCCTATTCGCGGGGATCGCTAATGGTCCAGAAGAAAACGGCTTATTGTTACGGCTGAAGCATCAAATCCATGCTAGCAAGCAAAGGCTAACGGTGCGTCGTTGTTACGTTCAATATCTACACCAACGACCGAGGCCGTTGGTATCAACAAACAGTGCGGCTGTAGCCTCTGCGAGGACGGTGCGGAGTGGCGGAGAAATACGGCACACAGGACTTCGCTCCGACACTGCGATGCTGCTGTTGTAACGACTACGTCCGTTTGTTAACCGTAAAGATCTGTGACTAAACGCAAAGGACCTTTACGATCGACCCCTCGGAAGCTTATTCAGCAGCCACTTTGGTTTGGCTTTCTGTTGCTGTCAGCGCTTCGTCTTACATCCATCCGTTCATGAAGGAGATTTCGACCTTCGCACAGGCAGGACCTAGAATGAAGGACCCGGAGAAAAAGCCAGCCGATGCAATAATTTACAGTCTTTTGCTATTCGGCAACTATCGATAGGGTTGCTATTGATAGTCAATATTTGTAATCAGTGTAGGCGTTGGATGAGCTGTGCAGTGGATGTCTGCAATAGTTGGGTCGAGCATTCTTGACATTTCGCGGGGCTATACAGGAGCAGGTACGCGAGATATATGTAGAAATTTCTAATGTGAAGGTAAATTGAGATATTTTGTAATCATAGGTGAGCATTTTTTACCGGCTTATCATAGCCAAATATCAAAATGGCAAATATAATTACTGTTTTGCAATTTGTGGTATGTAAATGTCAGTCCGTTCCTATCGTGAAGTTTTACACAAACCAAAAAAGAAAGAAGTGTCCAACGAATCTATAAACGTATCCACATACATAAATGCAAGTTAATCAACTTTGGGCGTTTTCTCAAAGAACTGCAGTAATAACTGTACCGAAGCGAATATCTGTTTGATCGCCTAGGGCACTACTGAAACCGATACGAAAACGCAATACGGATTCAGGATTAAATGAAAATAGAAATTTCCAGCTGTTAGTTGACATTGGTAAGGCTTCAATGTCCTAACGCATTTGTAGGTAAGGTTGAAAAATAGAACGTAGTGACCTATGACTGTGACTATTATTGACTTAAAAATAGTTACGCTATAATTCGTCATTTGGCAAACCCGTCCATTAGCGAGTGGACGTTCGTTATAAAATGCACTATGATACATCTCTTTTGTCTGTTACAAATTCAAATATTTGTTATATATGATAGCATTTAAAACGTAAACTGGTTTTCGGAGTATTCAACTGTCCCTATTCATATGTATTTCTTCTCTCCTACCCGTTGCGCTCGCTCAAAATTGTTCTTACACTCGATAAACCGAATTCCCAACTAGGCAATAGGTCATACTTTTAATTCACGGAACTCTATCTAGTAAAATAAGCTGTTAGCCTGTAAACCGTTTCGATGTCGTTAGAAGACCTGTTAGCGGAACCTTACTCAGACCATTTGACCGATTCAAGCCCAAGACTAGAAATTGCTTCTGAATTAAATATTGGAGTCAAAATTCAATCAGTTTTATGTATATACGTGCCTTCGGAGGCTATGCATCTTGACTGGCTATGCACGTACATAGAACACATTTCGTCTTTGAAGGAAGAGCTTGTTTCTTTCGACATGTCTGAGTTTTGTCTATATAAATGTATACTATTTATGCGTAGGTCAAGGTTACACTTTGTGCTAAACGCTTAAAGGAATTATGGTGGTTCGAGCTGGGGAAATACGTATCAGGCAATACAGACTATGACAGCGCGTGTTACCAGACCGAGGCATGCACATGCGAATATGCCGGTTTTCCCTTTACATGTAAAAGAGTATTACATGAGCGCAGATGCTGTTGGCTATAGCTGAGACCTTTATGTAATATCCGATACTAAATATACACGTCCTCATTTGCGGGTAATTTTATTAGCACGGACGCATTCAAGACTCAGCATCGCGGTGATTAATGGTGGAAGGCAAATACCAGAGACGAAAAGGTCCAGCGCATCAGCTTGTCCACCATGTCGATTTTGACGACACTGTGAGATTTTACATTGCCCAAGTTCCCATCAAGCACGATGGACTGATGAACGGAACACATAGCAAGATATGACACACTGAATGCATGTACATTTCGCTCGGGTGCTGATAGTTTCATTAAACCTATACATTCGTTAAGCTGAACTTGTGTTTCGCTTCGCATTGCGTATTCGTTTAAATAAAAAAAAAACTAAGGACTAAGGTCTTAGCGTCCCTGCATAATTTGAGTAAACAAATATATCTGTGAGCGTTTATAAGTTGTTGTTACTAAGAAATAATATATGAGGAACTTCGCACACGATTACACTATATACATAAGCAGGCGCACGTAACTTGGAAGTTACGAAGGTTAAGACAGTAAACTGAGTAATAAGAGTTCGCAAATGTGAAGCGAGGGAGTCAAAAATATCCAAATAATTCACTTTGGTCTTTTCAGCCCAGATTTATTCTAGGTAAACTAACAGTTATCCTTATTGGTGATCGTTCACTGCTTTTCTATATCTTTTACAAAAAACAGAAATCTGCCAACGGAGCAGGCTCCGATTTTAGACAAATCCTACTCTGTCCTGTTGTACATAAAAAAAAAAAAGAAAATCATTAGAGTCAGCTAGCTTTGTTAATTCTGCATTTTTTAGTATCTTCTTTGCACTACACATTTGAATTAGTTAATCAGCGCACTTCCATCATTTGAATACATTTTTGAATACTTAATACATATGAATCATTTTGTAGTATGAAGGAAAGACTTTGAAAGTACTATCGCATAATTTCTACACCGTTCCTGTTCGATGAATCGTGCAGGTATCTCATTATAAAACCAGGACATCTTTTGATTATATAAGCTTCTATTGAACGCTTTCCGTTATCTAGTTGAGGGAAACTGTTCTTAAATTTGTGAAATAACTGGCGTATGATATGTTTTCGTGTCTTTAAATAATGCGTTGAATAAAAGAACAACATGAACTTCCTGAGAGCTTAAAACAAGACTGGATAATCTGGCCCTCAATCCTATCCAGATATTTATTCTACGCGGACACTTACTCACATGAAAATAGACACATCGAAGTAGTGTCTCACCCCTTCGACCGACACCCTTTACCCCCTTTCATATGGCTTGCTGTTACCGCCATCATTCGTTCAAGAGCAACAACACCCAAGGCAGCATAATCGTTCGCTAGGTGCATTTTTACATTTAATGGAATGGCAGGAACACTTTGCTACTGTCGCAGCAGGCGCGCAAGGACCAGACCGTTAGCCTGCTCGGTGGCGTCGTTCGTTCGGCGGGCTAACGATGACAATCATTTTTCATGGCCTCTCCACCTAAAAACTGCCAATCATCCTGTTCCTACCGCTGCTGCGTCGTCTGCTATTGCAGCTGCACCTTTCCTTGCTCACTGACTCTTCGTATTCACCGGCAACGAGGTCGGATAAGGCCGAGTGCGGCAGGTCACGAAAAGATGGAACCAAAAGGTGGAGAGTGTTTGAAAGGCGAAGAGGAGATATTGAAAGTGGATATGGAATGAGTTACCGACGGCAGAAGCGCAATGGCGTCGGTGCCGATATCGAGAGCTGTGGGCCATAAGGGGCGAGGCATGGCTGCTTGTAACGGCCGCTTTCGCTTGCTCTGCACAAGTGGCGTTAGCGCCAGTTCGTCATTGGTTGAGCACCTATGTGTCGTGGCCAACACCGATCTCGTTGCTTTGGCTGTTTTTCTCAATGTGTAAGAAACTCGCTCGAGGGCCAGTTCCAACACGGCGCGATGAGAGAGGCAGCGGCAAGCAATTGACCACGTCCATTGCTTCTAGCTAGGTCGTCGTCCTCATAGACTCTCACTGCTGTCATTAAGAATCGCTCCCCCTAAAAACAGCATTATAAGGAAAAATGTCTTTTTCGAGTCGGTGAAGAGCTTCCTACAGGCTTAAAGGCCTGCTCGAATACTGAAGATACGCGTTGGATCCTTGTCTCTGACTGCTCTCGTACATAAATCAGCCGTCGACGCCCGCAGCATGTCAGCCTAGTGCTCCGATGCACCGCTTAGCACGCCGTGTAATATAACTTGAGTGTCACATAATAACCTCTGCGTAAATGCTTCGAAGTTTACGTGTCTTCAGGGTGACGGACTACGTCTAGATGTGCCGTTTGCAGGCGGCTCTCGATGGTTGCTTGACGGTCTTTTACAGCGGGCGAAAATTCAGCTTTTGCAATTCCTCTAGCAGTAACGAGAGAGCTGAATCTGGGGATCGAAGAGAAGAAACAGCCGCTGTCTACCATGGCCTTTTCCGCCGAGAAGTATACCTTGAGTGAATACTACTAAAAAAAACTTCAGCCTGGAAGAGATAGTGTTACTAGGGCGCGCCAGAGTCGTGTTGAACAGTAGCGCCTTGTCTGAGTTAAGAAGTTATAATGCACTTATTTTTCTATGCTTTCGCAGATTTTCAGTTGGTTCTGCGCAGTTTTCACTATGAACGGTCGCTTATATTCGGTTTGCATTGATCGGGCTTGTAGTAGGGATTCCGCTGAGTTCGGGATCAGAAGCCGGCAGGATTTCGCCGATGATATACGGACGTCGTAAGATGTGAATGTCCTTTAGACAGAACCTTCAAAGCTGCTTGTGACATTGGCTAATATTAAAATCGATAATAACGACATCCCGGTCGCGGTATACACTGTTGTTTTAAAAAGTCTGCAGAAGCTATGCTTAGACTTAACTTTTTTTTGAAGTTCGTACTAAACACAACTACATGATTCTGCCCAATGAGAGTTATCTTCAAGTTAGTTCATTTTCTCATTTAGTAATGTTGGGAAAAATGCAATCGCACGTCAAAGATGTAAGCAGCGCTACCAATGAACTTTGAGTAACGGATAATATGTATAACGCTGATGCTTCGGAGAAAGACTGTTTTTGTGAGGGAAAGGGACGCTATAACCGATGCATCATCGGTTTCGGCTCTGATCGGGTAGCTTCAATCGCTGAAATTCAGCATAAAAAGAAACAGCATACGATTTCCACATTTTAATAAATAGACATTAGAAAAGTAAGGGGTGACGGTGTTAAGAGAACGAAATTCTGGCTATGGTCAAAGCGGGACAGTTGTAGACATATGTTCGCTGTCTTTGGAGACATCCTTCAAATTCTACTACGGTCAAATTGTCTATTAATTGATTTAATACAACAACTCGAGATATCAGTGTGCATGCATGTTTGGATACGGATTGCGGATCAATAAATAAGAAACGGCAATGCTTCGAACGTTTACGCTATCGTTCTTACATGAGACTAAGCACTAGCGTGAAGACTATAGCTATATAGAATTTTGTGATGATCATATTCCAATTCATCTTTCGGTAGTCGATACCTTTTGTAGTTGACCAGAATGCTCTCAAAAGGCTAGTTATCATTATGGCCTGTTGGAACATTTACGGCTGGTTTGTTTAAATAGCAAGCAATAACCTTTAGATCGAGGAAGGTATAAATACTTGTATATACTTGCGGCGGTACGGTAAATTCGACAATACGGTCGCTGAACGGTGACGCCCATTTTCGGATCCTCTAAAATTTATCGTAGGGCAGAATTTTGGGTATAGAATAACCTTGTGTGATTCATGCCACTGTACTATTGGTTATCCAGTGCTGTTGCTGTGTATAGAGCGACTGCTAGTAATGGTTTCGTTATCAATTATCTTATAAAACGTTCAGTTAGGTCAGACTTTCAATTATACTATGTGCGTGAGGACGACTAAGGTCGAGTTCCTAGTTTCCTTTCACTTGTGCTAACCCTTTGTTTTTTAGATTATCTTCCTGACGTCTCCAATGAGCCATAGTAGTTCTCGATTAATGGACGTCGACTGTAGATGTCAAGGCTGTAGAATTTGAATAGGACTCACAATCAAGATGCGTTTTCTGGCGGATACTGCATAATGGTCATGTGCAGCGGTCGATCGAAAAGCACTTGACCTATGCGACTTTTATGAACACCGTTAACTCTATGTGTCGCTGACCTATAGAGTTAATGCTGTCTTGTCCGTAAAATAAAAAAACCCTTTCTTCCATCAGCCAACGGAAATAATAAAGAATAGATTTGCGGGAAATGCAATCTCTACGCACATTTAAAAACGTGGTCAAACAATAACTTCGAGTCTATAAACACTGTCACTGTCCAACTTAATATACGTTTGTTTACCAATTTTACGACAAGTTCCCATTTGAAAACACAATCTGAATTGAGCATTTGGGTTTTTAGCAGGCCAATGATGGATTGTCCGCGTAGCGTACTTTGGTGAACCGACCGCCGTGTCTCATTCCTTCTATTTGATTTTCCTTTTTGCCCATCGCTCAAATTTTTTCTTTGATTCCTTGTCCTATTCGACTAATTTCATTTTCCATGTTTTCCTCACTCATATTAGAAAGGCACGCACAACAAGATACGGTAATAGGTAAATGGTGTCGATCTGGGCCGTGCTGGCCCATTAAATGGAACTGGAGAATGAGTTAGGTCGAAGATTTGACAGGCCCCGTGTCCTCCGATTTCCCATCACTGAGGAAGGGGAGAATGCGCACTTGCCGTCTGAAATGACTGTTCCGCTGTAGTGCTTCGAACCCATCGGTAGTACCGGCCAGAAACACGGACGCATTGAACGACGTCATAAAGAAAGCAGTAAAGAGATTGGAAGACGAGGTTTCTCATTTATACCCGATGCGTACCTCTGAAGACGGCAGCGGCACAACCGAAGAACCCAATAATATTGCTCGCCGCCATTATACATATGGGAGGCACGGGAGCAGGGTGGGTTCAATTTGACTCGTTCTTCGTTTCGATGCTTTCATCGGTACTGGGTCTCTTTCGGTTTTGAGTTCAAAGTCCAATGAAGCTCACTTGCCCTAGCCTGAGCTATCGCTCCCTATCGGATTTTCGTTCGTACTGTACTCCAACATGTCGAACGAAACGCCACGAGTCCTATTCTTTCCGGGCTGCGTTGCTGTAGAGCGCGCTGTGAAGGCTTGAAGATTGCAAATGAAAGTTTCAGCTAACCAATCGACACTTTATCCCCATCGATTGTGGAAGATCGAAAGCGTTGCAGCTGGTACGCTTCGCTCACACGTAAGGGGCTCTATGTGTCTATACGCACACGTAGATATAAATTCACGAAGTGTATATGTATGTGTACGCCTGTGTGTGACTATGGACGATCCTACGCATGTGTAGCTATATTTGAAAGAATATGCGTTTAAAGAATCATACTTATGACCGAAGAAGATAAATAATGTAACTTACACTATAATTAAACATTTCTTCCAGACTTCGGTGTATTCATAAGTTTAGAAAAATGTTTCCAGTTACAGGAAAAGAGTTCGAGAATATTACGTTGTTTCGTGTGACACAGTTTGTACTTCGGCGTGCCTACATGCGTACATTTTAGAGTTATGCGTGCTGCTACACAAAAAGTCCCATTCACATGTATGATAGTCCTAGTTTTCCTTCTGACATGGTACAATATTCATCCAGCGTAGAAACAATGTAATGAATTGACATTCAAAACGGCTTGTATAGGCAGGCAATTTAATACTCATGCGACCCGAAACGACTCTAACGTCTACGCATTTCGTTCGACCTCGAACGCCTATAACATATATATATATATATATATATATATTGTAGGTTTGTGTATGTGTAAAAAAGTGCACTAAAGATGAAGCTTCATTCGCAAATAATAACTTACATAGCATGTACAGTTCACGAACATTTAGTTATTAAGGTAGCGTTCATTTGAAAAAAATGTCATTTGCGAAACCTGGACTATGATACCGAGCAATCTTTTAATGGAACAGATTCTATGTTCCATTCCGGTTGATTTTCGATAGGGCGTACACGCTTGGCGAGAGTGAAACCAAAGAGGTCGATACTAACTATGAGTCGTATAGTAAATGTGTTGATATTTCCTGCTTATGTCGCAGTTCATTATTTCTCTGTTGCTATGCTACCAATGTTGATTTTTCGTCGTTTTGTTTCCTTATAGTGAAAATTCCGCCATTTAAGATGTTCCAGCTTTTCCAAATTCAAAAGTCAACCAACTCCACTGCACAGAACTAGATATTGCCAGAATAACAGCTTACACGGACGCTGTAGGTCGGAGATTGTTCTCTCACTGCTAAGCAGTAAGGGACACACAAAGTTTTGTAATTACTGTTATTTTTCAGTGAGGACGTGCACCCTAACTGCTGCGTTTAAGATTGTCGTACCCTATGGATTTGTTGCTTAAACGGACCATCGACTTCAATCCACTGCCCTGTCCGAAGCCTCGCATAAACTTAAACGAGCCGCACTCCTCACTGAACTATACCTTTATTTTAAAGACAGTCGTTCTTTTTCCGATATACAAACACTTGTCTGAGAAACATATAGTCCGTTTTAAAGTCTGACAGTTAACGCCAATTCGAATGAGGCCAAAGCAAATATACTTGCCTAACATGTTTTCCTACTATACAGATTGTCTAACGAGAACTTGTTCAGACATGACCAGGCTATGAAAATTAGTGACATAATAATGCGCGTTTAAATAAACCGGTTGAATTTAAAGTATAAAAAAAAGAAAATGAATTAAACATGATCGGCTTGTTCGTCCAGGGGTCAAATGTTACTCTAGTTATGATGAGATTTTCCCTGCTATTTGTACGGTCGTATCTCCGGTCTTGGTATCGGCGTTGTTTTCACGAAGTAACGACAGTTCCCAAAGAAGAATATTGATTGTATGTAAAACACAGTATATATATATACACACATACCCTTTTATGATCGGAAGGTTTGTCTGGCCATAAGTTGTTCCCGCGAGGTTTAACTTTGTCTTCATATAAATCCCACCAGTCGATATCTATAATGGTTGCTAATAAATGTCGCTAGCTGGTTTCGCTTTGCCATTGCAGGGTTTCCAAAGAGGCCAATGTATATCGCCTTGTTTGCTGTATTGGCTGTCTTCTTGATATAGGCCATTACCATCTATCCAATGTGAAGTATCTCAACTTTAAGACCTTCGGTAATTTGTGTTTTCCTCTATCACGAAACAACGTTAGAAAACGTTATACTAGGACCTGCAGACGATGCTATAGCGCTGTCGACGAACTAGTTCCCCTGAGCTGGAATAGTTCGAATGATTTAAATTACGATGTTGATTGTCGAGTTATTTCCCTGACCATGTCTGCCACTTATTGCCTAGCTCTTCGGCTGATTTCGACATTTGTATACATAATATGGGTTAATCAATTAAATCTTTTTTAATACTTGTACATATCGTCTTTCGTTGTTTCGTATATTAAGAAGGAGACAGATGGCGCTTCGGTTTATAACAAAAATATTTCACTGGAACCCGTAGTGCTCATCATCCTTATAATAATAATAAACTGCTGTATTTTATATCGCTAGCAGTAGAACGCAGACAGAATGCCCTATGCGTGCTGTCGCCTGCCATAAGATGGTCTTATTTGTGACTCGATCTCGTTTGCGAGTCACAAATTCGTGAGAAATCTAAATGTACGCCAGAAAATGTCCCAGTTCTTCGCACGTGAGTTCCAGCTTAGACAAAATCTCGTATTTGAACCCCTTTTCCCCATTTCTATATCCCTACAACGACGCATTTTTAGCGGTCGTGGCAGTACACCACAGTATCTCGTTGAATGTGAGTGAATCGGATCGTTTTTCCAACGTTCTTGGATTCAGTGAGAGGTCGCTGCTGATCGTCACAAGGTCGTGTAGATATGTCGGGCAGAGACTAGCGGTGTGCTATCAAAGAATGATCAAGATAGATAATCGATTATGATCGAGGAACAAGATGCACTGCACAAAATAAACCAAATTAGGCTAAAAATCACAATGGGCGGTCTTTTGGGACGATAAACGCTTTAGGTTAACTACGTCGGATGAAATCAGATGTGGGCTTACTGCGCACCAATGGGTGTTTTCACACCAAGCAACGTGCGGATGTAGAGTGCACCATTTTGTATTTTATTATACATAAGTAGGAAAGTATCTCGAGTGAAAACGCTGTCATATTAGTAAAGTTCGCTGTTTGGGAAAAGCAAGATTATTTTGTTTCAATGGCCATAATGCATATCTTATGAGAAACAAAGGCAAAAGAAGCTGATGAATACTAACTGAGGTAAAATTGAACTTTGTAGCTTACTCAGCATCAGCGGACGCGCACGATTCGACGACTGAACTATTTATAAGTACGCAAAATGTAAAATTGTTGACTTCCACAACCATAATTGGATATACATGCCTATGGTGTTCGAGTAAAAGGGTTCTCATATATCAAATCTGGTCGTGCTGCGTTTGTATTACAAACGCTTACGACCTGATATGGTATTGAACTCGAGTAGGTCGATAGTTTGTGCTGCTTATATTAATCGGACCGGATGACGGCCTTCCACTCGGACCTGAATCCCCTTTTTGTGTAGCAATGAATGCTAATCAAGATAGGCAGGCCGTAGCTGCTTTGCTACATACTGTTTCCAAAAGTAGAACAAACGAATGATTCGACATTATCGGACCTAATAACATTCCTGGATACTTTTTAGGCCCAGTTTCATTGAAGACACTCCGGCTGAGACGAACGCTTATTAATTTATCATTATTAGGTTAATTTGTTAGAATACTTGATTGCTGAAATAGTTGAAAGTAAGCAATAGAATTAAATAAACAATGAGACGATTGAGCCACGTGCTGGTTGAAGCGCTTAAGGCTCACCTGTGCTGTTCTTGAAAAGCTGAGGTGGCAATTAATTTAAGATATTAGCTTTGCTATTTGCAGTTTTCGAACCATGTTCCCTAAAATAATCGACTTCACTAATTACATGAAATAATAATGAAATTATCGTGAAACATAATTGGATAGCAAATAATTCCATACTACGTACACCAAAACATAATGTTTTTATTTTTCTTCGTTTTTTTCTCTGCTCGTAGTGATAACAGGCTTGGATACCACCTGTGATTTCAGAATCTGCAACTGACCACATTGGATTTGGCCAATACGGTGAGTCATGCGAAGACTTCAGTTGCTTGCAATTGTCAAGTTGTCTCTCGAGGTTTGGCCGTGTTCAAAATCGACATTTATTTGTCCATTTGTAGAAGTGGTTCGCTGTCCTTCCTGGGCTTCCGAGCGTTATTTACTCTCAATTGTCTTCGGCAGATACAACACGAAAAAAGCCTAGAAGACTGTCCACTTGCCTTGCAAAATCTGCCACTGCTTCCCAGAACAATTGCTTGCCGATTAGAACATCCTCAGAATATGCTTGCAGGTCGTGCAGTGTTCAGAAAAAGCTGTCTGTACAATTCTAACACATTGGTCCGTTGACGTTGATTTCTATGAAGTTTCGTTCTTGCAGATGCACATTGTTATAGACATGAAGAGAGATGACACCTGGCAGTGGCTTTAACTATTGTTGACAGGGGTGTTTATGTCCAAGACGGGCTTCAACTTCGATTCAAGTTTGCATTTCATCGTTGTCGAACAAGTTCGTATTTTACCTACCTATCCCTAAAGGCTGTAGTCGATGGCGCAGACGTTTCAGCATTTGGGGCCATTGTGAGATTAGACATTTGTTAGTCTATGTCAATGATAGAAAATTTCAAGCGTTTGGAATGGTTGTCTCTCTGAATCGTGTACTCGAAAATGTAAAAAGCACAGTTAGTTCGTTTTCCTTATTCAGTGTAGCACAATTGTGAGGCAAGCTATCGTAGAACACTTGTGTCAAGTTATTTCGGCGCGTATCCAATTCTGTTATGTAGCAGTTAACAATGCTATCTTCAATGATGGCATGAGTAAATGCAATGAGATCCTATAAACCGCAAGCAAAACTGGCAAAGCGACGCTCTTAGTTAATTTCTAAATATATCGATGTTTGGGTGTTTCCACAAAGTAGCCTTTACATGCCGTTCAATACGCACGGCGCACGATGTGGGAACAAATGACGTACGCAATGTGTCACCGCAACTCCATTTCAACTTGTCCCTTCACTCGGTCGCACATACGAGTCGAATACATAGAAGAAGCCATGGAATCGTCGTCGTCGTCGTCGTTATTCTCAACATTTCGAAATCTGTATTCTTATGTTGGAAAGAAAAAGTCGAGTTGGCTAGGAAACGAAAGTGATTCTTAAACTGCGTTCAACGGGATTGCCTGGCCTGCCTTACTAAAGGAAACTTCGATGTGATCGTGGCAATGATGGCACCGAGGCAATCCCTCCCGAAGAAGTGGATTGTCTGCAACAGGCGTATTTGTGGCTTCGCTTGCGGCCGAACAAGACGCGGTGTCGATCGTTTCTATAGTCCGGCATAGCTCAGTTCAGCCAATGCGCCTCTTCAATGGCTATGTGAGCACAGGGGCGCCAGGGCTGAAGTAAATAACGTAGCTTTACGACTGCGTATACACGCAGACCGCGAAGCGGAGCTCAGGATGATATTGGCCCTACCGCTATCTGTCTTGTGCTTGACTTGGCTTTTTCTGCAAAACGACGAGGATCATGTAAGAATGCAAAGCTCATAGATAGGGTCTGTAAGAGATCTGATTTAGAAGTGCAAGAAGCTCGATCGCAGCGTGCGGCAATGGCGGTGGAGGGCTGGGAGGAAGTGAAAAAAGGAGAACCAAACGGCTAAAACGTGTATACACTCTTCTGTTGATACGAATAGGACCTATGCGAAGACGCAGGATGCCGACTTCACCGGCGACTGCAGTGACGATGCTGCAACGCACCAGGTGGTCGTGCAGCTCGTAAGTGATTGTTGGATTGCGATGCCGCGTGAGTGACGCCGCGAGATTGCGAGTCAAAATGGAGTGCAAAGCCGTCCAAATATTCACACCGCGGATAGTGACGATGATATAGGCGGACAGCGAAATTACAGAAGTATGAATTGTTTGCCTCTGGAGTGCTGGCAGGCAGCGGAGCAAGGCAAAAATATTTGTTTTCAAGTTAACGCATTTCAACTTAACTTCATGTGCGGCTCAAGTTATATTGCTATATGGATAGAACTGGTAGGTTTTTAATCAGGCAGCTCTCCAATAAACGGTCGAAATAGGGGAAGGGATCATAAATAATGCTGTAATTGGAGGCGCATCTCTGGTATGAGTTTTTGAAAATTAAACCTGCACATGATCGAGATGAGGGGTCCAGTACGAGCATTTGAAGGGAACTCAATTGCTAAAAGAGGAATCATCTTTCAAAGACGCGTCAATTTAATTAACGGAGTAAAAAGTTCCACTGATGCAATCTAAATATTTATACTAAACTGAGTAAATAAAATTTTTACTTCTATTCTTAAACAGTGCGTATAAAGCACCTGTCATGTATTTCATAGTTGTACGAGAACCATCGAACTGGCATCCTATTGGCAGGACTAGAATTCGGCAGTGGCGTCAGGAAAACACTTGCGCTCACTCGAAACGTATGGTTTAGAAGTGGCCAAAGGTGCTACCATACGCGCATATTTCTAGAAACCAATAATCATATTTTCCCCTTGGAAGAGTTCTAGAGTACAAAAGAAATGCAGCAACCGCAAAGTCTTAATGATGGATTCTACAAGATAGGCTTCTCCTGTAGTAACAGGATTGCACAACGAGCAATACGTTCAACGAACGACTTGTGTTCAGTGCTGACTGCGTGTTGCTGGGCGCCATACTCGTTCAGAAGTAGAATTCCAAAACGTGCGCCAAATGGGTGCGCTAATCTTTTGCGAACAGCTGTTTTTGCCTGCGTCCTGCTTCGTTTTCAGCTCGTGGCTTCTCAGCGTTCTTTTTCTCCCCACAAGCAGCGAAAATTGCATAGTATGAGATAGAATGCTTCATGTTTTCAAACGGTCCACCATTGGTAGCTGGCGAACCCTAGGTAATGGCCTCACTCAAATATATTTATTGAATGAGTCCGACCGGAGTCATTTCCGGCCGGCGATAGCGTACCGTTGCCCTCGAGGCTGTCGACGCTGTTTTTGTTTGAAATGCCTCGCTGGCAAGAAAATGCGACGAATCCTTCCGTTTTCCTAATAATGCTCACAGTAGTACATAGACCGGCGAGGAAACAACAAAGTCAGTGCCAGTTTCTGCTAAACAGGACAGGGCTGATTTCATTGCAGACGCATTTTATCCGGTTCAGCTTGCATTCTTATAGGCTCGTTTGTAACAATACACTCTAGATGGCCGGAAACAAGCGTTTGCTTCGTTAAACGTCTGCACAGCCGAGTATAATTACTGTATTCTTGAAAAAGAAAAGCTGTTTAGAGAGAAACAATAAATCGGATTGCGGGAATCTCTCCCTTCAACGGGCTTTGTAAAGTAGAACGATTTGCACGCCTTACGAACGGAATGAAAATTACTGACAGCGAATTTTTTTGTGAAAAAAACAAAAGTAAATGCAGATAAAGATGAATGCTAACTGCCTATGGGAGAAATACTGTAAAAGGGAACAAATCATCCGAGGCATATAGTTGCTCGACAGGGAGCGGACACGGAAGTTCTGCACCGAATACGAAACATGACATTACGGTTTTTGTATGACAACATGAAAACAAGCTCACCTAACAAAATGGCTCCTTTTTGATTGGGACTGTAGACGGAATTAAAACATTATCGAGAAAGAAATCGATTGTTTCAACGGACGATAGCGCGTGAACGTATTTTTCGGACAGTTGCTAACCTCTGCCATTTATGTCTGGGCCAGCTGCCAAGCAGAAAAACTAATCCCTATGAATCTGAATGTATCTCTATAGCCTATGTATCGTTCTAGCTAACTATAACATTTATAGATAATGCTAATAGTACAAAGTTTAGTGCAATATGCAGTTCCATTTATTTAATTTAGTTAATTATAATAATATATTTATTTATATATTTATGTAAATTTAAATGGATCTAAGCCCTAAGAGCGTTTCCGTTTAATTTGAGTGACCCGATAAGCCCCATCCACCTTACACCTTTTTTCATAGAATATACTTTAGTTACGCATATCTTTTTACGCTATCTGAATGAGGTACTACATGTGCCACTGCTAAATTCTATGTATGTCAAAAGGAGATTCTACATCATACGCCTCGAAAAGGAACGATTTCGTAGAAACCAGTATCTGTAATTCACACGGCATGGATCACTACCCAGCCGTTCTCTTTACCTGCAAAGTAACGTGCCATACAGCCCCCGGCTATTTTCTTAGTCCTGGAACGGCTGTCATTAAAAAGTTTGCATTTTCAAGATCTAAACGAACTCCCAAATGAACTTGGCCTATTTCAAGTACACAATGAGCACGACGGTCATAGGAACGGCGTTTGCAGAAATCATAGATTAGTATATGCACAATGGGAATGAAGTTTTTTCTTATAAAGTAAATACATTATATAGCTTCACTATACAGATGTGTGAGTTTGATGATTTAAGGAACGACCAGTGATTTCTATAACTTGTCATTACGTGGCTGTTTTGGCTACTTCAATACTCTTGACTGGACAGTTGTGAAGGCTTTCGCATTCGAGAGGTAAATGTATTACCATTATATAACACTATATACCTGTTCCATGTATGTTTTTTCTATGGACATGAAACAAATTCACTAGAACAAGTTGCTAAGGAAGGGAGTGCGCAATATCCACGTGTCGACTCGTTTGGTCTGAGACATAATTTCATCATTTAATGATTTTATTATGTGAAACGAAAAGGAACAAACGAATGCCATCCCAATTACAATGAAATGGCTAACATTAGCAACAAAATATGGTGGTGCTCAAAAGTTTGGTAGCAATAAATGCTATTGTGATTTATTTATTGTCGCGGTAGCAATATTCAGGACCGAATAGCATCACCCGATAACGATCTTACACCTTAGAGCAATCCAACGATCTACAGTATATGGAACGACCTATAAAACTTAGATGCGATGCATGTTTTTTTCGGCTGAAACATGTATAGGAAAATTAGAGAAGAGTGAATCTCGTGTACCGGCATATGGGCAAATTTCTATTGACTAAGCTAATTCTTTTTACTTACGTCACATAGGCGAGCAGGTTGTTGATTGGAGGCCTGTCAAAGTGGGAGGGAAGCGCAGGACGAGTTTTTGCCCAACGACACCTAGGAAGTCTTGCTGCAGTCGAATCTCCGCACTTTCTTGATATCTTATGTTTCTTCTAATGAAAACAAATTCGTCGATCTATAAAAAGAAGAAAAAAAAAAAAGGAATTAAGTAGACACAGTATATATGCGCATCAGCAGAAATTTTCGCCTAAATATCGAGCTTTGCATCAAGGCTCCGCTGCTTATGTATCAAACCATCATTTCATAATCATTACAGTATATATTGAAACTACATTTGCTGTTAGTGCCGAGAAGAAGACTTGAGCTTTTTTCGAATGAGATTTAATGGGCCTGAAAAATGAATACGAACCTATATCCACGCCCCGAGGAGCTTCTGGGACTAGAAAGCGGGGCGAACGCGATTGAGAGAGCGATGAACAAGTACAGCAATTGCTAAATTGCTCGAAAGTGTTTGTTGACGAGTTAGTAAATTCAAACGCTTCACCTTTAATGCCCTCTGTCTGAAGCTTTCCCTACTCTAACGCCATCCCCCTGCCCCATTCTCAGTAAGACACCAACTGCCTAACTTGGACCTTCATGCGGGCATTCATAGCGTATGCTCTAGAGAGTCCCAAAGCGACTGCTTTGAAGCAAACAAATTACCTGTCACGTGTAGTATTTGCACGATCGAATTATCCTTCTTAAAAGCCATGATTCTAAGGTAATTGTTCCTAAAGAACGCTAATATTTGATTATGGCGAAGCTTTTTCCGGCGAACTTTGGCCCTTGAGTAATTATTCTTTTAGCGAGAAATTTATAGTAGTTTGTCAACTCCTAGAAGAATTTCAGCGATACAGGACAAGGGCTTATATGTCACTCTGCTATTCTCTAACAAAAAAGCGTTTATTTATTTAATTCGTAACTTTAAATTATAATATAATAAAATAGTCAATCGTGATTATCATCATTTACAAATCAGGATTTACGATCGATAATTATTTCTATTAGAATTGCTAGTGGCAGCTTGGTCATGTTAACTACGGAAAGCGGTGCGGTCATTCTTACTGGTCCACCTCTTAGAAAAAACGCACATCGTAAAATAGGCCACTCAAAAGCCGGCCTGAAATGAGGTACGAGCACTTCATATGCACCTACCGTGGGGAATCATGATCGCTGTCCTGCTTAACTTGGCAGTAACTTATTGTAATCTTAGAAAAAACTTTGACACATAAGTTGCTGCATTTTTTTAATTTACCATTGTACCGATCGTTTTCAATAACACCGTAAGCAAATTCTGGCTCATGTTGCCCCACCCTTTGATGTTCCCGAAAATGTTCACAGTTTCCTTTCTTCTTGTCAATATTTGAGGGGAGTCTTTCATTTCATAATAATCAGGAACAGTCCCTGAACGACAGGAAAAAGGCCACAATAGTTTGTGAAACGTGTAACAGGCGGAATTGACATCCACGGGTAAATTCGGATATACACCGTTCTTTGTGAACCGCAGGAAATGTGGCTTGGAGCGACCTTGAACAAATGGCGCCGCAACGGCGGCCTGTTAAAACAGATCCCTATTGCATCGAATCAGCCAAAGAACCGTCGTTATTGGCCAGAGGAGTGAATGGGAAGAAATGAAGGTTCGTAAGTTGAAAAGAAGACACCGGGGCACCTGTAAACAGTCCCCCGACTTGTACGCAGAACTTGAAACTGATGGTAAAATCCAGGTTAAATGCATTTGTTAAATATTTTACTTGCTACTTCCTATTCTTTCTCCGATTGTTCTACAAAAAAGATTGACCTAGTATAGCGTTATTGGAAGAGGCAGATATAATTTTACCATGCAGATTGTGACCCATTTAGCTTCAACAGGATGATTTAGTTAATGAAATTATAGAAAATTACTCGTTGCGAAACATCAGCCAAGCATAACGAAATATAGACTCTATCATAGATTTTGTAAGCAAGTGTATCACCGGCTGCTTACCTGCATCAAGAAAACAGCATAAGGGGCCTCATTGATATACAAAAATAATAAATTCCAACTAAAAAATTATGAATAGTATTAGAAGAGCATATTTTTTAGTAAGGCTCGGTTGTTCAGTAAAGTACACGGTTAGTGAATGGGCGCGTTTATTGGCCGGCAGACTCTTTTCAGGAACAGATGCGCTTTGCTTATTTATTAAATAGTCACATAATTGATCAAAAAGAGCAGTAGTATACGTATCGAAAAACACCGACCTTAGCCTAATCGAATGCTATCAATACAGATTATTAGTAGCGATACTATAGCGTACATTTGCTCTTTGTACAACTATTATAATAACGTAATGTCTTCAAGTCCTTTCCCTTGATACCTCAATACGCCACATCCCTAGCTTTCGGCCCGCTTGCCGCTGGTTGTAGGAATAACGAGTCACTGATTGAGATAAGCTCCTTCAATCCAGGCTTTTCCCGTCGTTGGGCTGCTCAAGCCAGAGTGCTTGCTTATGTATGTGTGTGCGCGCACCAGCCGAAGTTGATCCAGAAATATATCATTGATAGAGATCTTACCGGTCGTAATCTGCTCGAATACGAACGCAAATCTCGCTAACAATCTGTCTTTGTATCCTGGCCAACATTCTAAAGGTAGTAGAAGTGCTCGGGTGTCGGACGCAATTACCGAGATAGAGAACTGAAAGGGAAGTCTTCCTTTAGCGGCTAGGTACAGTTAAGGGCAAGGGACATCGGCGAGCTTTGAGATCTCTCAAGGATATGGCGCAGGCCCACAGAAGGTGGCAACGGGCGTTACAAAACGTGTAACGAGTATCTTCTAAAGAGGGTGCACATCAGCCCTTGAAGAAAAGAGGATAGAAGAAGAAAGCCGGCTAACTGAAGAGGTAACGATCCAAGAGAAGCCCAGAAGTACTGAAAAAGAAATGACCTAAGCCAACTGTTATGAAGAAAAGGTTAGCAGAGATTGTCAAAAGGATGTGGCAAAGTTAACGAACGACTGCATGTAATAGGACATACTACAACGTATTGAAAGGACACAACAGTTTGTTCTGCTGTTATGTCACATGGCGGTTCGGAGACAGTGAGCTAGTCTATACGTATGTAGGCGATGCTAACTGGTCGAACGCAGCGACACGGTTCGAATCTTACGAACTACACAGGGGAACGACAGCCATCCTGATAATAATGCGTTGAATAACTAGCAAAATTATTGAGAGAAAAGATAATTTAGATATTCAAGTTAGTCACCTTTTCTTGCCATCTTTGATAGCGTATAGACACTTTTTTTCTGCCTAAAAAAAATAGCTAGTAAAAACAACTATCGAACAAGGGCAAAACAGGTATAAGAGACGAATACAGAACTATGTTTCTGGCGATGCCACTTATTGCTCGCTATACTAAGCTCATGTACGTTGACCATCTCCAATGTCAGGCACTCACGATCGGCGCAATGCACTGAGGGTCGCTTATGTGTCGATCCACTGAGCGAATCAGCTCGCTGATTCGGACGGCCTATAGAATTAATGTCAAAATAGACAATAATTTATAACGACAGGGTTGTCGATACGTCAGGATAATTTGTCCCGCATATAATGCATTGCTGGAGAATTTAGTTCTGTTAATTATAACGGGCTTTGTACTTATCTATTATCATTGACAACGCATACCCCCCCCCCCCCAAAAAAAAAAAAAACATAGAAATCCCCTCACACCGTCCTACAACACTTGAAAATCGTTAGGCCGGAGTCCAATACAGAAGTGCGGGGAGCCTCTGCAAACAAAATTTCAGTTTAGGCATGGTAGAGATGGCTTATTTGATATGAACTATTCTGTTTGGATGATTTAAAGCCATGCAAAAAAAGCAGTGAAGCACGTCGTCAAGGCGCATACTTAACAAAAGCCAACGCTCATTGCTGCGCCGAAAAGCTTTGAGAAGCAGCAGTTTACAGGGTTCCACGGTAGAATGAATACCACCACGACTGTAGGCAGCTGTCAACGAAAAAAACCCCACAACCTATTCGAAGCAAAGCTAAAATCACTAACCTTTTTTAGATTAGGAAATTGTTCGTTGATCTTCAATTCACTTTGTCATAATTGTTGTTCTAAGACATAAAAACCGTAAATTCTTTCTTCAATACGAGAAGTAGGAGCTGGTGACTCAGCACAGACCCCAATAATGAGGGGATATTGTACTACGGGCCAACATATTGAGGCGTAGATGTTGGTGCTAAAGAAGAACTAGAGTAAAGACAATTAGGGACAGCAAATGAGGACATAATTAATGCGAGTTTGTAATAACCTATAACATCTCACGTACAGGTGATGTCGATTGGAAAAGAATTTAAGTAATTCATAGCACGGCTTGATGTCCCGAAACTGCAACGGCAACGAGTTGTCTTATTATTCAATTGAAAATTTTCAGCAAGTATTTATCTGATATTACTGAATTAAACGATGACTGTCGCGCAAATACTACGTAATTGGGATAGGTTCGTATTCGTTATCTATGGAAATTTTCTACACATATATATATATATATATATATATATGAAAATACGTTTTATTTTATTATTATTTAGCTAGCTATTCGGAGTATGTGATTTTATTTTGAAACATAATCTCAATAAGGTTGATCTTTACGATTTAGCCAACCTGATATAAAATCTTGAAAATAGCAGGGTCTGAAAGAGATTAGTAAACATTAAATACGCATTTTACATTATTTTAGTACTGTTCTTTTCAACTTATCGAGTTAAGTTATGGACATCCTTTCTACTGCGACTGATAGAGTCAAAATAGTCATTATACTATATGCTCAGATAATCATCAACCTCAAATCTGTGCAAGAATCTTACGTTCTACTTTTTACGCATTGCATTGTTCGCGCGGACTGCATCTCTTAGATCACATACTTTCTGGGATTACTTTTCGCATGTAGCGTATTGAAAATGGGCACATTTCATCCAGAAAACCGTCTTCCTTCCGTAGCGTTAAGCTGGCCATTATCAACTCTCCCAAGGAGTGCTATGATCAGATGTTGCTTTTGTTACGATCGATTTGTTATCGGGCTCTTTTTATGCGTATCACAAATGTAACGCGTCCGTATGGCAGTTGTATAGATCAGAAATGTACAACAGCCTAAATTGAGTTGAACCAAATCAGTCGAATGACTGATGGATCAATAACTCCATAGTTTATTAATTTACCTAGATTAGTGGACTGAGAATGAAACGGAGGGATTATACAACTATTTTTTACCCAATAGGCTGAAATTCGTTGACTTAAACCCTCAACGTCCGCTTCAAAAACGTTTGTCGTTAACCCCAATAAAAAAAAAAGAGCCATTTATTTACATACCAGAATGTCTCTATATACATCTCCCTGATCATGAAGTTTAGAAAAATATAAGAAAGCACCAAATTCAAACGTGCTGGCTTCAAGCGTCGCAAGTTGAATAAGCGAATTTTCCTTCGTAAGTAGATGCACAAGCATCGATCCGCCTCTAGCTAACTGAGGACCTGTATTGACTTCACAATCTAGAAAAAGTAATTTTCTCAAGGTGAAAATGTTGTCTATCCAGACATTGAAGGTCACTAAATGCATTAATATGACCAGCTTATGTCTATCACTGTAGTTAAGCGGCATAACAGTATATCTATGGGCAGCTATTAACAGCATAGAATGAACAAATTATTCACTTTTCTATACCATATCCTCAAGCAGTTTTAGCTGCTGGAACATCTTCCGCTTCAGTTTCGTAAGCAAACATCCCAGTTCAGGTAAGTTAACGTTATCTAACTTTGCATAAATCGGTAAATGTTCATACATATATCAGCAGGTTAGGTCACAGGACAGCAGCCGTCGCCTCGTCAAGCAATTATCACCTTCGCGATCACCAATCCCTGTCGGACGGGCGTACACAACGCTGCTTCTCCCATGCTTCGTTTCGATGCTGTTTTGCAAATCATCTAGCCAGTACGAACAGCGGGAGTAGAAAGCATACATTTGCCATTAACCTTTTTTGCTATGTTTGCGTCTTCCTTTGTTGTCACATCAGTTGACGCATGTAGGGTCGCAAAAACGTATCGTTTGCACTCTCTCCCTGCCTACACCAGCAGCCATTCGGCAGTGGGCTGAGCGCCTTGTATTTGCCGCTAGCAGCCATGTCGAGTTTGGGGTGGGGCCTGAGTTCGAGCCAAGGAGTCGGACTGGTCCCGCGGTCCTGCTACGTTAAAACTCCAAACGACGTTTCTGATATTAGTGAATACTGATCGCTCGCTGGCAGTACTCTCACCGTTGCTGTGCAGCTCAAAAAAGACGCTCGCGCACGATCCCCTGAAGCACATTTGGTTTCTCCACAGGACTCGCAACCAGAACCAGGACCACAAGGTTGAAGCTGCCTGGCTGGCTACCTGATGCCAGTGCAGCCAATACAAGCGATCCAGACAAAGCAGAGCCTTGTATATAGGCACTGTCGCCGAGAAAGGAACAGCGCGGACGGGGAGTGCAAAAAAAAAGACGTGGGCAATTAAGGTGCTTACTTCATTCGCCCAAGGCAGGCCTTGGTCCCTCGTAGGATAGCAGTGAGTGGGTCCGCGTAGCTCCATTTTGAAAGACAGCGAGGGTAACTCTCTGGCAGCTACTTCCCCATTCTGCTATATGGCGGAATCCAGGCAGCAAGCTATGGTAGCAAGAGACCTACAGTATTGGCTGGAAGACACTTGCACATTCGGAAACAATAAGGCTCTTTCTATAAAGGTAAGCTCGCTAATACACTTGTTAATAGTACTAATCTTAACTACATAGTCACATGTGCCGCTAAACGTAGCCAGAAAGCTTCAGCAGCAGAAAACAGCACACGTTCATACTCTTAGGTCGGATGGTATAACGATAACGGGGCGGTATGACGCCGGTCACTGCTGGCGTAGGCCGCTGCTTTGACCCGCGTTGTGACAGTGTGTGCGTCGATGTACTAGCAAAAAGTCAGTTGATACCGGGTAATCTAAGCTGAAATATTTCGATTAAATCAGACAGAGTGACTGGCAGGCTAGAAAACCACTATAATGGATGTCTTTGGTAATTAAATGGCGGTGAGACAGCTCTGGGGCGCCGAAACGGCTTCCGGTTGTTTTGATTTTTGCCAAACAATGTTTGTATCGTAACCTTCATTTTTTCGTAATTATGCTTATGCTAGCCGAATAAGCGAACAGTGCGCGGTCCAAGTTTCACTCAAAAGAGCTTTAGAAGCAATGAAGTAATCGATAATGGCTTAGCAGTTGATTGCTTTGTGCACGATATAGACAGACTATGCTGTACTTTTAGATGTTCTTTCTTCACGAGTACAAACAACTTCGTATATTCAAATGTACCGACAGGTAATAGAGTACACTATCAAATGACTCTTTAAGCTAAGCGAGTTCTAGCTGCAATATAGATCAAATGTTCACATTGATACTTCGCCGATTCGTGTGGGAGCGGTTCTCTTTGTCGTTCATCGTGCGCAGAGGCCTTGGTTATTTATGTATTGACACGCTACACTCTCAACGGCTAGTTAGCTTTGTAAAAAAAGATGTCGCGGCAAGTGTACTTTGTAAAAAAAAGGTCATGGAACATGGTTTTCGCCTCCCTTCAGGTATCAGACCTTTGGTATGTTGACTTAGTAGCCTTTCATGTCCCAAATGATCCTTCTGTTCATTTGCATGGCAAACAAATGCATATTACCTCCGAGTACGATCGGTGACGCGTACTACTGGGTTTCGCCTCACTCAAGATAACCAATTTGTTCATCGAAGACGAACTGCGCAGCCTCGGTGATCAGCAGCGGCCTTTGTGCCAGAAGCCAAAGGAAGGCAGACGCCGAAGGAAAAATGTACCTCACCAAAACGAAAGCCTTCCTGAATAAGGCTTGGCTTTTGCAACATACTCCAGCTCAATAACGTAAAGTGTCTTAGCGTTGTGAGGCTATATTATTGTCAAATCGGCTGCGTTTTACTTTCGTATTAGAAAAATGGCTAAGGGACGTTTTTGTCGAAGGAGCGCGTCCCTAACAAAGTGGTTGCAATTCGATATATTTTTAAAGAATGTCTACGTCATACAACACGCTACGTGCATCGTTAATCTAGGCACGACAAACGTATATGCATGAAAACTTTGTCATCTTCTATTTTTTTAACACTATGCAGTAGTGAATTTAAAGCCCACGGTGTCTAATGGTAAATTCAGTATTCTACTCCATATAGCCGCCATAATGCACCCTTATCGCACGATATAATTTTTTCGTTTCTCTTACCTTCAGCGTAATGTATTAATGACCTATTCATCGAAGTCTGTCCTGGTGTCCTTGTGAATCAAAGCTAAAGTTCTTATCATTCGTATATTAAAATAAGCTTTATTTCGCATAAATATACTACACCTTGTACTTGTAAACGTAGAAATACCTCGTAATACTTTGTTATCATATACGACTTTGAGACATGCTTCAGGAACAGCACTTCGTTTGATCAGGAGATCTACTCGTTGCACCGTCGGGCACGTAATGGAATGGCTTTTTGGAATATGCCTTCATAAAATAAACCCCGAGAAAAGTGTAGACTATGCAAAAACGATTCTCAGTTGGAAGAAATTGAAACAGGTAGAGTACTGACGTTTATCCCCAAATTCTTGCAAAGACGATACGAACTATCAGAGCCAGCAGCTTCAACAGGAACAGGCACGAAATTGGACTGCTACACAAGGACCGAGTGGTCGCAATGCGACTCGCATTAAAATGCTAGTGAAAACATTTGCGTAGTATAGAAAAACAAAACAACTAAAGTAAAAACTAAATAGTTGCTATTTTAAACCGACAGTTATGGATGTCAGATAGGGGGCAATTAGTCAACAAAGTGCGAGACATTTTGTAGCAGCGTACGAAACTGTTGGCAGTACGTATACCTCGACCTTGAATATCGAGCGATGTACAGGATCACCAGGAGAAATCGCTTATTAGACCAATATCTAAACCAACAAAATACAGAAATCGTCGTACAGCCATGAAGATCATTCCTACTCTACGTCGCCGTTCCTTTGGGTCACATACGTTTCATGGTGCCAGAGCCAAATCTTACAATTAAATGGTGTTTTCGATTCTCTGGTAAACGCATTTGGCATAGCCGATAGTCACGCATGGAATAGCAGTCAACTAGAAGCAACTCCACGATGTTTCCCATGCACCAGTGTGGTACGCTTCAGCAGTTCGTTAGTCTGAAGGTGACAAACTACGCCGGGATTAGTGAACCAAACTTACGTTATCTGTTAATGGTTTAGATTGCGGCGAAGTCGATAAGAGGCAATTCCCAAATGGTGAAAAGGCCACATTTTCGAGTGCGGCTCGACTGTTAAATACGGACAGCAGTGAAACAAACAGGAGACTTGACGTACACTTGTGAGAAGCGCCCCGAAATTCATTAAAAAAAAAAACACCATAATTTTCCTTATCTAGTTGTGCAAGAAAGCTTCGTGCTATTCTTGACGTTCGGAACAAACATTTAGCGCAGCGACACTTTGCATTTTAAACAGGGCACAGCTTCGCCCTGTTTCATAGCTGGTAGGTAACTTGTGTTCTACAAATAATGTCCTATTCGAAAGAATGTAATAGTAATTTGGTGGACAAAAAATGACGCAAAAAGCCAATCAAAGCAAAGTTATACAGCCGAATTAACTTCCCTCATTTCTCTTTGTCTAGAGAGAAAATCTCCCTATTGCACTGCAAACAAGCCTGCTATCTACTCGATCTATTCTGGCAGTAACTGTTCGTGCTCTTGCCGCTATAACAATATTAGTAACTTATGCACGTCCGCATAGCACCCGTGCCCATGAGCGATAAGCACAATTACAAATGAGCTCAGGTTGTTTCGTAAGAGTATATACCAGCACTTACGGAGCAAATTTCGTAAGTGTTCGCGCACACTCGTAGGGACAAGATTGAACTCAAGCAGACGTCGCGGTCGCGACGGGATGTCGAATGGCAATCGTTGAACCGAATAGGTCTGGACGAAACTGTATATCGAATGGGGTCCATAATTCAATCTTTGGATGCAAGACAGAATAGTTTGTATCAGTCTAGACAACTATATGACTGTTAGGTAGAACAATTTTCAAGCAAGCCTAGACAAAAATCCAGCCCGGACTCGACATTGCAACCCACCACCGTAGTGTTCAATAGACGCCTTGGAAATGTTGTTCGCAGTGATTCTTTATGAAGTTTTATCGATTATGGTTTATGCATTTAAAGCAGAAGCACTGCAATACGTAAGTTGATTTATGTCAGTTACTGGGGGCATCCTTCACCAATGGTTCACCACATATGAATACTGAAATTCGAAAGAATAGTTCGCTAATACTGGCTGGATGAAGATTCGGTAACTCCTACTAGAGAATATTGACGGGAGTTGAAAGTTGGATGATGTTTAATATAGGGCAGGGTATAAAGCTAAAATCGTCTGATCGGATTGACTGAATTGACCTAATGTAGGGTGGCAGTGTCCGTATTATAAGTTCTAGAAGTGGCAATTTAGCAAGCACTAAAGATATAGCCGTAAAATTTATATACACATAGACGTAGCCCCACATGTTTACAAAAGACGGAGTTTTGCCGTCATACATTTCGCTGTGAGCGGCATTGTCGGGTAGTGCGTGTACACATACCCACCAAACACATCTAGAGAGCAGGGATATCTATCTGCCTAGCATGTACTTGAAGGAATATAAAAATGAAAAATCGCTGCGTATTGGGTAATGCGTATGGTTTACTCAAGCCGATTATCATCACTTGAGAGAAAACCATGGATAAGATTTGTTTGCTCTATTTGCATTCAATACTTTGAGTGCTTCTAGCTATCGTTTTTCAATGTAAAGACTGTTATTCGCCATAGTGTGTTATATATTTGACAACCGTCAAATAAACTGAGGCATATCGTCCAGCAACGTGGAAGGAACTTTTCTGGTAACTTCATCGGCGTCTTCTCCAGAAGGCGTAACCGATTAATCTCAGCTGCGTCATTCACGGGAGCATGCTCGATTGAATTAAAGAAGCAAAACAGTAATGATATTTGATTGTACTATCCATACTTGTGGCCCCAACCTGTATTACCCAATCCCGAGAGGTATAGAAAGCATCGACAAACCTGCACCGTTAAGATGGGCCTGGCCTTTAGTTTTAGGATGTTCGCCGCAGTAACATCGAATCTTACATACCTACTTTGTTATAATTAAGGGATCTGAAATATTAAACGATGTTTTTTTGTATTCGGCATAAGTGATCGTTTGTTAAACCTAGTAAAATACTGGTATGATAGAGATATAGCTATACTTGCAACAACAAACGCGTCTTCTATGCAAATAAGAACCGCCCGAAGCCTGAAACCTGCAAGCTAATGGCCAACAATACGAATACAAGTCGACACATAACGGAGTTAATAGTCATTAGTTTCTGGAATCAAAAAGGCTCATGCAGTGCGCTCCGTCAATAAACTTTTTTTGCCACGTTACTCGATGTTGATGAGGCAGCGTCAAGGCGTCGATAGGACAATTCTGTACGTTTGTTTGAGGGCAGAGACATGTTTACTGGAGAGAGTTCGCGCTTGTATTCACTCAAAAAGAATTACTTCAGATATTGTGCGCATCCGGAACATACTGCCTCGCTTGCGCCCGCTTCACGATACCCCTTGAACGATACCGCCTTGTTGAGCATCACTCACGTATTGTATACGTATGATCCACCATGGCTTTGTAGGGAATAACATTAAGTTGTATGATCATATTTTCCATCTTCATTTTAGTAATTGAAAATTAGGTGACTCTAAAAACGGTTATACGGTTATATACTTTTTTTTACAGAATGGGACCTGCCAGTACCGCGGCAGACGCAAGAAATTGATGTTACCTAATAATTAGTTAATTTTGTGTATTTTGTGTGCAAATAAAAATTAATTTTGTGTCTTGAGATTCGTTCTTTAACTTTTTTCTATTACAATGCATTATAAATGATGAGATACATACAATGCATGATAATGTCTTTGATGCTCTTTTAAGCTCCCTAATAAAGTCAACGTTGTAATGAAAGGATACATGATTGATTAAACTTGCCGTTGTTTTTATAGTACAGTCGTGATTTATCAAAGTCTGTTTTTCTATATATGTTATTAGATATTTTTTTTATTTTGGGAAAGTTTACCGAAGACATTTGTTTAACGTGGTCATTTTATATCGCTTCTTTCGACTGAAGATTAGGCAGACATCCTTTTTTTAGAATATTCATGGATGGTTTCACTCTCTAGTCTGCTCATCAGTTTTCAATGGCTGACTTTTATAAGCTTTGCATTTGCAAATCCACGTAATTTTTCTATAATCAGTAAATTAATTAGTAAAATCTCACCCAACCTTTTGTGAGAGTCAGCTAGATGTCAATTTGATTGAAAAAAAATAATAGTCTGTTTAAAAAATATTTTTTTATTAATTAATGCCCATATGATAGCAGACTCTCGTAGAAATGTCGTTTACTTAAGAAAAAGTTCCACTTAATTTGTATGATTCATTTGTCTCTTGCTGAACTTGTCCTTCACATAAAATAATTATTTTTTCATATTGCAATCACTATTTTTTAACTTGTGTTCGTTCACTGTTTTAGAATTTGTTAGATAGTAAAAAAAATACGTAAGGTGCAATACAAGTCTATGGGCAATGATTCATCTTGAAAAGCAAGCTTTCCACAATTTACGAAATAAAATCTAGATGTCGCGCGAATCAACTAACAAATTATTGCCATAATGCTAATAATAATAGGGTTTGGCCTTAGTCTGCGCAGAAAACCGCATCGCTTATCAGAACTTTTGTTTACCTGACGCGGACCGCGTATTGCTTGTGATCAGCCAGTGGATTCTGTGATTAATGAAAGCAAACGTCTGAAAATACTAGTAGGAAAACTTAATGTTACGTGGACCAGCCTGAGTATTCAGGACAAGCTAGTAACCTATGTAATCACCTTTATACTTTTATCGATTACACAACAGGACAAATAGCCTTTCTTCCTTTAGCAACCACCACGAAACAACTTGGACCATATCAGACTACGTGGCATCAATTCGACTAGGATTTTTTATTGATAATTCGATTTAAATATTTATCTCAGAGGTTAACTGTCAAAACTAAGCCAGAAAAACTGCCGAGATTATTAGTCTTTCAACGAGTTCGAAGTTTATCCCCTCTCAGAATGTTTACTTTCGGCATTACAAGCTCATCGCGCCATGTCAGGCCCGAAACAATGTTTCCTAGACCAGCTAAAGCACCATCCCATATCCCCCTTACTTTTAGCCAATACTCACAACTGGAACTTTGTGTTTTCAGCCCGTGATAACGACTGCTAGGGTCAATTAGTTTTCCCCCAAAATAGGTCCAAGATCTCCTAAGCTTTCGCTAGCTAGCAACCCATTAGTATCAACTAAATCAGGAAGGTCATTGCAACTCCCTGAGAAATCGACGACCGAAAGAGGCATTCCTCTGGTAAGTCCTAGATATTACTGGTTCATCATGTGATCCGCAAGTCTCCATCGGCAACATACAAAACACACCATGCGTTCTTACCGACTGGATAACTTACTGATTTGAACAATCGATCCGGTAGAGGTTGGCCATGCTGGTGTTTTACGTCACCAATAGGCAATGGTCTATCGATCGCCACGAAATGGAAGCTACTTGACCTTGAAAGGTTACGCTAAGAAAAACATATTATTACAGATATCAAACATCTCTGTTTTCGAAGAATGCTTTGTTCCTAGCAGTTTAAAGAAACGTTTACGTTAAGTTTTCTAACCTCTTCTCTAAAGCGTTCTCTCTCTAAACCCCAATACTATATCGCCAATTGTATATAGGAAGTGAACCAGTGGAGATATTTTTACATAGAAGAACAGATTCGCGTATGTAGTACAAAATGCACCAAAATACCAGATCTGTGTCCAAAAAAGAGAGACAATGGCGTAAAACACATTTTGGTTTACTAGAAAGCTATACTATAGGCTACCAACTAAAGGTAAGTAAAACAACCTAAAAACGCGTTCGCATGATAGGCCTAGGAGACTCTACTCTTGTCTTCTGTACTCTCCTGTTATTAGTCACAAGTTTAAAAATTATATCTAGCATATTTAGCTAAGCTTTCTATCCAGTTGCTATAAGCACTCCTGATCTAAGCATATCCGTTCCGTTCCAGCCAATGATAGCAAGGACGTACATCAGAGTGTTTCAGTAGTGCGGACGAAAACTTTTAGAAGAATTAACTGTATCTTAAATCAGCTTTGAGATATATAAAGGTTATCATGATTTGCTGAGGTAGAAGTAAGAAATGTACTCCAAAATGGCTCGCTCTTATGGAAAATTATCTGTTTAGTTTGTGTAACATATGATTTACCAATCTGATTGAGCAAAGTACAAAAACGCGTAAAAAGCTACCAAATATTCATCCGTACATGTGCTGTATGCACTCAAAAGCATTTTGAAATGAAGGAAAATAATAATAATCATCTGTTGGTTTTAAGCGTTCGTCAATTGCGTCCCGTCCATTGGCTTCTCATCAAGCGCACTGGGAAGGTATTATCTTTTGTCTGAAACATTGGGCTATCATTACCTTACGATAGCAGATGAAGATTCCAGACCCAACTCTACGAGCCTAAAATTATAGACTGTGACAAGTGGATTTTCGTATAGATGAGCGGCAAAACAGTGGCATTGACTAGACGGAATACAAAACCCGGGCTGTTGTTTAAATTCACCTGTTTATGATCTGTTATTAGTACACAAATTATCGTGTGTTTTAGTGGCGTCGTTTTCAGCCTAACCCCGATTTCGCTTGATGTCTATCTCAATGATTACTGTCACATCAGTACGCGTAAGTATGCTTATTATA
>NW_019211455.1:15445888-15526668 GCF_002443255.2 Varroa destructor | reverse complement strand
AGCAACTTGGATTTCATTTAGCATCTTTGAGAAAATATATTTAAACAACAAAGATAGGTATGTAATGAAATTATTTGCATGTCCCAAGAGTGTCGTGCTTCACTTAATGGACAGCACTCACCTCCATCTCAGCTCTGATTAGGGGCAGTCTAAATAATTCGTTTTCAAAATGAATTTTCTTTGATTAAAAAAAAAAACAGCAGCTTTGTGCAAGTTGTGCTGGTAGATAAAGACTCGTTTAGGTGTCACTGAAATATGCTGCACATAGAAAAATAGAACGGAATCATATTTTGGGCCTAAATAACAGGCCTAAATTTCGAAGAAGACAGCACGGTAAAAACGATCAACGGTTCAATGAGGCTTTCGATAAGTTACAGAAATTAAGCGTTGGAGCTTATTCGGACGATCTAACAGGTACTCTCTTCTCTAAAATATAACCATGTAAAAAAAAAATACAATTATTAAAATTAGGCTGGGCTATTTGAATGAATTTTATCCCGCGTGAAGAAACTTGGCAATGGCCAGTTTTCAGCTATGCTGCAAAATTGCAAGCAATGTTTTCTGTGCCGATCAACTAAATTGTGACTTTGTTCTCGTGGAAATTGGCTTTCTGTAAGTAACAGAAATAGCTGATTAGCGAACGTCTGCTATCGGACAAAAATCCTAATAGAATCTGTCCAATATTAGGCAGGATATGGGTCATATGTTGGGTCGGTTAGTGTAAAGCATGACATGTTAGTTCTCACTCATGTTTCAAAATTTCGCGCCTTTTCTTGTCTTGGAGACATGAAATCACTGGAGTATCGTTAGTCAAACTTTTAATAGGTTAGATGTAGTCAGTGCGCGATGATTCATCAAAAAGTCTAAATGGTTTACGAGTACAAGTACCGTCGTAAAGCGCCATATAAATTTTGGTATTCGGTAACGATTCTACGTGAACCGTCGCTACAGAAAATTCCGGAAGATACATTTTAAATTCACAAATGTATCTTCTTCTTCTTCTTCTAAAACTTGTCTGCGCAGGGGAATAATGAAGAGTTTCGAGTTGTGAGTCATTAGTCCCAAAAGTAGATGTATTAGCGTTCAGGTTCAATGCGTTCGTTCACCTCGGACAAATGATAAGGTAAAAAAAGTTAGACAAATAGGCGCCGCGTGATTTGGGCGACGATGCAAAAACGCAAAAGCTCGTTACGACAGTGCTCCATTACTACAACGAAGCTTGATTTGCGACAGAAAATTTACCCTATACGATAATCGCAACTCGACCCGGCGAGACATTTCTCTCAAGCGCCGGCGGCTTTAAAAGCTTATAGCGTTTGTTTACGTATTATCTTCAACGGCTCCATGAGTTGCTACTAGCAAATGATGAGAAAACCCTGCATTAAACAGCGAAGATTGCCGAGCAGAGATAAATCACTACTTCTCCACAACAACGGCCAGCGCAGACCACAAGGATTAGGGTTGCAACAATGCAGGAATTACACTTGAAAGATCTCGAATGAATTCAAATCTCAGCATAATGCTGCCTTCGAAATTTCATAGACTCTCGTACCCTTTATTTATGCAGTAGCCGGCTAATTAAATGGTAAAAAGACAAGTTCAATGTTAGGGTTTGATATGTTGTGTTTCGTACTAAGGAAGTAGGAACAGAGAAAAAAAATAGGCTTTATTTTGTACACGTCAATAGACCTCAGTACTTTGTCCGAAGTACTGAGGTCTATTGACGTGATATGTATTCGTGCTTTCCTTAACTTAATTTTAAAAGTGACATTCAAATCATTCATCGTATATAATCGGAACTTGCAGATCCGTGCTAATGCATACAATAGGCGAACGACTTAGCCTTGTTTAAAGCACGGAAGCTAAGTTGTATTGCCTGTGTAATAAGGAAAAATGAATGATTTAGCCAATAAGGAGACAATATTGGCAAAGTTACTGAGGTTAAACTCTGTCTAGCTTGACGCATGCTTTCCGCAAACTATTGACGGAAATCGACTGATACGTCTGTAGTAATGTGGAAAACGTAGCATAAAGTACCGCACACATTCAGTACCTAGGTATATATATATAGGTACCTTTGAGGCTTTGTTATAATAGCAATCAGTTCAACTTTGAAGGGCTAACTTAGAATTTTGTGGATATTTTTAATCATGAATGTGAATAAAGGATGGCAGACGTAAACGCATGATCGATTATGATGCGCATTGTCTAGTTTCTCGTATAATGGCTGACAGCCACAATATGGAAACACTAAATAGTTTGTCTCAATAGAAAAAAGTTACTTGTTCTATATGTCAGTTTAAACTTATGTGTCTTTGAAACTGTTCGGTCCACTTGTTCCAACTGGGATGTCATTCGAAGTTACAGCTTACACGGCAGTCGGTCGAGCTCTTCCATGTACTATTTTTTGTTTTGTTAATGGAAAGTTGGAACGGAAGTCCGAGGACAAATCTGATGTATTCAGGATGCTGGACTAGTATATACATGTATAGGCGGCCTGGAGTCATGCCGACAAAGCACGAACGAAACTGTATTTGTCGCTTGGATCTATACAGCCTGTACCCTGCTGCTGTGTTGTCAAAATTTTAACTACCTTCTACACGCTTTAGCCATTCCTTCCTTTATCACCCTTTTCGCAATTAGCAGCTTCTACGACAAACAAAAAAAAATGCACGGACAACAACCTTCTTAAGCCTAACGAGGGGAGGTGTTGTTGCACGGAAGCCACGAGGACTGATTAGTCCTGCAGGTTCAGGTCCTGCTTCGTGAACTTCCAACATCATAACTTCATTTCACGTATAAACGTACTCTATAATATCATATTTTTAAGTTATGCTACGAACTGTATATAAATCGTTTTGTTAAACGTCTGTCATCAAATGCTAAAAAATGTTATGTTATTGCATATTATAATATATAGCCAGTAAGCTTTGACACATATGAACGTCTGTAGGAAAGGTTTATTATAATATTATTGATCATTGTCTACTGTAAGGCAACTAAAGACAATTTGATACTGACAATAAGCATCCGCCTGCTTTTATAGACAACATAACTGATAAATTTCATCATTTATTCCATAGCTTACAATTAGTCTATTTAAATTCACTACTTAAACTGAAACCCGACTAACAAGGACTGCATGGTTCACTCTTCCATTAGACGGCGGCATGGATATATAATATGATAATCCAGAGAGATTATGTTCCACATTTGTCCTGTTTGGACCTGCTTCTGACTCCAAGTAATAGTCTCCTTTGTTTAGTGTAGCTCTAGGCCGAGCACCTTCACTTTGATTCGCTCGCTGAACGTGCCAATAACGTAAATTGGGTTGTGAGAAGATGCTCAATCGAAGACAGCGCTATTGAATAAGCCACGCTACGACTATCCAGAGCTTCGGGGGATGCTAACGATAATCTGTGTTTGATAATCATTTCCTGTCTTAATCTGTTAAAAAACAATTAATTTTTATATATAGTTAATTAATATACCTGATTTTAGGTTGGCCTGAACTAAAAGATGTGTCAGAATACCCAAGGTCTTTCATAGAAGTTAGGAAGTGCATGGCACCGGACCTGGTGACCTAAGTTAATTAAAAAATACTTGCCGTGAAAAGAGCGCAAGCAATTTAGCCTTCTTAGCCTAGGGTTTCTAGTCCTTAAACTATCTCGTACTGAATAGGACTCTCATCAAAATTGCAATTTGATTCATACACTCTCGATTTGTATAAGCAGCTAAGCCTTGACAGCTATTAAATAATGTTAGATATAATTTGCTGCCCATCGTAATGAGCTCGTACTAAGCCAAGGCACACGCATTTTACGTCACTGAAACTAACTATACGAGGCTGGCTTTTTTAGTAGAAAGGTGCCTGTTAAACCCAAAACGGGAGCAAGCCAGGAATGTTCCAAATGTATTGATATTTATTTGATATCTTGAGTCATATAAATTCAAATACGCTTCTGTACAATTATCTTCGCAAACAATAATCAAACTCAATTTTCTAATTCATATTGTGTAACCGTACGTGTTACGCAACAAAGGTATATCCAGCACCATGTCCTCGAAATCGTACACACGAACCCGCTGGTAACTGTTTCTTAAGGTTCCTTTTTCGACTTGTTGTTTGCCTCTGATATACCGCTCGAAGGCAGTATGTCAGAAGCAAACTTTCCTACCAGCTTTTTAGATGACTGGCAGAGCTTTGTCTACTTCACTAGTGTGTTGTAACAATATTAAGTTATGCGTTTCAAGGACAACTAAACTTCTTAAAGATAGTTGTTTTGACAAAAAAAAAAGAGAGATCTTCTGTACCATATATGTCCTCAAGGTTCAAATGCTACCGGAACAATTTAGCTTTTCCTAGGGTTGCAAGGCTCATGTTCACCTAAAATTCCTTCCAACAAATCGAGCAACTGATCAGCACGTTCACTTGGCTGTTGTATCGGGTCAAGCAGACTATTCAACTGGATGGATTTGACATATAAGTTCAAGTCAACCCGTTCCATGGCAATGCGAAGCTACACAAGGCAAACATTGCCTTTTTAGACTTCATTTCGTTGCAGTATCCGTATTCTCTAGGCCATGCGCCAGCGGACTTCCACCTTTACCGTTATGTACGTGCTGACCTTCATAGTCTTAACTTCGACACAGATCAGCAATACAGAACGCCGTTCGAAAGCTTCTTCGAGACAAAATCTGTTACCTTATGACGAAACGACATACACGACTTAGCAGAAGGATGGCAAAAAGTTATAAACAATGACCGAGGATACGCAAGGTAATAACTTATTGCAAGAAGAGTAAAAGCATATAGTGTTTTCTATCCAGTGGAAAAATCGTGGGATCTCATTACCGAATTGAATTAAACGGAGAGTATAGTCGGCCACAAAACACAGCAGGCTTGTGGCACTCCTTAGAAAAACGAACGAAAACTCTCATCGCATATTCTAACATTCAAGGGTCACAATGAAATGCTGTAGATTCTTAAACCGCATAATAACTTCATTTTAATTTTGGTTGTCAGCTACATTTTGATAAATCTTTTTTTCATTAACGTATGAAAAAATATCTCGTAGTAAAAATAATAGTTAAAAAAAACTGTAATAGTCTATCTCGTTTTCTTCGTGAGAAGCTTACGAATTGCTTTCTAAGTAGAATTAAAAAATATTATAAAAGTAGAATAAAAAAATTTAATATACTACCGAAGAGTTAAGTATTAGACTGTTATGGAGATTAATTTAAGATCCATAAATCCTGATTACGAAGTAAGTGCCTAAATAAATGTTAATAGATTTCAGAAATAGACTTTTGAGCTTCGGAAGAGTCTGATTTGACTATTCGGAATACATAAAACTTGCATGCAATAATGCTTTTGCGTAATTGTAACTTCAATATCCTTTCCGAAATTCACCACGGAGGTGGCATGACGAATTTGGGATATCTACATTCGATTGACGTTAAAAAGGAATCGTCACGCGAGATACGAACACACAGATGATATGGGGCATTGAACTCCAGTTGTAACTAACTTAACATTATTAACTTAACCTAATTAGCATTGGTTGCAATATATGAATCATAGCATAGAATATTCCAGAGGTTATCTTGGAAACAGTTCGCAATTCAACTTCGCAACGAGTAGGGCATTTCACCCGTAACCAAGAGGCGTCGAGTTTACATCCCATGTAAGGCCCAATAATTTTGACTTCAACTGAATACTCAACGTAACTAACACAAAAATCGTTTGTACAACCAACCAATTGGTAATACATTCGAAATAATCTAGCCATATTGCGGATTTATTAGTACTAACGGGTTTCAGTGTTTACAGACAATACAAAGATTTAATAAACCTCTACTAAATCGGATATATCTTTCGTCATTGATTAGTCATGGATATTTTCTTCCGGCTTTTTATTGTTAAGTAAATTGCTCGATTTCGGCTCAATAAAAGGATACTTCTGGGTCGAACTATTGGACGCAATCAAAAGACACTTCCTTTGACCAGTTCTCGAGTTGAATAACCCAAAAACAGGTACGATTGTCCCTTAACTGTCTCCTGTTAAAACAGTTAATATCTTATATTTGGACAGCGACAAAATAGACGAAAAGCAGCAAACGCGTAAGTTAACAGGTAGTTGGCCAAATGTCTGTTCGAAATACGTTATGAACCTCTTGGACGTCCGCAGTATATCTACCGGCAGACTTGAGACGGTCGCCGCCCAGTTATCGTATGTTTTACTTGAACCCACAGCTAGCCCTTTGTTCCCCGTAGCATAACAATCCCGTAATAAAGATATGTTAATAATGCCTAGAATGATATTTGGCCAGCCTATTTACTCAAATACAGATGTCCCCAAGTCATCTACTATACATGCTGAGTCATACAGTATTCGTCTGCTAACGTTTCCATCTCAACAGTACTCTTCTATTGCTATATAAAAATAACTTCCTTTATTCATAAAAATAAGTCAAATTTGCCACGGCCGGAAGTCACTTAGCTAGAGACTACACCAAAACTCCACCAAAGCTGGTGATGGCTGAATAGAGCCTGCCATGTGATGAATGCGTCAATAATGAAAAGCTGACATAAGCAACAGTATGCCAACTTGAATGGCCTTGTTTTTATAGGTTCGGTGCATTGTGTGGGTACCTAATCTCGTAGATTAATTGTTCATGTCCTAGCTAAGCTAAAACGCACCTTCGAACCGTCATAACGATTGCTCGCATTACCTCCAAATACGAACCCGAGTCCTTAGAAATTCACTGACGATTACCACACGAATAATAAATTACAATGTTTAACACATTCATTATCCAAACTTCATAATGTCATTAAGGGTATTCTAGTTGCTATGGGTGATTTTACTATGCTTACACTTAAGGCTTTTACTTATAAGTTTGAACTATATGGCGTTGCCGCTTCAGTGGATTTTCCTGGATTCTACATTGGGCTACTAGGGACTTTCACAATTAATTATTCCGACGAGTTCATGTAGTATGGCGTGTCATCGTTCACATCTTTCCAGGACCTTCGTGGAAGAGGACAGAGGACTATATCAAAGGGGCCACGTATTGAACAGAATCGCATGACGGCCTTCTTGATTCTTTGTTTTGAAATAGCACAGAGATAGCTATAGACAGCGGCAATGTACAGTGCTTAAACGCAGCATCACTGCATATTTTCTGTATGTTTCGGGTTTAAGGCCCCTATCGCATTCTATTAGACGGCTAATGCCTAGCACGATTATTTAGGTATCTAGTAACGTTGGAGCAATGCCTTGATAAAGCATTGAGAGCGTGCGAGTCTACAAATATGTCGATGTGCCGGCCGTTATCGAAGGAGTGGTTTCCGTTTTGTTCGCCTTGTTTCATCGGGCATGCTAGGGGAGCACAATAAACGGTCAGCGTCCAGGAGGCGTACTTTAGGCGTACGACCGTATTTTCGGATAAGTCGTATGAGGGTATGGTCTAATTGGTAGGTATTAATGAACATAGTTGAAAGCAGCACAGTATATGCATCTGTAGGGCTTCCAAGGCGTTGTTACGACCAGTCATATTCCCCAGTGGTGCCATTTGCCTAGAAGAAAAACAAGACCTCTTCGCTTTAAGGAAAAAGACAAAAGAATAGATTGGACATACTATATTGATTTTGTTTTTCAAGGTACACTAGTCTTAGGCGATGCATCAGATGAACAAAACGTACATAAAGAAGTTTCTAACACAGTTTCGCTAACATTCGGAACGTGAGTAGACTTTTCTAGGACTCGTGTAGCCATCGTTGGTCCTTTGCGTCATAACTTTTTGGCACTTTCTATATCGGCGAAAACTTGAAGTTTTAACTCACTTGTTGAGTATCACTTCAATAGTAATGGCATTTTGAACCAGTCCGTATGCTTATCCAGTTAGTGACGCTAATATTAACTTAAAAAAAAAAAACGAGGACCACACCGTTTTTTCCTACGGAAATATTTTAAAAATATTTACTGTTAAAGTTTCAGCACCTGAGAAGCAAACTAGATTTTTCAAAAACCAATACATCAATATTCCATGGCGAACAAAAACAGACGAAGCAATATCCCATGGATTTCCAGATGAGAGAAAACTTTAAAGAATCACCAGACAAGGATTATTCGAGTTCTTGGTGTTTTAACAGACAATGTGCCCTGACGGAAAAAAATATATTCAGGTCAATATGTTCATGCGTATTTCAAATTCTTCTTATTGCGTATTTATATTGTCATGTAGGATTGATAATAGTATATTATGCGATATTATATATAAACCTATTGTAAATAAGTTTGTCTTATAAATTGCACTTCAACACCTCTATCTTCCTCTATGCTATGCTGACGAAATTGTGTCCAATTCTAAAGTCGGAAGAGCGATACAACCTCTCAGGTGGATGCTATACGATGGTATCAATATCTTCAAGGTCTTCGATACTATCAATTTTTCATAGGTGAAAACATACAGAATACCTTTACTAATAATCAACATGTCCCTAAGTTGACATAAGAATACATTTGTCTGTAATCATTTATGCTGATTCTATCCACCAGATAAAATCGTCATTGATACGCTTATTAAAGGCAACTTCGGGAGGATTTGATATTCGTCTGCTATGTAAAATATATCTACCATGATTAGCTTAGTATTTTGATACTGATATCATCGTTAGGTTGGTTTGTGGGCTTGTACACAACAGATTATCAAGGAAGGCTACATCTTGCACCGACCCTTTCCACATAAACATCTCGGTTCTGAATCGCTTCAATGTGTGTTTTTTTTTTAAATAAGTTCGCCGTGTCCCGAGGTGTGTTATCTTAAAAACTTGAAAATAAAACAGCAATGTTCAAAGCTTTCTACGCTTGTCACGCTTGATGTCACGCAAATGCCACGTAACCACCTAATAATTGCCTTCTCACAATAATCTCACGAGTAATCCTGTATTATTATAAATGAAAAAGCATCCCTATGCCCAAGAAAAGCTTGCTGGAAATGCTGGAAGAAATGCTGGAAAAATGGAGCGTCCTAAAGCCCTAGCTTCCTTGGACCTATAAGCTGTTCCGACAGTACAATGTGATGATTTCTAAGATTACTTCTACACAATACCAAACGATCTCAGACAAGGATATGTCCTATCGAAGCGTCTCGATTCGCGAATTAGTTTATATCTTCGTCTCAAAACAATGCCAACAATAGCAGAATATCGGATATCTCTCTAAAGTTACACATGAGATAATAGTACTATACCATCAATACCAAAATCAACGAATATCTTTGCTTTCCGGACTATAAAGGTTGCATTTAACTTGATTGGTCGTCGAGCAAGTTCAATAACTAAGAGTGGGAAGAAAAGCCGCTTACGGGCATTCTTCGATTGACTTAATCGAGAAGAGTTCTACAGATGACAACGGGTCTATTGCGCCAACCACACGATCTGAGTTGGCCTGTTGAAAACTAAAATGAAGGATACAGCATAGTAGGCAACGTATAGGATCATAGGCCAAAAATAATCTCGTTTCTCTTTAAACAAAGTACTAAGCAAATAGTGTTATATGCACCATCACTATTACGACTACTGCGTGCTCACTGATCCGCCGGAAACGATCGTGTGTTTTTTTGGAAAGCTATAGATGAATCGACTGTTAGCCAGCAGTTGTGATCTGCTGGAATATGAAGCTATAGGGTTTGGCGTGAGGCAAGAGCTGCGCTTTTTCAAACAGCCCAAGCGCGTCGGGTTCCTTGAGTCGAGCTGCGTCTCTACTTTACCAAATGACATAAAAAAGAAAATTTATCTTGATATTCAGCTTGTTGTTGTGCTGCATCATCGTAGTGTAAGCGAACTCAGCGAATCTTTTTATACTTTTCTAACAACTTCCGTTCAAATCTTGCAACGCGAAAGTATTCAACATCAACTGCAGTTACAAACCTGAAAGCGGCCAGCCAATGAGTGCCTGCCTGTTTAACGATCCGAATTGTCTAGAACAAAAATGCGCACGCCGTTAAAAACTTACCATGTTCGGGACAGGTACATTTCTTAATGGCAAAAACTTTCGATCTTAACAAACTCCACAAAGCACGCAATGTTACAGGAAGCTGTGTTTCGTTTTAGTTGCAGCAAATGACTCCTAAACGATTCTGTGCAAGGAAATTGTGATATTGTTCACTGTTCTGTAAAGGTAGCTTGTGTAATATGTCCTGCGGCTGGAGATGGCAACAAAACGGTAAAGAATATCAAATATAAAGTTGATATAGAAAACAGACGGATGTGCTCACAGCGTCCTTATCTTCGTGACTAACGGGTACGAGGTAATCGGCGTCTTAGCACCATCAGCACCGCGAACAGAAGCAAGCAAGCTCTTTCAATACAACGCTAATGAAAATGTCCTTTAGTATCGTGAAGATGGATATTTGGTTCTGTTTTTCTTGACATGTTTGCCATTTTCTACGTGTAAAACTAATCGGAATCACCTCGTTTGTCAAGCATTTCGCCTCAAGAACTTACTCCCAGTGGAAATTGGATACGGTGGGTCTCGCTGGATTCGTCTAGACTTACCCAGCAAACTTACATAGCAACCTTACAAATTTCCTGTTTTTCCTAATCCCTTATTTTCCTAGTTATTAATTTCTGGTAGGCGTTTTTCGCGAACACTGAGCTGTGAACCAGTGCCGGAGAGTATTTATCGGTCATGATTTAAAGCCCAAGAGATGCGCATCAGTCACTCATACCACGTTACCCAAAGGTTTATAATTTGGGCGTTGAAAAGATAGCAAAACTTATCATCGAAGTCAACGACCGTAAAACAAAACAAAGATATCGAAAATGCATTAAAATTTTCATTAACATTAAAAAAAATTGAAAAAAATAAAAAATGTAACTACCAGTACATGATACTGCACTAAAGTGAGCTTCACCTTTGAAGGATTTGCCAATCGGGGAGGCCTAGCTGAACGTGGTCCGAATCGCTGTACGAATGAAAGATTCTTCGTAGAATAAATTTCTTTGGTTTCTTGTCCTACTTTCTATGATACTAGCAGCATCTGTAACCGCGTACAAGGTGAACCGACCTGCACGCATAAACTAATAAATGCACGGTACTAGCGGTGGCTGTAAAGATAAGTACGACACGGAAGTCGTGGTGAAGGTAAGAAATAACATATTCGAATGCACGTCTACTTGTCCCTAAAGGGCACAGGAACCGTGTGTCCGTTGTCACTGACACAACGGTGATTAGTAGATGAAGATAAGCTCGATGTACAGCCCGATGCACATCGGGCATGCGCAATGTAAGCCTGTACCTGTCTGTTAAACGGTCTTCATTGGAGTACCTTCCGGCTAACATCTGAGGTGACCCAATATACAAAAAGTGAAGGCTGAGAACCGGCTGTAGGTAAAAATCCTTACTACTCAGAGCATAAAGCTGAAGCAAAGCATCTAAGATGAAATAAGCCAAATTGATTCAGTTTATTGGCGAAATAACGGAACTCTTAGCGAGAAAAAGGAAATCGGTTTAGAACACGAGGGCGAATGCTACAATAAAGATATTTTCTTACGATGCCGTAGATGCAGTACTGACAAAGGCCGGCAAGGTTCACAATGCCTTCTGTTGTAACATGATTGAAGTTTTTGCCTTCGATCATCGTCTGCTCTTTGTTTACGGGACAAAAATTGGCATAATTTGTATCGTCCCCTTTTTCTCCACTGACTATTCTGTATTTTGTTGATCCTTAAGTGAGACCTCATTTTTCGCTATATTCTGACAATCGTGACGCTGAGTGTAACCGTGATGCCGTACTTAAATTGGCACTTGCCAAATAGGCTGTTGCTTTGTCCCGAATTCCTTAAATTGATCTTAACCACCTGCAATCGCCAATTTCGAGGTTACAGAGTGAGACTAGAACATCAGATGATACTAAAATCGTCCGCTATACTTGCTGGCACTTGAACACCAGTTTATTCTCTTCCATTAACAACAATTATTTCATCTCCCAGGAAATCTCGGATCTTCGTTCGTTCATCTGCAGCAGATGATTGACTATAATAATAATAATAACAATAACGAATATTATCATCGTATTATTTTATATTAAAGTGGTTCTCTTGTGCAAATAAGAATTTTCTATCCCAGCGATTCCTATACGATTAGATTACACTTTACGATACCAAACTTATCATGAAGTTCTTACAGCACATAAACAGAGTTTTCTGCCAAGACAAAATCGTCGACTGCTGGCGCAATCTGTTTTTAGAGGCTTCTTGTCCAAAGTCTTTTCAAATGTTACTTTATTATATTATGGAAGCGAAAGGAATTGGACGATCTAAGAGCTGACTTCTGGCTGCAGAAAACGTGCCCACCTTCTCGCAATGGGGCAAGCTAGAATAATACATATGAGGCTGAAATCTGAAGGCCCAAACTAACTTTGTAGTCTACATTTAGATTTGAACTTAAGTGCAGTTACTTAAACGCACAACAAACTGTAGATTGATTTTGAGAATGTAAGTGGGCCTATATTCGCCTTGGAATAGCGGAAAAAAATAACCTGCTAGACATGCTGTGTTGATTGTATCTTTTAGATAACAAAAGTCTGAGGGCCGTCTGTTCTAGGTAAAAGATTGTTGCAAAAAACCTAAAAGCCACATTGACCATCGTACGAAATGGGAAGAGTAGTTTTTAAATACGGAAGAACGAGCCCAAAGTTGCGACCCACTTCACGGGGACGCTTTGTACTGTAAAAATACATTATTTATTTGCGTAATCAATATACGATTTTATTAAAAATTAAGACGAATTCCGTCCTATCAGTCACTTTAGTAACTGTGTTAACCTTTAATTTTTTCTATGAAATTATTTTTCTATGACGATAGATCAGCTAAATGTTGTCAGGGCTTTATAAACATAGTGCACAAATGCCTCAGATATCATCAATGAACTAAAAAAGATGCAGCTTATAAATCCGTACATCTAAGTAATCAGTGACGCTAAAACAGATGTGGAATTGAACCCTCTGCTGCCCTCTGTGCGAGCCAGAAAAAATAGAAGATGTAATTATGCCCAATGTACTGGGTCTTCTAAATGACATCCGAAAGCCCTATTTGTCGGTGGAGACGTTCCAAACAATACGCACGCCGGTCATCAAATTTCTACTTCGCGTCGATACACATCGGAGTACATCTTATAAATACTTCTCGGTTCATAATAGTAATAAGGACAGGCGACGTATTCCATTTCGCTAAACTAGTCAACTATATGCAATCGAGCCAGTGTGCGATTTCAAATTTTGGCGGGTGTAAAACTAGAGATAAACCGCCCAAGAAGACGATGCCATGCCGTATGAGGGCGCCCTTAGCAGAGTGCCCAAATTCAAAGCTAGAAGAGCTTTCATAATGATAGCTAGCAACTGCTTTAACAGATTAACATATCATTCAATTTGGACGCAATTAGTTTGTTATATAATAAATAAATTGTTAATTTATATCTATAAAAACGCGCATCCGTAACACAAATTACATTTAACTCCATTTTTGAAAACTGCTCGTAAGTTAGTCGCTGTTGACTTTTCAAACTGGCTCCAACGTCTGTTCATTAAAACTTGCTTCATCCATGAATGTCTACGAAGCTCAATCCAAACAACCCTCACCATCAGATGGACGTTCGACCAACTCATTCCCTACGGAACTATGAATAACCGCTGAAACTTAGCTATCCACGACAAAATCGAAATCACAAAGTAATAAACAGCTTTTGAAATATATTTTCTCCTACGGGAAAACTTATTATCTGATTGGTGGAGAATTTTTATTGCCAATTAATCAGTCAACCAACGTTCTTTCTACTTTTCGTTATTCGTTAAAGCTTTGATAAAACTATCGAGTCAAATACTAGGAGGAAAGATTGGCAAATTATGATCTTTCCTTAGCGATGCCATAGTGAAACATAACGTAGACAAAGTGGATTGAAGGTATTTTATGGAACAGAATTACTATAAATGAGCAGTAGTCTACCAGTAAATCTATGCGAAATGCATGTAAAGGAAGGATGTAGAGAACCGTTTTTTTGCTTTCTCTATTTTACCTCATCGCGTACGAGAAAATCAAACACTGCATACTGATATCGCCATTGATATATAACTATAATAGGCTGTGTTGTACAAGCAGTCTACGTCGCAAGCACTAGTGAAGGTAAAGATGCAGAGCACTATTTAAAAGAACCGAGTTATGTATAAACGTGTCTATGCTAGCAGTAGATCGATATAAGGTTTTATAGACAAAACCAAATCAATTATTGGTCTGTAACAATTTTTTCCTCTGGATGACGAGGGGCAAACTAAGAACAACATGATTGAAGAGATTACACCAAGTTTTTAGTAAAAATGTAGGATACGTATGGTAACATTTCGCAAACAAACGATGGCAAGTAAAATCAAAACTTCAAAAACAACGTTACGTATTTAGCGTTCGGTGATTGAAAGCCCTTTCATGACGGCAAAGATTTCTCAGTGCAACAGTAATTTTTCAGTTACAAATTAACGCTGTGAGCTGTTTCCGGCTGTCAAACAAAGGGCCAGGCGGTCAAGCAATTAGAAAAAGTAGTCTGTGGACAGAAGAAGGCCATAGCTAAAACGGAACGAAATAATAGGACATTACTATAATCAATAGAACAGTTTCGGACAAAGCTGAGTGAAAAAATGAATCGAATCGAGATGCATGCAAGCAGCGAATATCTATTAATAGCTTTGGGACCCGTAAATGGATGTTATGGCTCTAGCAGGGCAAATAGGAGCGAAGTATAGTCGAGGCAAGTTGACAGATATCGCCCAGAACCTCTCCAGAATGCAAACGTACCCAAACAAAGCATTAACAGAGGCTTATGCATGGCGTAATCGTACTTCTGTAGGTATTACTAAAGTGAACAGATGTAACATAATATTGTTTGCTTTGTATTGAATAAACTTAACGCCCATTCAAAAACTCGCACTGGAAGAAATTGGGAGACATAATCGCTGGCAGGAAGTTTAGAATAGTCCCCCGTGAACACTATTGGGGTACGTGCGAATCGAAATTCGAGATTCGTTTTTATCCTTGTACTATAATTGCTCCGAAGAAAAGTTTTCAATATCCTGTTTGAGGTGTCGTATCAAAGAAATAGAACCCTCGCTCGAAATAAAGTCGGGACGCAAATGTTTGAACCAGCCAATGGTGTCGAGTGACTATTATGATCGAAACTTATTCAAATCCTTATCCGACAGGATGAAGGCGAAGCATAGGTAGGCTTCAAGCTATGGAGCGAGTTAGGTCCGTGTGCCGTAACGAATTAACCTCAACTGAAACTGCTTAAAAATAGAGCATGTTCTACGAAAAATTGGGGGACGCAGGGACAAACAATGCCGACAGCCCCATAATAATAAGAATGAATGCTATACCAATCATTCTAGCTGTCTACGATAGGTGTTGTTTAAGATCGAGTAAAAAGTATACATTATCTGTATACGAGTAACTGGAAATCTATGTCAATATCAATTGTAAACTCACCAGTTGCCAGGCTGCTTGGTTTCATTAAAGCTAACCTTTTACTGCTCAAACACACTTCGATTATGTCGATAATCCCGAAAACAGCTGATACTGATACATATTTTTTTGACATATTAGTTCGATTCGGTACTCGAAAAGGTTTGTGTAATGGAAACCTACGTCTGCTCTGGAACAGTCTATCTTGTTATTTAAAAATGGAAAAAATGATTTTGCCGAGTACGGCTAATAATTCCGTCAAGGTGGATCTACCATTTCAAACAGTACGCATATACATGTACGTTTTGCTAGGTTCATTAGCATGCTTGAATATGTTTGTTTGTTTGTTTGTTTTGAATCTGGATATTCGTCCTCCGAACGAACTGTTAGAGCCTACATACTCTGTAGAGTGTTTCGCTAAACTACTGTGAGTAACCAATGAGGTAGACGGCGGTCTATTTAACTAGTCTAGTGCATAAGTAAACACAAACTACTTCTGTTCGTTACTATATGAATGACATAATTTATTGCGACAAAACCCCTCTCGCTCTCCATACGTATTACGCCTTACTATTGTTGTATCTCGCGGACCGCGATCAGTCAACCAGGCCAATGTAAATTATAATATTCAGCAGACACTCAACCTATTTTGCAACAGCTCACTTCAGATTTTGTAAAGGGCTATAGCAATCTGTGCTATTAAGTCTTAAGTGCTCTTAAGCCCCCCACCCCACCCCACCCCACCCCACCCCCTCCCCTCCAAAAAAGCGATATCTTACCCAGCTGGCGACGTTCCCACCTACTGTTGCTGTAGGGGGTGGTTCGTACAATGATACGCTGTAGTTTGTGCTGGCCAGTGCAAGTATTGGTATACCTGAAACAACAATGTCGTCGTGCCAATAGATAATAGAAGTCGAGATTTACAGGATATGATCACTGTCGAGGCAGATTGGGCAATGGTTCTGTTAGCCATAATAACTTTAGATCTAGAACTACATATTGACAGGTATCTTGCCGACGAAATTCAGCTCACCGCTGAACAGAAACCTCACGTACCAAAATATCCATTGGACGATCAAACCAGACATTTTAAGCTATTCTTTGAGTTTAAATAGAGTCATTTCTGAAACAATGACACAGTTTGTGCTTACAGGCGGCAACATACGGTTACGTTACGTTACGTTTTCGCTTTGTTACTAATTGTTCGATAGCCTTAAACAAGGTGTATTTTGTTGAAATATATGAAGAAATATAATGTAGCAGTAATTCGCTTATAGTATCGCAATGGTGTTTACCACCGAACCGTCAAAACGCTGCATAACCATAACCGGTCAAATGGCGCAATGACTAACGTACCCACGAGGACAAAGCGAAATTAGCATCTTTTCTTCAGAAATCAATGTTTTATGTTTTAGTAAATTACCGGTGACGCAGATGTCTACGTATGTATACGATATCTGTCACCCTTCTTATTCGTCCGGCCTCTCTTCGATAAGTAAAAATGCGGCTGCATTAGCGGACCTGTTCTCATCGCCTATATACATTTGTACAAAACCCTAACTCCTCCATATTTAAAAAACTCCTCCATAAAAGAAAAAAATAAAGTGTCACTGGGTACACGATTCGATTATTGGTCCCCTTAGCCTATGGCTTGTGTTCAATTTGAAGCCATATGCTTATTAAAGGATTACAATTGTTTTTCGATCATCTGTTTTTGTTGATGTATTAATCTATCTGTATAACACTTTGTACAGTCGTTTTTTTTTTCCTATAGGTCACTATAGAGTGTAGAAAGCTCGTACTCCGTGTTGCTTGCGTATCAACTATTACTACGATTATTTTAAAACCTATCAAAACATGATACTATATTATATATTTAACATGATATATTAGGAACCATCTTGTTTTACTTATGATTAAATTGTAAAGTTGCATTGGTTTAGGCTATATTTCTCGTTTCGACTTCTGCTAGTAGCGGCAATATTTGCATCACATCATTTGCTTTTGTGCACCGTACGCCATCTGCCATACACCGTTATTTGTTTGTGTTTAGGTTTTTGTTCCTGCATCGTATGTTCATCAGGAACAACGCTAGATCTTCACCCGAAGAGTGTTCATACTCTCTAACATGGCAAACGCAAGCCGGACGTTCGTACGTAATAAATAAATTGTTTCTGCTTTGAGGAAGTCGAATTAGGCAACCATTACCTACAATGCTTTTTGGTTTTTACTAACCCAATCGGCTCGAAGTTAATTCTGTATTCAAAATCTACCTACTACCCCTCCGAGGTACCATGATTCTCAAGTCTATTGCTGAATATTACTTGAACCGTTTTTCTTATCGGCGAACTTCCATATATAATATTCTACCTTATTGACAGCCTAGTGAACAAGATAGTATGTAAAAGAGTAAGTCTCTACTGATATGATGATTCTCTACTGATGAAGTGATATCAGTTAGAGAATTTCACGTAGCGCTACAAGCTGTGACAAGCCAGAGGCCGCTGACCTGAGCGCAATTCATTAAGCGTCATTGAGTGAAATAGGCCAATCGGTCCTGCTGTCATTGTGTGTGATTCGCATATACCGCCGAATTTCGTCGACACACTGGACACCACAGACTTGTCCGCCAGCTTGAAACACATAATCGTACCTAACCTAGGGCTGATGAACTAACATAGCAATAAAATAGACCCCAACTCGCGTGGGGAAGGGGTGACGCGCAGCGTTCTGTTGGCGTAAAAGTCGATCGAGAGACATCGGCTGGACGACGACAATGATCGTACTGTTTGGCTTAATCGAGCTATAATAAGATTAGATATTTAAGAAGAATACACCATCTATGCTCGCGATTTTTGAGAAATTGTTGCGGCCGCTCACAGATTAGACGGTGATTGACCACTTATAAATAGTAACATCCTATTCTTCGAGAGTTCGAAGCCGTCTATGGTGCATGTCAGGATCAAAAGCGGGTCATACAGTTGTTAGATAAATGCAAAACGATAAAAAGCATCATGCAAAATGGAGGGAAAATCAACCGAACCTAGGAGGCCTATTTAAAACGATGCATGCAGATTTCCATGTCCACTCCATCGCACCAAGCAACCCTGTTCATGGAGATAATACACAATATATTACAGGTGATTACATTTAGTTTTTAATTCATTAATGCTGTACGCGAAGATGTAAGAACAACAAAAAAGAATACGGGTATAATTATAGGTGAAATTACTTCGTTTAATATTTTCCGCTTAGGGCGGCGATGACCAGTAAGGCCATACTTGCGATACCCGATCCGGATCATGCAGACGAAAAAGGCTTTTATCTTCAATCATCGTTAGCCAGATAAGATTAAGATGAAATAGCGATACATTTTTTCAATGAGCACCTTAACAAATGACATCGCTGTTGACCAATCACGAGTTTGGAGTGAACCGCTACTATCGGTAGTACAATAGAGAAAACTGCGCTACCTGCCGATCCACTGATGGTCGTCTGCGTGACGCTCATAGACGCTGAGCAGTTCTACAGGCGGCGTTTCGGATGCCCATCAAGCGGCTTCGTAAGTTACGTTATGCGGAGATTGTGCGTAAAACGGATACAGACCATCATAGGTATAATCATGACACCTTATTGTACAATTTTCAAACAAGATAATTTAGGGATTTAATCCAAAATAACTTGAATAGAAGTTACAATATAGTTCCTTTGTTAGGGGCGTGGCCTGTTCTATTTACGAAAGAGCTTATATCAGTTGTATTATACGACTCCTTTTTTTTATAAGGAAGGTAATTGTATTGCATTTTCGAAAAATGCTATGGTCGTTGTTCTTAAAGGCGACGTCCCTCTCTTACATTTGCACACATGCAAGTTTTTGACGTTCGACTTGTCTTCGGTATACAGAAATTGGCAGCGTAAGCTTTTTTTCGTGGTTCTATGCGGTGCTTTCTTTAATGTTCCGTTTAATGTACTTTTTTCGAAGGAAAATTATCAAACGTCTCTATCAGTACCCGATAATTCATCTCAGTTCTCTATAATAACCACGTTCTGCGTCATCAAATGCGGATTATTGGAGCACATTTTCTACGAACTGATGCAGACAGATTTTCTGATTTTAATAAGGCTTTGGCTGGATAAGCCAGGATCGAGCCCCGCTACCGGTCTATGTTACACCAGATGTCCGGTCCAACAAAGAATGTATACATTTAGCGTTCCGCTGGATTTCCTTGATAATATTTAGCGTTTGGCGAAAACTGCGGTACCGAAGTGTTCCACTCAGCCTATGGTCGTTTTCTCTTGTAGTATTTAGTAATGTGAAATAAAGTGGACTTTCAGTTTATTTGAAAGAGACGTTCCTGACTGCAGTAATAAGCATATCCATTTCCAGAACAGCATATTTCTCAAGAAAAAAAGAAAGTTATTACTCAACTAAGGTGACGAAATTTAGACAAACGCTCGATTGGGTTAAAAGCAACATTCTTGTGTAACACTCTATTCGCCAGAATAAAACAAAGGTGGTAAGCAGTTTTCAATAACTTACAGTTAGGTTTTAAAGGCCTACATTAACTCAACCCGACGTCAACGTGCTTCAGGTAAACCAAATGTTACGAATTCTGCACCGCGTACTGCCGTTTATTGAAGTCTGAAGCACTACTTCATTATAGCACTTGACAGCATCTGGGCCAACTTGAAAGCAATTTTACGCTGGAAATATTCGCTGCCAGATTTTTAATTTTAAAATATGCTTCTTTTCATTGGATTACATTCTAGATTATCGGCGACTTCGTACGCGCAAGATTTCTCAGGTGTTGCCAATTATTAGCTTATAGCTACTTCACTTTAGAGCCTTGCACGGTACCTAATTTGCAGCTAGAGCGGTTTCATTTTGAAATCGCACCTTTATGAATTAAGCTCTGAAAATTAAACTTTCTCTCTCAGGCCACTGCCAGCTGAATGTTCTACAACAAGGCTTGCCATCACTGCCTTGGCAATGCTTTATGAATCTATTCGAAAAGTATGATTAAATACAAGCGTTCTAAAGGGACCGAGTAAAAAGAAAATGTTGTTTTATACCTTGTTTTTTTGTTACTGAAATTTTTGCTAAGGATCAAAGTGTATTAACTTCCAGATTCGAATTTCTGTATCTCTCTGTTGGTAAGCAAACATATTACCATTACACACCACTGCGCGTGGAAATCGGAAACCAGGGAACGGCAGAGACGGGAGGAAATCTGTCCATATTATTCTTTTTATTTTTCTGTTTTGCGTCTTCTGCCTCCAGATGCGTTTTTCTTCAGGCTTCCTTCTTCGTTTTTAAGTTCTTTTATGAGCGCCATTGCCTCGAGAAAGGTTGCTCCTTTACGCGACTCCCTCTGTAGATTCAAGCATATGATTCAACGTCCTTAACCACGGTCCAGGATGTACCTCACAATGCTCCTCCCTACCAAATGTACCCCATTTGTTTCGTTCGACGCGCGAAGCATGCACACGTCATACTGCGCTTCCTATATTTTTACCGTGAGGGCCTAATACTAATCCTACCTAACCAATCAAAGCATACGTGCACATGTGGAGATGTATCTGGGAACGCTGGCATTACCTTTGGTATCGTTTTTTATAGACCCGACAAAAGTAATCTTAAGCCAAATAACGATGACAGCAAATTCGTTATCCACATGTATCGCGTTCACTAACTGTCCTCTAAGGAAATAAGTCACTTGTTGAATATTACCTATATACGTATATATACGAACAAATAACAGTGTTCCTAATATTATTATTAATAATAAACCTGTTTACTGTGCTCCAGCTTTAAGAAGTTGTCAACGATGGTTACGACTTTATGCCTGCTATTACCACTGGGCACTCCATCAGACAGACGGCCGGGCGGTTCTCGGTACGAAGCGAAAGAAACCCAAAGGTCAACCTCTGTATTTTTATATCCTCTATAAATTTGTGAATACGTTGAATCGAGGATTGATTTGTTTTCATGCTGAGCGTTGCCGGTGTACGCGTAGCACGCAGTATTGAATGAATAGCCCTTGAGAACCAGCTTAAACAGCATTAGCAGACACCCGATGTGCCGCACCAAGAATACTAAATTGTCTTGTCTAAATTGTCTCTAAATACTTGTAATAGGTATTGTCGGCCTAGAATTCGCTAAGTTAAAAGTTTGACCTCATTTTCTGTTAGTCCTGGCAGTCCTGTTAGCTCAAATGAAACGAGCTTTATGAAATGACGCTAAACACTTAGATCTGTGACCGGTAGAATGTTTATTAAAACGCATTTCGTTCGCAAAACGCCGCTAGTTTCTGCATTGCGGTAGTAAACTAGAGCTTGAACACAATGGTTTTACTTACAACAAACGTGAAACACAGTACTCGGTACTGTGAATGATCTGTTTGATCACTTGACGTCACGCTAAATGGAGCTTTTTATAAGCCTGCAAAAAGAATCTAATTGACGTTTTCACTATCGCACACGTCAGCTTGGCCCAAAAGTACTCATCGATTGAGCCTACTTCGAAGCTTTTTAGCAATACAATCCAAAATATATTCTAACCGAAACTACTTCCAATATAGATCTGGATACATTGCAGGCTACATCACTAGCATATGACTTGACGACGAAACAATATCGGTTATTACGTTTTTTAAAAACTATTTTTTGATAGTGAAAGTTTTAATAAATTGTCTTTGTTTTATGTTGTAGGTTATGGGCATATACCGTTACACGCCTTGCATATAGAAACGACTTCCTGGATAATTGCTATATAACTCTAAATCAGATGATTTTAGATTGCATTGGGAGGAGTGATATTCCGTGCTAATTATATCTACGCCTAACAACGTAGTTTCTTTAACATCAAACGATCTATTTGCTCTACTCCTGCACTTGTACGAGCTGAAAATAGTGAGGGTCTCATGATGCGGACGAATGAAGGCAGGCATTCACAGAATACTTTTTTTTTTTTCTCTGAAATGCTACTACCTTTTCTTCGGTGAAAAAATAATCAAGTGAAAATTGTAATTGTAACTCGATTGCTATTGTTCGATGTTCTAGCCCCCTCGTAATAATGACGATTAGGTACTTGCTGTCGTAGCTTCACATATCACCAAAACGCAAACAGGGTAAAAAATCATACACACTAACAATTCACAAAAGGTCGTAAGGTTGCTTGGCCTAATAAGTTATAGCTACAGGGAGGGCAGCGCGAACCGTCACCATTTGTTTCCAAGGCAACCGCGATCGCCACTGTCGCCTTAGTAGGCACTAAAATTAGGCTATTTCCGGACAAATACGAGACGTTTATGCCCTCTCAAAAGCGTAGCGAATTATTTATTACCGATTTCGTTTTAATTTATACTAAATGTACCTCTCTATCGTAAAGCGCCGATCCAAATGTCACGCCTTACTCCCAAGCGCCGACGCACTCTAATTAGGTCAACGTTATACCAGTAATGCCGTACACCTAATTAAATGATACGATACCTACGAACTAGGCATAGGTAAATCGTTACAGAAAGTGCTAACCTACTGCCTGTATTTTAATAATAATAATATGAAACAATTTTGCGACGCGACGATTATGTAGAGCTAGCGCGCGCTGGCTTGGCAACTAAAAAAAAAAAAAGTACTTGCTCCGTAAACAACGTAATGGCCTAGGTCGGCATCTAAAATATGTTTTTGTTCGCTCCAATTTTTTCTTTATGTAATCAAAAAGTGGCTTTGCGAGTCAGATCGTACGACACCGCTCTTTTTCGACATTGAACAAACAGAGCTAGTACGTGTCTTAACTGTTCACAGCATGCGAAGAAAAAAACGTACCGACAAATCTTCTGCAAATTCACTGGGTCAAACGGTCCAAACGCGCCTGGAGTCGCTGTACTCTCGAGATGCCAGCTGTCGGTAGCTAATTTAAGATTAAGCGTTCGTGTAAATTGGTACGGTAGCCTCATCGATGTCTCTCGAGCGGTCTCTAAGGTGAAGCTTTCGTGCGTTCTCTATATAGAATTTAATGTTTGGACCGAGCTGCCAAACCCAACCCAGATAGCCTTTGTAATGTCACTAGAAAGAATAAACATCTATCGAATCATAATTCTTGCTAGACCTGAATAGCTACCACTATTGACGCTACTTGTCGTAGAATAGACGAAGTCAACATCGTTAAAAACGTCGAAGCAATATATCGTCTATATGGTGTAGCAGCCCATAAAGATCAGACCCACATCACGCGAAATAAATATCTGACAACAATTTATCAGATTGTTCCCGAACGTCAACGATGTAAATTAGAAGTAGATTCGGTAACTAATTAATCGGGCATCTTTGAGTCTAGTCGACAGCTACCGCTAAAGCCAATTGCTAAGAACTTTGTGGGTTTCTTTCTAGTGAAAGGAAGATCACTTTCCCTTTCGTTCTCTTCACTGTGTTCTCGCTTAAAGTTCTTTAAGCTGCCCTTGGTGAATGTTAGAGATACGGATTTCCTCGACTGTCCTTTGAAATTTAAAAAAAAACTAACTTTACTTAGCATATCTTACGACCGTTATGTAATCTAGAGAAGGAGCCCTAAGTTAAACAGATCCTCCTTGACTTCACCAACCACAACCGTTAAACATTATGTATCAATATATATATAATGCTACTTATACGCTGCATCAAAACAGGTGTAAAGCTACTGTGTAAGTCGGAAATCTTATTGACGCAAGGCAACTTTGAATATGCCTGGGCACTTATTCCCCGCAGTGCTTCGAGGCAACGCTCCATTTACGGGGCCATTTCATGGGGGGTCAGCAAAGATGTTTTTTTATAGACATTCGCAATGCTTCACCTGTGATCAGTCAAAACCCGTAATAAAGACACGCAACATCTCAGTAAAATCGCTTAAGCCGATAGGGTTCTTGCTTCACAAAGCCTGTAGCAGCAGCATGTATTTGTTGAGTATAATGAAAAACTATAAACCTGCATACAGAGAAATCGAGTACTTAGTTCCATCAGTCTATTTCTGTTTAATATTCTCTAATCTATTAAAAAGGACAAATTATTATTGATATTTATACTGCATTTTGTCTGAAAGTCAAATTCATCCACCTCATAACAATGCAGCTATTTGGAGAAGAAGAGACTTTATTATCAGCTTCGTTCAGTGATTCGAGATATAGCAAGTTAGGATTTCACTATACTGGACATCGTCGGTCTAGAAACGATCTCAAGATAATATATATTCCATTTCATCCAAACATCGGAGATAATCAGGCAAAAACTCGAAACGAATTGGCTTTGCGTGCAATACTCTTTAGTGTAATTAGTGAAAATTGTACAACTACGGGAGTAGCACGCAGACGTCACTTATGACTGCGCAGTATCACTGTATGGCCTGTGTTTTTACAGCATCTAGTGGTCCACCCTTTCAACGGAAGACAACGCGAGCATATCCCATCGATCATAAAGAAGCGAGTAAGGCGATAACGAAACACGTACTTGAGTTTATAATTTATCCAGGTACATGCATATATATAACAATGGCATTGTTTCAACGTTAATTCGAATGGCTAAGTAGCCGTAAAATTGTTTGTACGTAATTTCGTGCGACCAAATCACAGAATATGACAAACACAACTTTACACAGGTGTAAACTGCCAATGTATAGATAATATTTTCAAGCAATAACACGGCATAGCCATGACAGTTAGCTTATGCATTTCTCAACAAAGCACCATTTGTTGACCTGCAGTTTAGGGAAATAAATAAAGTCGGCATCGATGTGGCAGGGTTCCCCAGAAATGTTTGCATGGAACGGTGCTGCCACTTGATTCGAGACGGCAGCGCCACGTTTCTCGTACGCTACGAGACGCGCACGAACTTGTACGAGAAAGGTATGTACATAACTAGTAATGAGAGATGTTTCTTTCCGTACGATTATACAAACTATGTTGCAAGCGGCCTAAACCTGATTGTTTTTCCATGAGCTGTTTTCGTATCTTATAAGACAAGCTTTATAATATAATATAAATAACAAATACATTAATAGCACAGTAGAAAACGTTGTTCTCAACCGCATTTTTATTCACCCGGTGGAATCCAAATTGAACAACAAGTTCTTCTGTTGTCAATATGTTTGTTTATGCGCTATAAGAATCCAATATATGATATCTGCCTTTGATTGTATCTCATGAACCATATGAGTACGTCATTTTAAACTTTGACGATACAAGCGGCTGGCAAATTTTCATTATACCTGATGAGAAAAGAGGAAAGTATTTACTATTATTGCAGACGCAGACGACGTGTTCATTGCTGGGAGGACTGAGCCATTATAAAACACGGAGAACTTCGATCATGGTACCTATTACATCAAGCTGAATTACGCTGAGGGATTATCATTTTTTTGCCACCGATTCCTTTGCATGGAACTTCGAGATATAACTAAATGTTTGAAAAAGGACTATATAACACGTTTCATATTACTTTACTTTATTGCTAGAGACCTACAACTCGTATCGAAAATGATCCGGATTGTTTATATCACTAGCTACCACACGCCGCCCTGCTTGTCTTAGTAGCTTTCAGAATCTTGTCTTGGGGCAATGCTGCTGCGAGGCAAAGAAAAACAACAGTGACGAGGAGGCAATTGAGAGCAGAAGGGGGCAAGGCACCAAACCGCATACCATTTGATATATTGTTCCCAACGGGATCTTTGCTAATACACGTGCGACTGCGACGCTTCGTTCGGGATCTCCTATTCGTCGCTCGACAGTGCATTAGTGACGCGCTGGCGTGGGTCCATGGTTGCATCGTATTGTAAGGCTACATCGAGTCAACATCCTAGGATCAGCAAATGCCAAGGACAAAAGTGTACCTTACCCAAAAGGCGCCGCCAAAAGTGACTTCCTACAAGAAAGATATAAAAACAGTCTTTATCAGTAAATCATAAAATGAAGAAAAAATGAAATTATATAAGACCGAGAGAGTTTAAGACGTATAGGCGTTACATAGTCTATTATATACATATATATATACATATTATATATATATATATATATATATATTTTTATATTTTTACATATATAAAATATGTATATAGTTATATATAGATAGACATACTTACACGTTACCTGGCTGCCGATGTCTTATATTTTATCATAGTCAAGGTTTTAGTTATTTTCGTGGCAGCGTTCTTTGTTCTACGATAATTAGAACAAGAATATGCCACTGGAATAACGGGCTATTTAAATATTTTTTTTTAATTAGTATGAACTTCAAACCTGGTTAGACCCAGGTAGTTAAATGTACTTATTGCACGGAAATAGGATCATGACTATATTGAAAGCATCGTAATGATTGATATGTGCGTAAGTGGGCATTTTCTCGTAGACTGCACAATGCGAAAACTTCGGACGTTATACCTCTATCGAACATTCTTACATTATTGCAAAAGAGTTCTAACGATTCAATTGTTTGTTCTTTATAAACTTTTCAGACCTATTACTTATTAGACACGGAAAACACGTCGAACGCACCCCTGATATTTTCGGTAACAGACGGTACAGAGAGCGAAAAAAAAGAGCTTGGTTGTACGCCCGTGCACTTTCTAAATGAACAGTACAAGTTTCAATAAAATCCTTTTCTTTTAACTTGATAACTGCCTATTAACTCGAATTCGAAATACAAAGCAGACAGGCAGAAGAATCTGATTAACGATTAAAAAAAGAATAGCGTCCGTTGTAATACTCATCTTTCTACTTGAGAAAGCTTTTAGTGAAAAGAACTTCCGGATGGCATTTAGTAATAATAGACTTCCCGACTCGCTTAAAAATAAAACGGATAGCAGGTACGAAAGCAAGGACGAATATTATTAGAAGATCATATATTTACGGCATGATCAGAGCAATCCATGACGAATCGAATGGTTCTGACGAGCTAGCAGCATAAGTGAAGGCGTTCTGATTGTTGGTGTACAGATATTTTCGTTGGAAACTAGGAGAGTGTTGGAACGGCATAGGCTTTGTTGTTGGCTGATGAAAGAGGGCACACTTGCGCCACTTGTTCCAGCGTCTATAAAAAAGCATGCAAAAAGCATATAAAAAATTACATGTCATTGCATCCACTCTGTATGTATGCTTTCATCCCAGGGCCTATGGTTCATATTGCTAATGGCCTAGAGTATCACACATCTTAGTTCCGGAATGACCTGCCGTTCCGCAACGTGCCTTAACCATAACCCGAAAATTTGCTACCGTGTACTTCAAAGCATTTGTTTCAAAAACCGAGAAAGTTTTGTTTTTTTTTCATGTTCATGTCAGCAAATTCTCGCAACTACGTTCTTTAGGCACAGAAATGGCAATTCTTCTGTATGTCTAGGGCAGAGTTTTGCGCTGATCAGTCTGCGCGATACGGCACGCAAAATGAAGGGGTTCATTCGGTATCGCCTTGTCAAACCAGTAGGTTAGTACCACGGACGCTTGTTAACTTTTTTTTATCACCATCTTTTCCAGAACAGATTTAGTGGTAGCCACAGATGATTCTTACGCTAGAGCTTACACTCTCCCTTCAACCAAATATCAGGTTTTCAATGGGCAAACTGCCTAGAGGACTCTGATAAATTATACAAATGCGAGCGCCGAAACCTAAGCCGTCTGCAGAAGGATAGTACGTGATACCTTCCTTTTAGGATGGCAGACCGGCCTCTCAAGATAAATCAGTTTAACTTTCCAGGCACTAGGTGGCACAGCTTGTCAGGTCCCGATCTCAACGGATCAAGCCAAACCTCGCTTTGTATAGCTATCGATACATTTAGTAGATGTTATACTACTCATTTTGTATTAATATCTGCAAAATGCTCCGATACATATTTTACAAGAAAAGCTTACATTAGGTTAATTTTGAGATTTCTTATGAAACAACAAGTTTCACAAGGTTTCTTTTGCTGAAAAATAAGTGCTTTACAAGATCAACTGGGACCAGCTCAAGGCCGCCTATAATAAAGGAGGCAGAATCATCACTCTTTAGTTTGGTAGCGTTATCTTAGGTTGTCTATGTTTTTTTATCTCAAACTACAAACATAGGTTACATAGGTGCAATGGGAAGCGTCTGATATTAAAAAACTTCCGTGCTTCGTCAAAATATGACTAAGCATAACACCCAACAACGAAGTAATGTTTATAATTTGAACCTCGGTAATTTTCAAATTCAGACGGGTCATACTTACGTAGTTAGAGTTGCTAACGTTGTTTACTCCTGTTGCGCTGAAGCGATAACTAGAATCTTGCTTTGTCGGACAAGAGGCGAGCAGATTGAAAAAAAGCTGTTTAGGATAGTGCAATATTAATGTCACAATGGGCAGTCTCTAGGATTCTATGTAACCCTTACTACAAAGGTTGTAAAACCCTAGTGCGAAGTGGTTTCTGATCCTCCCGTCACGGATCAGTTTTTTTCCTTTACACAAATTGTGCGGTGCTAATCCGTGTGACGTCACAGTTACGTTCTACGCATTTTTCGAATCTCATGGGTGGACGCAAATCCAAATTCAAGGGCGAAATGTATTATTACGTGGACTTCGTACATGCTTTGACGTGTATGGCATTCAATTAGGATCTTCAGAACTAAACGAGCTGCTGTCTGTTTCGACAGTTTTTGCATTGTGTGTCCTAAACTTCATAAAAAGGTTGAATATGAGATGAGTACACCCTGTATGATACCGCATCAAATACGGCGCGACCAATCACGAATCAAGTCGTTGTATTGATCCTTGCCTTGCCAAAAATACTTCCGTGTTTTAATGTTGAACCATTCATTCACAAATAATAATCGTTTGCAAGCATTGCTATCGTTTTCCTTGAGTACACCTTTATAGACTAACAAACCTTCTGTGCATGACTTTAAATCGACCGATATACAGTCGTTCGAGCAAGCTCGACAGAGTAGCAACTTGATTTTTTAGGGGCAGGTGCTCTTTCCGATGCCTCAAAGTCAATAAAAACATGGAAATAAGAAAAGCCGCGCTATGTGCTCAATAGGACTAACCAAAAGTATGCGTAAATTAAAATAGAATCAATATAAATGTCAGCGTTTCACTCGCGTGAAAAGCTTCTTGTGATCAAGGCATTGGACATTTTGCATAACACAAAAGAATTGAACAATCGGAATAAAACGGTGCAGTAATCCGGTACTCAACGGTGGATAGCACGGAAGAACTAAAAGCGTCCAAAGAGACCTACATGAGTTCACGTACGCGCTCATACACATTTTCATGTTGAATGTTGAAGTTATTAAGGGAGTCTAAGTGCACAGAAAGAAATGCAAAGACATCGAAAAAAGAGGGAGTATAGGGAAAGGGGTGAAAATAGACGAAGAATGGTATAACTGAAATGTATATTGGTGCATCAACGTATCGTCGTCACCATATCAGCGGCCGTCTTTCTGCTACCCAACACTCACCCCAACATTGGATGGCCAGACAGACAGTGGAAAAGCCAGAGAAGTTCATCTTCATCGTTGCGACTTCTTTGTTACAGACGAAGGACTGCGATCGAGACAGCGTATCGTCTCGACGACTTCATATCTATCTGATACTCTCTTTTAGCCATCCAGGCAGTGGCTTTCCAATAACGTAGCAAAAGAGGATGTATTAGCTTGTTATTCCCGCGCTGTTATTACTACCCTTTTGCCAAAAGACGAATAGGAAAAATGCCTCCATGTGGGCCGCCCATTGGCTCCTGGTTTTTCGCCAGCGCCCGCATACAGCTACAGCACCGACTACGAAGCTGCTACGTTTCTCTGCGAGCAGTCATTTTTCCTGTGTCTTACCACCAAGCCACCCCTTTTTCTATTTCAATTCAACCAAGTCGGCAGAAAAAAAGCAACTACGGCATTCTAGTTGAATCAGCAAGACCGGTTATTTTATGCTGGTACTTGGTAGTGAAAGTGTTTGTTATAATAGTGATCGTATTAGTCGTTGGTGGGCTCATAGGGCGACATGAAATCAGCAGCCTCAAAAACTCCCCCTGCCACCGCTAGATGACGATCTAAGCTGCTGTTGCTTGATAGCGGGCTTTGAGTCCGAGACACTATGAAATGATATTGAGCCATCATCGACTCGGTGCTGCATCTATCCATTGATGATGATTTGTTTTCAGGCTTCGCCAAGCAGGTTTCAATAGCTGCAGTAGCAGCAGTACTCAATTCCGTTCAATCAAAATTCACGCATCTAACAGAGGCAACGCTTGCATTGCATCGACTTTTTTTACAATTTGATAACGTAAAGGCGCCGAAGGCTGTGAGAATGGAGGCAACATGAGGAAATACACTACGATTCGAATGTATGCAATGATATATCATGCATCAGTGCCTAAATTTTAAGACAAAATTCTTCGTATAGAGCAACTGCACCTAAACGACCCGTGTTAAACTCTGCCTTCCGCCATTGACCCATCATTTCCTCCCTAGTATATAGCATTGACGGGACCTAAATAAAGCTTATCTAATCAGAGCTCACAGATAGTCAAACGCACCGAGGAGGTCCGTTTACAGTCGTTGCAACGGACCTTAAATAGGCAAACAGACGCAGAGAGTGATGGATAACCGTCATTGAAGATCATTTGCCTTATTGTACTCCAATATATATTATATACTTTTTTGAAAAGTATTGACGGTTTTTACGTCAAAATTGTTACGAATAATTGCTTATACCTTAAACTATACTACTTACCTGAATATACTCCGCTTTAACTGATGAACCTCTGATATATCCTTAATAACATCATAATCTCCATTGACGTAGGATTCCTATCGTTTCTACACGAAAAATTATGGCAAGTGGTATCATTTGTTAGGAAGCCTCCGCAAAGAGCGAAATAAATAATAGTCTAACGGTGCAAAAACACCGCGAATACATCATTTAAATGTTTCCCATTTTCCCTGGGTAGCTAAAGATGTGTATGATATAACGCTGTCATGATGAAAGAAACACTTCTTCCATCTACAAGTTTTTGTCGATTTTTCTCAATTATCACAATCAATCGCTTTGTCCACAAAGCGGCACCAACGCAATTATGTCCTATTTCCAGGTCAAATAGATATTATCATCATTTGTTTCGCGTGAGCCTAGGCTTTGCCACAGATTACAGTTACATATTTTTGTCGTATTTGATTAATGTTTTTTTTTAATGTTTTTTTTTTAATGTTTTAGAATTGTTTGATTCTGAATATTCATCATGGCATAGCCTCTCTCGTTCAGCTTCGGCAGGCTTTTTCCTTGATTGGTTAACCACTACGAGTAGCATCTTTTCCATTGAAATTTTCGAAACGAATTGCTTTTAGGTCGTTTCTTCCGATAAGGCCATACACGAACACTCTATGGGCCTGAATAGCACTTTTACTGTAGTAAAACTGTAAAAGAGGGCATATTTTTAGAGAAATTTTATCTGTCTCAACAGCGCTTTGTCCTAAGTCTGAATGAAAGCATTCCGACAACCTTAGCCCATCCGCTATTGCTAAATTTAAGTTTTCAGACAACACCAACCCGATTCACGTTACGTGAAGTGTGACTATCTAGCTAGAGAAATGAAGCTCCTAGAACAATTTGTACTAATTGCTTCACGACTTACCTGTATACTTGATCGAATGCAATAAAAAGCAGCGAGTCCTTCGCTTATCTTAGGAGGCCATACATAGTCCCCGTGATAGCCTTGTGTGGTAACGTATTTGCTGCTAGTCTTAGCAATACATTGTGGTTTACGCCTGGCACACAAGGGGTTCGTGAGGGTGAACATTCTGACATAAGGCTTAACGGCGATACCAGTCCTAATACTCGAAACACAGAGGGGGGTTCATAGATTTCATTTTTCGCTTAGAAATCTCAGCATCAATCTTTGCTTGCGCCACCAACTAAGTGGAATCGCATAGTTTAGCAGTGGATTGGCTCGTCGACCAGCGACGATGTAGCGGTTAGCGATATGTAGTTTCTTGTTTCCGTTATATTATTGCAGTAAATTTTTTTACCTATTAAAATTTGCGACACGAGTGATCTAGAATTACACGATGTAGGGACCGGTGCGGTCTGAGTGGCTAATGCGCATCTCTGCAACTGCCTTGCCGTGGTAACAACAAACAGACGACGATGGCTGTTTAAATCTCTGCGTTGGTAAATGGTTACCATGGCGTGTTGTGGGGATGCTGTTTCATAGATCTGTTGAAAAAAACCCAGATAAGTCCGACAGCCCTTCCAGTAATGAATATCGGCGCATGTACGGGATGTAAAATGCTCGAGGCCGGAATGAATATGCTTCGTTTCGTGATGGAGAAAAATCGTCTGAAGCAACGCGTTGGGCCAGTTCTGGAAGTAAAACTATGGAAAAATGATGATGGTTTGCAGCACTATTACTGTTTGCCGATAGCGAAAGGCGGTATGACCCGTTTTCGATATAATCTTTTCGGGATTACTAGCGTAAGTGTAGCAATAATGACATCGGTTTTGTTAGCCCAATTTATGCTACAAGACGAAGCTACGCTTTCAAAGGTGATTACAGAAGCGTTGTTCATGAATACCTCCATACATATCCAGTTGTCGTTACTGGCCGGGCTACTTCGCTGAGCGTTTGCTTATTAGAGTTCGGAGCTGGTGAGGTGGTTCAGCTTCAGAACCGCTAGCAGGTGTAATTTATTGTGTTCGAAGAGTCCAGCAGTTAAGTAATGCAATAGTGGCCTAAAACTAAAGCATTAAACACTAATTAAACAAAAGATATTTATTGATGTTGCAGACCACTCTGACGTATGTACGGCATATCTGCCTTATGTTATGTAGGTGTAGATGTGGGTTCCCAAAGATACAAAATTACCCGTGATAGCCACCACTCACATTCTGCGAAGCACGGAGTTGTATGCGCTTGGTTTTTGCGTGCAAGAACAAAGCCAATAAAAATAAAATGCATTGGATGCTTAATGTGCTTTAGATGAGCATAGATGTTTACCATCCTGTTTTAAGCTGACAGTACAATATCATCGAGAATTTTCATATGTCCTTGACATAACAAGCATAGCGTATTGCCATATCGGTGTACATGAAGTTTTGGTAAACGTTAGTTGCAAGAAGTTATTCATTAGTTGCTGAACCTTGCTCGTAATGACTTTCAAAATCAGTGAAATTTCTACATCGGCATCAAGGTAACTTACATTGTTTTTCCTGAACCATAACAAATATCTCATATATATATAATATAACAACTACCTCCGCGTGAAAATCGAACATGTTACCGCTTGTTGATTATCAGTTTGAATTAAATTTATTTACATAATTGCTTATTAAGTTAATTCAACTAATAATCCCGCTAACGTGTTCAATGCATGTAAGGAAAGCAAAGCTCATTAGTCCAACGAGCGAAGTTCGACCCTGACAAGTGCTGCGTATACGGGGACGAAAAAAAGTTTTGCTGACCGGACAATGTACGCCATGTTCAAAACTGAATCCTACGGACGTCTGTCCACATAGATCTATTGCAAACCAGAGAGAACGCTACGTTCCCTAAAACAATAGTAGAGATCAAAAACCAAGTAGATAATGGCCGGTTTCCGTCAAGGCGCTTAACATGTTACACGGACAATTCCGTTACACGGACAATTCCGTCCTACCAGATACTTCAGATACGCAGGGACATGAAATTAGCGCTGGGTGATCGCTGGATATTGTACGTAATCTTAATGACGTATTAGGCAACACCATAGTCCGTTCTGTGAGACGCACTTCAGAGCGAACTAAAGACGGATATTTGCGGTGGCCGTGACATGAGCGTATACTGATCCAACACTAACTTTGTACGCACTACATAGGTGTTGAGGAACTTCAATTTAAGAAAACGAGAGAACGATGGGTAGAGATATCTGCCATACAAGGCATACAGTAGATTATAATTTTAATTCCTAAGGTTCAGCTTGCGATCTCCAGATTACTCAACGTATTTGCCTAGCATGATCTTCTGCTTTACTCGCCCATACACAATCCCACTGTAGAATTACGTTTATCTTAAATTGAACATGAAATACGTACTTACTGCTTGCATATTAAAACTGGTTTCATTTATTTATTTTTATTAGACTAGGCGGTAAAAAACTCAATACTTCGCCGTTGTGATGCAAAGTACTATCCTTTCAAAGATGCATAAGTTAAGGATTATAAGTTACTTTAATTATGCGAGCATTACATATAGAGCCAAATACTTTAATTAACAATCTCCGACTGGATATTGCTGTACATGGCTTAGCAGTAAGCAGTGCAGCACGTTTTTTTTCTAGGGTACTTACTGCTGCCTTATTCATTGTTGCAAATGGTTCATCACGTGTGTTCGTTTCGGTCTGGCCAAAGTTCAGCGTACGCTTGTACATCTAACTCCTAGGTAGTTCAGTGTTTGGCATTGATTTGGCATCTCGCAATTTTCCCCCCTATATATTTGCCCATGTACAAAACAGAAGATGAAGGAATCGTCTAAAAAAAAATGAAGTAGAGTCTTTTTCGAAAATAGCTGGGAAAACCCAATGCCGAACCAGCAGAATGGGCAGATTTATACCTGTAAAGAAATCCTCCTAGGAACGTACCACCACCACCTCACAGGACTGCGAAAACGGGCAAGCAAGGCTAGTCGTAGGGTATCAGCAGCACCGACCTATTCCAGGCCATCAACGAGGATTGAGCGGAGCATTTGCCCACATACCTTACAACTCACATCTTCGAAACCGCTTTTGCCACGTTTCTTTGTCCTTTTGCCTTACTTCTGCCTCGTTTCGCTCTTTCATGCTACACCAACATGCCTTGCACGTTTGTCCGTTTCGACCAATAAGCAGTACTGCTGCTGGTAGGTCATCAGGGTGACGTTTACACAAAGCCGGTGTCGCTCTTTCGAAAGACAAACGCAGCGATGGTGACTGACTGTTGTCGCGTGCTTGCCCCTGCGCTCTCCCGTGTCATAGTAGAGGTTGTTCTTTCTGTCCTACTACTACTACTACTAGTAAGTACATGAGTCAGTCCGCCAGATAAACGGACCTAAGGATGTATGACGGGAAGGAGCACGACATGCAATTGCTTCCTCTCTCTTCTCACTGTCTGGCTACGTGTACCAGCTGGAGTTGCTGTAGTAGTATATATAGTAGTGGGGTAAGAGGCTGACAGGGGCGAGCTGCAAGAGGTTGTGGTAGTGGACGCTCGTTCGTTGTCCTGATTGCCGGCGGACATTTTGCGGCGTTATCGCCGACCAGATTGAGAGCAGATGACGTAGCAAGACGCCGGGCGTTGGACGCAAGAGTTTTGCGCCCAGTTTTAACATGCAATTCGTCCACTCATTCTACCAACGAACACGAACGGCAACGAAGAATGCAAATACGAACAGCTATTTCTTCCGCTATCTCTACGATTACTGCTGCTTTGAGTGACGGCACGCTAGCAGAGACGTGCCGGGAGCAGGTCCAACTGAGAGGCAAATGAACACACATGCATTACGGACAACAGCCCGGTGAAAACAAAGTCCCGACCGCCAACTAAGACGCGTAAATGTAGCAAAAGCATCAAGCAAAGGTCTATGATGGCTCCTAGTCGCAACTACTACTAGGCTTCGCTTTAGCCGCTGCGAGCAGCTTCTACCATCTGTACTACCGTCAATTGTACCAGCGCAACAGCTGCTGCCCGCCTTTACTTGGCGTGGTTCTCGGCTGCTGGTGCTGCTCCAAACGTTCCACCCTAATGGGGCACTTCCGGAAAAAGCTGACCAGCTTCCGTCTATTTCGGCTGGCGATGACGATGTCAAGGCGCCGGGAAATAGCGGAGAGATTTGTCCTCCGTTTATTCTCGGCGGCTGTAGCGCCGAATTACATTGCACTGACTACACAGCAGCACTTACTGTGCCCCCAGAGCATTACACACTGACTTAGTACTAACAGCAAATTCGGTCCTACGGACCCGCTCAAATACGTAAACATAGTGTACGAACCTCATCACAAAATACCGTTTGCCACTTGCTCGTCAAGCAGCCAACGACCTCGCATCTTTCTGGTGGCGTAGATTCGTTTTCAGCCGAGTCTCTTCCCTACCCTTTTCCATTCTGCTCTCAAAACTTGTTCTTTACTCCGTCTCTTTTTGCCTGCCGCTGGTAACGAGCGACTATATGTAACCATGGGCTCTGCCGTCCACTTAGAATGGGTTTCAGTGAAATATGGACTTGAAGCAAAACTGAAGAAGAACAGGCCAAAAAAGGTCGTCTAAGCAATGCGACAGCGATACGATAGCCTTGAAATGCCAGTTGTAGAAGGGGGTGGTGAAGCTGAACTGCAACATTCTGTTGCTTTGGAACAAACGAAAGAGACGAGCGAGAAAGCAACATGCTTGAGGTTGTATCGAAACAGCAGGAAGCGTATAAAGGTGTAGTTGCTCATTACGAGGAGTTGCTTCGACATGTGTTGGATACGGTAAAATTGTAGAGTAAGTGCTTGGTCGGTTGGTTACGGATAATTGAAGATCCGTGATCTTCTTGGATTTACTATATCTTTTCGCTGTTCTTTGACGTAATAAATTCCATGTAAAATAATTGCAGGAAACAGCTCAACCAACCTGTCAGCAAAACTTACGATTATATTACGCTTCATTGTTTCCGGTTATTAACGAAATCTAGATGTTCTGCCATCAGTCGAATGATGCCAGTGTATAATTTCCTCATAAAGCGAGTGCGCCTCCTGAAATAGAAGCTTGCGTAACGCGTTAATAGTACCGCATTTCACAAACTGGATTTGCTGTAGGTGTAAACAGCAAATCATCTTTCCCAGGATTTTCGATGGTCAAGGATTTCTGTTATATTTCATAACCATTATGGTTATAGCCTTCTGGGCATTAAGGTGTGTCTAAATATAAACTTGATCACCATAAATACGTACAACCTTTACATAAGGTTTTACCTCAAAGATCTTATTAGGGGTCGACAGTTTCGCGACGCTTCTTATGAATGGTGTTAAAAAACAAAACTGACTCTTAATTTTGTAGTATAGTCTCTGACCTATGTGAGTAATCCCTCATACTTTACCTCTCAAAGGATTCCTCGAGTTCCCGAAACATTTTCCCTTTGGAACCGAGCGATAGAACGCAGCGGTTTATAATTGAATAGGAAATCACGAAATTAGAGAAGGTGAAACTGAAAAAGTTACTAGGAAAATTTGTAACCGAAATTTTTACTTAATTAAGATTCGTAAGCATTTGAAAGGCCTGAACTGATCGTCCCATTTCAAAATCAAAACCAAGCTTTTGAAAATCGTAGCGAAAAATACGCATGCAACATAAGCCACACTACTTCGACACGTCGATAGCCATGTTTTATTCAAAATTATATTTGTTAAGTTTTGAAGTGATTATTATCACTTCAAAACTTAACAAACATCCACAGAAATATGTTGTACGGGTTTTTGTAGGCATTTTCTAGCTTCTAAACATTTCCAAGTAAGACAATTGTATACGGCTTATAAACTTTTTTGCCGAAAGAATTGAAAGCTATGTTGAACTCTTCACCTTCGTTGCCGTTTGATATTTTAATGTGTGAACCGTGACCTGCATTCTTAAAATGTACAAATACTCTTGGCCGATCTGAAGTATTCTATAAAACAAACCGACAAAATTAGGCAAACGACAGAAATTCTCTTTCTTTCGTTTTTTTGTTAGTAAAATTTGAGACAACATACTAATAGTATAAAAACTCGTAGGTGCGTTCGTGCCCTGCTGTGCCACCTTCATTCCAAATCTCCGCTGCTATCGCTTGCGCCGCCTCGTTGCTTGTAACATGTGACATTTAGTATTGATGTAGTCAAATGACATGTACCTGACAGCGTGGGAATGCTTTCCCATTTGTTATTGTGCATGAGCGGTGCTCAACTTGAAAAAGTTAAACACGATTTTCGGGTTACAGACTTTTCAGTATAAACACTGAACTAAATGACGGTCGGTCGATCCAGCTTTGGAGTATAATGTGTCGTACCACGATGTCAAAGCCGGCGTGTTACTATCGTGCCGGATGATTCCGACTGGATTGATATTGGCCCAGTTAGAAATCAACCCTAACTTATTTAAAGTTAGGTCGCATGGGTTCGAGTTGAAGGATCTGGAGTGTTAAGATTTGCCGTCTTTCTAGTGTGCGCGCTGTCAACTACAAATGCAGATTCAAATTTGTAACGTAGGGCGGAGACATGTTGCACTCATCAGCACATATGTAGCACGCTCGATATATACCGTACTTCCCTAGCATATCGAATGGGTTTACAGCACTGATACTGGCATTGATAATTCACCAACTACCTGCTAAATAACTAGCAAGTAAATAAGCATTAATGGGCAACCTGACCTGTGACTGGACAATCGAGAGACAACGTCCTAGGCACTTGGAGCTGTACCATTGGTGCATTATAGTTCCATCAAAAATGAGACATCCATATGCAGGCGGTGCAAAGGTCCAGGTGAAATAGCTGCGTGTTTCGCAACTCATATCACATATAGTCACTAAACGTTACATCCACAAAAACAGCTGGGACTGCCTGCAGGGCACCTATAGAGCATCGCGACAGCCTTTTCAGCAAGGGATACTGAGCTTAGACTGTTAGCGCGGGTATGGGTTATAGTGCCTCGTTAATAGTCTCGTCATTTCAAGTTTTCGTTTTTTTAAGATCGTCGCAGGATATTGATTCCGCCGAGTCGCAGGAAAGTTCAAGATTCTACTCGTATTGTGCGTGTGACTAGGACCGAAATTACTCGTCGTGTTATACCCGCTAGGCAATGAAGATCGCCTTGTGAAGAGCGATGCCGCGAAAAAATTCCAAACGAAGAAAACCAAAGAAGACTAAAAAAACTAAGAAAAACAAAACAAAGACGAATGTACGTAAGACGATTCGACAAAGTGCGATAAACCATCGGACTCTGCGTGCGGCTCAGGCTTTAACACAGCGTCAGATACACCGTCGCACACAGAATCAGACACAGCATCGGAGAAAACGTCAGACACAGCGTCGCAAAAGTATGGCGCGAAAAAGTCGGACGACCCGGCATAGTCGGATGAGTCGCGCGTCGAAGAGCGGAAGTTCGTCGATGGCCAGGGTATCGAAACAAAGTAAGTCTATGCTAACTGCGAGTTATTCAGAAAGATAACGACGATGTGCAAAGAACCCTGTTAGTGGCGAGCGCCGAGGTATGGGATCATTGTTAATAAAATCGAAGACATGGTGGAAAGGAATGGTGCATGTAGGCGATAACACACCATATGTAGCCTTGAGATTTGTTAACCTTAATAAGAACGTATGGAGATAGGAACGGAAGTGAAGCTTTAGTAACAATAGAGGGTAGGGGTAGAGGCGAACTATCTTATCTAGAACGTACTCTGATTTTCTAATTCGAAGCCCATCGCCTCCGTTGTTGACAACTTGCCATTGATATTACACTCCTGTGTTCATTTGTGCTGGCATCACATTGTGCAATATATCCAAGTAAACTTTGGCGTAACAGAGACCAGTTTATGCTTATTGACACTGATACACTTTTGCATTTCTTGAGTTTCTTCTGTGTTCATTATAGTGTCCACATACGTTTATTTCAAATAGATTCACAAAAATGCTCTGTAGAAATAGGTGCAAAAATCCGACCGGGGCCTATGGTCTGTGTGGTTCTATTTTCGGTGTAGATGGCCAATAACAAAGTATTTTCGAAAGGAATTGTACGAAAAAAGCGTATGTGTTAAATGTTGGCAATCGTGTAAATATTAGTAGGCCTAGCAGTAAAAACAACGAACGAGATTGTGCACTGAGGAGAGCTACAATATGCGCTTCCCTGGTGGACTACAAAAAAAAAAAAAAAAAAAAAGGATAAAATTGAAAAGTGTTGAACGGCTGTATTCACAATGCTAGCGTGGATATTTACAGTTACGTTTTCAAATGCGCTCTTTCTCATACAAGGGATTTTACTTGCACAAGGAACTTACACGAGGAACTCCGACGTCTGCTCTTGCAAAACTTTCACGGCACCCGGTTGGCGGCAACGATGAGAAAGCAAAATGATCCTACTTTTAAGGCTTTGCAAACTGACAGATTTCTACTGCGGAGACGCTAAAAAGCGGAGTAAGGCTGGCTGATTGGCAATACGTCAGTCATCAACGTATCAGCGTTGAGGACTTGCCGGAATTTTGATGCCGGAATTCAACCTTGAATGGCATTTCCGTAACGCGTAGTAGCTATTGAGGCGCTCAAAAATTTGCGAAGATTTATGAATAATTGTATTGTTTGTCACCGTCGTATTGACACCTAGGAAGTCTTGGTTATCAAGCGTTAGTCGATGCGTAAATCTATAACAAATGCAAAATTATTAACAATGTTTTCGTATGCAGAAAATTCACCAAAAAAGGTCAAGACACATAAACGCAAGAAAAGCCACGATACAACGCTTGCAGTCGTCCTCGTCATCGTGATGGTAGCCCTCGCCATACTAATTATCTTCTGGAGGTAAGTTCGTTTGTTTTGACAGTCATACATTCAATCACTGAAATGATCACTGAAACTAACGTATAGGCACGCTTTTGATCAAACTAAATGGCCTCTCAGCTTGTGATATTGCCACGCGACCCATAGGTCAAGTGTGTTGAAGGACATCCAACCATTGACCCAGCGGCTTTCAGACAACTTGGGACAGTCGACAGGGATCGATTCAGTGGAGTCCAAGACCCAAAAGTAGTATAACGAAACATAGTCATCGTCTAAATCAGACCCGAATGGAGCCAATAATATTTAGGACCAATATGCGTAAATTTCCTACTGAGTACGATTGGTACACTTAAAAGGGAACAACAGACCGCTTTCAATAAATGCTATTGACAGCTCCATACTTTTTTTTCTCTAGTAAAAGCGTGATACAAGGTAGTACAAATTAGGGCGCCGAAATTTCTGATCAGGGTGCTTAGATGATCCAAATCAAATATGCCCAATAGCATACGTCCAGATGAAGGGCCAGCACTTGACACAGTGAGGAATATATATATATATATATAATGATGGAGGTAATCACACTTTGCTTCTGATAGCGTGATCAGGTATGTTCCGCTACAAAGAGTTTTCTGATAAGTCCCGAAATTGTCCCGATTAATAATAAGTCCCGACCTTCTAATTTTGCTCTATATATATATATATCTATATATATATATATATATATATATATATATGCTTATAAATGAATTCGTTGGACCCCCTATGCGACGGAAAACAATATGATCGATTCATTGTATGTGCTTTTTCCAAAAAAAAGACAGTCAAAAAACGAGAATGGCTACAATGTAAAATATCACTTGATATATATATATATATATATATATATATATATATATATATATATATATATAGACTGTCTTTTTTTGGAAAGAGCACATACAATGAATCGATCATATTGTTTTCCGTCGCATAGGGGGTCCAACGAATTCATTTATAAGCATATTCGTTAGAACCCATTCGTAGATACTGTAAACAGACCACTTGTATCGTTAAGTCATTTCCAAGTCACGTCCTCCATCTGATCATCGTACACCAGGGGCAGTAGCTATCCGAAAGCACAGCTGAATCCTATTATATAGTAGCCGCCGAAGCTGATTTCTAGCTATGTCGCTTGATGTTTTTTCCTCTTTTTCGTCGTCACCGAAGCACGACGCATTAGTTAGTCGAGTAGTGAAGTATTGACGATCGGCCGAAGGCACATGCTGGTCTGGGCAGGTTTCTCTGCGAGATCAACGTGTACGGTCGAACTCGATTCATAATTACAAACTAATTTTTCCTGATATATGAAGACCAATTCTCTTGTTATTAAGTCTTTTATTGACGTACATGTGAACGCTCGCATGTGCGCTCCTCGCCGTATCGCATAAAGCTAATAGCTTTTTTTTTATTTCTGTTACTTTATTTAAGCGTCACGAGTTGAGATTTTCGTCAGGTGCCATGGACGCAGTAAGTTGCCATAGGAATCTATCCGGAACATCTAATCGTAACTTCTATCGTGCACGGAATGAACTCCCCCCAAGCTCATTTCGAGTTCAACAACATTGTAGTGACAGCGTTTTTAACAGTAGCGTTGTGGGGTACATATGTTGATGGTTGATGATACTTCCGTTTCTTATCCGTTAATAGTTACTTTTGTTGGCTCCCAGTATCTTTACGTTTCAGTATCGTCTGACACTACCGTGTTAGTTCATATCGTTCAAAATATCAGGCGAGCATAGAGAAGAGTATTAGGCAACGTGAATATTATCATGTAAATACTTCCTAGTATACTTGGTTGTTGATATATATATATAATATATATATATATATATAATTTTCGCATTCATCTTCTTATCCATTATTCCTTTTTACTAGGAATTGGGATTCACGAACTTTAGTTTAAAAGATCACCTCCACTGTCAAATATATGGTGACAGCTAATTTCGTTTGCAAATGATCGAGAGAAATAGTAATCCGTAGGCCCGAAAGTTGGAGAATACGGTGAATTCAAGATTTTCGAATTGTAAGGCGGCCATATAATATTAACCTGGTATAATATAAGCCTGGTATTATCATTCGCAGTATACGTTTATGACTCTGCTTCGTCTAGCGGGTCTTTTCTGTTGAGTAGTCTTATTCAGACGATGCAGCTAGACCTTTGAACGTTTTGTTCTGCTGCGTATGAGATCTTTTTAATTTCACCAAAGGCAAATCAACTCTTTCAGATAGGGGTCTGGCCTAACTGTAGATTTACGTTTATTTCGATGAGCTACCCGTTTCTGCGTCGATCTTATATTGACAGCGATGACTAGATTCTTCTTAGAATCCTGTTATTATGGCTGCATTTTAACGACTTGTACAAAAAAGGATGCTGAGAATCTATGAAGGGCCGTTTGTTTGTTTGTTTGTATACGCTTAACCCAGTCTGTGGCGCAGCTGGGTTCTTCTTTTCTAATAATATTGTATAATCATGATGTAACATATCCTGAATTGACAAGCTGTTTTCTATTTAAAATCCCCCTTTGATCTCGATTGGCCGACCGAGATGGGCTCGAAAAATTCTGTCATAGTGCTTGCTGTACACGGAACAAATATGTTCCGGGAAATTTATAGACAGCTTTTTGACATCGGCGAAAACCGAAATAAATTAGATGTCAAAAAGGCACTGTTTTTACCGGAAATCGTCCTTCTGGACCCTAAACCCAAGATAAAATCTCTTACCGAATGAGGGGAGAGAGAATGTACACAAGCGAAAGGGAACGCGGCCGTTATTCGTACCATTCATTAGATCTAAACTATTTTAACTTAATAGGCAGATAACTGGGTGTTGTTTCGCACACGCGAGAGGTTTATGTTAGAATCTTTCGCATTCCGTATTCCGTAAGTATAACTACAACAATTAGCTGATATTCAGTATAATGAACTTGAAATCTTTCCGTGTTTTTGTTATTGTTGTACGTGTAAGTTATGCACGATAAGTTGTTAACAATGTTAGCTGTACATGCACTGATTGATGTAAAGGTGATTAATAAGCTAATTTGTTCCTTACAGCGCTTATCCTTCAGCGGCAGGGAAAAAAAAAGCCATGATACGCTAAACTCGCGTTGATTCAGCACAATGGACCTGCAGTAACAGCCATGTGGTAGCGTCTTCCGCTTGGTAACTGTTTGCCATCGATGTAGAGCCTGAGTAAGGCCGTGCACTAGCGAACGATAAACAGCGCACGTGCAACGTGTCCGACATCCTAAGTCCTCCGATGTTATATCTGTTAATAGGCATATCATACTTGCTTAGTCAGTTGTTTGAGGGACCATTTGATTAACTTTTTTCACTTTTTTTAAAACTGATTCACTTTTTTTTTCTAATTACTAAAGCACTTTTAAGGCTAACATAACATCTTTCACTAGATAAATTCTGCTCGATCTGGTTGCAACCGGTCGTACTCATGGATGTCGCCATGTTCTCTTGCCGGAATCGTGTGGTGTTTTGCTTCAGAAAAAGTAGGCTAAATCTAGCGTGTTTTCAACGAGTACTGCGCTCTTTTTTCGTGCTGAGTCCACCTAGAGGCTATTGCCGAACAGTGATGGTGTGCGTCAAAAATATTTACACTTGTAAAAGGCCACCCTTACTATCTCTATACAAAGGAAAGCCCAATTCAGTGTTCTGAACGACATAACTGTCAAATAATGACTAGCCAAGTTGAATAGTCGGCAACACTCCGTCGTGTAACAGCTGACTGCTGTACACTGAGCCAACGAGTGTGTACTATGTTTGGCATTCAAACATTTTAACTAAGCGATTTCAATTAAACTTTTATTCGTGTTTGATATATACATCCGCATGACAAGCACCAACGTTGTTTTGTCACGTAACATGCCCCGATTCTTCTTTTTTGTTATATGGATCACTTGCCACCTAACATAAAACTATTCATTGCTTCGAATGCTTCAGGCTCGTCAGGATCCTCACCACATCGTGACCCAGCTAACCTCAGCGAAGAGAAATTGAACAGAATTAAAAATTGTAAGAATCCACAAAACCTCGCGATGCAGAACAAGTTTTATGTCGAGCGTAACATGTCAGGTTTGAAGTCTACCGCAAGAGCGTCTACCGGAACTTAGCGCTAAAAAAAAAAATAGAGTGGAGCAACTCGTTGACAGACTGTCAGCAAACAAGTGTATTCTATGTAGTTCTATATCATCGAAGAAACTAGTGCGTATATAATTGAGGCTTCCATTATCGCGACGTTTTTGTTATGATTACTCACTTTATTTATAGATAGATTAGAAATTTAGATATCGTAGCGAAGCGGAACGAACGATATGATATCCGCACGAAGCTGTGTCTCGATAGCACCCGATAGGAACCAGTTTCAGCCACTTCTCAGATCGATGACGACAGAAACTCATAGGGTTAGAGTTTACTCGGAAAATCGATTACAACACAAACTTACCCGCCAGAACAATCTCGGAAGTAGTCTGGCCCTCAAATCACCGGAGGTTGCTAAAATTGCATGAGTTCCATTCAGATTGTGGACGTTCCATTAATTTGAATTTATCCTTTGAGCTTATATTATTTGGAATTCGCAAGAACGCACGACTTAGAACATGAGGAACTTGTTGAAGGTTATGTATTGACATAGAAGTGGTAATTTTCTGAGCTCCATCTACACCTAAATTTCAATTACTATAAAATCAACTTTTCTAGCGAGCCTATTAGTGTCCTTCGTGTCGAACAGGGTCAAATCTTGGACATGAACTCTGACGCTTTATTGTGTCAGAGTTCCATTGTGTCAGAGTTCCATGTCCAAGATAAAACAGACTAAATCGTTGCGCTTCTCGGCCCATTAAGAGAGCCCATGTAAAAAGTATTTTATTATACCTTTGTTTTACATGGGCCCTTTTAATGGGTCGAGAATCGCAACGATTTGGTCTCTTTTATCTGTAGCGATTATAAATCTAAGTAGAACCACATATGATTATCAGCAAGAAATCCGCGAAATCAAAAAATAACACGTTATTAGTATTTAATACTTTGAGATATATATTTGTACGAGCTTTTTTCAGCGGAGTCCTTGCTTGGGAGGCAGTGTTTAGCTGCTTCTCGTTCATATTGAAATATGTATATTGAAAAATGCTTTGTCTGATTAATAGCTTCATTTTGAAAAGCTAAATGCAACGACCGTCGCATATCAAGGGAATGCTCAAAAACCTGTGTGTACCGGGAGTAAAGATTTCTCTCGGGAAGGTAGGAGCCCGCGTGAGTTTCTAAACAATTAAATCACTCTTGCGCCAAGCGATTCACTATATAATCGCCTGATAATAGAATCTTTCTTATTTTCTCCATTTAGTTCAGCCATCTTTCAAATGACGTTTAATAATATGACGTTGAAGCGATCACAGTGGATTAGCTCAGACCTTATTTGTAGGTACGAATAAAATCCGAAGTAGTTGTTGAAGTAATATGTTGAATCCTCATCTCTGGGGACCTTATTATGGCATTGTATTGAGAAAATAAGAACGATTCTACTATCAGGCGACTATATAGTGAATCGCTTGGCGCAAGAGTGATTCAATTGTTTAGAAACTCACGCGGGGTCCTACCTTCCCGAGAGAAATCTTTACTCCCGGTACACACAGGTTTTTGAGCATTCCCTTGATATGCGACGGTCGTTGCATTTAGCTTTTCAAAATGAAGCTATTAATCAGACAAAGCATTTTTCAATATACATATTTCAATATGAACGAGAAGCAGTTAAACACTGCCTCCCAAGCAAGGACTCCGCTGAAAAAAGCTCGTACAAATATATATCTCTAGTATTAAATACTAATAACGTGTTATTCAGTTAAACTATATCAGTGAGAGAAACAAGCACGAGGTAGATTTCTCGTCGAATGAACAGTCATGCATTAAACACACCTGAATGAGTTGCTTGCCTGTGGAAACCCCGCTCCCTGCCACAGTATATTGTAGGAATAATTGAATAGACTATCGGTCTTGTTACGATACGGCATTTTCCCTCATAGGTTGTTTCCGAGGGTCGTTCATCGTCTAATCAGGTCGACCTCGGTTCTTTTCACCATATATCGGCCTCAAAAAAAAACTTCATTCATAAAAACGCTCGGACCTGTAGGATTTTTTTTTTACTTTTCGATTGCATTTTCTAAAGCATACTGTATTATAGGCTAGCTAAACCAGTCGCTTAAATTTAAAAAGCGTATAACTTCACACTTATTCAACGCGGACTACATTTATACTTGTTATTAGCTGCTTTGTGTTATTTTTCCAAAGATGTATTTCGTGAGTAAAATTCAATTATTTTCAACCCAAAAACAGCTTAGTGAGTAGTTGCCACCGTGGCACCCTCCTTACTAGAAGTTTCTTTCCTGACATATACATGTCTTGCTGTTCACTCCAATATATCGTCTTGCTCGTACACAGTCGCGTCCGACACGCAATGGACAAACACGTTTTGTATCTTTATAGTATTCGTTCTCCATCTACAACTCCACAAATTCAGGTCAACTCGTACTACATGTTTTACAGTTTCATCTACCTAGTTTCTGCTAAGCTTTTTTAGCCATAGATATTGTTATCACTCTGACGTCTTGCTCTTATTATTGTTGCTACTGGGGTTTGAAGGCGCATTGAAACTTCAGCTGACTGAAACTCGCGTTGTAGTTATTGTCTACTTAACCTTCGGCGGCATCGTCGTTCCTAAATTTAGTAGTTTAGGGAGAAACGCAATAGGCCGTTGCTTCAGAAACGCTCGGGGGTGCGGTAGAAAACGGAGTGAGGTAGGAAGTGACTGAGGTAAGGTAGGGAGCCGCGTGAGGTAGGCCGCGGGGTGAGAGAGGGGATCTTCCTTGAGGGGCTCATCGTGAGGTCGTCGCTTACGAAAGGAACCGGCGTGTTGATCTCACAAGCAAAGCGGTCTCACTTTGCAGTGGGCAAACTTTTAATCTAAATATTTACTCTGAGACGTGGCAGCGGCTGAGGCAGCTGAGGTAGTGCTGCGATGCCGGTGTTATTGTTGCCATTATTGTTGTCGGTGGTGTGGTGCATGATCATTGCACGGGTCAGACATTGGCGACGAGTAGGAGCAGCACAGAAAAAGAAAACATGGGGGAGAGAGAGGCATATGGCAGACACTGGGCAGGCCATTAGAAGGGGGTGTTTGAGCACGCTAAGGTCGTGCTGATGTTATCAGCCCTGTTGGCTGAGTTCACTAGCACTAACGATGCTGAGTTACAGGGTACACCGTGATGTGCTGTGCTGTTAACACGAAACAGAGAAACGCTTATACGCTTGCGAAATTCGTCCAGCTGAGGCGCTAAGCATATGAGTGCGAGGGCCTGCCATGGCAGACCGAGTGTTCATGAATGTGAAAGCAGCGGAGAGTGTGAAACGAGATTCCTAATGCCAATTAATGCAGCGCGCAGCACATGGCACGTTTCAAGATGTGTGACCTCGATGCTTTGTCGGTCGTCCTTTTGGAGGACGACGCTTAGCCGGGTTGGATGAAAAGACGCCTCAGCAAGCTCTGCTTGACGCACCGAGAAACACACAATATCAACATCTTATTACGAAGCGAACTTAAAACATAAACATTAACAAACAAACAAATCGTTAATCGCCACGGTATTAGTCGTATTGCTGCCATATGTTTAATAAGAATATTTGTGTTTAGTAAACAGTATCGACGGCCGCAATATCAGCTAGATAATATTACTTATTGCCCATATATTTAGTATGTACAATTCTTTGCTGAGAAGTAAATGACCGTTGAAGCCGTGTGAGCTAAAAGAGAAACATGCGGTTCTTGTCGACAATGCAGACCATAACAACACCCAGTTGTTTGCTTATCCCTCAGAATTGGTACAGCATCATACGTATCATCACGGCGAAGCAACACCGATTCCGATCTTTTGTAACAACCTTAGAATATCCGCAAATCTACTGCTCTTAACCTCTGACACACTACTAAACAACTATATATATATATATATCAGCACCCATTACCTTAGACGAATTACCTTATACGCCTGCACAATAACAGTATCTCTCCGCGACGAATAGATGTGCAACCTTGTTGAATGTCCCGAGCTCGGTGCAACCTTGTCGTCCTAGTTAGAAAGGATTCAAGGCTAGGAAGCATTATTCGTTCGAAGGCATTCTCTTTCCCTCACTATCCGGTGCTTCGGGCAGGACAGATAATACTGAATCTTGCACGTCTGTCATGTTACCATCGTCATCACGGTTGTGTTCCTTAGCCTCTTCGTCGTCCTCTTTGACGCAGCGAGTTGCCTTGTGCTTTCTTAGGGGCTCCGGTGCTTTGGCTCTCGAACCTTTCCTCTTTCTCCCATTATAACCCCTCTGCCGGCAGGGACATAGCGGAAGCGGAATAGGGTACAATCGAAAGCGCGCGGCTCCTGGTACTTGGTCTCGTAAGGCAGGATGTGGCCGACGGATGGCATTGATAGCAGTAGCCGTCGTAGCAGAAGACATTGGAGAATTGGAAGATATTGGAAAAATCAGGCTACGCTAGGGGGTTAATACAAACCTGCCGGGAACATGGATAGCCGAGCGGGGTAAAGACGGGCCCATGCCAGTCAACCACACGACTCATAAATCACCTGCCTGCCTTGTGCTCGTTTCTTGTTCTGCAGATCCTAAGATCCGACAGAGTGGCAGCAATGACCGCTGTAGCGGCGAATGCACGCTATTGCGAGAAAAGCACCCGTTCCGTTCAGTGGTTACCATCCTAACCAATAATATATACTTACCATGCAAACTGACAATCCACAAGGGATTTTCCTGCCATCCTTTTCTCTTGCTGTTGCTGCCGCTGCTGTTGTTTATATAAAGGCCAGTCGTGGCAATTGCAACCGATTAAGCTCAGCGCGACAACAAACCTGAAATGACAGACTAGACGGATCACACACATTCGAGATTATACATAACTAGGAAATGCATGTATAGATTAAGGACGCTGTGGACTGAAGGAAAGGAACAGTGGACGATAAAAAGAAGCGATGGTCAACGAAATGAACTACGATTATAGAAGTGCAAAATAATGCTGTTGTTCAGGGGAGATATGGAGAGTCAACGGATATCAGCCTATCCGCTAAATAGCCAAATGGTCATTAAACGAGAAACAGGGGGTTAACAAATGCCGTATGTAGTGGTGGGAAAAATGGGCTTAGAGATGAAATTACAAGACTCTTAGTAAATGGTCCGTCCTTTATTGGAGTATTATCAAAATTTAGAACTGTAACACCTTTTTTATTTGAATATGTACTTTACTTCATGTCATGTTTGACCTATGTTTAAGGAATATTGAGGGCCAAAGAAAAAAAAAACACAGAATCGTCTGGAACGACATCGAAGATAGTGAAGCTATTGAAGGTGTGTTTCATGTTACGGATTAAAGAGCATTTAATTTTTTAAAATAACGAGGATCATCACTAAAACAACCGAGATGACTGTTTCGAATAAAAAAAAATCCACATCTATGAGCGCTAGAACCTTCTAGAACGTAATCAGTATAGGCTTATTACCTTTTTCCGGCCCGGTGAAAAACGGCTTTACCTAAATGTATGACTCCCAAAACTCGAAATTGGTAACAAAATCAGTTTTGTCCTCAAAGGCTTCACCGGCAGCACTATGAACATGGTTGTCGCCAGCGGGTAGATCTAACTAGACGGAAGAATGCTCGAAGCAAGAATCAAACGACTACGAGTTTACTCGCATATCGTTTGAATCGAGGAACAAGTTTTGTACAAGCCTAAGTACCTATACAGGAGAAAAGAATTGGGCAGCAACAGAAAGAACGAAGAAGGCGAAGCTGGGACACCACGCAACTGAGTAGGTAAGAAAAGTAGCTTAGTTAGTAAAAAAAAAGAAAAAAAAACATTTGCAGAAGCCACATTCCGCTGGGTTGAGACACTGAACCAGAGAACCTACCCTCACTGCCAATAATAGTTCCCTTAAAGCAGTAAGGTGCAGAAAGCGAGAAACAAAATAGCAACAACAGCAGCAACGACAACGATGCAATTTAAGCAAGCGTAGGTTAGCACCAGTCGGAGATGTGGCAAAACCTCCAGGCTCTTCCTGGATATGAGACTGGTTGGGCTATGTAATAAGATATATGTACGTGTGTGTACAGGATGTAGATGAGTTCGGTGCAAGGGGACGTGAAGGGGAATGATGCAGACAAGGTTTCCATTCCCATTCCCTGATTCCGGCCTGCTTTCGCCCGAGGAGAAGCGGTACGTGGAAGCAGTCTGTAAAGGTTCCATTCTTCTCTAATTAGGCGCCTTCAAACGATGTCGCCGGCGACAGTAGCGACGCTGGCAACGCTAGGGCCAGGTTTCAGCGACAGTGCACACCATTGGCGCCAGTAGTCGCAGTCAGCCAGTACGCCAGAGGTATTCGCTGAGTGAGGCAAAAGATAGGAGGTATGCGGAACCATGGGAGTCCTACACTGGTTCTGTTAGGACTGGAGCGGGGTCATAGGGATGTAGGGCCAATAGCGAAGGCGTATAAGGAAGCACCCGACATGGCAAGCATAGCAGCCAAGCATTGAAGTAGTAACACACGAACGGACGGAAAGACAGTTAGCTTGCAAAGTAAGGCCAACCTCGCTCGCTTCTAACCAACGCCGACATCGAGTCTCGTCCACGTCTCCTCCTGGGCCCTGTCCACCAAGGCTCTTGCCCTTCATGCTGCTCATGGTTTCCGCGAGGGCTACCTATTCAGCAGACAGAGCCCTTTGCTTCGTTTGAGCAGTGCTGTTTTCTGTGCTGCTGGTGCTCCTACTATGTGACTGTTTCGCGAACTTGCTCCGGTGGTACGGTAGGAAACAGTGTTGGCGTGGCCAGTCAAATCCCGCGTTTCCCTCCCGAAACGACAGGACAAGAAAGGTTAGCTAGGATAAAAAAGAAAAGCCTGCCTGTCTGCCGAGACAGAATACAACAATAGGAATCTGGGACAGCCGATGTTGCTACAGAAACAACGGGGAAGGTAGTTCTCGCAGCATCATCGACGACCGTTCGTGCTACCGTCTATGTCAGCAGCAGTAGCAATCGGCTCAACAGCAAAAAAGCGATGGAAGAGGGCAAGAGTGAAAGGAAATGGAGGGACAACGGGTGGAGGTGCAAGAAAAGGGAGCTGAGAAAAGGATGTGAGATGAAAAAGAAATGAAGTCTATGCGGCTTCACTATGCTCAGGAAATGAGCAGGCAAAGCTTAAGTAGGGGCCAAAGAAAGCTAGGGAGCGAAATGTGAAAGATGGGACAGGCCAGGGGCAAGGGGCAAGGCTAAGGCAAGAGGCGAAGCCATAAGAGGACGGGGAAAGTGAGCTTTCTGAGGGTCCACACCTATACTCGAATCGCGATTTTCGTTTAGCGATACCCGCGGTAAGCGACGCTAAGAAGAAGGGCAAAGAAAAGATAGTGTATAGCGAAAATGCTCTAGCTAACCAACGAGTGAGTCACTGGCTATACTGAAAGAGTGGAGTGCAAACGTCATTATAGACAATCAAAAGAGATGAGGTGGCTTTATACCAAAGGATGGAAAAAATATCCAGTTGAAAAAGGCGGGCCGCCTCCAAGGAGAGAATGACTATTACGGCCTTATGTGTCGGCTTGAACGTCTTGGTACGTGTGTAAGAATAGGCAAGTCTGTGTGTGTAGAACATTTAATTCCACCAAGGCCTCATGAAGCCCAAAAAAGTATAGGTGGAAAACGGGGGTGGAGCACCGTGAAGAGTCGTCGGCGACTATGAAATCTACAACGAAGGTGTCACGAGCAGATGACAGGCAACGAAAAAGAAAGGTTAGGGCAAGGTCTGCTTGCAGCGGTCAACGAGGGACGCAGTTAGGGGCCAAGAAAAGGGGATGGACGTTAGAACGAAATGGAATGGGACGATTCAGCACGATTCACCTAGGGAAAATTCGTCCGAGAGGGTACATTTCCCCTGCTTTCCTTCGTTCTACATCTTTGTGGCCTCAAGTTAGTTTATCGCGGACGATGCTTGGCCGTTCGAGCACACCAGGATTCATGCAGCTTCGCTCTGTCGAATCGTCTCAATAGATACATATATGACAAGACAAGTCTCCAACCAACTCATTGTTTCCTTGCGACGGTTGCTAATTTTTTTCCCTAGAATTTGTTATTTGGCCAGAGAACTTTCTAGCTAGGGCAAATGTATGGTGAAAAATGGTCGACTAACCTCTACAGCGTTTAAGTGCAGTTATGGGCAATCATGGCTGCATAGTTTAATGCAAGAGAAGAATGGGAGCACTTCAAAAAATGAGGTCAGCGTACATGGTGATACGCCTCGTCATGGAAAGTATTGGGATATCTTGAACCACGCAAAGAACCGCTTGAGTCACGCATTATATTATAATTAAAAATTATGTCATCAGTGTCATAACTTACTTTATTAACGAAGAACGCCTCCCAAAGTCATTCGCTCAATCTCTTCGGTACCATTAAACAACACTAGCGAAATACCTGACAAAAAGATCACTTTTCCATTAATGCATCGGCCTCGAGAATTTGCATATGCAAACACAGCTATATGCACGGAGCTCAAGTAAACCAAATGATGTAAACATAAATGAAAGGTGCTAAAACATCGCACCAAGCTAATGAAAAGGCCAGACAAATGTGTTTAGGGCACAAAAAGTACAGTTGGTCACTGGATAGATCCTGATCTACCACATACTTCGTGAGGAGCAAACGAATCACTTGCTTTCTTTGATGCAAAACATGACACTCGTGACCCCTTTTGCGCAAGCTATCCTTGAAGGGCAGCTTGTTAGAACTCATGCTTAAAGGTCTTCGAAATTACGATGTTCTGATTGGCCCTAACGGATTTTGGGTACGCTTTTGTCGCGTACACTATGATGCAAACAGTCGTTCATAGGCGCAAGTCTAATGTTTGACAAGGAGCCTCCGCTCTGCAATGCGTCACGGATTCGCAGCTTAATGAACGCATTTTCTAGAGTCATAGGTTCGGCATCACTTGATGAGACCAAAAAATACAGGCTCAATGAGGTTCGTTGTAACGCACGTGTGGGGTTGCTGCTGTTTATAACCTATCAGTTTTCCTAGGCATTTCTTGCTATTATGCTTCTTAGTCATTCAAGATAATAGACGCTGTTTAGGTCGGCAAAACTCTTCCTCTATGTTGATTGCTGTTCGGTAGTAGAAAGAAAGGAGCACTCAAAACATAATATATTATTATATATTTTCAGAATAAATAAATAAAGCACAAAAAACAGAGTAAATAAAAAACGCCATCGGCGTTGGCGCCAACCAAATATTCCGCTTCCGTTATTAGAGCATGCTTATTTAGTATGATATGATGTTCGTTATTTTCACTTTTACACAAGCAGTAATTTGATTGACGCAGACAAGCATTGTACAAGCATGTAGGTTCATGTCGAAGTTCTCCTTTAGATGGTCAGCGATCCAGTAGAACAAACGCATATCTCAAAAATAGTTCTTATACGAATTATCTATATTCTGTCATCCGTTAAATCAAGGAATCCTAATACATATGTAGGATTCACAGGCCGTTGTTAATTGTGCAATATCCCTATAATGGAACCCTATAATTTTTTGAAAAATGCATTTTATTGGCAAATCCCTAATAAAAGATAGTTGCTGGCGTATAGAAACAGGTAATAGGAAGTTGGAAGAGGGCTTCTGGAATGTACTTTTCCTAATAATCGTTCAACCAATTTCGTACTTTAGCCCAACTAATAACAAATTAAGCTTCTCAAAGTAACTTCGACAAAGGTCTAAACGCAACAGTGCTTTAGATCGCCTATATTTAAAGTTATCCCCATGAAACGACCGCCTCATATTTGCCAAACAATACCGTGTAAAACGGATCATTTATAACAAGAAAAACTATAATCCACATTGTTCAGAAACGATCATGAGTTACTGATGAATAATAATGCTTATGTTGGTACAATGGCCACGCCGGTTTCTTTGTAATAAAGCCTTCATATGTAGCATTATCAAAATACTTACTTCCAAGGACTTCAGTAGACGTCGTGAGTGATCAAACTTTTGTTAATCCTCAGGGCAAACGACGCTCTTTAAGTGTACGCCTTTTAACCGGACTGTCTTTCTAGGCTCCGGGCATCACTGAAAATAGCTACTTAAAGCACTTGAAAGCCTCTTCACATCGTTGCTAGCACTTTCTACGCTCAAGACCAAAATAGAGAAAATAATCCGATTTTAGAAACTCATTTGGTAACGACATGAAAATGAAGCGAGCAGTCTGGTTTGCTTGTTCGCGCCATCAGCCGACGCACGAGGGTAGCAACCCTTGACAAAGGGCGCGTCCATAGCTGTATAAACTGAGCACAGAGAAATTTGTCGCAATACACGTTAGTAATCAACTTTTGGCTAGCAACTTAGCCATGGTAGATGCTTCCATCTCATCACTGTTTGATAAGCTGAATGGAAAGGAAATTGCAAGAGTTCCGAAGACTCGGTGACTTCGAATCAAATTAAAGATAACAACAGGTCGTAGTTATGCTGGTTTTAGAGTTTAAACAAAGATTAATGATCCATTTTTCAAGTAATGCTGAACGCTATACCGAAATATGCTTTTTGACCCGGGCTGCGAGTGGGGTTTTCCGGCAAAGTACGACCGCTCCTTATGTTGCAATTGTATCGTACGCTTATTGATTGTCTAAAAATGCACCATTATATTTACTATTTTAGTATCCACGACAATTGAAACATTCGAATGAACGTCACAATTTTGTTTGTGCATCAATCAGATACCGTGAATCTGGTGGAATAACTAGATCTGGTAGATTTTTATATAAACAAGCATTCTCCCTGATAAAGCAAATGTTAGGAGTTGAACGAGCAAATTAGCACAGTTTAATCTGAAATTAATTAACTGTTCTTCCCGTTAAGTTTCACGTCCAGCACTTAAGTTGTTAAGTAGAGCTTTAGAATGCTAACTGCTACCAGCACCTAAACGAAGTTTATCTACGCCTGATTTCCAACCTATCCTATTTCGCGTCTCAGGGGTTAATAGCCAAGCCTGTTACCACTGCACCCATCGGAGAGGCATCTAATTAGAGTCTCGTTTCTAAATATACCGCATATATATTTGATCATTTTTAAGTCAAAATTCAAGCGAATATACTTTAGGTTTTAAAACAGTATTACTAAAGTAAATATCCGCCATTTTTATCTGTAATTGTTTCCCTCTTTTTGGTCACACTGTAGTTGCCTTGCTGTAAAATTTCTGGGCGAAAACTTGTGACAAGTTGTTCTATTGAAACTAAATTAACACCATTAAAGGAGTTCTATAGGGAGTTTTCTAAGGACTACACGACAGGTGCATTGAAATTTTCCATCCAAGTTCTTTTGATTTTTGCGGGATAGTTGAAGATATATGTGGTGCGGCATTGTCATGATGGAAGACGACGCCTGTCCTGCCCACTAGTTCCAGTCAATTTTTTGTCAGTAGCCTATGATCTTAGCGATTGTTCACAGTAGAAGGGCGAATTAATGGTTTTTGCCAGGCGGTAGCGACTCATAATGCACGATTCCTTTCCAATCTAACCTAGCATGCTACCATTTCCGCCATCAGTCTGGGCTTTACCACGAATTGTGCCGTACATTTTTCAAGTCTTTTGTTATTTGCACGTTATTGTCATATAGAACCCAAAATCAGTTACTTAAAAAATGGCTTGAGTGAATGATCGTTGCGTTTCTGAATGAATTCGCACACAGGCTAGCTTTTTTTTCAGCTGTACTATGGTGGATGTTTAGTTTCTTGGCTATATCGTAGCTACTCGTGATTCCGTCCTGCTCAGTTTTCGCAATAATTTCATCAGCGTTTTTCGGAACTATCCAGGTACCAGGAACAGATTTTTTCGATAACGCATCTTAATTACAAACAGCGCAAGTTTGTTTATGGGCCTGGGCAGTATTTGTACTTTTACTGGGGTAAACTTCTAAATGTAGTAAGATCTTGCAAATATTTTACCCGTATTCAAGACGCTCGATCTTGAGTCTGGAAACAAGCATTCCAACAGTTTTAGGACAAAAGATATATGTTGATAAATTAAACCGCCACCTTTCAAATGACACCAAAGCCAAGCCGATGCGGCCTATATGACCTGGGATGATGAATTATAACTTTAGGGCCATCTAGCTAGAAAAACGGTTAATAATTTTTCGACTACCGAATACAAAGCTGCTCTTTCGGACTTTGCCACAGTGAGTACTACAGTTGTGGCTGACGACGAAGACAGAAAGTGGCACGAAGCCCTTGGCAGAGAAACCGTTCAATTCACACAAATCTAATCTTGATCCCTTGGTAGCCAACGCTATGTGGTTGGTCGACAGGCATAGTTGAGTCCCGCCGTGAACCGCTGGTCGGAATCCCTAATACCACAATGACGACATTAGCTGGAAAGCTGTACAGCTGGCGGCGGTCCATCAACTCGTGCGCAAAAAGGCTTAATTAAAACGTTAATCTAAATTGCCGCAACGTCAATCAGACAACGCCGTTAACAACAAATACGTCTAATGACCAACTATTATTTGATTCACGTGCACTTTCGTGGCGATACACAATTATCGTCAGGGAGCACCCCAATCTAATGGGTTTTGTAGCGTAGCGCGCAACGAACAGCTTGAACGGTGCGAAATTGGATAGATCTAGGACAGTTCTGCCTCGTGATGCCTTAAAAAGCCGAGGCGAAAGACTATATATGCTTATTACCACACAGACGCCTATTGCATAATATAGTAACAACTGTTATTTTCTAGCAATAGCCCGGCTTGCTCCAATGCTGCCCAAAATAGTTCAGTAAAGCTGACTTCACCACCAATGTTAATAATAGATATAGTAATATATAAGTTGAGTATAGGTTATATATGAAGTGCTCAAATGATCGTCTGACCGAAGAACCGTTATTGTAGAGTTTAAGAGAACGCCACATATGACGCAATGACCTTTACGGATATTTTATTCTCCAAGCCGTTATCGCATATTTTTCGGACGCCCGGTATGCGCAAGTATCAGAAAAAGTAAAAAAAATAATCATATATCAATCTTTAAGAAAGCACTGCCCAGTTGAAAGAGGAATCTGGTAAGAGTCCTTGATAGGAAGCTTGCCAGAAGGTACCACGTTTTCGAGGTGGCATATTTCGAGACAGCCAATATTTCCCTGCGAACAGCTCTGCAAAGCTCGCTCTGATATTATCAATAGTTGCGAACAATGTAATGGTCAATGACAAATCATCACACGTTAGCATGTGGTAAAACCAGCTAACCCGAGAGATTCTTTCAGTTGACTTGGATCGATAAATAACAGATTCTATTTCAGCGTAGGTCACAGCTGCCTTACTGTGCAGAGTAAATACCATGTCGCATGCGGGAGGATGGACTAGATAACAGTGGAAGACTAGTCCTATGCGATACTAGCTAACAATCATCATAAGGATCATACTTAATAATGATGATGGACACCTACGATATATATATATAAGTTTTAGGCCGGTTATTTTGTCCCGTTAAACAGAGACAAACGGGCAGCCGTTGAAATGATCTAAGCGCTACTGAACTAAATTAGGCAAGCCCTAATATAGAACGTAACCTAAGGAAGCATATAATATTGCTCAGTTCTGAGAATGGTTTTTGTAATAATCGTAACTGTTACAGTCGTTGTTTGCAAAGATCGAGTCATCATTGGGATTAGTAATGATGCTACAGGTTTTAGAGAATTTCCGAAGTTAGCGAAAATAACATCCTTAAGATTATTGATCGTCCTCATATTGCCTAGGCTCTCAAAATTGAAGAGGCGTTTGTGAATTCGCTCTTAACAAGTATCGAAGGTGGACCATGATGACGATGAGGATGATATGTAATTCTAGGCTCTAGCGTAAAAGTAAAAACCTTTGTCTAATATTTAATTTAAACAGACAGATTTTAATTCAACCAGAGAAGGCTTTAGATTTTCTACATTCAGCTTGCAGACGAACTACATCCGTATATAAAATATATGACTCTGTTTATTCACGTCAATTGTCCACCATCGACGAAACATGAAATAGCTAACCTTGGTCCCGTTCATGCAGAGGCTAGGTCAATCTGTATACATATATATATATAACCCATCGGTAATCTCAAGTTGAATTTAGGGAACCGAACTACTGAAGTAACGTACAAGAGAGGAATTGAGAGAGAATAGGTGGATTAACGTAAAGGGCTGATCGGTGCCGAACCCCACACTTATCGCCGCTTGCTGAGCGCCCCATTGGGTCTAATCATGCCTACACAGGTCATTCGAACCTTTTTAAAATAAAAGAAAAGCTATGCTATCGACTGTATTGACTAATCGTTTCAAGCTTCAAAGGGCCGGCTCTTGACACGAAGCGAGGTATGTTTCCGCCGGAACTCCTACGACATGTCCTTCAAGTTTAGAAGGTAAACACGTTATTTACTGTTATCATAGAGTTGAATTAGATTGATATTATTGTAAAGGACGAAGCAAGTTGTAGTATCTAGAATATCTAGTGGCAGATACTCTGTAGGTATGTTTTACGAACCTCCCTCAAAGGTAAATATGGCTACCCATAATCCGCATATATAAATAGCTTGGCTATAGTTTTTTTTATGTATATTATTTCTAATTTACCAAAGAGTTAAGTTATGTACTTTGCGTTGCCAGAGACGATTAACCTCAAATCTTTTCCAAAGTTGCATTGGCAAGGACTATCACCATTGCTCATAAATTTCTCCACTTTTATCCACTTTACACGAAACACGCTCCACAAAACCATTAGGTACATTTGACATGATCCGACTTCTACATATAAGCACACATATTGTACGACTTTGCCACGCATTTCCTGTAGAGAAAACATGCGTCATAAATTACCAACATAGCTTTTTCTGATAATTTTCGGCGAATAAAATGTCTTGATTCTAATGCGTTCTTCGATAACAGCTGTGTCCGCTGCAATGAAACTTGCTTTGGCACAGGAAGAAATTTACTTTAAAATTTGCTTTCCGGGATGTTATTGCGTTCCCAATTTCCATATAGATGAGCGCCAATGTCGAGACAGCAGCTAAAATACATAAAGCTTACTTCAGTCTCCGTCATTCGACAAAACGTTAGTAAACTCGAGTCCTCTTATTCACCATTCTTTTTTATGTGTTAATGGATTTACTATAATTAACAGATAATTAATAATTAACGGATATGAGTTATAAATACATTAGATATGGTGCGTAAAATTCGCTTGTCGATTTAGAATATTTGGAAATCTAGATTATCTAGTAGTAATTGGCTGAATAAACACTCACTTGTATATTAAGTAATTATAAATTGTTGGTTTTTTCCCATGTGTTTATGTAGTTATTGTTCATATTGTTAGAAAAATGGCATTCAACAGCAGCTGCAACTTTAACAAATAGTTCACTGCGCGAAGGTTGAGGGACTGCAAGACATTTCTCAGTACTTTTTTCTACAATGGACGAAATCACGTAGTGAGACTTTAATGACTTCAATGTTGAAGTGTCATTTGAAATAGAGCAAGTCCTTATTTTCGACAGTCGCATTGTCTATAAAGCTATATGTGGGCACCATTAGGTATATAAGGAAATAGTTTTAATGAAGACCAATCACTTCATCTCAATGGAAGTATTATCAAATTTTTCAATGATAAACTTCTAATATTGATGCGGAGATGCGAAAAAGCTGCGCAAACTATAGGCCAGTTTCGGATGGAAGGATGGTGTATTAATCGCTAAAACAAGGATGTCAACTACTACGCTAGCTGCAAGGTATACATGTAGGATTACGTAAACCCTTTCAAAAATGGGCTCAGTTTGAATAAATTCTAGTTCATAGTTGAAACTTTATGGCATCTGAGCTGCTTTCCAAAGAATAGTTGACGTAGCAAAATAATTCTATAATAATAACGGGCACATATTAACAAACATTTATATAGGCATTATTTTCTATGGTGCAGAATAACTGCAGTAGGATAATCTGCAGCTCGATGTTATTCCACCTCCGTTTCGTACAGATCCAGTAATTTCCGACTTATCAAGCATGTAGGATCAGAGACTTCTCCATGTTTCGAGTTTTACGTCCGGTACCACTGTTAAGCATTTCATCAGATGAATGAATGACTGACTGGATCCCAGCATGAAACGAAGTCGCCATATCTACGTCTGACTTTAAGCCTAGGCCACAATGTGGCCCTAAAATTAGCAGGTAAATACGTTATTTACAAAGTTATCACGGAGACTAAAGACAGACAGCTCACTATCAGTTTCCTGCCTCATGGAACGTTTTTCTTTTTCCGTCTTACCTTTTCTTGCGCCAACTCCCCAGAAACCTGTTCTGCTGTAACAAAATACGAGATGCACCCTTATAGACACATGTGACTCTAGAATAACCAAACGCCATTGCCAACTGTACGAAAACACTCATTGATTTATTTATTGATACACTATTTTTAATTAACACTGTGTCTAGGAATAACATAATATTAAGTTTATGCATCATTTAATCATACATACTATACGCGTACCCCATACGGCCATAGGTTTTTGTGCCATAGAATGCTTGTGTTACTCATTAAGCTAGCGAATATAAAAACGTATTTAACTGGATACAGAAAGTGAAATGCCTTCTGTGTTGTTGTTTTAGAAGTTCAGAATGGAAATGTTTAGAAGTTGCAGCAATAATCATTGCGATCACACTAACTGTCAACGTACGACTTAGATTTCATTGTTTGGGTTTGTTGTGATGTGGGGCCTTATTGAGAATTCGTGCATTCTAGCTCGTGCCTAAACCAAGCGCTTTCCCAATTGGAGATATCTTGTCGCCTGATAATGATAAATCTCTTGTTAAATTTACAGGTTTCTGTTATTGCAATTCGAATGCACGGCCCGTTTTGAGGCGTGTGCCCTGCTAGAAAATCTGCCTCAGTGGCACTGTCCTGATATATCTCTGCGTCAGAGTTTGGCAACCAGGATTGATCTGCAAGCCTAGCTTGAATATGTACCAACAACGCTGTTAGTACCGGTGGCTGACACATAAAGGATGCTTTGACCGGACCTCGTCGTTACCTGGACGACGTGAATACACGCGAAGAATACGAATGTGACAAGGCAGCAGCATACAAGCACCTCAGAATGGCGGTGAGAAGCTGTGAAATCGATGAAGGCTTCAGTGTCGAACTTCCTTGCCTTATGCCGCTAAACACAATTCTCGTGTTGTTTTTTACAATCGAACTATATATAGCTTATTATGGGCCGTGTATTGCATATGTCCGTGATATCTTGCTTTGTTTCACTAGTAAAAATAATGAAAAATCCTACAAAGTATGTAGTGTAGTAGTTTTTGATTCGATAGAAAAAGGGAAAAATCCTTTCAAACATTCGAGATAATAACGGTTGATTCGGTTAAACGAAATATTTATTCACGGATCGGACGGTCAACGTGAAATAATAATTTCAGTTTAAAAATAACATTTGGCTTTACTCTATTTTTATTGCTGGAGAGGGATCACAAAAATAATACTTATCATAACAGCATTGATGAAAATGAATATAACGATTAGGTCATTATGAATAAACGTAGAATCCTAATTTATTTTCTAGACACTATTTATTTTAAGCTAAAATTCGCAAGTGCATAAAAGCCTTCCACTACAGGAAGCCTTAAACGCCAATTTCAAATTTACCCGCGCGACCTGCGGCATCAACATCTACTTGAATCGATCATTAACTATTAAAAACTACCGGAAACAAAAACGTGTCGAAAAAAAGGCCTTTGTAGGATGCATTCACTGAAATATCGCATCAACAGCTGCCCGGCATTGTTACTATATGATGCATGCTTTGCCACTTTTTCTTATAAATGTACTTAACAGCAAGCAAAATACATGTTTTCAGAATCGCAGCGCTGTATCATAGAATAGTCCATCAGTTTCCAACAGCAGCCATTCAAACATGTGCTATTTTACTTTTTGGCGTTTACATATGAACCCAATCGTAAGTTATTGTCTAATGCAATATTGTCGTCAAACTTTTCCCATTACATGTCGACATATACGTCCGTCTTTAACTCACGCCACGCTTTTGAGCTGTATGCAATTTCCAACTGAAAAAAATTTAAGCGAGGCTTATACTCTTGCTTCCCCAAAAAAACAAACAACTTGGTAAGAACACAAGTACAATATATTCGTCACGCTAATGCACTATTACGAGAACAGCACACTATGGAACTCTATAGAGGCTTACGCCATAGACAGCCGTTTATAGAAACTCCTAGTCGGGAGAGAACTTTCTCTAGAAGGCTTAATACTACAGGTCTCTGCAGGTACTAAATAGGCCGGAAAAAGTGGTCCTAACGGACAAACACTGCTACAAAAAGGCAGCCGTCGAGGACACATGATATCGACGATACGATAAGGATATAAGGCTTTTGATTCTGGAGTGGGAAATGAAACGCGAATGCCAACTGGCGCTCAAAAAAGAAACCGCGACAACCACATCAGTGAAACAGGCGATTCATTCAGTGCTTTGCAAAAGAGTTGTAGATTGTGCAGGACGTGAAGCCGAAAATAATTTCGGGACGATACAAGAAAAACAACAGACTGTAAAATACGAAACGCGAAACAGGTCGCTGTGGAGGTGAATGGCGTTGTGAAACGAGGTGGCTTGGCATCTACCACGTACCGCGGCCCACCCCAAAAAGGAAGAGAAACCTTGAGGGATTCCTTTCGCTATTTTAATTCGAAACAATATGACGCTTGACGACACACAGGCGTCGGAGGGTTTCTGCAGAAGAGCAGGACGTCTGTAATACTCTTCGACGCAGGGATAGTGAGATTAGCCGTTGTTTTTGACGCTCCCGCGTTTTTCAGCTTCGTCCGAAACCGCTACCACTACTTTTTGTACGGCACCACACTTCATCGCAAGTGCCGCCGATTTGTTGTGCTTCATTGAGCTTTTTTATTCTTCTATTTTCGCGATTCTTCCAGTTCCAGCATCGACCATTGTAGAAGGGGCAGAGGTTGGTAAAAGAGAGAGGGGGGGAGTTGCGTCTTGCGGATTGTGCTGCCCTGCCAAACTCTGCGATCTCTGTTTAGAATATAAAACTGCTGCATTGATGTTACCATGTTCTTTTCTCCGCTTTTAAGAGCTTTTTTGTCCAAAAAGAAACCCTCGGCGGCCTCGCCTGATGTTTCTGTCCGTACCAGGTGGTGTTCATTTGTTCGGCACGTTAGCATGTCGGCGAATCGTGATAATTATATTGATGTAACTGCTGATGTTGAGGCTGCTTGTTCTAGTAGTGACAGCACTAATAATCTCTGAGCGGGTGTTTCAGGCTACCACACAAAAGAATGTCTGTCACTAGTGGGTCGACGAATCCATCTCCGATACAGTCGATGATTTTGGAAACAAAGTCTCCCAACAAACCTCTTCATCCTCGAACCGCTCCACTCGACGAACTAGCTAGCGGGCGAGTAAGCAGCTTCATGTATACACAGTGTGCATCACATGCCGAATTCGCCAAGTCGAAGTCCGGTGTAAACGACAGCACTCTCGGAAGCCTGCAACCTGTCCCATTTCTCCTTTTTTTCCCCTGCAGCGCAAACTAGATCCAAGTCTGGCCAAGACCCATCTTTTTCTATTTACTACCCCACTAAAGCCCCTAGCCATGCCACTGCGTCTTTGCGCAACATCGCTGCCACAACCATTCTTCGCGTAACAATCTTTCGACATCCATACGGATCCCACTGACCAGATAATCAACATCTCGACTACTGCCACCGGCCGAGTCGGGGTTGCACCATGATTAGAGTCCGTGAAGGTATCGGCGGCTGCTGCCATGGCAGTAGGGGTTGACTAAGGACACTTGTGAACGAATTTGATGTGAAGCACACCGAGGGCGGAAACACAAATTGAAATAACAGATAGCATAGTAGTGTAACATCAACATAATGATGATGATGGGTGGTCACAGTCGACAACAGAAGCAACAACGACCGCGATGACGGTCACAATAATAGCAGGAATGCGTTCTACTGCAGTCTTCAGTCGTTGCGCTGTTACTACTGCGTTATAGCTTGTCGCTCGCCATGTCTTGCTCACATTATGCTAACTCTGTTGGTTTGTTTGTTTCTCGAAAAGCCATGTCAGCAGGCCACAGGCAGCTCTAGGCCTTTCTTCAGGAGTCCTCTCAACAACAGTTGTCGGTCCTTTTCTTATTCATCTGTATCTTATTCTTACTTTGTTGCTCTGACGCCCAGTCACGTTTCCGCTATTGGCCGGGTCTTAACCTCGGTCCACACTGCGCGCCATCTGCAAGACTGGCTTCCGGAGCTCAGCGACTTAGTCCAGTTCTACCTGTACTTTCACTATTCCGATAAGGTGAGAACGTAGAAAATCCGTAGAAATGCCTAATCATGTAGCCCAGCCTTGACAGCAAAAAAGGGGATAGAAAGAGAGGCCTTGTCGTGATATCCTGGAATTCACTGGTTCTGCACTGCCTGAACACTGTAGTGTGCAAGATACGACAGTATACGGTAATGGGACGTTTGCTCGTTTTAAAGATCGAATGTTTGTGCAGTGGTCACCTGCATGAACCTCGGACGGGAGCTTTGGCGGAGCTGACTTTTCTATCTTGAAGCCTAGGGCTTGATACACACGAGAATAATAAGCGAAGCAAATGGGGGCAGTAAGTGTAGCGATAATAGCTACGACGTCAGCAGCGACAGCCGTGTCAGCAATTTGCGTGAAAAACGATAAACTTTGAGCGAAATAGCCCTATAATCCGTCATAGTTACAACTTCTGCGCAGGTTGCATTGCACGACAAGCATGTCTGTATCTGTAAGTATTCTGCATGCTATGTTGCGTAAACAAATGCATTTATGCCGCCAAAGGACCAAGATGATATAGGATGATGCCGTAGGCAATGAAAGTTGTCTTTGAGTTGGGAAATTGGTTTGAAAATGTAACGAATATCCTTTTAATTATTATTATTATTATTATTATGTATGTGTATTCACCACCAAACTTGATATATTGAATTGGAACTGCTTAATATATATGTAATTAGTCGAACGATTTGTATGGCGTCCAAAAGCTGAACTTCCTATGTAGGGCTGCCTGTATAGTTCCTGTATAACACGATAGCATAGCTAAAACGTCCATTTGATCCGATGACGCTACATAGTATAATTGAACAGATAATATGTTACAATTTTATTGTAAAAGGTTATGACGCTAACTAGTTTGCCTTTAGGTAGAGTTGAACGGTGGGGTGTCTTAGAAAGTGGGCCGCCCATACGCCGGATAACTGAATTGCCCAAAATATTGGGCAGGTGCCGCGGCAATCTCTTGAACAGTCAGAGTAACAGATAATTAGATTTAAAAAAAAAAGCACGAACTTGCGCATTTACCTTTCACCTTCGTATTTTCCGACTGTACAGCCAAAAGGAATAATAAATATGGACTCAGTTATCTTTAGAAGACAGTATAATCCATATAAGGTGCCAGTGGCGCGCATACAACGCGGGGCAGCAATCGTTTGGCAGTTTAAAAGAGTCATTTGTCAATTGGAAAGATTACATATGTTAATGTAACAGTAGATACGTAAATTATTGCAACAAAGAGCGTATTTATGAGCGAGTTTACTTAACATAAATTCCCCAACTATAAAATAGCTCTTGTCCAAAGCATTAAGAACTTGTTTAAGGAAGACGAAACAGTTCGTCATCCTAGATTGGATTGGGCGTTGTACAAGAAGTCATCGGTTTGTCTACTTTGGTTTGAGCCTATGCAGAAACTGCCACGAGGGGTTTTCTTGTTGCAGTTGTTCTTAGTCTGCCAACGCATTCAAACTATCGGTAAGGAGTACGTAGTCGGCTGCTGGACTCTTGCTTCTATACGTACGCCACTGTTGCCCCTGGGGGAGACTTACGGAGTCGGATAGCCTCTCTTGATTTACAGGTGCCTTGCAGGATGGCAAATCGTGTTATTTACTTAGTCGAAACCACCGTTCGTTCTTCTGCTGGTTCAGCTGCCATCGGCCATTGACATTGAGACCGGCCACCGCCCTGGTTGGCAGGTGAATGCTGCTGCACGCACCTTGCGCCGCTTCAGCCATATTTCCTCACCGATATTCCCAACACAACCTGCCGTACCCCTACGAAGTCTCCTCTAACGCAAGTATGTTACACACATACATATGCCTAACTAGCTTCTGGCTGGCTGGCAGGCAACCGGTAAGACTAACTAATTCTACAGTCTCCCTAAAAAAAGTAACAAAGAAGACCTTTAGCACATCGCTACCCACAATGATCGGTAATAACAGCGGTACTATCAGCATCTGTAGCAATTGATAGTAGCCACATGTGCGACTGCTCTGAGTAGGCGGCAGACAGGTGGCCGTTTCCAGACCTTCCCTATGAACACCAGGAAAAACACCATTCACACAGCACGCGCCTATGAACGTTAGAACAAATCGAATAAATAAAACGGTACAGGCAGTGATGAAGCTAAACAAGAAATTGGCAGCGTCCATTGAAGAAGCACTCACACGCTTGGCGCCATTGCTGTCGCTGCGACCAGTTGGTTGACGCACACAAATATATTCACACGCACAGATGATGTAGCGCGGCTAGCAGCTGTAAGATCCCACGCAAGCCTTACAAAAACGTAGCTAGTTAAACATGTTATGCGAGCCATGCAACCGAGTGTATTAGGATTTATGCGAACGTCGTATCGAACGTGACGACAGCGGTTCCAACGACGCCCGGGTGCCCGTATACAGAATTACTAAAAAAATAGGATGCTTTTATATCGTACTCGATACGCCTCACTCACTTCGGCTATTATTTATACTGCTGGCCCGGTGTATGTGTGGATAATTCTTACGCTCTGCACTGTTTGTAGCTCCTCTGTAGAGACAAATGTGGAAAGAATACTTAACTTTTCTGTAGAACCTTCGAAGGGTTCTCTACATATATCAGACAACCACAGTTGTAGCCAACTGCTAAGATTGTTAAATAATACGCCACTAGCGTTAATGCTACAGCAACAACAGGAGAAATATGGGAACACTTCGGTCGGGTCGAACAGAACGACATTAAAAAAGTTGAAACATGCTTTGTCCGTGGTACCCTCATACCCAGAACGCGTTTGCTTCGTCTATTATTCTTTAATACTCGCTTTTTAGTTCGCGTCCTATTGGCACAACGATCGCATTTCACGTTGCTAGAGCAGCAGCAGTGGGGAAACCAAAATATGCGTATTCAGGTTCAGAGAACTTGCGTCCTATGCAAAAGGCAAACAAACAGGCTCGCAAGAGATAACCGAATAGAAGAAGAATTATCGTTGTCGTCGCTATCCAGAAAATGCAACAGGGGAACGAGGGGGCAGGGGGAGAGGGGTGAAAATCAAGCGAGAAGTGGGGAACGCGGGACAGAGGTGGGAACAAGACAGAAAGGTAACATAGGCAAAAGACCAAAAGGTAATGTCGGTCAAGGAATATGGTCACGGCAAAAGAAATGGTTGAGAAAGGAAGCGACTAGGTGCTAAGGAAGGTGAAATGCAAGGCGACCCAGCGTAAGGTAGCTGCCGGCAGAGCTGGCGTGTCGTTAGTCGCTTGCTGTTATTGTTGTGTCCCGGTAGTTAGTCTGACGGAAATGTGGTGTCTCAGCTCGTGCGATACGATCGCATGCATTCTCTCCTGTAGCAGTAGCACAAATAGTAGAGATCATAGTAGGTTTAGAGGTAGAAACACTAGTAGTGGTCTGTGCAGACAAGCTTGTAATAAGCAAAACGCTGACGTCGAACAGATATTGTTAAGGTGCTTAGCCCACCCAATAGCTTCCGCGAGAAAAGCCCGTTTCCGTTCTTGTGAGTGATCATGCCTAGCGCGCTTGGCTCGTGTACCGTGGGCAGATAATGTGAGCTGGCAAGGACTGGGCTAGTTTGGTCGAACCAAAAACAGACAGCGTCGCCTACCACTGTTGCTAAATGAATTGTTTGCCTTGGATGAAAGAAGAGTCTCGTTTTCCATGAAGTAGCGGGGAAACTTGCTAGCAACAACGATTCGACGTTTTTGTTGCTGATACCCCCAGAGTTGGAACCTAACAGAAAAAAGCGCAATAGAAATGAAGCCGCCGCTGCCGCACTGCAATTTGCCTGACTCAGGTTCCTATCGAACATATATACTATTACTATTGTACGGGTAGAACATGACTTACTTGCTATTCTCCACGAGCTCACCGACAGGTATTACATGAACATAGGAGAACACCGAGTGCAGGTTATGAATAAATCGTGCAGATCGAATTATGAGATAGATCAGTAATCACTGTTACGTAATAGCGCTCGAATCAAACGCAGTGCTTTGCTTATTGCGTAAGGTACATAACATAAGTAGTTTTATTTTCTTACTCGCTGGGAAAGACCTAGGTATAAAAGCCATAGAAGCCCCAGATATGGGGCAATACAATCACTCTAAAAGAGCATAAAGGTAATTTCCTTGACAAAAAGCCAAAATTAATCTTAAATGTATCTGCCAATGCTCGTAGCTGTAAGTCATGAAAGTCTCACTGTGTGTTTGCGCGTGTGTATCGGGTGTTTACGTCGAGTTGCCGTATACATGCAACAGTAGAAATTTTGAGAGACCGCTAGTAAGCAGCTCATAGAACCGTGTGAACCAACGCATTAGCTAGCCGAAAAATGACAGACGCTAAGTTTAACAGTTTACTTTTTAGAGAAACCGTTATTAAAATACAGTAGTATAGACAACCAATAATTAGCCCCTTAGCGCTTCATGGGTAACCCGCGCCATTTTTAGATCAATGAGGATCTTATTGCAAGCGCGTACTCTACTAACTAGTTAATTGCTTGCGTTAAACTATGAGGAGACGCATATGCTGTAATAGAGAATACAATACGTTCGAAAATATATATCGAGGTCGCCTCTATGATAGCCATTTGTATCATGACAGCCGTTTGGGGTGCCTTCAAGGGCACAAAACCAGTGCATCAGCAAGGCATAAACAGATCGAAACCATGCTCATTCGTTACTTGAAGCAAAGACCTGAATAACTCAAAGGCATCATTATTTATTTTCTGTCTATGTAGAGCAACGTGCGTACATAAGATGTTAGTTTATCGTATTTTGTTGCTGGAGAACAGAATTGAAACTCAAACCCTATTTTGATGTATAGCTTTGCTAAAAGTTAATGAAAAAGTTACTAAATATCGCAAATTACCTTCCCTAAAACGCCCATAAACTGACTCGTGCGGATGCGGATAAGAAAGGTTGCTTTTGGCCGTATTCCAACCATTTATTGACCTTGACCTTTTTATGTATGCAATATAAATTCTGGATGATAATTCCTTTAGGGCTAAGTATTAATATCGTCTCCTGATTTGTTCTTCGAGAGTCAGCAGTTTCGTGTCTGTTGGACTAACACGACATCCATACAGGTACGTACCTTGCCGAGAGCTCGGTGACTAAGCAAGGCGGCCAAATCAGCAGCTCATAACTTTGTAACGTTACCAACTATATGCTAGCGGTATGGCATACCAAGTAAGTGAAATCTTAGAGAAATAAATCATGCGTCAATAGATTGAAAAAATGACTGAACGGTTTCTAAAAGCGCATCTTCTTTGTGAAGCTGCTCGGAAGACACTTTTTTTTCTATGTAGTCTTTTAAAGCAAAACACGTAAGTTTGACGTAGATGGAAACAGTTAAGTAGACATATAAATTGCCTTTCGAAGTTGGCTTCACTTGTATTGTCAAAAGCTTCCATCGCGGAAAATGACAGATGAGTGGCAATTGCATTCAACGCTACAGGGGCTTGAATGGTTTAGTCTTGAGTTTGGCAAGCAAACGCATTGAGAGTGCCCTATATGGCATCTAGTCTATGCGAAATTATGAATATCTCTAAATGTTACATGCATTCAGTTCTTGCGAAAAGACCACCGGGTACTTCGTCGATGTCACTTTCTAAAAGAACAGTGCAAGAATATTGATAGATTATTCTATCGGTTCTACAAAGATCCAAGAAAAATAGTATACATATAACGCTGAGCTATTTGAATGTCTTTAGTGGTGGACACACAATATGCACTGTGCATTTGTCTAAGAGAAGTCAGGAAAAAGGGGATCCTTATACAGAATTGTATACCAAAGGCGCCCACCTTATTGCAGAAGCCGTTTGACACTTCCATGTGAAGATGCATGACGATATCTATAGGAACTGCTGACGCTCTTGAGTAACTTGCCATTAGTGAAAGGCAAATGCTCATGGCATTTAGCCAGTGAACGACACAAAAGGATCTGAAAGCTAACGGCTACACGGAACGCCATGAAATTACATCAAGCAATATGCTGTTGTTGTCCCTGAATAATCTACAACAAAACAATTAAGTACATATAATGTTTCCGAAACATTTGTAGAAAAAAATTATGCTTTCGTTGGGTAGCTGAGCCAACAGCAGAAAATTAAGAGTACTTGGTTTACATGTGGCGGAAAAACGCCGAATGCTCTGTATTTTCCAATTTTGCGTTAATAGACTTGTAGCTTATTATACAACTCTTATTATACAAGATCGGGTAATTGTCATTGGTAAGGAAGTAGGTCATATTACCGTTGTGCTGCTAATAGAAAACACTTATTATTTAGTTTGTACAAGAAACTAATGATAGTTCTAAAATGATGACCATTTGATAGACAGCGGGCTGATCACAGTTATATCAGTTTATGAGTTGGTTGACTATCGTCTATATAATGGTTTCAGAAACAACTGGCAAGGCTTTTTTTCTTATTACTTACACAACGATATAACAGACTTGTGTACGACAGCCCGAACTGTCAGAGGCATTTGGGTCTATAACACACCTTTACTTTAAACTCAACAACTTTAAAAGAAGAGCTGAGACTATAGTACAGGCCAAATGTCACAGCAGCCTTAAACGAAAATAAGGAACGATAACAAGTACATTTATTATGAGCGAGATGGGCAAACTGTTGGAAATCGATGTCCATTTTTGACAGGAAGTGTTTTAACAGATTTAGCTACGTCTGGGGCATATGTAGCATCTTTTAATGTCCTTAAAAACTTGCTGCTTGATGTGCCTAAAAATTTGTCGACAACAGCAATGGAAGATGGGTAACAATTGATCGAAAAAATTGATTTTAGTAATAATTATATGGCTTTGTTATTATCACTTTATTAAAATCTGGCGAAGGTATTAATAAAAAATTATTTAAAAATTGAAAGTACATTTTCCTTTGGGACACACAAACAGTTTATTGTAGTGTAAACAGTTGCGCAGTTCAAAAGATCGTTGGGGCATCTGTACGTCACGCTTATTGAAAATACTAAAATATATACATGACATAAATAAAGCGTATTGCATATCAGAAGACAAGTAAACATGACCTGATAACGGTGATTGCTAGAAACGCTTTTTACCCGCAAACGTTCTCAAACGATAATACCAACCAAATGACTCCGGTCTCTACAAAATCACAATTTATTTAGTGGTTCGCTTACATATTTGTTAACTTTTTATCGACTTCTGATTGCTCTCTCATGAGACTAGTATTTAATAAGAGCTATGTTGTGTATGAACGAAGTCCACTATTTAAACGAGGATTTTTTATTCTACACATATAAAGCGGTCGCCTTTGTAACCGACGTGACAGAATTCGCCTATTACTGAAAGTTAGACAGCGCTTAACTTTTTTTACCTCTACTGTGAATAATTGGAGGATTAAATTTGTGGTGTAGTTATGCAAGTAGAGTTATAAAAATCACGAAAGCAAAATATATATTCCCTAAAACGTCTATGTAGACGGGGCATTTGTGATTTTTAAATACCATGCAGGTAAACGTAATATTCTGATTCTCTCAAAAGTAAAATAATCGTTATATTTTTAATGGTTTTCCACTGATATTAACAAATATAATTAAATAAGCTATGAAAACACGCAAAAATGACCGGGTCTGCGTCAACCCGGTACTTTGAGATACAACGCACCCGAATGTAACCTTTCACGGCAAAGCAGGTTCGTATTTTTCGAGCAAAGACGTTTATAAAAGGGCGGATTTTCGTTTGTAGCAGACGACAATCCTCTCATATAGATTCCAAAGAGAAAGGGAGATCAGTAAACATGTCATACTGCCCGTGTGTGCGCGAAAAAGTCAGCTGACTTGAGTTAATCGAACGAGTCGGACATCGACTACAAATAAATTAAATGAATTGAGTTTGTTGTTCGATCTTCCGAAACATCTTTTTGTGGCATGAGAAGCGACAGAGAGATGCAATGTCGAGGTTTTTTGTGACGACGCCGATTTTTTACGTCAATGCGGGTAGGTCGTTACATAGTACATGCCATGGACTTGAAAAGCTTGAAAAGGAAGAAGCGGCGTGCACGTTGAATTTTTATCAGATAAAACCAGCGAAAATTAAAACAAAATTTATCCATTTTATTGGTTTTCTGCAGTTTTACTCGACTAACGCAAGCTCCTCTGTGTATATTACTATCTTAAATACGCACGAAATACTTACTCGGTTCATCTCTATAAGCAGCAAAGAATCATTTGAGTTTTTCAATCGACGAACAGGAAAATATAACAAGTGTGTAACAAGTATACATGAATACAAAATTTTTGAAACAAACAAGACCTTACACAGTTATAGTCAAGTATTAAATAGTCAAAAACTAGGACGTGCCATACACTGAGGAGTGCAACCAGCTTTAGTGTACACATAATACCCGAAACATTTAATTTCCGCGTATATATATATATATATATATATATATGTATACGTGTTTTAAATATTATTGATTCCATTGTAACACATCTTTAAGATGCAAAAATACATGTTTAGCTCTTAGTATCTTGTTTTGATTTGTCACGTTGAAGCTAACTACATGTAATAGCCACTGTTAGGAGTTATCGAAATCTTATAACATGTGAAATAAGCTTGATGTCTTTATCTGCTCGCAGCGCCGCATCTTGGACACTGCCATACATTGGTATTAGCTGATGCCATCAATAGACTGCAGAAGTTGCGGTATCCTAACAAGAAAACACTGTTCAGCACTGGAACAGACGAGCATGGCATAAAGGTATACAAAATGCGCTGCATATTAAATTTTCAGAGGGTATCATTTTTACCTTTAAATTGTTCATGCTTAGCCAGGAACTTAAGAGTGTACCCTACCCAGCACGATATTAAGAAAACCGTGGAAAACGATGTTGTTTTATATGTCAAGGATTTTTAGTGCCATTGATAATTAAAAAAAAAGGCAGCATTTTTTTAGGAATTTTATGAGAGATCAAAATGTCATTTTTCGGAAAAAAGACATAAAAAACTAACATTACAAGTTGTGACTTTATTATTACTATGTTACTTCATAAATATTATTATTCAGCTTTATTTTGTTGCTTTATTTTATCTTAATTTTTCTGTAGATCCAGCGGGCAGCTCGTACTTCCGGCATGCCTGAAATAATTTTTTGCAACAAAATATCAGCCAAATTTCGTACACTTTGTGATGAGATCGGTACTTCGCACGACCACTTTATTCGCACGACGGATGAAAATCATAAAGCATGTGTTGCAAGCGTATGGGTGAGTTGAGTATAACCGCAATTTATTTCATCAAAAAAAAAAAAAGAGCCGATTTTAGGTATCTGTCTTCGTATAAGAATATAGTAGTTAGATAGCAAGCTTTACCAATATTGCAGTGCTTAATACAACCTATTGTCGTAAGATTTTCTAAGTTCCGATTGCTCCATCAAATCTTCATCACTAACAAAGTTCTCCTGTTAGAAAAGGAAACGTGCGTATTCAATTATTATTAGATTATTTGGTATTTTTTAATTAGGAAACCTTGGTTCAGCGTGGACATATCTACAAAGGACAATATGAGGGCTGGTATTCAACTTCTGATGAGAACTTTGTAACAGACGTTAAAGAAATTGAACAAAAAGGAATGAAGGTAACTGTCAGCGTAGAATCGGGAAATCCAGTTGAGTGGGTCAAAGAGGAGAATTACATTTTTCGATTAGGATCCTTTAAGGGTAAGTTTCGAAGTTACAATTATTACAGTGAATAAGCTATATCTAAGTAGGTCTTGTAGGCTGAATTGCTTTACTTTGCTTTTTTCGACAGGAATAATAATCTAAAACATTAAACGCAAAATCCGACTCAATAGTTAAAACAACTAAAAGTGCACTAACTTAAATAGCTAACATTTTTATAGCTCGATTATGGCATTTTTCTTTTTCCAGATGACCTCCTGCATTGGCTAGACACAGAACCGTCTTTAGTTCAGCCTTCAAAATTTCAGAGAATTCTTCGCTCCTACATAGAACCAGGCCTCCAGGATTTATCTGTCTCGAGATGTCGTAGCCGCGCGCATTGGGGTATCCCTGTTCCTGGGGATTCTTCTCAGACGGTTAGTGCTTAATGAATTATTATGAAATGATTTGACCTGAGAAATAGTACTATACTCCTTGCTTACTGTAATAGAAAGTTTTCAAGACAATATAATTACATTTGATACTTTGTGTATAATTTAATTCAACTGATATATTAAAAATAGACCTATGACCTTTTTAGCTGCAGCCGCTTACATATGCACACAACGGCCATCAACTTTAGTCATACTGTACAAAGCTGCGATTAAACGAATAGAGACAAGTAAATTATCACTCTTGTATATTAGTGTAATAAATGTTTTAAATTTTCAATTCTTGTTCTCTCGTTAAGGATTGTTTTAGACAGCGGGCTTTAGCATGTGTTCGATTCATATCAATTCCATAGTATTAGTCTGCAAAAAAATATATCATTTGCAAAAACGATTTCGAATGCTATTTAATTTTGCATGGTCGACGTATCAACGAATTAAACGTTCTTTGCAGATTTACGTTTGGCTGGATGCTCTGACCAACTACTTGACTGTTGCTGGTGAACCTCTGGGTCGTGCATATGACCCGGCGTCCTCTCAAGTTTGGCCTCCATCACTGCATGTAATTGGCAAGGACATCTTGAAGTTTCATGGAGTTTATTGGCCGGCTTTTCTTATGGCGGCTGGCTTGCAACTTCCCCAAAAGTTAGGTTCTAGTATTTAACTATTTTTTTCGTATCCCAATCTATAACATAAAGTAATAAAAAGAAAGCTAGATTATTAGATGCATGGACCACACGTTTAGTATTTGCATTTCTGTTTATTTTAGAATTCTTTGCCATTCGCATTGGACTGTTGAAGACAAAAAGATGTCGAAATCTCGTGGAAACGTCATTTGTCCACTCGATCTCGTTCCCGTTGTACAACCAGACGGCCTAAGATATTTCCTCTTACGAGAGGCTGTACCACACAGTGATGCCAGTGAGTCTTGTATTATTAATTGAAAGCTTATACCATTTCTTCTTTATTATTACTATTACTACTCTTCTGTGTATCTTGATCGAGTACAGATTTCAGTGAGGTAAAGATAAAGCGAATCTTGAACGCTGAGTTGGCAAATTCGTTGGGGAATCTTTTGAATCGATGTACGTCAAGCACAGTAAACCAGAATCAAATGATACCACGATTTCCTGAAACTGACCTGCCACTCGCGAAGACACCTCTACAAATCATTGAGAACGCACTGACCTTGTCGGACCAGGTGAGCGATTCATCAAATTCTATTATGGTTAATAATAATTAGTGTAATAGTTAATCATGGTGTTTTACTATGTGGAAAAATCATAAGCCGGATTTTATACCATCATAAGTTTTGCATCACATTTCAGTATATTTTTCTTAGTCCTGTCTTGCAATTTTTATCTGAGTAGTTGTAGAACAAGACAATACTTTATCGTTATTAAAGGCGGCCAAAAATGTTCGCTTTTTAATTTGAAATTGCTATGTTATTTTCTGAGTCCGAATTCGAAGGCGACGAGATAAAAAAAGAACTAATCATGACATTTTTAGCTCTGTTTTGTCCTCCTTTATTACCATTTTTTACAGGTTGGGTCATCATTTGCTGAAGGAAACTTCTATTTGGGCATAGACTTAATTCAAAAAGTGCTTCGCGATACGAATGCGTTTGTTCAAGAGGCCAAACCGTGGGAACTAGCTAAAGTTAGCAAAAAATCGCTGCCCGCGCGACATCAATTAAACATTACTCTTCACACTGCGCTAGAGGTGCTTCGCATCGTGGGTATTTTATTACAGCCAGTAATACCAAGAATCAGTCAACAGTTACTGGACACGTTGCGAGTTGAAGGCAGAAATTGGACTGACGCATCTCTGCGCAGGCAAAATGATGTCCCATTAGGCCGTAAACAGACATTGTACACGCGATTGAAATGAAAAAGTAAATGTACATTTTCGGTGGCCGCATTTTGAACGGGCGAAAAATTCGCATTGTATAGGTAATTCTACGGGTTCAACTTACAAATTGTTCAAATTCCAAACCAGAAAAATAACGTTATTTTTCTTTTTATATACGCTGATTATCTATTAAATGGTAGCATACGAATTTATAAAAAATAGGAAAATTTACGCTTGATAATTATTACAGTCAGAAACTATGGTACTTCCCGGGAAGTTAGGTCGAGGAACGTTGTCGATCAAGCGGTGCTTGAGAAGATAAGAGTATAAATAAGATTCAATTTATATATAATGTTTTTTAGTGTGTGTTAGATATGAGCATATTTATTACATGCTATTTTATATCATCAAATTTGGTCATATATATTTCTAAATTAAAGCGTGAACAATTTGAAACATCTTTTTTTGGTCAGCGCCGTATCAGCTTGTAACAAAAAGAAGCTGCCAAACTAACAAAAACCGTGCTTCTGCTAAACGACATTTTTGGCAAACTACGGTTGTTTCTTCCTAGAAAACTAACAAGTTTACATATGAACTATTTTTTTTTTACATTACAGTGTCAACAAATAAAACCTTCCCTATTTTTCCGCCCACTTCAAAAAATACATCTGCAAGCTACTTTCCTCCAAGTAACTCAATTTTTATTCTCAGTTTTAGTATATTTTTTAATATACGGGATTTCGTTGTTTTATATAATTATCACCGTCGTTGTTTTTGCTATGATACTGCTTGGATTTGATAGCCGCTCCCCAACAAAGCGGATTCTCTTTTCATTCATTTCGTTTTCGTATTTTACTCTATTATCACTCGTTACAGTGCTCATTATATTATTGCATTATATGTGCTATATACTTTTACTGCTATTGTTCCTATTATTATCAACAATAAGCGGATTATGGAATTCCTCGTTGTCTTTCTTTTAGCTGGCGTGCATGGCCTACTCGCTCCAATCACGCTCATTTTTTCTAAAATTTTTTGTCGATTAACGTCATATTCAGATCAGATAGTATAACAGATCCTCGACAATCCAAGTCAACAGCACAGATCTTTCCTTCCCGTGGCAGGGCCTCAACAAGCGGCGATACTGTATTAAACTGCGTTCTACTTCGATTGCCCCGTACTTTCTTCGAAGTACTATCATCATTTTCGCATTATCTTTTCTAAAGGCGCATTATATATGTGTGTATGCTTTCTGTTCAAAATAACAAGTATTTCTTTAGCATTGCATTAGGTATATCATTCATATATAGAATAGAGGCAGTTTTCTCTTGTCGATCAACCGGTACGTCATTCATCCGTTAATCTAATAAAAGAAAATATCTTCAATCGTGCCTGCCCAAAAATTGCTTTCAGGGCCCCTGCGGAGAACGACAACCAGTATTGCTTTTCGATCTATACGCAGTCACGGCTTCTGTTTGTATATATATATACCAGTTCTACTTTTCAAATGATTCAGCCTGTTGTCAACAGATTCTTTGTACGCGATTTCGATTTTTCTTTTACCAGCGTCATTATCTTGTTCAAATAAGATATATATTTATATATGGGTGAATATCATCTTCATATATATACAGGAGCTAAAGCCACCTCATCCATTTTATCACCGTACCATTTTTATACATCCATTAACCTTATGTGCTAACCTCTGCTTTAGAGGAAACACAAATTATGGGAAAATTGTTCGAGATAAAATAAGGGAACTTCTGGTAAAAATCTGAAATTAAAATAAAATGTTGCCTTTCTATATACTAGGTCTATTAGTCGACAGGCACAAATCTACACGTGGTGCCGATCGAGAACCCACGATACGCGACGCGTTCGTATACCTGAAATTTCTATTTTAGGGTGAAAAACGACCGACTCGACATAATGTGACAACTCAAAAGCAGAACGAACATGTAAGGCAAAGGCAACAGCAAGTAGCATATGTATGTACAAAAGCCATTATTTTTTATTGTGTAAATGGGTCCAGATGCGTATATTAGCCCAGCTCCGGCCGAAAATAGGTAAAGCTCAAGGAGCAAGGTTGAACCTAATTACCATCACCCATCTGGTTTTTTATTCGCGACGTTGCATCTTGCTGAAAATGCTATATTTATTAGCACTGTTTAAGCTTATTGGATCGCAATAGTGTGATGATAATAAACATTCTTAGTGGCTTTCTTCGCTTCGTAGGGAATTTTTTATCGATTTAATCTCTTCGTTTCGTAGAAACATGCATGATAAGTACTCATACGTTCGTCGACGAATGATCTACGGGTTTCGAGTTGTTCACATCTTAGGTCCTATTTAGAGTTATCTTCGATAAATTGCCTCGTGGAAAATCAATTTGGAAAACTATTATTGCTTCTAATGTTATTCCTTCAGCGACGTTTTCTGAAAGTGCACTCAATAGCAAACCAAAAGGAAGAGCTATTAATAACTTCGCAAGGAAACGCCGTAGGGAAGAAGTTTCTTTAAGAGGTGGAATTACTAGGACTTAATGCATGACAATAAGACGCAGTTACGAATCTCAAAACCGAGCAGGTTTTAGTGAAAGTTATGCGGAACCCGTTCCACATGCTGTGTCAAACTGTGAACTATGAAAACTATGCAGCTACTATGTCTTATATAAAAATATAGACATAAAATATGCCTGTCGAGAAAAACCAGCTTCTTTTCCTTCAAGAACACAATATGTGAGTAAAAAAAGCGACAAAAATATTGTCAAAATACTTATCATTGTTACTCTTATCAGTACTTATTTTCTTATTATTATTATTATTATTGTTGTTGTGGTGATTCACGAAACATCAATTACTTCGAGAACAGTACACATGTCTATCGTCATGGTCGCACATTATAACGTCCTTAGTAAGTTTTCTTCTTACTAAGGTAATTAAAAATTAAGATGACACCAATTATATTATCATCAACTTAGACCCTCAATAAAAATTCTACTGATTAAAGAAACAATCACGTAACATTGAGGGCTAATTATTTATAAAGGAAGAGCTTCCTTTCATAAGGGAATGAATGGAGTATATTAAAAGATCTAGAAGCCATGTAGGTTTAAATTATTACTTCGCAATCCAAATTCATAAACTTCCATCGGATTAGGCACAGTTTCATTCGTTTTTAACTTTCTCGTTAACTTAATCCGTTAGCTACTTCTGGTGTTTTGGGGTAATAGTACAGAAGTCATTGTTTAGGCGACATTACAACACGTTTCGATTAAGCTTGATTTACTTACATCGTTCACAGAATAGCGCTATGTGTTTCCACAATGGCAATAGTAGTATCAAGATTACATTGCTTT
>NW_019211455.1:15363320-15445788 GCF_002443255.2 Varroa destructor | reverse complement strand
TAATGCGTTTTCGTAATATATAGAGAGCAATAATCGTTTCGTATATAATAAGAACTGTACAATTATTGTTAGGGTTGATAGGATAACAGTCAAACAGTTGAAGCCATTATCTTACCATGTGTGCTCGAACAATCTGCTCACCACAACTCTTCTTGTGACTTCATTAAAGCGAAACCTGTATTTGGCATACATCCAAATACGCCATCTGCATATATGTTTAGTAAGAACTATTTATTATTTACGATTAGCAATAAATAAGATGAAATTAACAAAGCCAAGGGTGCATTGAACTTCGTATATTTGCAGGCTATCGGTCATTCACAATCGATTTGTCTTTGTGTTGAATAATGCTAATAACCAGTATTGGCAACAATATTCGAAGGAGCTTTTAACGTAGACGATAACACATTTAAAACAGACTGCCCCAAAATGCGAACGACACATGAAAAAATATTATATAACAATGATATCTTTGTCGCTACGAAAATTAATAGCTAATTCCGATTTCTTGCAGATCGCCAGCAACTAAGACCCGACCTGTTGATCTCAGCTGTGTGAACTAAAAACTAAGAGCTTTTGTTTCGCTGTGCAGAAATACTCAAGTTCAGCGTGAATATTTCGAAATAAAGATGATTGAAAACTCATCGATATTTTGATTGCTATTGTAATAAAAAGAAAAATATAATCTCGATAGACACTCACGTACACTATTTAATTCAGCATCTTCCTATTCAACTCAACACCAACGGGTGTTGGCTACTGTGGTGTTTGTTTGGGTTCTATTTTTCCGGCTACTTATGTTCTATAATTTAACGCCGGTATTTGTTTTTGTCGGGCTCTTTCTTTCAGAAGAAAGACTTAATGAATCACCACCACTACATTAGGATTTATTGTTAGTATCATTGTTATAACTAGTGTTATTATTCTCTGTTAATTAGATATTTTTTGAGAAATGTCGTTTGTATCTTTCTTTTATTCCCTCCCTAAATTACCGAGACATCACACTCAATACTACCTTGTGAGTGCATATGATCATTTTTAATTTTTTTTAAAAAAGGACGAGATTTCATATGCGTTTTTAGCATTAACTATCCAGAAGCATTCTTCAATTTGCTTGCCGTCGTTTGTTTGCTTAAGGATAAAAAGAAACGCGCGAAAAGATATCGAAGCATAAAATAGGAATCATCGGGAAAAACAGTTGTCCACTAATGTTTATATCAGTATGTACCTGCGTAAAACTTGAGATGTCAGAAGTAGTTACCAAGCCATAATAACCAGAAATCACATTTGACACGGCATTTCATCATACACATGTTTACGCCGGGCTTAGACACCAGAAATTTCCCTGACAAGGAAGCCTTCGTTGGGTAAATTTGTTTACCTTTACGCCATTCGAACTAAAATGTGAGATATTTCGTCATCTTTTTCTTGAATTATTGAGTCAAGCTGGTCAACTATTGTCCTTTATAATACGATATTTAGCTTGCCCTATTCCGGTCAAAAAAAAATTGGGACAGATTGGAGCCTTAATTTCGCACGTATATTCTTCATTTTTTTTCGATTGCCTTCATTTAAATCTAACATTTTAGCGATTTGAGTCTTCTTCATCACTTGCTTCTTTAGAAGTCTCCTGAATGCATATGTTTTTCATCTGCCCCTGTCTGATTGGGTATTTATGCAAATAGCTTCTCAGGTCCTTTTCTTTTCTCCCTTGTTTTTCTTATTTTGAACATTTTCGCTCAGACTGGTATCATCATCATCAACATTAATAATTATATATCAGTCCATTTGTAGTAGGTTAATATTAGTTAAATTTATTATCGATTTTCGATTACTTTTGAGAAAAACCGTTTGTGCATGAGTTAGGTGTGTCCTTGTTTCGTTATATATATACTAACAGATAAAATCTAAAGGCATGGCAAGACAGTTCCGTTCCAGGGAGGGAACCGGAGCAAAGTGACCAATTCGGCTCTCTCTTACCACTACACACAGCAAGCGCCGTCCTAGACACTTACAATAGTGTATGCCTATTCACGCGTTTTCCCCTATAAAACGCCTACGCACCCCAGTTGCTGGTAATATTGTCAGTTTTCCTATCGTAGTTTAAAAAACACTTGCTTGTTTTCTTTTCACGAAAAGCATACATAGCATACACGACAGCGAAACACTTAGCCGGTACTTTTCCGTCAGGCGAGTGCGATTCGATCATGGGAACAGCAGGCGCATTTATAGAGAAGCTCTAATCGTTGTTGCTGCTGCTGTTGATTCCGCTGCTGCGATAAATTTTCAACCGAATGCATTCACCTGTACTGTGATCGCATTCTGTAAGATGACACCGAAGATCGATTTTGTGTGTGTTTTTGAACAGAGCTTGCTTTTCCATTGTGCTGCATCTACTTTCTCTTCTCCGCGCTGCTCGGATGACTGTACATGGCGGACTCAAGGTGATAAAGGTTCATCGAACAACTGGCGAACGCTGTGGGGCTTTGCTTTGTCTCCCGGTCGAACGGCTTACTGGAGCACAGTAGAGCGGCAATAGACCAGGCTGGCGGGCAACAGTGCCCGAGGATGATTGCCTCTTCCTGTATTTGTTTTTGTAATGGAATGTACCTGCCTCCGTCGTAGCAGTAAAGTTGGCTTTTGCAGTATGTGTGAAACCGCAAAATTTGTGAGTCTAGTCAAGGTAGAGTCACAAGCAAGGTCCAAGTAAATTCTACTGTTTCTGACGCTGCCAACGAACCGCTAATGGGTTCGTTATCATCATTATGGATTGATTTGCCAATGCTTCGAAGGCTAGGGGCAGATCATCATCAGAAATACGATTGTTTTTCTTCTATGCGAAGAACTTCACTCGCTGAACCCCGTCCCTTCTCGACACCCCGACCCCGTCTTGCCCGACCAGCTAGCAAGCTAGTCCAAAAGAGGTCAGAGGCGGAAGTCGTTTCAATCCACGATTGACAGCTGCGCGAAGCCCATTAAAGTTCGCTGGTCGGGGACAGGCATTGACTCCGAACCCGTTGTCTGCAATATGAACGGCACGAAAAAGTGAGTCTTCTTGTCGGAGCGATATATAGTTTAATTAATAATTGGCTAGTTAATCAGTTAGTCACGTTTCTCACGTTAAAAGCATCTAAGCTGAACCGTTTTCAAAACTAAAGACGCTTTCATCTGTTTTTTTTTGACGACAGCAGTAATATGTTAAGTAGTATGTATATGTAGTGGCCCTCGTTCGAAGTGGTACTTAGCAGGATCCTTGGGAATCATACAATATATACTCGTTTTTGTCCTTAGAGAATTGAGTGCTTACCTATCTCGTTATGCATTAGCTCTTTCATCACTTACCAGCGGGAAAATAAGCGACCTGACGTTAGCGGTTCCGTCTATGAGCTTCTGGAGATTGGCGGCCACAATGACCTTATCCCTTCCGTCCACGAGTCCCGCACCGACTAATTCGGCTGCAATACCTTCCGAGGTATCCTACAAGATAGAAGAAAAATAACAGAAAGCACATTATATATATATATAAAATATAATTTAGTCACAAATTATGTTCAACGATATAAAAGAAGCGGCAGTCTTATACATTTATTTATCTTATTACATCACCGTAAGAATAACAAATGAGCAAATTCGTCCGGCTAATCCGGCTAGTGTTGCAAGCAAATACATAGAAGAATGAACATTTCTAATTTTCAAACATTTCCTGCTTCGCTTACGCGTAACTATGGCTATTAAATTAACTTGGCGCATGCATATATATACGCACATACCTTATCCCTCGTGAATTCGAACTTAATATCGTTGAGTTCTTTCTTGCCGTTTCGTATTCTGAGCGCGAGCTCGACGACGGGAAGATGGGCTATCGAAGAGGAAGCTATGCCTTCTTGGGCCAAGGCGGCTGAGGGGAGGTTTGAATTTGCGCCCAGTAACGTCGCAGGTCCAGGGCCAGCGGGATTCTGCCATATAAGTTGATACCGACAACATGCAAAAAATAGTCACTAGTTTGAAATTATTTCGATATTAGACTCAACTCGCAAAGGAAAAATTTTTGATAAATACCTTAAGTTATGATTGTCAAATGGAGCAGTATATTTCAGCACTCATTTGACAATATATCAATTTATTCCCAAGGGATAAAGTCCGACAAACTTCACATATTGTCGCAAATTGACGCTTTACTTACGGATCCGTTAGTAGGTCCAAGAGTCGTCGATGACACGGGTTGTTGATTTGTGGGCAATTGGCTATTGAATTGCTGTGATTGCGTGAGTCCAGCTGTCATCTCTATACCGAGTGAAGGTGGGCCTGTCGTGCCCGAATCAGACGACGATGTACTTTGGTTGGCCCGAGAAATGGCCTCTTGTCGGGCAGCCAGCTCTTCGGCGGAGACACCTCCGACACTGCCGGTAGATGCCCCAGCTCGTCCACTGCCCGCGCCGCTCTCCAATTCCTCCCCACTGCTGCCCTCCTCCCCATCCGACCAAACCCAGTCTCCCGTCTCTGTTCTGAAAAAGCGATCGTGAAAACCGATAATGATGTCAATTAGCGCCAGTTCCAGTTGAATTTGGCATAGCCATTTGATTCATGACAAATGCTATGGATAAGCAGTTCATAGACAAGAAAAATAAAAACAACTCAGAGATGACAGTGATTCGCAATATTATAAGCTTCGTATAGAAACGATGGAATTTTTTGTGCCTATTTCGATACTAATATTTTTAAGATTTTTAAGACTAATATTTTTGCTTATTGTTCATATTTTCAAATAACAATGTAGAAGAAAAAAATCACAAAAAAACAAACGTTTAACATAGCAGAGTACCACATAGAATAAAGAATATTTTTCTTAATATTCTGCTCTAAATATTAGCTGGCTAGTCATATGGCTAGAAATTAAATTATATAAAAAATCATCAACGTAGCATCAGGTAGAGTTTAGAAACAAAACCGTAATGATAAACTCCTGTCATGCATGGTATTTGATGTTAGTCGACAACATGGCTCAATGTGGACCTATGTCATATGTCTATTACACACTAGAAAACACTAAAAAAATTAACGTTAATTTTCTTTTATGTAATCGATCTTGAAGTAACTGAAATTACCTGAAAGTGACTCTAGAAAAATCAATGGTGAAAATCACATGTTGAGAAACAGGTTATTGAATACATTTACACTATTCTTGCAAACATTCTAGATGCTAGAAACGGAAATGCACCTCCAAGTTAACATGGCTTACATAACCTTCTACACATGGAACTGCGTCATGCACTACCAAAGGCACCTATTTCGCCGCTCTGAATACACGTGTCGCCGTTCGTCTTGCCGCTAAAAAAATTTTGACAAATTTGAACGAGGTGAGAACTAACGTTGATTCGCGCAAAGAGAGGTCTCAGAGTGAACTCGTCGGCGGTGGCCTTGAAAAAGAGCCATTGTACATACATCTGTTGAGGCCCAAAACCCTTCGAATGACACTACTAATCAGCTTAAATGCACGACCAGTTAATCGTATACCTTTTAGAGCAGTCCTTTATACTATATAACGCACTCATAATACATAGCATGTCCGTACGCATACTGCTGCAAACTCTGAAGTAACGGAAAAGCTAGAAGATTTATTATAAAACTAAAAATGACAATTACTGCACCATCCGGAAGTACATTATAAGGCTAGGCTCGTAAATTCTGGCGAAAACCACGAGCCCTTGCTAAAACTGCCGGTAGTGGCCACATTAAAAATCGTTGCTTTTCCTAATATGCGTTACACTGCAGACGTAAGGGACCCATCGACATACTGGCCGGGGTCCGCACTTATAGACCCAGGGCAACTGAATAAGGCAACGGCAGGTCACCAGCAGACCCAGCGGAGTTCTCAAAAGGATATCTTCAGCGAAAAGTAGTAGCAGCTGAAGCTGTTGCAAGAAACCCGAAGAGAATAGACTGCAACTAAAAGCCATCAACTATGTGCGACAGCCAAGCTCGTCCACTGATGACGACAGATTCTGCTACGCTGATAAGATAGAGTGGCTTTAGGTGCAGAGCCGCTGTTCATCTGAGCTCTCATTTTGAACGGAATGCAGTACTCGTCAAAGAACCCTATACTCATACTGGTAGCAATAAATGCCGCAACGCATATGAAAACGTTTAATTGTTCTTCTTCTAATTCTGTACAATAAGAAACGATTTTACGCTTGACCCAATATTGCTTTTTCTTTCTCAGTAGATTGCTCTTCATTTCATACGGATGGCGCGCGAACCAATGCCAGGGCCTTAAGAGGCCACACGTTTCTTTAAAGTTATTAATCGCGATCGTGAACGGCCAAGGAGCGCAGTTCTGTCGATGCTTATGACCTCATAGGTAAACTAGCAGACAGCTAAGCTGTATCCCAGTAGCTTGTGACAGCCGTAAATAAACACCTGCGTATTTCTACAATTGTTTTTGATTAGCAGGATTTTAGGTTTACGGATAGTCAATTCGATTATCTGGTGGGCTAGTTCGCTTTTTTGAGAACCAGTTAGGACGGAAACGACTAACATCTCATCGGGACTTATCTTACTGAACGGTAATACACGTGCTTGCGCTCGTGGTCGAAGCGACTTACCTAGCTTTAACTTCTCAGAACAGACAAGCACTACATTCCGCCTGAGCAAGTGACGTTAAGGTTACTGGGTAGTGTGTGACTGCAGTGAAAAAACGACCACATATAACTGGTAATACAGACCCACAGATGTTAACATCTGTGGGTCTGTATTACAAACGCTGGCTGAGCGTCTAGATAGTGAGTTGATCATAGACAAAGAGCAGAACCTAAAGATAGCTCTACTACAGGAAAATAAGGGTAGATCAAAATAAGTAAAGGTGACGGGGCTAGACGACAGTTACAAGATGCGATCATTCCCTGCGAAGTGTTTTTAGAAACACAGGCACTCCCAGTGGGTTGACTATGAGTCGGCTGATGGTGTCTTGACTATGAATTTCATTCAACCTTTTCTATGAGACTAGAAACTAGTGCTTGGCGAACTGAGTATTTGATGCCTATTGAGGAGTGAACTAAGTTTCTTATAATATAAATGAGTGAATTAAGATTCTTCCGCAGCAGGGTAGTCAGCGGTATCGACTATCAGAACGAATACTCAAAGACATTTGTTTGTGTTTAATGCATTTGCATAGAGAACTTTCTCTTTTTTTTTTTTATAAAGTAACGGCACATGTATTTTTCGGAACGGCAGGACACCCGTTGCACATCTATTGCATGACAGTCTTCTTAGATAAGGGATACTTTTTCAGAGCGAATGGCATATTTTTGCCGGATTTAAGTTCAAAGAAACAAAGCGTGAAGCATATGACATACGACATTCACGTGAACAACCCTTGTGCAGGTTTCTAAACATGAAAAAGTCGTGGCTTAGAAACTTAGTGAAAGAGACTGAAAAGAGCAACAGCTGCTCAGGTATGTAGAACGCACAAGATAGGCGGGAAAATAACTACCTAATTAAGTATATAACTTATCTAGTGTATAAAATAAAGTGTGGAGAAGTCGCTCACGAAAAATCATGCTTGTGAAGAAAGGCCTCCATGCATAAGAACATTGTGCTATTCAGAAAAAAATGGGTGCAATGTGAGCTTACCTGAAAGACCCTACATGACTTTGTATAAACAATAAGCCGTATAATAAATATGGCACAAACCGCGGAATCTAACCTTCAATTTCACTATACTGAGACGGTATAAAATAATTGATCTAATATTATTAATAAAATGACCAAAACATCATCAACATTAAGATTTTTAAATGCAAATACCTGTGCAGTCTCCCTGAGGCTCCGGGGTTTCTTTTACTGTGCTTAAGTCGCTGTGCTCTGTGCTCTATCGTGGGTGCACACGACAATAGCGTTTGAACAAGGTAACGTTTATCTTTACTTTTACGGAAGAAGGGATGTTTTAATAACTCTGAGGCAGTTGGCCGTTTCGTAGGGTCTTTTTGCAGGCACTCCGAGACCATCTTCCTGATTGTCTTGCCATAAGCCTTGAAAAGAAGTAACTATTAGAGTTGAAAAGAACTTCTTGAATTAAAAAACAAAGCCAGAAATATCTCTACAAATTTTTATTTTAGTGAAATTCTCTAAAGGAAAATTCTACGCATTATGCAAATTTGTAACAAAACTGAGCCAATAAAATCATATTATCGTTTCTTTTTTCTCATAGGAGAGGAACAATACTGCTATCAAGATAAGCATGCTAAAAAGCTAGTAAAAGGAAAAACTGTACCAGGAAATATGGCTTGGGTGGCACTTTAACGAAGTCAATGCGTACCTTGTATTGGTCCTTATCATCCCCAACAGTTTCAAGTGTTGGGGGGTCGTTCTGTAACGTCAGCATGAGAACTTTCATAGGAGGATACTTATGGTACGGCGCAGTTCCCGTAACAAGCTCCATCGCAGTAATACCTGTAGCAGCAAAAAAAGCATCTTCTTGGTTCAGCACTCGAAATATAAATGACTGGATGATGATGTCTATATTCTGTAGCCTTACGAAATTTCAATAATGACCCTGAAAGCTCGTGTCTTGTTGACTAACCAAAACTCCAAATGTCGGCTTTGAAGTCGTATCCGGTAATTTGTTCCATCACTTCCGGCGCCATCCAGCAGGGCGTTCCCACAAACGTGTGTCGGGATTTCTGTCGAGAAAGATCTCCGCCTGTTGCTAGCCACGAACTGACGCCAAAATCTGTGAACGACACATCCGCGCATATATTGGCACGTTTGTCAGCATCAACTACAATTAATTCAACTTAATTATTACAACGAAAGCAAAGTAAGTGTCTACCATACTATAGCGCGCAACAGCCACAAGCGACTAAATGTAAAATGAGACATTTTCGATTTCGTAGTCTCGCTTCTGCTACTGTATACGATTTTGAGCAGATGTGTAACGATAATCACGCGACAAATGATAACTGCTAAATGTAGATAATGTATTGCTACGAACCTGCAATTTGTACGGTGCCATCTTCTCCAAGGAGGATGTTTCCGGCCTTTATATCCCTGTGGATTTGCCCGTTGTTATGGAAATATTCCAGTCCCTTAAGCACTTCCCGAAGCACCGTGGCAATTGTCGCTTCATCGAAAACACCCTGTCGGCAGTCTTCAGTCTTCATACGATGCTGCAAAAATAAAGCGATATTGTCAATTTGAGAGCCAATATCCTGTAACATTTTTACGACAGTAACTATCAACAACAGATCAGTCCAGGTTCAATGATGAAACTAATGTTGTAAAGTAATGTATGTGTTTCGACTATCTGTTGTTTTTTGCAGACTTTGTCAGCCATGCTATGAATAGAGAATGTTCTATTAAATTGTAAATAAATGTCAACGTTTTCATATCATCATCGAATCATTTACCTTAATTATGTCAAGCAGGCTTCCGCCAGCTAGAAGCCGTATGACGAGCCACAATTCGTCTTTGACCACAAATGAAGTGTAGTACGATACCACATTTTCGTGGTTGCAAGCCCGCATGGCCTGAATCTCTTTCTACAAAAATAAGAGAAAGGGTAAAAACGAGTCATGCAAGTGGTCTATTTTTCCTTTGAATATACCATGATTACACGATTTCAAGGTTAATTCTTATCATAGAAAAATGCTAATACTCACGAGCAGCTCGTCCATAGAAGTATTCCATTTTTCGAGGTTGATTCGTTTGATGGCGCATCGTTCCCTGCGCGGAAGGCATAACGCAGCATGGACAATCGCGGTTGCGCCAACACCTAGGCAAACGGAACCATGTACGAAGACACTGTGTGAGAAAAAGGTATTTTTGGGCCAAAGAAATCAAACCTAAAGGCGAGGCAGGTCCTATGGACAAATCGCGTGACGGTTCCTATACGTGTTCGTAGAGCTGGTCGCTTTTCGACTGAGTGTCAGGTAGAGCTATGGCTGCTTGCGAGAAAAACCTGTATGATAGCATGTAATAGTAAATCCTGCTCGTCGGTTTTTCGAGGGTCTGACTACTTTCTTAGATCTGCTAAGGCTAATTAAGACAACTTGTTCAGAAACTGGTACACAACATATTTTAACCATGTAGCTAGAATCCCCGGTAGGCAACAAGAGGCCAGGCATTTGCATAACTTTTTGTTTAATAATATTTAAGGAGCTTCGTCACCTACTTTTAACTGATACGTCCATTGACGTGAGTTTACACACTATAGCATTGTTTTTTAGTATTGTAAGAACATGTGTACTAAGAAAAAGGCTCAACAATACAATTTATGACGTATCAGCGTAATATCGACAAACACTTGATATTGCTGTGATTGTGTTGTTCAACCAGCCATACTAAAATCTTCATCTAAATTCGCTTTTGATCATATCTACGGGCAAATTTCTGTGCAGCTGTTTGTATAGCTCTCCACAACTCGTTTGTAGTATTCTGATACGCGGCTGGGTTTTGATAAACAGCTGTATAAAAAAAGCCTTGACAAGGCCATAGTGACGCTAGGATCGATAATTACACAACGATGAAGTAGTTACGCTATTGGGCGGATAAAGCTGAAAACAATGGGAATGTTTAAGAGAGAAAGTAAGCACAGCTGATACCTGTGTTAGAGTCGGGCTACCGAGATAAGGTAGAACTATGCCAAGAACATCAAAAACACACGTCATCTCGATCTGATTACAGATCTGAAGCTGATTAAGATATTGTGTGTAGACGTACCAGTAGTGAATACCAAGTAAAGACTGCACTAACATTGAAATAGGGATTCGCAATGTCGGTTTCGGTAGGCTCAGAAATGTAGATAGGCTAACAATTAGATCGATCAGTAAACAATTAGCTAACAATCATTATTATTGCTATGAAAATATGCATAACAGAATTTTATTAGACTTTTATCCAGATCATACACACAAGCCTTCAGGCAATTGTTCCACTGAATGCATCTGTTATATTGATGAATCCGAATAGAAAGAAATAGCTGCAAAAGCGAATGGCAACGACAACCCTTGACATTAGCATAGAGATACAACAGAAAGCCTTAAATATTTTTAGACTATGTATTGTAAATGGAGCTGACTAAGCTATGGAGGAGCGTCCATGTCAAAGTCAACAAAACCTATTTATTATTTTGTATCAGTTGCTAGAGACAATATGTAAATTCTAACGTACACCGCACCTGCCTTTTGTGGACGCGGAAGCTTAGGCCTAAATTTAATTTAAATAGCTTTAATTTATAATGAATATTTTATTTGCCACTACCAACGTCGCATCAGACCGTTTGAACGAATATCAATGACAGAACATATACTATTACGTAATAGAAATACTTGAGCAGAAACTTTCATAGTCTGCGTCTCGGTGTTTTTCGTTTTTACATCCGGTTTGGCGAACCGGCTGGCTCTGAAGTCTGCCTATGGCCGGGTTTGAACCTGTCCCAAAGGTTAGCAGGTGAATACATTACTAACTAAGCTATCACGGGATGATCGCTCAGTCTACTACAAAGCACGTTAATTTGGAGTTTCTGTTTTTTTTGGAATTTTGTCCATATGCAGCATGCAGTGTATAAAAGCTGCATAATGTAAACCATTATCCTATACAAATTTTTTGCCATAGTAGTTATTTTGATTGTTAATGTAAATATAGTATAGCATAAAGCTTACAGCTTTTGGGCTAGTATAGGCTATACAACGATTTTCGTTTCATTTCAATAATATTACACTCCTAGGAAATTGCCTAAATGTAAGCCCCAGAAAAAAAAGCTCCCATGACGTGTATCAACGAAAGCACGACTTTTTTTTTCAAATCCTCACCACATTTCGTACGAACGAATATGTCTATTTTAACCTCTATTCACAATTAACATAGTCATAACATTGCCAACGTTCATTATTCACACAACTATGTGAATTAATTGTTTTAAAATGTTGCAGTAATGCACGTTGCAATGAACACAGCTGTGAGCATTACTATTAAGTTATAACCTGTAATATCCTAGAACAATGCTAATTAGACGTACGTGTGCAAAATAAAACGTTTGTTTTATTTGTTTATAAAGCGAAACCATAAGTAAAATTACGAACGGCACAAAAACGTATGATAGCACTTGACCGCTAACTGTATTAAAAAAAAAAAAGTCTTGAGCAGACACTTTAAAAAGCTCTTGCTGAAGTTGATTTCGTTTTTGAGAACAATGTTTGATGATGATGATGATGATTTATGCTGACCAAAATGCAAATGATACTGCAGCGTAATCAATAGCATTGCATTCAACTTACTGCCAACTTCTGTAATCATAACAACAGTTACAAACCTTTTCAGATCTGTTCGAGATGATATGCTCACACACGAGTATTTCTCTAACAGCTACACGCTAACCCAGTGGAAGATTCGTATAAATGAAAACTCTGGAACCCCCACCCAATGCCCTGCAGCGACAATTATTTATCCAAATTTAATCCAAATAAGGCTTTACGACCTTAATATAGAATATACCTTCCTACACCTCAGAACAAATATGAGTACACCGCAGTTACCACCGCATTAGAAGGTTCAATACATTTCTTCTTTCTGCAGAGACCGAAACCTCTGTTGAAAGTTATTTCCGTCATGCCGTACGGTATTTGCCTATGTTACGTGCCGGAACACTGAATCAAAGCAGCATGGAGAAGTCAACTAGGATTTCGTAAACTAGATCACTATTTACTAACACGGGCGATTATCATTATATCTAGTAAATTATTTTGAAATAATATACGAAGATCAGAGGGGCGTCTCTACCGCATTCACTGCACATGTGCAAAATTTCCGGTTGTCTTACACAAAGCAACATTTGTGAAACAATTTATTTCGAGAAAGTCATGCCATTTGCTGACATAGTATCTAAAATACAAAAAAAAAATGTATTACCAATGTTTTTATTAAGTTCCAAGATAAGTATGCAATAACTTCCCTGACTCGCTTTGTTCTACGATATCTAGCTGAGCTGCATATTAAATCAGTTCTCACTGAAAACTTGCTTCCCCAGCATCCGAACATTACCTAATCAATATTTGTTGAGCCGCTGAGTTGACTTGGCAATTGTCAGTAGACTGTGCTCTCTCTACAAGGTCTACAGCATCTACACCTATTTCATTAGTATTGAGGTTGCCCGTCTCTGAAAATTACATCAAGGAATATACCCTATTCTTTTCGTAAATCAAATATCAACACAGGCAACAGCGTAGTGTTTACGTATGACTGTCTATATAGAGATCAATGAGCTTTTACGTCAGGTATGTACATACGAAGCCGCAGTCGGGGAGGCTTTCTAGCGAGATCAGGGCCAAGTAAGGCTAAGCCAAACTCAGCAGAGTATACTAGCAACGCTACACTGCAATTTCTCACACGCAGAAGATGCTTTTGTTGGCAATAACAGCCTACAGACAAATTCTTACGAGGTTACCGTACACACATACCGGCGATAGCACGAAGTTTTGCTGTCACCTAAAAAATGTTCATAGCTCATAGAAGCCCTATGGAGGCTCCCACTGAAGACTGGCGATAGTCCGTCGTCGATTCTCCTATGCCAACCAAACCGGCGCTTCTGTGGCCTATTTATTTTTCCTCACGCTTATACAAAGTGGATAAATACACAAACACATGTGTAATGACAGGATATATTTTGACCATATTTGACGAGCAGACTTGCCTCACAAAGAATCTCTTGCCTAGAAAAAATTAATTTTTGGAAGAGTATGCCAAAAATTCAAATGTCGTGCGCTAGCAAACAACCCACCCTGCTAAGCTGGGTAGATTTGTTTGACACCGGACAGCAAAATGACATTATAAAGTGGGGAATCAGCGCGATTACAAAATCGAATCTTCCTCGTTCCTTTCTAGAATAGACTGCTTCTGTAAGTTATCCTCATTGCAGATTTCGATAGCAAGTATATCTGAGTGTAAATACGTCCACCTAGGACATTTGCTCGTGCTGTGAGAAATATTTCTACACCCGGTAGATATACTATGGTGAGAGCAAATAGTTACATTGAGTAATAGGGTATTTATACGAGTGGCTCTATCCACTCAGTAGTAGTCACTAAAAGTGAATCTATTTACAATTGCGTCACATAATGAATGCTGCTAGTATAGCGAAAAGCTCTATTATTACATATGAAGAAGGCTGTCCTCGTTGAGTCCTACTCATCATTGTCCATGTTTCCATGGTGAAAAATATAATGCGTGTTTTTCGATCGCGTCACAGCAACTATTTTTAAAAGAAAGCGTTCTAATTTTTTTTCATACGCGCTTCTTTTAGATGAAGCTCGAGTTTCATTCATTGATACGTACACCAATACGAAGAGCTTAACATAGAGTTACTGAGCAAACATACAGCCAAACAATTGTAAAATATCAACAGGCCAGTAAAATAGTAATGAATTAATTTATATATTAACGAGTAGTGCGGTCAATAAATTAACCTCATTTTTTGACGGTTTCCTTTACAGTAACAGTGTGGTAGGGCTAAGAAAGCGTGTGCGGTATCTGTTCGATATAAAAGGTCGACACAATTCAGGTTGCGCAGAGAAATGGTCTGAATGGGAAATGCGTTGCCATGACAACCATGAGTATGCCGCCCTGACTGGTTCAAAGTTGAGTATTATTTAGCAAATGGTTACCATGCTGTTTTATAGATGTGTTAGAGAAATCCTGAACAAATCTAGCAAGACCCACCCCGGCTAGACCACTAAATGCAGGCCTACACCGAATAGGTGACTTGTTTACGCAAAAGCCGAAACCGTTACAATAAAATAATCAGGCAACGCAGTCATCACCGGTTGCAAAATGGGTAAATGAAAAAAACGCAGACATATTCTATTTCAGCTTGGCTGCGCGAACAAACCAGATAGCACTTCATAGCATCTGTCGATCACTTTGTTCATCCCTGTACCTTGTACTACTCTCTCTTCAGTTATTGTATTGTTGTTTGCTGTATATCGTGACTCATGATTTTGCCCACTGGGCCTAAATGTACTTCCAGTAAAACGGCTTTATCTTCTGATCTGGGGTACGATCTGACCGCTTCGTTATTCGACAAACTATATGCCTGAACACAGATCGCTGCATCAGATCTTTGTTCTACTACTGAAAGAGCATCGCTTTGAGCCACGACCGATGGCTGGCCAGGCACAAAAAAGGGAAAAAGTGTAACCGTACTGGGCCTTTACGATTTTATCATTCCGAAACAAATTTAAACGTACAGACTACTTTTTAAAAAACCTTCCAGGCCATAATCACAACGAGGCCAGTACCTTTTGTTTGTACACCCAAACAATGATAGCCGCGTAACTATCATACTGTTTCATAGTTTTGACAAGTCCAGAAGGATCTTCCACGATTAAACTTCTAATTAAAGCAAGTTTTTGATGGCATACCTAAACGAAGTGACTCCAACAACTTGTTTACATAGAAAAAATATAGCTGAGTACGTCAAGAAGAAAAAACGAAAAACAAACAATACTTATTATGTCAACTCTCCCACTTGATAGATCCATTCAATCCCAATCAAATATGCTTTTTTTGCAGCGGCGACATCGGGGCAGACAAGGATGCTGAAATTTCTCAATCCGACCGACAATCTCATCAATGTCAGACTCAATTTACCTAGTGCATTCGGTGTTGATAGGTTAATAATGGCGTCATTGATGATTACACAGACTTGGCTGGCGTAATGGAGACTACTCGCGTTGTTCTTACTATCCTCAGCATCGTCATCAGTAGTGCCAAGTTAGGATGAGTGAGACTTCTCATTTCGTTAATGTCTGCGTACCTATAGTGCGCCTACACTGACGAAGGCCATTTCATTACTCGGTGCTTAGTCCGGCGATGCCGCCTCCATCATTAAAGCGATATCCCACGTTGGCTACGTACACATTTACGGACAACAACGCTAAATTACAATATAATCGTCCTTGGCCGGTGTACCCTATGGGCAGGCGCAAAGTATGCCGCTAGGTGCGAATTCATTTTTCGTGTATTCCCGTTGCACCCTTGTCCAGTATAGATACTGCTTGCAGACGAGTTTCTCTGAAGTAAGCACTGGCAAACTCGACCGAAGGTTTAGGAAAATGATCGATTGTTAATGACCCTTATACAATTTCTGTGGTGCACTGACATTAAGTTAAAGAACGATTTATCGACTGCTATTAAATCGGTCTGATAAATTATTTGAATTGAAAGCGAACAAATTCCGGTGCAGTCTTTATTCTCTGTGTATATATTGTAATAAGAGCCTGATACATTGCATAGACATTGTATGTGTTTTTAACTTGTTAAGCCAAAAGTGAAAACAAAACCTAAAGCTTGACCGAGCCATAAAAACGATGTTTTTACGTAGTTGCTAAATCGATGCTTTGTCTAGCAATTCGTCCTGCTTTAGTTAATCTTTTAGTCAGGAAGGCCCTCTCAATCGACCGTAATACCAGTTCAATGTTACTAGTTTCCTTGATACTTTACAGATGAAAAAAATAGTGAGAGAGATACTCTTAGTCATTCGGGCAATGCCCTGGTAAAAAAAAACTTGACTGAAATGTTTGCGGCAGCTTAAGATACGGCACGTACTTATAAACACACTAAGGGATGGATCTAAACAGACCGGCACACACGCACGCAAAGATGCCACCCACCCAGAACTAAACAGGACGACCCTTACCGCAGTCGCTTAAGCACAAGGACGCAATACAGGCGTTACATATGCAGCAAAGCTCGACGTTACCAGTTATCCGTTCGATTGGTCATGTAACCACTACACTACGAACACCAATGTATAGACCCATACCGTAACGTTGTCGACCGGATAATAGCTCGTTGCATACTAATGGCTAGGGAACTATTATACAGAAACTAATCGTTCATAGAACAAATCATTTGGCATTCGAGAAGCAGTCAGCAAATCCGTATTTCAAACCTACTTGCCGGTTACTGTTGTTCTAGTAAAACTAGGTGGCGCTTTACCACCACCTTTTTTGTGTGTTTTGACCACCACTTCTAGGCCCTTCTGCTAATTAATTAGCTTTATGGTGAATCGGCAAATGACCATCCTTCCTAGAACCATCCTAGGAGTGCTATCACGTTTGCCTTCTTCGTTGGCAGCTGCCAGACAAATATTATTGCCCTTTACTTTGTATACACTGTTATAGTATGCAGGAGCAGAGCAAATCACACAAGTCTCAATGAGACTAAACGATTCCAATTGCGACGCTGTCGCCCGCCGGCACCCGCTGACTCCACTTGCGTCGCTTCCCTCACGAGGTGAGCATTACCATTTTTGTTGGGCACAACATCGTATTATAATATGATTTTACAACATTGGCGAATGGAATGAATGCTAAAGTCATCGTTACATTGCACTACAGTAAATAACGATTGCAGTTTGCACCGGAGCTCGCCCATAAGAGCCTTTGGCTGAGGCTGCCTGGTCATACCAACAATTAGAACGTGTCTAACGACATAGTGTCGGCCAAGATACGCCACATCATCATCATAGGCTTATGGTTGTTGCGACGCAAACGAGCCGAGTGGAACTGACACATAATGGCCATGTCCCGGTCGTGCAGCTGCTGCCGACGCCAGCGTATTAACGTGTTACCATCGCAGCTGGCACTGATCTCATCAGGCTATAGAAGCACCCAGTGCCGTCGCCAGCTACCGAGCACAATACTGCGTAACGAAACTCTAATACTAACCTATTTGAGAATAACACACGGTCATGGGTAACAGAGCGCGTTTACAACAAGTCTATCAGCATTAGAGAAAGGCTTGTTTGCTCTGTCAAGGTTTATAAAAAAAGTTGTAACTTTCATAAAGGTCAAGCGAAGATACAAAAGATGTATCTATTTTTAGTGCACTTGAGAGTAAATGGCATAGTGATCCGGAAATATATTATCTAATCAGTAGCTATTCAAGGACATCGATCAGCTCGATAATTTACGCGAACCTACTTATCTACATAAGTGGTAACCGTTGCTAATGAACACAGCCTAAAGTAGAAGCTAGAATGTCGTGCAGAACGTATTTTGATTTGGGCGTAACCTTTAAAAAGTCCGGCGTAATAGGTCATGTGGAGCCTAAATGCCACAGATGGGCGGTACTCGATTCATTTTTAGGTATAACAATGTATCGATAAATAGGGCGTTACTTGACGAAATCCTCGTCAATTTTCGACAAACAGTTTAGCGTCATTCAGGGCTTGCTAGTGCGGCCACACATGCGACAACAAGCTCCTCAGTGCTACATGTGATACACAGAGTGAACCCGGGCAGCAAAAATGGAGTGGGGTAATCGAACAAGCGTCTCACACCGTTTCATCCTGTATATTTCATTGTTAAGGTCCGTCTTAGTGTATCGGAAAAAAGCTAGCGCCTCCAACAAACTGCTACAATGCTATCCATTAGCGCGAGAATTGCAGGTTGTAATTAGTATTTTAATTACATGAAATCATATATCCAAGACGCGCGAGCCGAAGCCGATGGAGGACGACTACGCGCAGCATTCGGCTGATTGTTGTCGTTCTACTCCTGACGTAGAATACCACTTGGGAGTTCTACACATCGTTTTGTCTTGTGGACACTGACAATTAGAGGGAGAGACAAAATAAACAAGGGTTAAAATTGGACCAATTCTATTGTTTCACTACGACATCGTGTAAAACTGCCGTATATGAAGATCCTCGAAACATGGGTGTCTGTTTGTCCATTAGTTTTCACTAGCTCTTTCACTTTATCTTTGGCCGCACAGGGCTATCTAATCGTTCTATGAGCTACAAAGCGTTACAACACATACATTGAGGCGTCATTGAATGGCTGCTCGAACCGCGCATCGCTAACTGGTCCGGTCAGAACTGCCTGACTTCTACAGACCACTAATATTACTGTAAAGGCACTTAATCACAAACTATATCCGTTATTTTCCTACCAGGACCATAACGCTAATACTTACCGATTACCTCGCCCAGCTCATAATCGTCCTTTGATGCTGGCCACTTAACGGGCTGCTGTTTATCCTCGGTCATCTTCTGACCAGCCGCCACTGTTGCAAGCAAAGCTTGCTGCTGTTGTTGCTGCAACTGATGATGGTGCAGCAACAGTTGTTGTTGTTGTTGTTGATGCTGAGCCGTGCCGCTGTTAGTGACTGATCCGACGGCCGCAGCACCTCCACCACTCACTCCTCCACCCACACCACTAGATGACGGTAATCCGCTGGCGCCGTAATCCAATGAGCCGCGTGCCGCTCCCGCACAAATACTGCGACCACACAGACTGACAGCAGCACTAGCACATGCAGTGCCACTTACGGCGGCTACACCACCACTAATCTCGTGCGCAAGCAGATGTCCCTGCTGCTGCTGCTGTTGTTGTTGTTGTTGTTGTTGTTGTTGCTGCTGCTGTTGTTGCTGTTGCTGCTGCTGTTGTAGTAAAGGATGATGTCCTCCTGCTGCTGCTGACTGAGATGAGGGTGCTACCGCTGCTCCCGTTGCTGCTGCTGCTGTTAGCGATGATGTCGTGTTCGAGTCGTCTGCTCCGTGTAGTAGAGCGGGCGCGGCCGCTGAACCAGCGATTGATATAGCCTGTTTGGCGCTACCTTTTCCTTTTTCCCTGCTACTGCAGCTGCTATTGTTTTGATGTTGCTGATGTGTTTGGTGATAATGGTGGTCAACGGCGCTTGGACCACCGGCCCCGACTCTCTCCTTTTCCGCTAGCGAGCCACTGCTGTGATGCGAGGACGAGCCACCCGGCTTGCCAATCAGTTTCACGTGCGAATTCAGCAGGGCAGCGGTGGCTGATAGACGACGCAGCATGGGATTGCCACCGCCGCCACTGCCGCCGCCCATGGGATTGTCGTCGGATATGCGAACCTCACTGGAAGTAGGGAGCGAAGTCAAGAATGCAGGAGACAAACAGGTTATATGGAAATTCGTAAAGAGAAAAAGTATTATAGGATTTATGCGCTTACTAAATAAATAATAAAGCTACTAGTACGATTTCTACACAACGAATCAAACAACGAGGGGGAATGTTGCGGCAGTTTGCAAGCCAGCTAGCTCATCATGTCATCTTCCTTTGTAGTACCAGTGATCCTACAGACAAAATCAATTAGATGGTTCTTGTTGTTGCTGCTTAATAATCTCATGCAGTACATGTTTTCTCGTGCTTTGCGTCCGGTACTTGATAAATGACTTAAAATGTTTTATGTGTAAAAATTTGGGTATTTGAATCGCCCGCGTCCACCCGATAAAATTAATCGAGCATCATTATTGCAGCCTTCCACGGGTTGCAAACAGGAGAGGGAGACACGATACGCGTTCGAAAATTCGGGGTAAGGGACAAACGTGAGAAGCTGTGCCGGGAGCGAAAGGGCAGGTTATCGCAAACGCTACAACATGGGCATAAAAAAGGGTGTTACCTAAAGGACGACGCAAACTAGACCCAGATGTAGAGAGCGATGTTTTTTAGTTACATCGTTGGTTTCTTGCAGTGCTTCGCGTTCTTGTTTGCGATTACGAGTGCGCGCGCGTCCAAATCAAACCAACGTTGCGGTGAGAGAGGGATTCGACGAGTTTTCTTTCTCAATGGGAAAGAACGAAAAATGGGGACTGCGCGCGAATTTTTGAATCAGAGATCGTGCCATCGAACTCACGTTTGCAGTAAAAGTTTCTGTTTGTTACTGCTAAGATAGCTTCTCAGTGATACAGTGTGAGTTAAGAAACATTTCATGTTACAGTAGGCCATTAGTAACACAGATCGTTCAAGCTAATCACGAGTTTGAATAAATGCACGTCTCGATCAGTTCGCGTAGATATGTTAGTTTGCGCCTAAAACACATGTACACGCTCTCAATTTCCTATCGCCACCGATTTGCCAGCGTTCTAAATAGTATCGGTTTGAAATCTAGATGGAATCTATTGAAATGGCTCACATTTATGCATCAGTATTATTTCTAACTAGATGATTTAACTTGCCACCGAGAAGTATGCTTAGTTATTACCCACCTTGCATCCTTGAGGCTGCCCCTTCTCTCGAAAAAAAGCTTTCCGACGTTCATATTTGATAGTCCTTCGTTGACACTCTTCTTTGTCCACACACGTTTATCACAGTGTAGATATCACAACAGTAGCAATATGTCTCGAAGTTCAATAAACTTTCTTAAAGTTCAACCTGGATTTCAGTGGGTCGGTTGTGTGTTTTCGTATGCACGACGACTTACTGGTTATGCCCAATCTCGTTCGTTCCGCTTCTCAACTGCAAAAAAAAAAGGACCAAATTCACTAAACCTGCTGTTCGTCAAATACAGGGCCTGTTGTTTTGAATATTTTTAAAGTGCCTTATTGCCTGGCCTGAACGATCGGGCTTCTGATCGAAGGTGACGAGGGCCCTCGGCTTTGAATCGCGCAAATAACATCATACGCATATGACGCAGTTTGCAAGAACAGAGAAACTTATTGACTCATTCATAAAAATTAGCCTTATTACAGTAATCTCTGAATATTGCAGGGGTTAAACATAAAAATGTACTGCGGAAGCAGACGTAAATGACAACGACTCGTATAAAAGAAGATACAATCCAGTTTAACAAGTATTTACCTATAGCATTTAAAAAAAAAGGATCCGATATAAAAGAGTTTGAGGTTAGAAACAGTCCAATTTGCTTCACAGTTAAATGAGTTAAATAGATAATGAAATGTAATATCTATCAATTTGGAGCTTATTACAATACAGTTATAAAATCAGTGACTATCTAGATTACTAACTATATTATCGTTTCTGGATTCCAACCACAAGTACACTCCATATAATAACAAAATCTCAAGTTATTTATTAACAAAAAACACCAATTAAAACTAATTACATCTGCGTCAAAGCAATTCCACACTGGATTCCTCAAGATAACCTCTGAACGATCCTTTCCTTTCATTTCATCAAAGCAGATTTCTATATGTACATAAAATCTGTATGTATGTATTTCAAGTGTTTGCATGTTATTTGACGAAGGCGAAGGAGTTTGATTAATTAAAAACGCAAAATGTATGGCGAATATAAAGTCACGAGGCATGAGGATTTCCTGCTGCACCTTTCAATGAAAACCATCACCTTTTCTGCATTTTCAACTTTGAACAAAATAATGCACTCTTTGTACACGAAAAAGTAGTGGGCTAAACTTTCCGAATAACGGCTTTCAATCTGGGATTTGCAATCAAAGCAGTTTTAAGACAAAGTGTGAGGCCTATTTCTACAAATTCAGGACCACTCATATTTTAGGTCCCTAGTAATCACTGCTATGCTATGATGTAGTGTGTAAATGTGTTCCTTCCACCTGAAACTATTACCAATTCGCTGTTAGACGCCCGTTTATTTCACCCCGCTCCTGTGTTTACCTATCCACTCAAGTCTTATGCCGTAGTTAACCATAACCTTCCTTACTTTGTTATGGGGTCGCATTATGCTGCTGACACTTAATGCGATGCATATAAAAATGGCGAGACAAAATACTACTGTTTAGTCCTGGTACTCTTGTGTTTAATACTACTTATAAAGTATGCCACTAGTAACTATTTGAACATATTCAGAAAAGTGGTTTGTGGTTTTTGGCTTATAGTGAAACCATCTGTAGGCTAGTCACTACTGGACCTATGTGATAACAATAACGAAAGATTCGATGGCCCTGAGAGAGGCCGTGTATGGTGTTTTTCCTACCGCTTGGTGTGGTACGTTCCACGCCGCAAGAGTACCACGAGTCGTTAGTTTTGAGTATGAAAGTAAATTATTTTAGGCGTGGGGTTTTCTCGCAGGAACTCACCAAAATACGTGCAAAATAGCAACTGTGAGAATCCATCATGCTAATTTCATGTGCATTACATTTTTCTTGTGTAAATTTTACGCTCCAGGACAGGTGTGGCTAAATAAATGCAACACAAACTATATTCGCTTTAAATAAACGTAATATAATTATAAGATATATACATTCCTTATAAGTCAATTAGCGAAGTTGTTGTTCTTGGATTGTGTGCCACGTGAACTTATGACTGCAACAATTAAGTGGTCGAACTAGGAGATCCGATTGAACATTTCTTTAACTTCCTGGAACCTAACAGCATTAAACAAAAGCCGACACTTAAGTCGGAATTATTCATCGTTCCAAACTGAGGGTTGGGCAAAAAATAAGTCTACGGCCCAACTTAAAAGGGTTAATACTTTATGCTTTCAAAAACGCAATTCAAAGCCGGATTTAATATCCAATTACGACGCAACCACGAAATGGCGCGACCACCGCGAAAACACAGCTGAGTAAGATTTTCTTATGTTACTATTTATACCCGATAGAATTCGACGCAGAAATTAGATCCAGCTGTAGTTGCGCCTTGAAAAGCATCGTTGGACAATAGCATGTGCTTCAAGCTCGTAACATATCGTTATAAAGACAATATTATATTCAAACACGTGTTTATCCGAGATGCAGCACTTACTTGAATATACCTAAACATTATACCTACCCAATGTGTCTGATTTGTATTCATCGTGGGAACTTCATTTCAAAATCTATCGGTAGCAATGAGCTGCGGTAATTAGATAATGAAGAAGACGTTACTTATGCAACACGAACATTGAATTATAGAACGACCTGAGTGCTGTAGACATCAGTGCAGGCTCCTTTTTAGCAAAATCCATTTAATCCATGTAGTCTTTGATGGCACTTCCCTACCATTCAGCATAGCCATACGTGAGAGGTTTTCAAAAACTTCGCTCACGAATTCAAGATGATTTTAGCACTCAAATAACTATTTTTTTTCACTGGCCTGAACTGAGTGATTAACGCATGCCTCTCGTTGCCATAAAACAGTACTTTGAAAAGCATTCATAGTTTTTTCTCTCATCAAACTCGCCTTATTACAGGTTATACAGAGCATGTTTTACAAAGCTCACGCAGTTTCATGTTTGACTTTTGCGTAACCAAGTATTGGCTGAACTTATGGGTATATCTATGTAACTCACGGCTTATCATCAATCGGAACTGGTCGCTTGCTTCTTTAAGACACTGTGTCACTGAATACATTTTTTTGCCTCAACATTGTACTTGTGCCGAGATGGAGACGCGTGGACAAATTACGGCTCTCTTTTCAAGTACTTTCACGTCTTTGTTATTTACTTTCTTGCTCCGGCTCCACTCAGGCTTGGCCAAAGTAAGGGTTTGCCCTGAGTCCTTGCCAACAGTAGGTAGATTCTACGATCTAGTAAGTCGAGCAGCAAGCTCATCAAAATACTTCATTCACAAGCCTTGTTCCGGTTTTCTTACAGGAAAATGGCGGAGATATCTTGATCATAAACGGCGATGCCATAGGGGCGGTTGTATCAATATCGTTCTCAATATCGATCTAAATGACATCATCGAGATATTTTGTCCGTTGTTTTTTCTCGGGTAGCAAAAAATGAAATAACGATGTAGCTATGTTAATAGGACATTTTGACGCCAGTGCCATTAGTGGCAATGTTGCAAGAAGCATGTTGACGTCTGCTCCATCGGTCCGTAATATTGTAGGTCTTGTCTTATGGTTTGAAATAGGTTGTTTATTGTGAGAGTCGAATCATACTGTTGATAGCTACCGATTGTTATAGATCGTAGCGAATGCAAAGGTGCGTTTACATTAATCGAACACGAGAAAATTGCCTCTAAATTTCATAGACTTTTCAGGTTACGTTCTCGAATCGCTCTGTGTACCAGGCTTTCTGTAACGTAACACGCTCCCACGCGTGACGCGATAGCTAGCGGCCTGTGCATCATCAATCAGTGGGCATTGTAAATAGAGCTCTGGGTAGAAAACACAATCCAATTTATTGACGCCATAGTTCGTTTGAAAATTCACCCAAGCGTACCGAATTCTAGTAGTCCCAGGTTTTCGACATGACAGCAACGAAAATTATTTGCGTGATGTAACGAGTGATATATATTTTCTGTTGACTGCCACGTTTACTGAACAGACACAGTTCAGTGATTCATGATTACAGCGACTCGTGGCGTCGAGATAAGGAAATGAATCACGCCGATGTCGCTGCATATAAATTAAGACTTTTATGCTTTTTCCTTTGAGACTATCTAAACAAAGGCAGATATCTCAAGGATAGTGTTTGCGCGGAATCGGTGTGTGATTCTCGATCGTGACGATTATTTAATAGAATTAAAATTCAGCGCGATTACAGTTCCAATTCAAATCCTAGGCCGTTACAAAAATTATTTAATGTATTCCTTCCTTAATACGCAAGTGACTTTTTAGTAACAGTGTGTCAAGTGCTATTGGTAGGTTTAAGCTTGTGGAGAAGTCACTTAAATGCTGCATGCAGTAATTTAAGCAGGATTAAGTTTTGAGTGGATAGCAGGGCAAAGGTCTCAAAAAAGCAAAAATCCAAAGCTGTCGATAAGTGTAACAGATGTAGAGGGTCTTAAACTGTATTTTTAGCGCTTCGCTGAACGATACAGGTAGTTATTAAGATTATCCTTTCTAAAGCGGCCATTAATTTTCGTATAAAAAGCCCAGATGTATTAGAAATCATTTTTCTAGCCATAATTTTGATGAGCTTTTCAAATCTAAATTCTATTGCAGATCTTAGGGTTTATCCTACGAAAATCTTAATCGGATTTTTCTCAAGCCGCCTGAAAACTAGCAATAGCGTACACCGTAGATAGTTCTTCATTTCGTTGACGGTTCATCAGGCGCGAACAGATTGGATGATGGCTTATCTTTGCTCGAATTGAGGAAATGAAATTCTGTTTTTCGCTATTACGGATGTCTTGTTTTGTTCCAGAAAAAAGATGCCCTTCGTCTGGTAACAGTAATGGATGAACGCAACCCTGTGCGTGCAGTTACGTACGCAAACACTGGCAAAGCGTTTTGTCAATGACTATACGATGCAATTTTGCACAGCCAAGGTTTTGTAGAGACGCGTCGATGAATATGCATCTCCGAGCGTTAAAGTATATAACAAATGTATACATAGGTACTACGCCCGATTCAGTTTGTTCTCACGCCAGTCTCTCGTCACCCAGTTCGTCATGCCTTCAACGGTAAGTGAAGTTCAGCGATAATATATTTTAGTACTCGCCTATGCGATGTGCTCTATGCCGCTTCATTATGTCCCCTTTTCCGATTGGATTCAATGACGATGCAATCCCGTGGATACAATTGCGTTGGGATCTAACTAGCTATTAATTTTATTGAAGTTCTACTCGATAACTTGCACCGAAAATAAAGGCGAAATTCCGTTATTGTTGAGTTGTCATGTTTCACAACTAATTAGTCTTTGCCATATGTTAAATGGATCACGCCAATTGGTAGATCGACCATAAGAATTTGCCATTGATATAACCTTATCTTGCATTGAAGTCTCGCATCTTTGGCCAGTGTACCGACACAGCGTCCGCATAGGCCAACTACAAACGAATAAGTTATCGCATCTACAGTCCGCGACCGTTTTCGTGTGAATGTGGAAAAATGTATATACGCCGCACGTAAAACAGATGCTTTGCGGCCATACCTATATGAGTATCTGCGTCTGAAAGAGCACAAAGTTTGAGAAAGCTAAATAGATATTTCCGAAAATTCGTATCGAGTGGAAATGATCAGGTATACACAACGAACTCTTTCAAACCTTACGAACGAACCCTGTTACAATAGGCGTTTCTTTGCTGTTTTCTGTTGTCTACTGCAATCTAGCTCCCTACTATTTTGAGGGATATAGTGTCCATTCGAATGACGTGTGAGGCGCTGTAATGCTGCAAACATTTGTTAATGTCCAATACGAAATCCTAATCTGTAGTTGTATTGCATAACATCAAGAAAGTCAGAGGTATTTTCGAAATGAATCGCGTACAGGCTCAACCTTGCAATATATATGAATCAAGATTTGTCATCAGTGGCAACTATGACCAATGAAGTAACGTGTTGATCCTATAAAGCGGGCTGTATTTGTTCAAAACCAACCGAATTATTCGAGCTCTTCATGAGCGAGGAACTTGGCAATTTGCGTTGGTTCTCAAATCATTTTCTCGTCTCTATGTAGTTTAACGCCGTTTAACCGTTCATGAAGGTTAGAGCCATTACACGTAGGCACCTCCTACCAAAAAGTTACCAAAACTTTTGACAGTAGAACAACATACATGTGCCCATACTAAAACGAACTCGCGTTAGCAGGCAGTGTCAGGCCGAGAGCACACTTTAAGGACAAGCTAGCAATTGGTAAGACACCGCTCTGGCAATAACAGCATAAGACCTTTTGTTATACCGTGAAAGAGTTTGTATGTTAAATATAGTACAAAAACTCTCATAATGCCTGGCCCTCCCACCCACGAAATACCTAGCCATAATGCCAGCTATGAGTACCTTGAGCAAATAAGGCACGACTGAGTAGGCGTCGCCAAACAGATCAGACCATCTTGAAGAGGTTTTTATAGTAGAAGCAGTAACCGAGACAGTTGACTGATGGTGACGCAGTGGTGACGAGGACGCCACTTCAAACATGTTCCAGTGTTGCGCGCGGTGGCTATTTATATCGTAAGTGATTTAGTGACGATTGGTTGCATCAGAGACTTCAGTTATGATCGAGAGACTCGTCAAGAACCAGATAATAAAACGAGATATTTTGCTTGTACGAATTTCTATGTGGCTGTACTGAGCAGAAGTAACCATGGACCCAAATAACGCGAAAGGCTGACAGGGTACTGGAACAATTTACGAGGACCATTTGATAATAACGAGATAAACAATTCAATTGATAATAAGACTATAGCGAAGCCAGCCGCGCTCATTGCGTACGGAACAATATCCAATTATGTAAAGGCGCTGAGGATAACTTTTTATTAAATTAGTTAATTTGTCACTCCATTTAACAATATATCTGTGACTATAGGAGATTTGTACTTACAAATTGCTAGCCGTAATATATGACTCATGTGTCAATGTTTAAAGCTGTTATATCAGTAAAATGTAGGCGTTACGAGTGAAAAAAAAAAGTATAAATTGATAAAATCTAGAGCACAGAAAGAATCACACTTATTATTTAGGCACTGTTACCGACCGTCATCTCTGGCGACGGTTTGTTGGAAGTATCTGGATGATATGCATACATTATCATCAAACTCATACTTCAGCCTATGCATTTTACAAAACTATGCCCATTAATTGAATAATAGCTATTTTATTTTTATTTGTTCTTGTAAAGCACACTTCTTAAAGGAGTCGTAGAATGTTTTACGATACTGTGACTATCCGTCTACGCATGTAACGTCTCGGGTTCTCGTCTTATAAACCCATTGACTGCGATACGCCACCAAATCTGATTCTAGGCCAATGTTTTGTCCAGTCAACAGTTCCATTGATTCCTGCTCCATCGCCCTTATCTATTATTAGCATAAAGATATGACTGCCAGTATACCATCTGCGCTAGCGCAACTATATCTTCTATTAAATGTCAGCGGAGCGTCGATTAATTCGTCGTTGAGTATGATACCAGTCACTATCCAATTAGTAGCTATTTCTACTTTGTCTATAGTACGAAACACGCAACCCTTATTAATTTGCTTGACGGACGAATCATTCGATGGTAGCCCTATGTGGTAAGATAGATCACAGGAAGAGACTGGTCTGCCAGGATTAATGGTGGAGCCGCCTGCCGGTGGCGGTAAACGTGGGTGCTTGGTTTAGGGTTAACAATACTTTGTAGCTGATATCCAAAGACAAAATTAAAAAAGCCCATTCAGAGCTCCCCACAGGCCAACGAACACTGGTCTGATGATCGGAGAGAATGTTTTCTTAGGTGCCATGGATATTTATCGAAATATCCCGAGTAGGCAAACTGTGAATCGCGACCTTACTAGATCCTACCAAGATCGCAAACAGCTCACAGCGAGTACCAAGTTCTTATAGTATATTTGAATCTTTGAACTTGAATGATTTACTAGTGCTTGGAATCATGCACGTCTTCAACTGAATATAGCTTATAGATACTGCTATCCGATACAACAATATGAAAAGTCACGCTTGAAAAGTTCTATATGGATTGTTTTTACTTCGATTTCTGGCCTTGTTTTGTCGACTGACGTCAACGGCAATCATTCTCTAGCAACAAATACAATGAAATTGCTCAAGCTCCCGTTACTCTAAAGGCAAGAATTCGTGAAATTTATAACTTTTAGTGTCCTAGGCCCTAATTGTAACGCTTACTGCTCTATTTTAAACGAAAGCGACTTAGACTAGACACACGAGCGCTTCACTGACACAGGCCCCCAAAGGCGATCCTCGTCCGGGTCCTTGCAAAGCAGGCCAGAAACTAAAATCGCGTTACTGCAAAATTAGTTGCTCTACATCGAATGGTGCCACCGCCAATGGATTTCACGTGTGCTAAAACTGTATTCAGCAAACATACAATAATAGCTAATTCAAGCCTTTAGCGCAAGAAAAAAGTAATCTGCCAGCACCAGGGTGAGGCAGTGAGCAGACGTACTAAAAGATAGATTATCTCTGTATAAGGACTGGTTGAAAAGAGCCACTTTTTATGGTGATCCTGCTTTGTTCAATTAAACTACTGTTAAATAAAGGAAACATTTAAAAGGCTAGCTTTAGTCATTAACGATTGCATTTGAAGTCGCTTCTATTTTGTTGTAATTATCTGTTTGTACAAATTATCTTTAGACTGCTGACTTTGCTGGCTGTAGAAAGTTAGAGATAATTTTCCAGAACCTTTATGTTCTAGATCAGTTATATAGCACGAAGTTATGATTATTCTTTCTAAAACGATCGTTCATTGAAAACCCGTCTATTGGGTTGTTATAGTCTACTGATTTTGTTTTTTAATTCTTTGAAAAAATGTACGGGGTACGTAGAATATTTGTAAATACTGGTGACGAGTTGGCAGTTGGTTGGATGGTAGCGAAAGATTTATAACGAGATAGCGCCATATATTGTCTATGGACATCGTCAACACAAACAGTTCTGTAAAAGGAGCAGCCATAGAATTTTCCGAAAGGTATAGAAAATTTATAAGTAACTGACGTAACCTGACTAATAAAAGTTCTCTAGAAGAAATTCTAGAAAAGGATCGACGTTCTCTAATATGTTGTGTTTCTCTTTTTTTTCGTTTAGAATTACGATCTTACCGTCCCTATATAAACATTTATTTGCAGAGAAAATAAGGGAAAAATACCGTCGCACGTCTCTACATAGAGCGAATCTACAGAAAACATCTTTAATTTTTGGAAAGCGTTCACCCTGCCAGAACATTTAGCATACGTAAGCATAACTGTACCTCATATAGGATAATGAGATTCTCCCAATACGAACTTGGGATACGATATGTCTAGATCTTATGAAACTAAGAATTGACAACTAGAAACGATTATTACTTTAAGGCATTAATACCTACAAGAACCACAGTATTTTATGGAAAAAAAATTCCACTAACAGCTCACGCCATATTAAATTAGCACGAAAGTTTAGGAAATGACTGATAACGGCCAAATGTATGCTATATTTATTGAGCGCGCAACCTGGAAATGCGTAGCTTACCTTAGCTGAATTAAATACAAGTAACCTACCTTCTACGTAAATTTATTATAGACTCGAAGGTAGTCGTCGACCGTATAAGGCCTGATGCTATTTGTTTAGTATCTGTCGAAGTTCAGCGCACCGTTACGTTGACCTTTCAAAACAATGCCGAGTCAAGTTTCATTTAGTAAAGGAACATATGAGGTTAGGCTTTCAAATGAACCTGTTGTCAGCCTGGGCTCATGGGGTGACCCAGAGGGAGGCAGTCTCCTATCGGCAGAAAGGATAAGCTATACGAGTCTCGGTGATAGGCAGCCTGTGTCTATCACTGGGGTAGAATTTTTGTTGCGGCAGCACGAAATGTACTAGATGAACTGAGCACATGCTATACAGCGAGCGCAACGGAGTTATACAGTAAGGACTTTTCCCCTAAGATGAAGCAGAGTTCTCTCAGCACCGCTTGTTACCGTAAATGGTATCACAGAAACCCGGTTCGGTGACTTGCCATCAGTTAACACTGTTGTTGAACGCGCACGCCAAGGGTACGTTTACCTCTGTGATATTAATACTCCGGTTGCGTTAAGCTCATTTAAGAAAACTAGAAAAGGTGCACTGTTTTTTTGCCAGATGTCAAACCTGTAGGATATTAACATAAGACAGTGAAATGCTGGCATAGTGCGTTCTCTATTTATCTTCATGAAGCCGATTCGACTGCGAATCCGCGAAGGGGATCGAGCGACGAAATTACAGACTTACTCCATTCATTTTGACCTATTTATCCCAGCTAGCTAGTGTCACGTCATAGAAATAGACGCACTCACTAACGTAAATTCACCCTTGCCAATTATTTTGCGTATAGTTGTGTTCTGTAGCTTCTCGAAGAGACATGAAGAAAGTCGTACCGAAAAGACTACTCGAGGTACTCAAATGGAACACGATGCGACCCGGCGGACGTGTGACAATACGTGCCTCTTTCTTTCTAGGTTCGATTTCCGGTGCTTCTTGTACGAAGGAACATTTAATGTTTTGCCAGGAATTAAGATGCCGTTTTTAACGGTATTAAACCGTATGGGATACAAGATTTAGGCCGTGATATGATAGCTAAACTCATGCTTGATGGAGCCGCGTTTTGAATTAGATAATCGCATAAAAAAATTAGCAGTGAAAATTAATTTTAGCCTTTTCTACACAGGGGTGGTACGTTCACCACATAGTGGCTATCATATATGCTACAGTGAAGTTCAGGTCAATCTAACAACAGGCGATCAATTGCACAGAGCAAGGCACGTTCTTCCAGACGGATGACTCATAGTTGCTATATAAGACAAACATTTGTGATCGTTCGTACTAATGCTTGAATCTTCAATGTTTAGGCCAACGTTAAACATGACTATAATGTTATGTGCCTCTACACGTAAAGATCTGAATCACAACAGATCTAATTAAGTAACGCGTTTTGTTTAAGGATTGGTGAACATGCCTAGGCAGACAGCATGGCGAGAAAGTTCTTTGCTACCAACCTGATTGCATCAGCTTAGAGAATTACAGCTGTATGTGAATGTACGTGCACACGTGCTTGCTCTATGGCTGTCTCGTACATTCGGCCCAGCTACAATAGAAATGTTGTCCAGTTATTATACTGAATGGAAGATTTGCATCGTTAGGGTGATTTAATCATGTTTATTGATTATCGCCTCGTACGAATACTGCCACAGACAGAAACTGGATGTCCGACTGCGGGTCAACGAGTTTTCAATAGATAAAGTAGTTGTGCTCTAGATCACTTACCGTGCGTTTTAGATACCCTTTTTACCATCTTTACGCTTTGTAAGAAACGGACTAAATATGGGTCGTCTATTGCAAGCACTATAGCGTATCGTGTCAATATATACGATAGGCAAATATACGTGCGAAATCGAGTGATAAAACACACAGGCTCCAAGAGCAACGTTCAGTCTCATAATCGTAAGTATTAGAACAAAGCCTTTTAGTAGAGTCTGGACTTACTGAGAGCTTTCCGTGAACTTCTAACAATCAACTGAGTTAGCTATCAAAATTTTTCCCATTCACATGTACGTGTAAACTTTATATTATGCTTGCAATTGTACGTTTTACATACAATACTCCGTGGATGCTTACACAGTCGCTATTCTGTCGGTCTTCGGTAGTAAAAGCCGGGAATAGACAAACAGCGTCCAGGAGAGTTTTCTGCCATAGTAGGACAATAGCTACTGGTGCTGCCGCAAACTAAAATCGTCAAAAACTTAATCATTATTACATAATAACAATTACTAATTATCAAACTATACGTGGACTGACAATATTCAGTGATCTATGAAACTCGTGCGGTCAGATTTATAATCCTATTGTACTGTAGCTATAACAGAGCAAAGCGTCGTTCGGAATAGACGATGTTGCTACCGATAAAATTCGCCGTGTCGTATCAGTGAACCCCATATTAATTGATCGCTAAGATTTGCTGATCCTTTCTCAGAAATATGACGATCGTGAACGGCCTTGAGTATTGTAGTACTTGAGCTGGGTACAAGATATTTCACTTTCGGAACATGCATGTTGGTGGTAAACATTTGTACGCTTTGCATGTATGTTTGCACGTAGACGAAATTAAAGCGCTTCTAGTAATCAGCAACATCCTGCTAAAGTAAAGCACGACAGAATTTTTTTCATACACGTTTAACTCGCCCATCGTATCGAGAACAGTTGAGCTGCACTTCGAACGACCTGGCTATTCCCAAATAGTCAAGAATAGGTCAATATTATAAATAAACTTACTTACAGAGTTTGTTGCTGCTCCTTCAGTTTAATTTGTCTAGAGATGAGAAGCTCTGTTGATTCAGATCCGTTGCCATGTCGCATGTAAGGAACTAGGATTATATCTCAGTTCGGTTTGACTCATTTTTAAAACAAAGGGTCGTATATTATTAATGGAAAAAGTAGAAAGAAATCGCTTCGTTATTTATAACGCTTGTCACAAAGAATACGCACGAAGCAGTAGTAGTTCTTCACGTTACGAAGTGGTACATGCGTATATAGCTTTATTGACACTTTGTTCCGAAATGATAATAACTGCTCGACCAATATTGGGTACACCTATTTTACTTGACCGTATATTATCTAGCGCTTGTCAGTTAGCAACTTTGGAAAAACGTCAATCTTTTCAGTGAAGCCCCCATCTCGCCCCTGCCCGTCTACTTGCTGTGCGCTAATTGGTTGTGCCTTAATAAGGCCATCGTCTAACGGTGTGTTACTCCTTAGAGAAAGCACTAGTCTGCGTAATCGCCACGAAAAAATTACGCTACGAACGGGTAAAATCCCTATTATAGCGATGCTCGCTCTCTAAGGAGCATTAAACTCTAAACATGCCTCCTTCATGCAAAGAAGCTCGGACGCGATTAACGAACAATCGTAGTTGTAATGCCCTAGCTTCTTCATCTACTATAGTCTTTCTTTCCGAACGCATTGTGCAACTGACATTTTGGAGTCTGATATGCGTCGCGTACGTGCTTGTAACTTGTAACTAGCAGGCCGAAGCTCATCATTTAGTGACAAATTTACGCGATTCAATGCTCCTCGGTTGTTTCGAATAACCATGTGATCCCTATGTCTTTAAAGCTACAAAGTGGAGCCGGAACTACTGATGTGTTTACTGTTATATAACAACATCGAACTCCTAGAGTATGTGACTTCTGGCAAGATCTTATCAAACGAGGCGCTCCGAAATCGAGGCAAGAGACGCCGCAAGGGTCCCGATCTGAGCACCTTTGTGATTGCTAATGCGCCTTTCCGTGCGTGGCACACGAATATCGTCTACGACATAACCGATATATTATCATTCTGTAGAGCTACAGAAATGAATGGATGTTACCGGACATCATAGTGTGCTAGAACAAGGTCTTGTATTATATAGCAGCACGTGAATATGTCACAGAGTGAAATACTGGTGTAGTTAATAGAAAGGAACCTTCTGAGTTGGCAGTTTCAAGCCAGTATTTTCGTGTCTTTACAAAATAAATAAAAATGCGTTTTGTAGCAACGTTTTATATACTGTAAATCTTCCGTGGATTCCCGTTGGAGTTTATATGGTAATATCGTGGTTCATCGAATTGCGCAGTTGCACTTTCGCATGCGCAGATCAGTACTGGCGCTGATTTGATGTTTACTAGAGGCTTGGACTAAGTTACTCGTGGCTGGTATCGACTCCGCTACTGTAAGATCTACGTGGTATGTATGTATTCAATAGAATTGATCAGGCGTCACGAAGGAAAGGACAAAATACTTTTGAAGCTTGCTTTTCCTGAAGGACTGTCGCGTTTCGCGTAGCGACTATGAGTGTAAAGATCATTACATTGCTTTTGTGAAGGCGAAAAGAGATTGGCTTAGATGAAAAGTGCTCCACATGTAAAAAGCGGTTCCTGTGCGGTACTCTAAACAAACTCCTTTAACCGCTTAGAACTTACACCCATAACATATTGAGTAACCATTTAGCCTTCAGTCATTACCGGAATAATCGGAATGTTGGCACTTTTCGAGCATCGTTACTGGAGATCGATTCCAATTAAATAGGATCTCAGCGGTAAATGGCTGGTCAGCGTCGTATGCCCCTAGCACCTCCGCATAAAGCATATAGGCAAGCATACTTCAACACAAATATCGTTACCTCAGCGTCATCACAATCAATCGGTGGATGTTTTATCAATTGACTATTTGATCTGACGACCCTAAAGCTGGCAAAACGTTATGGTGTTATGCGGATATGAATAAAAGTCCCCTGTGTATAACTACGGTTACGGTAGGAGGACGGTGGGACCCAGTGGTAATATTGATACCCTTAGAATCGAAGTTGCGTTTTCACGTCAAGACGATTAGGTGGTGCCAGGAAGCAGCCTAGTGTAACGTACTGAGCTAAACTGTTTATCGCTATACTGTTTTGAAACCCTTCTTCATATATGAGAATTTCCATGTATGTACAGCTGAAATACTAAGTTGCATTGCCTCCGAAGAAAGTTGAAGCTCATCAACGTCACGTCATAGGATATAACGTGGTGCTGTTCTGAGGTTTACATGAAATTACTGTCAGCAGCCTGAACAAAACGTAGAAAATATGTCTCCACCGCATAAACTGATGACCCGAATCCATTATCAATGGGCAGATATTTTAAAATACTTTTCTAGTAGTAACGGGATGTCATCGAATAATAACTATTCTTAGATCGTATCACTGCGTATGTGGGTTGACGTATTTTAACGAATATGTCAGCTCTGAAGAATGATGGAGCCATCAACTTATTAGTGATAAATAGCTGCTGGTATTTTATTAGCACCTTTTACTGGCATAATTTTTTTTATAATCAGAGATTCGTACATTTCGCAACGTTTAGTTGTCGGATCGGTTCAGTCCTCTGTAATGTTTTTAGTATTATTGTTGTACGGATATAATCGTATCCGGCACACGCCCACTGAAATGTGCCCATTGCCGCCCATCTAGCAAAACTGATTTTGAGCTATTGTGCTACAAAAGAATATGTTTTCATCAATATTAACTTGTTGACAAAATGTTTAATGCACGGTCGCAACTAGTCTAGCGAAGGATATATTAAAATCAGGCGGGAACCTTGTTATCGGCCAGTGATTGACTGACCGAGAAATAAAACTTTTTAATGCAACGGAGTCGATGAACGTAATCTGTTAGAGATATAAGATTATTACTGCTGTGACAAACGGACGCGTATGTCCAGGTTGAAACTCTCGTTGCGGTCTTTTCCCTAGCTTCGTGGGACATTTCCGAGAACAATCGACAGCCCGTCGTGAAACAAGCTTGTTGGTTGACAATGAGTTCTGGTTTTGCGAACGAACACAAATTCCATTGAAGTATTTACTTTTTTTTTATCGTATCTACTTTTACAGGCTATAGAACCAAGCCGATTCAGTCACACTCACACTAGCGGTCGTTGCTCGCCCACGTTAGCCAACGACAGCTGGCAGTTGCTTGTGGCTTTTATGTCACCAAAAATATTTAGAGAAACCTCTTGCTTAACTTGTATGAACTTACAGCAGCTAGAACATTCGATGAAAATTCTCGAGGAGTTGTTGCATAATAAAGACTTGTATTGAATGAACTGTCAAACAACGTAAGTGTTCTGAGTATATTTTGATAGGAACTTTCCATAATAGGAATTAGGAGTATCTGTGGACGCTGCTTCATGAAGCCTTGATGGCTAGAAAAATTACAAGGCACGGACAAGGCATTGAGCCTATCTCAAGTGGAAGAAAAATAACTCTCATTTATTACTCAAGTTTGGCTCTGTTCAAGGGCTGTACAAACCCATAAATGTTCAATGTAATTGACATAACCAAACTATTAAGAAGGATGTACCACCAGCCACCCGAAGAATTAAACTTTCCTCAGTGTAGATTCATCTATTCGCGTTATTCTACTATCGAGAATAGTAACATAGGTAGGTAGTTGAGTGTAACGATTATTTGATTTACGGGAACACATACATATTTCATGTTTATTCGATAAGTTTTCACTTTAAACAAAGATAAATCTTCCAAATTGTATAACACTAACATGACAGAATAAGAACTGCTTTCGGCCTGCCTATCAAAGCTTAACAATATGATGCGTCAACGCGTCTGATTTACCACTGAAGGAACTCGGCAAAAAAATCCGAATGAACCTCGTCGTTGCACGAATCGTGCATTACCAATGTTACTGGAACACTTTCCAAGACAAACTGTCATTTGTCTGGACAAAATGGATAAATTTCCTTGATCGAGATCATGGCAATTATTGACCCCTCACTCGAATTAGGCCGAAGTTCTCGGAATTGATTATAAGCCATTATCTGACATGCAGAAGACAGCGACCCTTCTCGTGGAGTTGAAGTGGGAATAAGATTGCGATCTAACCGTGTCTCGAAGTATTGTCCTGCTAGCAATGTTTCATTTAAGGTGACCACGTTATGAAAAAACTGACCCGAATAAGCCTCAGCACTTGATAGAAGCCTTATATTTGCCCCGGAAAGCCGCCAAAATTTAGTGGACGAATTGGATTTCACTCACACATTTAAGTTATCACATTTTTTGCTGCATCGATGTACCGATCGTATCTGGGGACATATTCATTGAACATGGAGCAGCGCCGTTCGGGAGGTATGGATTTATACAAGGTCTGCCACTTAACGTCTATATTTTCTTGCGCATACAACATGGAAATCGAATGTGACGGAATAGGGCCTTCGTATCGCTTAGCGAAGATATGGACTTCGATAATGTTGTTGATTGGACGGGTGAGAATGGCTAACGACACCGATGTACCCATAGATAGCAGTGTAATATAACAGCTACTGCAAAAGAAAAGTAATTTTCTTTCCACCACAACTACGAAAGGCAAGAGAGAGAGAGAGAGAGAGACAGATTTTGAAGAGGTGGGTAACATGTCTTCACGGTCGTCGGTTTTCGCTTTAATTCATCTCGTCAGGACTATTTTGTGCGACCGGTTCGGCCTGTTCAGTCTACCCAACGCTGGCAAAGTCGACTGTTGAAACATGACTAAGACGAAGGGCACTTTCTACGACATATGCTATCGCCCCTGTCTCCCATGATTATAGTGTCACAAACCAAACACGTTCTTCTCTTATCCTTTAGTACGCGACCTCCTTTTTTATCCGAAAAGTCGCTTGAGCGCCATTCTTATTCTATATTCCATATTAATACAATATTCACGTAATACTCACGAGCCGTTTTTGGCTTTGTGTGACCTAGTCACGTGTCTAGGAACTGCTTAGTATTATCAAAACATTTTTAGTTGCATGCACTATTTCTGTCTCTGTATGTCTAAATTTTTATCCATCTAAGTCTAACTTTAGTAGGCCGTTAAACAACAAGGTCGTCTAAACAGGTTGGCGAAATCCAAATCGTTTGCCCCTCAGTGCGATCTTGCTTATAGCGCCGACGGGGTGCTCAAACCACATCCTGTTGTTGTGTCATTGTTTACATAAGAATCTGCCATGTTCAGGAATAACGTTGGAAAAACACGCGTATCTATATCTATGGTACGTCAACCTCTAGCACCAAGTAGTTTGATTGGGTCTTGTTTCAAACTCTTTTCAGTCTTGCGTCTAGCTGCAGTCTAACGATTCAAACAGATTATGTTTGGATCGAAATCGAAAACTTACCTACTATACTATAGCGCATATAATACCGTCGAACGATCGAATAATGGCCCAGTTAATCCGTCACAGGACAGTGATGATAATAACACTAATTAATTACTTGGTGATACGAGAAACTAGCAGAGATATCAGAGATTCTCTGTGTTATATATGAAAGAGATCGATCGTACTAGCTCTTTTCATGGGCCCATTTAGCTTTAAAAGCATTAACGAAACGATGGTCTCCCCCACGTCTCAGTCGTTGTGCGACAGGTCAGGCGATGCTCCGATCGACGACTAGCCATTAACTTTAAGATACAATTTCTCAGTCACCCGCCCCATGCTTCCTCCATTCCAATGGCTACTCCCTCTATTCGAATGGCCGCAGTGAGTTCATCAGTGAATTCTTTAATCTGTAAGTCTGCCCATTCCGTCAGCCTCGAACAACAAACGACCAGTAATGAAAGATGATTTTCAGATGTGCTTAAAGTGCTAGTGACAGCAACACTCGTAACAGCAGCAGCAACAACAAGAACAACAACAGCCACAGCAGCAGCTTTTTAGTTATTTGATGGTTCGAGTCCCAAGTTTGGCTCCGCAGGTCGAACTCCGGTAAAAACCGTCAACGGCACGCGCGCAAACGAATGGTTGCGTCGACAAAGATCACAGCTGGCCTGATTTTACCCGTCCGCCGATGTCTGTGAAGGCATCGCTACGGCGCTGGCGAAATGAAACGCAATAGCAGGCACCCTCCAGCCGGTTGAAATATGGCCAAGCCAGCTGCATTTGTTGTAAGATAGTGAAACCTCTGTTGTTGCTTGCCATCCTCTGCCCGACAACAGACGGTAATATCCTTCGTATGGATTACTTGGGACACGTGTAGCTAGCTGCCTTTATATGCACGGAGGGACGTTGTATTCAGTGGTGTTGGTAATGATTCTTCGAAAAATCGCCGGAATCCCATCGCTATTGATAGGTTGGACAACATTGCGCCTAGTTGTAGGTGGCCAAAAGGCACGAAGTCAGTGGCAGCAATTTACTTGCAACGTAAAGGCGAGTAAGACTTTAGCGAGAGTAGACAGGGTCTTGTCAGACGTGTCTAAAAATAAGATTGTAGTACTATTACCACCACGACTAGTTCTTTGGGACTATTACGGCAAGCCACTGTAGGAAACGGGTTTCGTATTATGCAGGGTCAAGCACACAGAGAACATTTGATCGCAACTAAACTATCTAGTGTGAGCGAATGGCTATGATCTAAAGAATAACGTTTGTCTCTGACGTTGATGTTTGTTGAGCACGTTTTAAGGTGATACGACCAGTATTTGTCTACATAATATCATACTCTTGTCGTGTCTAGCAATCTGAAATACTGTATTATGTGTACATGATAAGTGACTATAACTAATCAAAAAAAGATCTTGGACTTGTAAACATCAGGTATTGATGGCCAGTAGTTATAATCGTAAAGGAACATCATCTTAAAAATATTGAAACGGTTCAATGAAATCGAATCGAGCGCTTCTGATTGAATATTTCCCAGTGAAACCAATGAGTATTTATTATCCATATTCGAGGCAGGTAACACATAATACAATGCTATACTGCAATGATTGTACTAGGCCGCCATGATGGCCTAGTAAAGGGAAGGAGTACGTTTTCCTAAAAGTATTCAAGGGTTCTTGGATATCTCACTTCGGTGTGAGGGCCTTACGAATCCGTTTTTGCAAAAGTGGCCACAAAGCAAGCCCTGAACCTTGCAACATAAGCAAATACCGATTTCCTCGTAGCAATAGTACGCTAAAGGTAGCACCTTTTTACCAAATGATCTCCGCTGGGTATAAAGGTGCTGCCTCCAATTACGCATTAAGCATTTGATTTGAGTAACATCTTAAATAAAATAAGCGATCATTTGTCCGTTACACCTACATTAGATATTCGTCTGAACGACGCTCGTTTTCGATGGCTTTCTTTTTTCTGCTCATCGATTACACTCGTTTTCAGTTATTCCCATATTTAACCCGATCGGTGATCCTTATATCTACGATAACCAAGCCAAACTCATTATTACGAACGAGTTTTATGAATGATAAGCCAAGATGTCATATGTACGTTTTTTTTTTTATTCATTTTCATTTGGTACTCTTATCTTATTACGAAATCAAGATGGCAAGAGTAATACATCTTGATTTCGTACTTTGTGTGACCTCGTCGAAGGGCTGCACTAACTGCGTTATTTCCTTCGTTTACGGAAATACCGTTCTATTACGAGTTTAACAATAGTTAGTACGAACCGAATAAGCCGATTTGTTACGAAATAAGGTCACTACTGGATATGGTAACAGCTCGCGTAGTTTGAGGCGATCTGTATTCTTGACAAAGAGCAAACGACAAACAGCTACTTAGCTTTATAATTTGACTGAAGTTTCTTTTAAATATATATACGTATCGTACAAGAAAGCCGTAGGTGAACGTTCTGCCAAGTCAGTTTTTTGATGAAACCGGCTCAATCGGTAGAAGATCTTCACCAATGTACCTTATTAGGCACAGACAATGCGCGGAAGCAAGTTATTTGGGGGGGGGGGGGGGGGGGGAATAAAATTCCTAGCCCAACATCGCTATAATATCACTGTGTTGTCTACACAGCCATTTTAGCTATACGCCCCTGGTGTAACAGCTGCGAAATAAGGAAATATATATGTTCCTTTTTGATAAATTCACATGGTATTATGACCATATGTAGTAATAAGGTTCGTGTATGTCATTTCAGCGTGACCCGTACACATGTAATGAGCTAAAGTATCGGGTTGTTGTCCGCGATGCGGTCATAGAATAGCGAACGGTGGTATCTATAGCGAAAACTAGCTTCCGGAACAGGCTATTTCTCTTAAACCTATTTATGGAGGATACAAGTTCGAAGGCGTTTTTCCATACCACATCCCGCTTATCGCCGAGACTTTCATCCACTGTACAAATTTCGTTCAGAGATGCCTAGAATGGCCGAAAAATCTTAACAAGCGATTGGCACCACACTAAAAACATCGTGAACAACTTATATTTACGAGTACAAGATTTGAAATATCTGGAAGCTATTTCCTTTTTTTGGATAATTAAACACCTTTTGTCCACAGAATGCCTAAAATGTAAAAACCGATTGATGTAAAACCGAAGATACCCGTCCTGCTGCCTAAGTAAAAACGAGAATGCTTAGAGTTTTTGCCACCAAATCCTCAAACCTCCTTCAAAAGATCTTGAAATTCAAACAGTACCGAAAAACAAATTATTATATATAATATGAAGCCGGTTTATACTTAAATTGACGAAGCCACTATTTCTGACGAAAGTGACTGACGAAATATTTCGTTGCTGAAACAGGTTGGCGACTGAGGGTGCCTTTTTTTCCCAGTCGCCGTCTCGCCCTGAAATATGCTATGCACCCAGCCACCTGTTTTCATTGTCACTTGCCAGCTCTTCCGAATTTTTCTCTACCAGATATTTTTTTATAAAAAAAAAAAAAAAGAAAAAAGGGGGGGTGACCTCTCGGGAACTACTACCACTCTCAAGTGAATTTGTTCATTTCTTTCAATGTATTACGTTCAAAAGGTGTCTCGCCTCCTTGCCAGAATTGTCGTTGTATAGGTTGTACCCGTTCTCCAATGCGGCTAGTGTCTTCCGCTTGCCGCGTTTTTGACGCATCCTTACCCTACTGACCTAGCCTAACTGATCCAGCTAATAATACTTGTTCAAGCGAGCTATATGCAGCTTAGTTTTGTATACATATATATATATATATTTTTTTTATTATTATATTTATTATTATTATTATTTATAAGTCGAATTAATTTAGGTTCGTTCATTCGACTACTATCGAGTGTAAACAAAGAACGAGCTTTTGACACTATCATTTTCGTCATTTGTTTCTATTGTGTAACGAATTACGAGCGACTGGATGTGGCACCAATGGAACTATGCAGGTTTCGGACGCGGATGCTGGAGATTGGCCGCTTCCTGCCTGCAGTACCTACCCGTCGGCATGATTGCCCCAATCTATATTACGAGGTCGGTCATGACCAATGCAATTAGCTGATTTTACTAGTATTATCGTCAAATATTGATTAGCCTTCCAATTTTGTTCAAGGTTTTTGCTCATGGCTATCGAGAGTTCAGACAAGTGTTTCTATGCAAACAATCAAATGTCTGCATTAATTAGCTGCAACCAAGTTGCCATACCCAGTTCAGACTAGATGTCCGAAAATGTCCAGTTGCTCTTGTGGCCTTGAGAGAAGCGTCACATATCTCATACCGGTCATATGGTTGGCCGATGAACCCGTCAAAACTAATAGAATATCGAACATTAGCCGGTGGCCTATGTATCGTTATAACCACTGTCTATTTTGCCCGTTTGCTGTCAACGACGCACCTTACGGCAACAATTTTTTCGAACAAAATAGAGCGAGCAAGTCATCAAATATTTGAACAACGCCGGAATATCAATGGCATTTACGGGTAGAGCCCGCTGCAATGATCCTCTCAAATTGCCTAGAATGTTCAAGCCACGCCATTGGTTCTGTTCTTCTTCTCTACGAAACAATAGAGCTAAAAAGAGGAAATCTCTATGTACTGGTGTACCTAGGATACGTTGGTACGTTAAAATATGACGTCCAACAAACGGAGGTCTTAAATGATAGGCTTCACGGTATGTTGGACAAGAAGCAATTAATCCTATTGTAGCATATATTGTGCTATTTAGACGAAGCGGATAAAGAGAATTTTAGATACTGGATGGACTTGATTGCTTCATTGGGAGTTGAAGCCTAAATCATTATTATGGGTGACAGCAGCCAGACACAAACAGGATTAAAACTTAATATGATCCTTCGCGGAGCCTGCGTGCTATGGCCGGAGCGCGTGTTATTGCATAGGTAATACAACCTCCGAATAAACTCCAGCCTAGCTTATTTCTTTTGTAAACAAGATATTCGTCATACTCGTTTGGAGGGGAATAGAAGAGGTTCCAGCCAACCATCACACTGTTTGGTTCTTTTATTTAATTGCTGCTTCTGTATCGACAACGAACATGTACCATAAATCTAGCCTGACTTAAACCTTACTTCCATTTCCTCTACGTAAGCTCGTTTCCTCTAAGAGCATGACACGTGCTGTCAGGCTTTCATGCAACAAGTGGCATACATTTTTCTTTCCTTCTTCTGTGCCCCTCGCCCTCTATTGCAAAGCTGATCAATCTGGCGTTGCTGTCAGCCGCGCCTCCAAGTTCGACCTAACATTCATTTTGTCTGGCCTGTTGTAGCTAACAGAGGGCATTAGCAAAAGACTTCATTTCCCTAGGCTGCTTCCAGACACGGCTAGACAGAATATGCGGGAAGGACTAGTCGTCTTCTTGCTTCATACTAAACAGCTGCTTTCCTCCACAGTTTTTTTCTTAAGCTAGCGGCTAGCATTGCCATATTACAAACCACAATATCCCAACTCTGCTTAAGCGATTTTACGAAGTACTCAGCATTAATGCTCCATGCCATGTTTAGGGTCATCTTTTGCTGACTACCGGCGCTTGTTGACATGTCCTACATTTTTAACGAAGTTGGCCACCAGCAAGGTAAAGTGACCGCGGGTCCGATGTTCCATTAAAAAGTCCAAACTAATAGGTAGCGGTTTCCCGCTAAGACGACCTTTACTCAGCCGTATAATTTAGAATAGAGCCGATGTTATAAAGATCGATGGCCATTGTGAGCGATTTGTTGTGCTAACACAATACTAGCAGTGGGCCTTGACAAAAGTTAATGCCGTAGACGTGCAGTACGACTTCCATAAACGTGTTGATTTCAGAGATGATGAGCAATAAAAAGAACATCTTTTTACTATTATATCTGTTGTAACAAAACAGGCTTGAGATGATACACTTAGTCCTTGAATTTCATGGCAAAAGGCAATCCTTAGAGACTTTGCCAGCACTCCATAGTCATGTAAATACGACTCGATTTTGTAGGTGTCATAAGAAATGCAACGTCTTTTTATAACAATAGGCCGAAAACTGCATACTAAAGGAAAGGTGTATTTTAGTCCTAACGGAACCCAGGAAAGTGTCTATGACCCCGATATGACAATGAATTGCACAGTTGTTACCTGTTAAAAAAAGGGCAAATAAAATAACACGTTTCTACGAATACGAAAAAACTGACACTTTGCCTATAGAATTTTTAATTGCTTCCAAATAACTATACTTAGGTGAAAGCGAACGAAATCTTTCGAACAATTCAAATTCACACATGGGGACCGCTGGCAGCCAAAGTAAAACAAATTGGAAAAAAGAAGTAATTTTTGCAAATGAGCGACCAAAATCGTACGCTGAGTGCTCATTCAATGGACAACGCGTTCGTGCTTATGCTATTTTATTTTCAGATTTTACGTATAATATAATGTGTACATTGGCGGCCATAATCTTCGACGACATAGGAAACGACACCTCTAGTCCCCAATAATCGAAATGGCACAAACGATTCTTAAACAGGTATCAAAAGTAGGTAAAAAATTCCTTCTTATCAAAACAATTTTGATAAGAGGGAATCTACGGGTATATTATTCGCTCAACTTTTAGACTAGAATGCGATAGAGTAGTGGAAGTTAGTCGACCAGTTAAAGATATTTAAAGTAACCTGTACATTAATCACTTTATGGATGTCACCTGGCAAACCCGAGCGTAGCAATAATGTCAGAACCATTCTTGTAACTCGCTCGTTACCTCGACCACTTCGAAAGCTTCTATATACATCGTACGATTTTCATAAATAAATGCACGTACAATCGCTCGAGTCGTTGTTACAGTGTCTTCTGTCTATCCCTGGATGAGTTTGTTCGGGTTGGCGATTTTTTCCAATGTCACTACGTGGGGATTGCACTTGGGACGCACTTCGACGATGAATCGCACAAGGAAACGACTGCAAATAGTAGATTATCGATTGATACTGGCTCTACTTCCGCCAGCAAACAATTCTCTGACATTGGTCGACTTATAAATAGGACTAGCAGGACACAAGACTACTCAAATCACTTTTGGTGGCAGGGAATAACGGTTCGGAACATCACTACGTAAATAGAGATATTCGTCCATTGAAGGCGCTCGTCGCAGTCACAGTTCAGGTATGGCCAATTCCAATAACGTTATTAGTTATCGTTTCCCGCAGTTACCACTAACGAAATAAGGGAAAATTGTCACAAATGCCTCAAGTCTTTCCTGGCTTTGTCCAATTGTCAGCGTTCCAATTGTTTTTGCTTTAAACGCCAAAGGTCTATGACCTTCTGATGGTTCAGCAGTTGAAATTGAAATTTTCTTTTTTTTGTAAGAGTGCTTTGGTTAGAAGCAAACTTCTTGCAACTATATGATGGTCCAATATGCGTCACGCATGTTTTGAGCAGTGTATTTTTCCCATTCAACCCTAACCACTAACGCTGCGCTGTCTTGCGTTAATGATTAATGACACCGTAGTCGGCAAACAACTTACTCCCCTCTGTTTTGTTCGTAACGACTCCTCATAAAGATGGAACGAAGAAACCAGCTGCGACCAACCGGCTACTACCTGCAGGAGAAGCGAATTAATGCAGGGAACAGCAGCAGGAACAGGAAGAACAGCAGCGGAGTTGTAGAAATCACTTCCACCTGCAATAGTAACGGCAGATGCAACTTCTGCCTTCTACAGCAGCGCTGTCGATAACACTTACTGCAATAATAATAATAGCGACAGCAGTAATTTCGACAACTTGTTGCAGCCGTGACTGCCTTAGTGGACTGCTTTCCAATGCTGGCGTTATCGTTGATTTTCGCTTGTTGTTAGGTGGCAGCTGACGCTTTATGCTCTCATCGGCTTCTCCTAACCACGACACTCGTAACAGTAGAAACACGTATCACTGCAGTGTTGTTTAAGCACTAATATTGCTCGAAGTGGGTGTTGTTCACGAAAGAAAAGTGGGTGCGACGGCGAGCTTGCCAGTACTCGTCGGTTCGTCAGACAGAATCAAGTGATTGGTGGTGACACAGCCGCCGGGCTTAGTCCGCCGACCTGTTGCCGCTATACCGGTCCCGCAATTCAGTCTACCCCCCCGCCTTAATACAACGGATGAAGCATAAACAACGAACTATGACCGACAACGACGACAACAGCGGCTGTCAACGGATAATACTCCATCTTCACCCCTTGCAGTCGCTGCTACACCGTGAGCAGAGTCGCGCCGTTTCTCGAGTAAAGCGCCGGCAGCGCCGCTATAGCCCAACCTGTCTTTGGCGCTGCTGCAGAAGAGACGGCGGTAGTCATCTCGTGGAAACTTTGGCCACCAGACGGCGCCAGATTCGGGCGAGCGGCAACGGTCCCTTGCTTGGTTCAGACAGATCAGGCGGAACGACAAGGTGGTAAAGAGTTAGACTGATTCTATCGATTCAGGGGCACCAGGTTTTGAAACAGAGAAAACTGGTCACAAATAAACTGAACTAAAGCATATACTTTTATACTGTATAGTTGTTACAAGCGAAATGAACGGACTGGTAGCAGCGTATTGCTATTGAGCGTCGACGATCTACGGATCGATCCGAACCGATGAAAGTTGGTGGCGAACCGCCGTCAGCGTCTGTGATGTTGCAAAGGCTTTCGACGGGGTGAAGCAGCCGATGGCGTTCGAGTGACGAAATACAATTAAGGGAATGGGGAGAAGCCGGCCAGTCCGATATCAGAGGCTAATCTGGGAATTCTTAGAAACCATTAATGATATTTGCACAGTATGACTAACCTCTTCGATTCTATCTGACTTTAGCAATCAGTGATCGATGTGCAGCCGCTGAGTAAACTTTGTGCTGCGGACGAGCGGACGGCTGGGCTGATGGAAGGATTTATTTTGGTGATTACACTTTGATGGTTGGAGCATCACCATCGAAGTATAATCAATAAGTATCACTATGTTTAGCGCTGTGGTATTTATTCTTAGTCGCAATTGCCCTATGAAAGTAGTACATATGGATGACTACCTTCACTTAATAAACGTTAAGAGTTTTACGAGTCGTTTTCACCTAACTAAAATCTAAATTATCCTTCTTTGTGTACGAGAAATTCATATTCTTTTTCAGAAAACAAATTTTCTAAAAAAAAAAAATGTAGAATAAGAGATACTTTAATAATGAGAGAAATGCGACTTCTTAGGCTTCAGCCTTAAAGTTGCGCTGAAAAATAAACAGTTTACGAAAGGGTGTTCTATTGCGGCTGAGATTTAAAACGCTGCCATTGATCTGTGGTTTGGATTTACTGTAATATTTCGAAGTCTGTTGCAAATAAGGCTGATGAAGAAGCCTGAGGATTGACATCTAGAAAATTGTGCGTTACAAACTTGCTTTTTGTATACTGTTGTGTCATGTTTGATTAAATAATCTCATTATATTCATTAACTAAGTTTCAACTCCGCGGAAATCATATATTGTTTTTACAATGATTTCTATGCAATATGTTGCTATTAATAACACACATGAAGGCATGTATATATCCGACTAGAAAATATGGGACCGTGCACAGTCGGTAGATAGATTCTTGCCTTGAAAGCTCCGACGGCGAAATGACTTGTTAAACTTTTCTGTCAGTAAAATTCTAAAGGTAGGAACACGATGACAGCGGCGCCTTTATACGACCATTTAACAGCGCTTAAAAGCTACTCTCCCAAGGGAAGCAAATATCTTTCGAAGATGAAGCTGTAACTGTGAGAGCTCAGCTAGCGTTAGGGAAGAAAATCCTGATGACAACTGCTCGTATGACGGTCCAGGCAAGACCGCCAGTAATTGCTTCCGTGGTTAGTACCCATAGCGTGTTGATAATTCAAAGTCACTTCCATCTGCAACTGTTGAAAACTGAATAATATATCATTCCCATGAATCAATGGTTAAGTCTAGACACTGTATCATTGTCAAATTCGTTGTAAATCATACCGAAGTGATAAGCAAGAGGCTAAATAATGAGCGTTCTGTGTTCCTTTCCAACTAACTACGATACTTGGATAATGTCGACTATTCATCACGATCCACTCACGAATGAAGTTTAACTTAGGTTAAGAGCAACAAAGTGGCTAGACTTTTGTTGTCGTATTGGTTCCATCATATTTTATATAAGTAAATCTCGTGTTTTGACAGTATCATAAAGCGCAACTGCGTTTCACAAGAAGGAATACGCGTCTACCATACTTTTCTTACGGACTTTGAAAAATATATTTATTTCTATTATTAGGATCTGTCCTTCTTAGAAGCGTGTAAGGCTCATAGCGACAATGCTATTGATTGTTGACGTCTAAAAAATTTTCTACTTTGGACAATTTGCCATTAAGCCTTAAGTGGAAGCGGTGGACACCCATCAAATGATGCTTTCGTAGTCACTCTAATTTTGGCTTTTTTGAACTAGTGTTGCAACGATCGGAAAATGACCATTGAGCACAGAATTATTGCATTTATTACGGCTATTATAGAAAAATAAGGGATGTGAACGAATAAATGTGAATTAATCTAGTACCTAAATGTCGACGAGTCAAAGAGTGTCCATGAGCTAAACAGAGAACGGCATAAGGCAATCAATGTATGTCCATGATGTACAGTTTATAAATTGCTCAGTTCATCGAAGGCACTCTACTCATCCTTAGCTAGTGATAAGTTTAAGTAAACCATCTGATGTTTGTAGCGCATGTGCTAAACTTGCTCTCCACATTCAATTATTAAACGTTATTACCAAAGTGATTGCCATCTTCAATGGGCAAGGCTAGCGCTGCAGCACGTTTTGAAGTGCTGTTTTATATATACGTTCTTTCTATGAGTTTGCTTTTAAAAGCAACTGATATTGGTACACGCTGTTATTGTTATTATTTTTTCGAACAGCGAAAGCACAGAGGCCTCGAACCAGTGAAAATTAGTAGATTTTTTTGGCACGCTCCTATGCCTCTTCCCCTGTTTAACGAAACAATGACTTTATTCTAGTTCCATAAATGGAAATTAACAGTACTAGCTCGAATAATCTAACACTAAGTACTACCGTTTGTCAAGTTCGAGCTGAACTGCTATGCATTGTTAACCGATGGAATCGGACTCTGGTTGAGTGAAAAAATATCTCTATGCTGAGCCTTGAAGCAGCGGGCTGTTTAATTGACCGTATGAAAGCGATTCAGCGAAAAGCATAGATAGATAAGGAGATGGATTTTGATGCATAGGCGAAAGTAGAAACGATCAATTGGCAGTAAAACAAAGCCACTGGAAAAATCGACGCTTGTTTTACCTAATTATAAACGCGGACTCCACTATAGAGCAAATCGAATTCACAAGGGAATGTATTATGATATCGCTATCTCCCTAGGAATTTGCTCACCGTTCGCAGCCAACGCACTCGTATGCTAGTAGTAGGAAGCTGAATAGATTTACCTGAGTACCTTCTAAATGAGATTCTTACAATAATGGAATAAACGATACTTCAAGGTACTGATGACCATCATTGCTTTAGAAGCAGATAGCATCTCCTCGAATTCCTCAGGGTCTTCAAAGTTCAATAAACAAACGTTTACTCGAAGTTCCATATATGTCCTGCAAGAGGTTCCTGTAACATTCGGTTAACACCGATGCGAGTATAATGAAAGGTGAACCTACCGTTGCTGCACGTGAACTCTCCCTCCTTGTACAGGCGACATCTGTAAACTGTACAACGTCGATATTCTTATAACCAGTGTGTAAAATGAACGGAAACCGTATGTCTTCAGTGCAATGTAGGTTCAGGAGAAGATTTCGTATGCATATGAGATTAGCGTGGTGCATGTTACGTTTGTAGAATCGTAAAATCTCCATCATCCTATATTTAGGATGGCAATGACATTTGATTGCAGCCGTTGTGAAGAAATCCGACAATGGCTGCTCGTATCTTCTTTGACTCACTTGATATATTTTTGACAAATTATCAGAACTCCCTTAAATAGTTATTTCTGTTCCGGACTAGGACTAGAAATATTTAGTACGGAAATCGATTGATAAATCAATAGAGTTCAGTCGAATAATATATGCGTAGATGGGGCAGTATGAACTTACCCGCTCATAGCGGTTTATGAACATCCTGAATTGTTACAACTTTTCTTCTATTCCACCGTAAGCCTAGTAGGCAAGTCTGTCTAAAACCATTTGAGGTACTGTCACTGCATTTCTAACTCTAATAGTATTTTAAACTTGTTTCAAAAGTCAATCTTGGTCCATTATTTCCAATTTAAAATACCCCGAAAAGAAAAAAAGAACGCTTATAAAAAAAAAATGTATATTCTGTTAAACAAAGCTCGTTTAACAGAATATACATTTTTTAGTACATATAGATTATATATAGGCATGACTGGTTTTTATGCTCAAATTAGCACGAGCTAGATGTTTTATTTTGTACTAGGTTTTTATATTTGAATTTCTTGCTTTGTCCCATGAAAAAATTGTCGTTAATAATAATTGACTGTATTATTATTGCAGCTATTGTTATCGCTACTAAATATGTTAGCTAAGGTAAAATGAGCTCTCCTCAATATACTTAGAATACATATTTTATTTTTTCCGAGAGAAAAACATCTTGGATGCAGCCGGTCAGTGCTTTTTGTCCGTTCCATATATCCTGCGTCTCTTGCGGAACGTTTTTTGTGAGTGTACTTAACTGACATCATTTACGGTAGCAACTTTTAAATAACAGTAAAATTGAGGGAATGTGACCAGCGAAAACCAAATATTAAAGCAGTCGCATTGTTGACAATTACCGTCGACGTTTATCTGGTTTATATAGGATGCCGTTACGTGTTTTTTTTCGTATCTTATCAAAGTAACGTACGCATTTTCTAAATCTTACAGTTAATTAGAAAGGGTCATCGTCATTATTTCGTTACCATCTGCAGGCTTGGCTCGAAACATTTAAACTGATCTTTGCTTTTGGTCAAAGCTAGAATTTAACTACGTTGATCCTGCGTTTGTTAGTCGTACGTTTCTTTTTTTACGTTTTATAAATTAATCTCATATGTACAGGTCATGTTATACTTACCTCATTTCAAAAGCTCGTCAAAATAACCTAATTTTCGTCATTTTTCATATTCATTTTGGATTATTAGTTATTCGTTACATTGTTTCATAGCAGAACGATTTTTTCTTTATATAGATGTATCTCTTATCGTTCATTCTAGCTGCATGCTGATCAGTTGTACAACTTTCGCACACACGGATCTTTTCGGGATATTCGGTGTTAATGGAAAACAAAAAATGGAAAGCTGGCCTTGTTTCCGACCTACGCCTGCTTTCGCATAATTTAGCCGATATATTGCTTATTTTTAGCAGGAAAAAAGTCAGATTGACTTGGCGACAAAAATTACACAGAGTCATTATAAAGCGCACAATCCACGTTAGGCAGAATGACATACCTATCCATAAGGTGAGTTAGTATTGCTTTGGAACCACATTCATTCGTTATGCAAACAAAAAACTGGATAGAGAAATACATCCATAACACAGAAACGCAAAAAAGTACGATATTAGGTATGCATTGTGTCGGAGTTTTGCTATCAACTCAGAATGGTGTTTCGACTCTTGCATTTTAAATACAGGAAGAGAAAATACGGTACAAAGTGTATATATATATATATTTTAAGGAAAAAGATTTATTCCTCTAGTAAACTTTCGCTAAAATGCTAGCTTTAAAAAGGATTCCTGTTCTATGCAGCGCTTTAAGGTACACTCGGGATCTAGGTTCAAAGTTCTAACTGGTAGTGTGTCATACCTCCCGGTCATCGTCATAATGAATCCAGTTAAACTATGTACACATAATGTTCCGATAAGGGGCGATATGCCTCGTTGGCCTATAAAATTACTTCGAACCCGCAAAGTGTTGAGAATCGATTGTGTCTAAAACCACAACCCCCCATCACTTTACTTGAGCTGAGATAGATGAAATATAGTCGTTCGGGAGAGGTTATGACAATCTTGCTCCATCATGCTTATTTTTATAACTAGAACTGGATAGTTTAAACAAGTTTTCACCTGTCATGCCTATATAAAGTTCAGTATGTAAATTAGGCTTCCTATTACTTTTTGGGTATTTGTTTCTGTACAATTTTTTTCACAGATCATGTACATAGTTCCTTTATTCTTTTGCATAACTTTATACACTTCATGTCCTACAATCATCATTTAAAAAACTACTACAGACGTTAACCAAAAATTGCATCACTTCATAAATGACCTCGTTTCTTCTTTTGTCGTTATCGCAATACTATGGTGAATTTTGCGGTTTGAGTCCAGTGTGTTCTCAAAACCCTAACCCATTTGATGGTTACTGGTACCATTCAACTTTAAAGTATTTAGGGTAACATACAATATTAATATCTTAGGTCTCGTTCACATTATTCAGCCAACTGCCCTTGCCCCTCACTGCTTAATGGAGTTAGGCCTGTGCAGTCTTATTGTCTGCACACTTTTGTGTGCAGGTTTATATACATCCACTACATTCGCACGTACAACGTCCGGTGATCGACCCACGTCGTCACAGATGTTCGCCGATTTTTTTGTAACATGACTAACTTCGTGATATTTTGGCCTGTGGTTTGTACACAATATGTCATACACGCAGACTCCCCATTTTACATTTCATTTTCTGTGGCTTTATTCCTCGGAATCGAGGTCAACTTCAGTTTCCATTGGAGTTAACGGAAACATTTTCTCCAACACCCCGATGCCACGGGTACCGTTTCGGTGAAATACGAGTCTCGTGCCTGGACTGATGCACTCAGGCTGTTTCACAAATCGGAACCAAATGTGTCCTGTATCATTTTGCCGCATCTCGGTCCTACCTTCAACGCTTCCTGCTACCACCGCACTCTGCTGGACGTTACCCACTTGAACTGTGGCATGGAATCCGACTCGTATGGGCTCATCGCCGTCACAGCTAAGTACCTGCACGTGTGCCTAAATGAATACGTCAACGAGCCGAAGAGAGCAACAGCGAAATATACTCAGTTCACGGGTTTCCTTGAAAAAAGCCTGGATGCTTTACAATTTGTACCACAACTTGGTGCACCAGCCTTTCAGTTAATTGGGTTCGAAAAATTGAATCTATCAAACGTCTAATACGTATATACATTTATACTAATGTGCATTCAAAGCTTACCTGAAACAACCTCCCGGCCACAGGCTTAGCGCTTGGTGCGCAAAGCACTGTTCCTTTACGAATGGCCTGTGGCCGCTCTACATCCAGAGCAAGGGTGGCGCTTTCTCCCGCGCGAACTACACTGCATGCGACGCGATTCCAATGCAGGGATGCGACCCTAACCCGTTGGAATTCCCCTGTATGATCAGGACCAGCTAGAAGGACGTCGCTCTCTCGAATAAGACCTTTTGTTAGAAGGCCAGCTGCGACTAGGCCGACATCCGGCACGTCGAAGGTCTCATCGATCTTAGAAGAGACAGACAAACGAAAACGCCAGAGAACATACATAGTGGTTAATAATATTATGTTACTTTTACAAATCACTAGAAATGATAGCAGTATACAAATCTATCATGAACAATATACATTGGCTGACTTTATAGCCTGGTGCGATTCATTGTTCTGAGAAGAAACCAATATTTGCATAGGCCTGGGTATAGGCGTTTATATGTCGAGCAGTCTGGCGGTCCGAAAATATTAAAATCTACAGCTGCTTTGTAGAGCTGTTTTATAATTTATATTATCTACCTTTTGCCTACGACGGTGTTCATTTTACAGATCTTTTCTAGCTTTCCTCACCTGAAAAAATGTGGACAATTGCATGAGGTCCTCACGTTCCTCTACGGTGTACCTGGCTGGTAAAACATTAAGAAATGCGTACAGCAGGTTCAGTCTGGTTCCATTCACGCAGCTGACCATAAAGAGTGGGCACACTCGATCTGAACCGAGCTGCTGTACCGCGGGAAGGATATCGTCCTCTTCCAGAATTTCGATGGGTTGTTTTCCGCATTTGTGAAGCATTTCCTCAACCTGCGCCAGAGTGTTTAGTAGGGTGTCGGTACTAACCGCGTCGACCTTGTTAATTACGACGAGAATGGGAACCTATAAAGCGTGAAGTGCTTGTTACAATGGTGAGACTGTAACAAGTTATGCGAAAATTGCAGACACCAGTGTCCTTACGCCTAGGCCGCGTAAAGCAGGACGACGGATTTATTAGCGACCAGCTCAACTAACCTTCAAAGCCATAAGAAGAAGCAGATGGTCTTGTGCGGTGCCGATGAGCCCGCATACAGCCGAAACGACTAATAGAGCATAATGTGGTGAGTGACCCGTCAGACCAAAAAGCGTTGTTTTCAGGAATTTTTGATGACCGGCAAGATCGATAAACGTGATGACCTTTAACAAAGTAATGTAGATTAGAGGTAAGAATAAAATCGTCCCAAACACCTCTATCCCCACAAATGTAATCCACCAAACTGTCCGATCGTTGAACTTCCGCTGTCTGTTACGAGTTGATGTTACAAGTAGAATGTTTGAAAAAACTGGCATAACTCATCATTAATGTCCCTGGATTAATGCTACTATGTAAGACATCCCGGCCTTTTTAGGGTGCTCTCAGTTTTTACCTCTGTATTAAACCATTCTTTCAGTGAGGCTTTCGACCGTTAGAAAAAGTGATGAATATAAATGAGTACAATCCTATGTAGTCTACTCAAATTTCCATACCTTTGACGAGTTATCGCATATCTCCTCGGCTGTTCGATATTGCCCGTATGTTAGTGGCTTTCCACCCGAATCAAAGCCGAGTATTTCCCTCGATATACTTGACGTATGTCCCGTTTGAATCTCGTGCAGGTGACGAAACAGGTTTAGGCGTGCCAACCCTCGACCACTATCTAGTTCACCTTGAGTCAGTACCCCAAGTAGGGTCGATTTGCCCGCATGAACGTGACCAAGGACAGCAACTCGAAGCTCAATCGTACGCTGGTTCTCAGGTACTTTTCTAATGCGAACCTCAACCGATTTTCTTTCCCCCATTATTACACGCTCGTCGGCAATACTCACTGCCGCATTCAGTTTGGCCGCCATCCGATAGAGGGTACTTAGAGAAGCCTGCAGTTCGGTAGGACTTAGACCGACCACTAATCCACCATCTTCAACACCTATTCGACCCCAATAACAGATCAGAGAGACAAAAGCACATTGTGTCTGAGTCAAGTCAGTGACATGTAAAGCACATTTATTAAAAGAAGGAGACGCGTGTTGAACATCTTGTGGAGAAAGCAGCTACTCACGGAGAGCTATTAAAGTTAATGAGTGAGAGTCCACTCGCTTTATCTATCGTATAGATAAATCTCAATAACGGCAAACCTTTCTCGAAGCGAAAATTTTGGCTACTACCCATAAGCCTGTCGGCAATTATCTAATGGTAAGTAGTGAACTATCACGCTAAACCTTTTAAGAATAGCACATATGACAGCGGTTAACCAGCAGCTACGGCAGCAGAAGCAAGCTTGATTAGCTTTACACATTAAATCGTGTTCATGAGTATAGAAACAACTTTCACCGTAGCACATCTATCGTTAATTGTCCAAGCCACAAGCAATTACGTATACCGGTTAGCGAATGACTCCGAGTCACATAAACGGTCAGCGGTGCCACGATGCGTGTGCTTAAGTGCAATAATACCATCCCAGTAACTATAGGGTGTTTAGAGGTACAACAATCATTGAAACTTTCTAGTTAAATAGATGTAGATAACAGTATCACATTCGATGTCTGATCTCTTAAGTGAGAAATCACGATTACGTGCTTACTGCCCACGTAACTAAGTGAACCGAGTAAGCCAGGTAAAACATGTACTTACCAGAAATCTAAATAGACAGATAAGACTAATGGTAACGAATCAAAAATAATGATGTGGAAGGTTATTGTTGTGCACGTCCACTCTAACCATGTGATGCTATCTAAGATCGCTTCCTATTTGATCTACACTAATGTATTTGTATTTCACCCGCTTGTTCTACCTGTTTTTTGTTGCTTAACTCAACTAAACTAAATGACCAACTTAGTGATGTCCATTTAAACGAAGCGAATCTGCTATTTATCACACATATACACACCAATATAAACTCTAATATATGCCAAAATATCCTTTGTATATAATATTATTATAAAAATTATACAGTTCATACAGTAAATATTGAATGTACCAATTTCGTAGATAGCTTCACCCTGGCCTTCGCGTAGACGCCACTTCATTTGCGTTACCAGATGCTCGAAGCGACTTTCCGATGGCTCGACTAGTTTAAGTTTATACTCAACATTGCCGTCAGACGGCTCCGGGATCAGGTAACGCTCTTTTGAATTGGTCGTTGCGTCCACGATCATATGCTGGTGTTGCCGAAGTAGTTTCTGTTTATGGTTCTGGTCAGCCATTTCTTGCATCTGAGACATCCGATTCTTAATGCCTGCGAGGTGATGTCTTCCGTGATGCCCTGATGACGGCGGTGTACACGGAGGCGATCCAGATGATGATGATGAGGCGGAGGAACCCCCGCTGTAAACTTCGTCTGAGTCGGAGCACGATGAGTTGCTGTCGTCATCACCACCTCCAAAGAAACTAACAATATCGTTTTCCATGACCGTTTTATGTGACATCGTACTGTTCACTTTTGCTTGCTGCGTGAAGTTACTACTTCTCCTGAAGGACAAAAATTGAGTTATGTACGTTAGGCTTCAGTTGTTTCTAAGTGCAATAATAATTATATAAAAACTGTTTACTATCGCAACAATTGGAAAAATTAAACACCATTGAAGCTAAAATTGAATAATGTCGTTTTAATCTTAGTTGATAGTGCTCATCTAGACATGCTTCTGAACGGGAACGTTACGATGCAAGATGTTTGCCAAGAATACATAGCGCTGGTCATCGAGTCCGCCCGTGACCTGTCTAATCACAGACACTTTTGAGTAGAATAAGAAGTTCTAATTGTATCGCCTTTCATATCACTTGGATGTTTATTGGAGGATTTAAGATTATCTACGGAATTCGAACCTAAACCGCCCCTCTATCCTTTCAAAGAGTCTTAAGGCAAACTCATTGTAACTGCACAATTGCGCATATAGAAAGTTTTTGTTCTTATTTTGAAAATTTACTCGGTTTTGATGTTTGTTTGCTAACAGAAATATGTTTGAAATTTTAAAAAAATTAAGTACACTTTATTTGAGCATTTCAGTGCTTATAGAAGTTATAGGGGTCGGGATATTGTGTTTAGCTATCCAATCTTTAAATAAATAGATGAAAAGTAACTTTATAGTTCTGCATAGACAATCCAGTTATCACAGAAGGTTGTCCACTGCTCAAATTGGAACTTATAATAAAAGCTCTAGATAACGAGGAGGAATTAGTTGTTACTACAAAACAAACTTACTAGTGCCTATGCCAGTTCGATGAAACATGGTCAGTCAGTAGAAGGCTGCCTGACAGAGTCAAGTGGTCTCAATCACTGATGTTAGCTTTTCTTAGGTTTATCTGCGAAAACAAGTTTGTTATGCTGACTAAGCGAAATTGTTGCATCAGCCGCTTGGTTAGCCTATGTCAAGATTAAACAGTCTAAGGCAGTCATCGTCCTCTTACGGCCAAACAGAACCACTTCCCTTTCTCTATGGACTGGGACAATTGAAATCCACTCTCCCCTGATCATCGCAAACGTGGTCTACCAAATGCATCCATACCACATAAGGCAATACAGGCTAACACATACAAAGCCTATGGTTGACTCAGTAGTGCCGGCGAATGAGGCTAGTAGACCGACTTTCACTATTTTTTCTAGAAAGAGCACGTCCTGAAGTAAGCAAAATGGATGATCTATTGGCCAATAGTAACCCCCTGAAATTTACGGGGCAGATAGTCACTGAACTGCAAGAAGCAACGATCAACCGATGGTTAGAAGACAAGTCCAGAAATGGCTTAGAAAGTATTATAATGCAATAGAACTGCCCGAGGGTAGCATGCTCGCGAAGTCTCGCTCATCTCCCGCATTTATCGCGCGGCTGAAAATAATGACGCGACCAAGGGGTTGCACCAGAAACAGCTGACGACTGTACAAGCGTCTGCAGCAGTTTTGCTCATTATAAACAGCAAGCGCTTTCTCTCTACAATACAAAAAAAGAAGATTGTATATCCGCTACATGAAAAATGGAGAATGGAAAAATGGATTAAGATGGAAACAAACGCGAAAAAATTCTAATTAGATATTGATAGACTTTTTATTAACTAAAATTAAACTTTATTTTAAAACAAAATATCCAACGCTTTTATACCAAGCTCATATTTATATATATTTCAGGACTATAAGCCAAAGGTGGCACTGTTAAAATGGGTCCTTTATTGAGCTCATTTTCATGTTTGGGTTCATCACGAAATATCTGAATGTAGTTTTCGACATAATTTGCACAAAATATTGACAGTAAATTTGGACAAAACTAAGGTCGCTTGTTTGTATACTGCTTCTAAAAGAAAATAAAGAACTGGATGAATCTTTTAAATATGCCGACTGAGACATTCCTGATAGAAGTGATAACTTAGTATTTACTAAATGTTAATATAATTCATCTTATTCATGATTTACATGGTTAAGTCACTCGCAAGTCATTTTCGAAAATTTGCTCGATGAAATCGCAGAAGAAATGAACCATTAATGAAATTATATTTAAGCGGTAAGACTTCGTTGAAGTCTCGTTCGCGAACGTTACACTCAGAAATCTTTACATAGGTTTACATTGGACCAAAATCAAAAATATAAGGGACCAGAAAGCTCAACGTTATACTTTATATGACCGACCCTTGAAACGATAGGTAATCTTATCTTAAAGGTAGCCCGTAATATCTCCATGAAAATTCTTGGACAGACACTATCTTATGGTCCTTTTGATTAGTTTTGTGTCCATTCTATTTAGTCCTTATTGTGGATTTTTTATATTAGCATATAAAAATCCTTCCAAAGTCGGCGAGGAAATTGACCGTTTATTTTTTAGTTAGCTTTTAGCCATGATGGAAATTCGTTCGGCGAAGAGACATTGAACAATAGCTAATCTTCACTCTTGTTCTAAATAACTCTCCGCTGCGATGAGTTTTTAATTTCATTGTTTAGTTTTCTTGGAGCTACTTAACCACTCAAAGAATTTGAATAGCATTTTAACTGTACGCTTCTAGAAGGCTAAATTTAGTAAATATTAACGTGAAGCCCTTGATTATGCATGACTATATATATGATAGAATCACCTTAGGGAAGAAAATTTTAAAAACGATAGGCCAAGGCTTCGTTTAGTGTCTAAGTTTCTGTTTCTCAAAGTTGGGGGCGCCGGTAAAATTCGATTATCTTCAGAATTAACAGTTTATTACCAATGCATACATGTCTTGAGAATGAAAATTGGATGGCTGAAGATCAAAAAGCAGGTGACTATACCTCGAGATCTTAGACGGGCGAACGAATTGCTGTGATTACGGAAGCGTTTGAACAAATCAGAGCATGCCAAGATGTGTCGAACAGGTAAGAGAGCAACATCAGTAACATTTAATAAATTCGGACGTAAGAGGTTGCATGTCATTTTAAGAAAACCAGGAGCATTTGGTAGCACACCGTGTGGTTACTCAATGGGAACACACGATTTCATAATCGTACTTTAATCACAACTTACACCGAAAAAAACATAATCGAGCAATGGCCTCTGCCTTGTATGTTCTCCTCATAAATCCTTGCGAATTTGATTGCTTTGATGTATCAAAGAAAATAATAAATACGATAGTATAGCCTGCTGTCGATTCTGTTAGACAAGCTGTCGATAATGGAAAAAACGGTTAAGTCAATCATAAGCACATAACTATTGAAAAGTAGATAATAAACAGGAAGACATCTATAATCTGCCAATACAATACTTCATATGGTTTATAAGCTTCAAATTGTTTAAAAATGTTATGTTACTAGAAAATTTAGTCGAGTTAATTAAACTGAACACAACTAAGCCTAGTGCCGATAATATAAATGCTAACTCTGTAAAAAGCTTATGTGTCCAAGCGATTATTTGTGACGGTCGAAAATCAAGCGTCCAATGTGCATTGGAGTGGTACTCCTGGTCAATGGAGGCCACATTTTGCAAAGTATGACCTCTCAACAAAGAACCAAAATAAAGATATGACTGAGAATATATTGAGATGGTACTACTGAGAATCGCACATGATGCCCTAGCAAGCAGGTTCTGTTAAAATACCATTAATCATAAAGAGACCATTAGAGATCCCAATAAAGCGAACAGTTCATCATTAAGAAAGCAACTTTCACAAGAAAAGTGCAGGATGTTTGTAGATATTGTACAGGTATCCACATATTAGCGAAACATATGAAACCAGTAAACGTCTAGCATTTAGAGAGGCAGTTAATACATTTCATTCTGGGATAGGACCAGCACACGAAGTTACACTTGGTACGACCACATAATAAAATTGAGGTGCCTAAAATATGCCTATCATAACTTAAAAATAATTTGCTGCTTAGAAAAAAGATTTCTTCTAAATCATTTTTGAGATCTTAGCCAAAGTGCAAGATTCAAATCAGCATAAAGCGGATTTAGTGAGAATGGTATAGGCAAATAGATAATGCGTTACGAGGCACCGTATGTATAGGATAGCCACATTAGTCAGATCTGTCAACAGAATACATATCAATTATTGTCCCCGATAGCGGACGATACCTCTCAGCACAATATTAGATCACCGCCATAGTTCGCCCTTAAAGAGGATACCTGTAATGAACGTAGAGATCATAAATCTCAATCTCTCACACACTGTATTATCTCTTCTCAAAAAGAAGACTCTAAGTCACCCGATACGATCAAATATATCGACTACTAGTTAAACTTCAGGCAAAACACGCTGTGAAAACAATGCAGGCAGAAGTCGAAGAACCAAACAAAGCTTAACTTTTTAAGTCACTGTCACCGTAATCGAGAGTCACAAACCGAGAAACTGAATTCTACTGCGCTGTTGTACGCAAAGTATTGCACATTGCGGCCCAAAGTACAACCCAGATGGGTATATCCCGCCTACTGTTGCGTTATTTACAGGCTGTACATGTTGGGCATGTAGAGAGGCGCTAGAGCGCTTTAAGTGGCTTCACCTCGGTAGGTACCGCTGGGCGAAAGGGCTAAGACCTTGATCACGGTACAACAGTGTGGGACACTACCATCTAACATTAACATGTATAGTAAGTAAAAGGCGCGCGGACATGCATGGTTAAGTATATAAGTTCATTTATATACACAATTAGTATATAAATTATATGAATAATTTAATGTATATGAATACAATATCACATCACTGATACGATACACAGCAGCACACTGATTATCCATTATTGCTCAATGGATATTACGCTGTACATAGCGCTTCTGGACAAAAAGGTTTACGCATTGCTAGTAAAGTATCAGAGGATAGCATATACATCGAGGTCTGACCAGTATACCTGCCTATTGTTACACACCATGGAGTAAAACCCACAGATAAAAGTCACCTGTGGCCGAAACTCGAAATGACTGCATCTGCCACTGTACGCGATGTACTTAGTGCAAACGTAATTGACGAACCGGACTGAAGCGAGACCATTTGCATAATTTTACACACTATCGACCGTTGTAAACCTGTATCGCCTCTACAAGAAGCAGTTTGCCAACGGTGCGACATCAATCTCGTGTATTATCATACTAGATTATCATGGCTGTCTTTCTATCCTGTCTTGGTTTCACGGTTTATCCTATGCCGGCAGCATAGAGCCTAACTAAATAATAATGCATGCCGTCAGCGCTACAATAGCAAAAACATAATATAGAACTTGACAGGTAGCGAACACCGATGCTTGCGCTGGCAGTGGCGCGGGCTTTCTTTGTTGAGTAATGTCACGTTACTATAGTGACCATAATTGTAAAATCGTAGAAGACACAAAAACGACAGTCAATTATTTAATTGCACCGTTCCTGCGGTAAAATGCCCCGAAGCAACCAACATTGTTACAGGTACCATTTATTGGTATTAGCTGACACAGGTTCGGACCTTAGGAGCTAAAATGCTTTAACAGCGATATAGCAGCAATCGTCAAATACCTCAGTTCCGTCTAGCATTCAGAGAAAACAACAACGATAAAAACAACAAAATAATCCTATTAAATTAGAGACAACGATTTTATAATTTCCACTTGTAGACCGCCGGCCGTGTTGTAATAAGGATTTACGACAGAAAAAAAAATGGTAAGCAGTATATGCAGTCTAGCTGTTGACCAAACATTGCGTATGATTAGTGGGAAAACACGTTTTTGTACGCTTGAACCATTGTGTCATTATCTGGATATACGTTGACGCTACGCAATGGACGTTTTTCGGCAAGACAGTAAGCTTCTCCCTAAACCTATTTATCGTCGACGTACCGCCGTTTAATTGTGATAACTATCGTTTAACTGCAATACTTTCAGGGAACAGTGACATTGTAACCATCGGCCGGAAGTACCACCTACAAATAGTTTGGTTACGGAAAAGCTGCCAAAACTAGATTTGTTTTAGTGAGATCCGGTAATCTACAGGCGAAGATGAGCTATCTACAAGCGGATCAAAAATCAATGATACTTTAGGTTAGCCACAAAGCTTCGTTGCTGTTTGCCATTTCAGGGTAACCCACATTAAAAAAAAAAATACAAGAAATACAGACATTTAGTTCGGTTCTGTAACACGACCTCATGAAACGCGATTCAATCCCACATGGAGACTTACTGCAATTCCTATATCCTATACGTGTGCCACAACATATATAAGGTAAAAATTTGGCAACAACCATTTTTAATAAGCATTACACGATTTTGTTGTGACAGATATATGATGATGCAAGCATATCGATTACTATTTTTATGAAATCGTTAGTAGGAAAAACGATGCAATATGCGATCTGTGTTGCTGTAACGAGCTGTTAAAAACGTATCTCAGTCCTTCTCGCATGCGGAACTACTCTATGCAATCGATACATGCTAGCACGATAGTTGAATTTCGAACGCACTGTCATCCCGGTAGCAGAGTGTATATGTGTTCGAAATTAGCCCAGTTTGTAAGCAGTACTTCTCAGTATTGGTATTACTGTGTGTAGGTGTCACCCGCAGTTCGATGCAGCATTTTCAATCGATTCAGGACCCTGTAGTATCGGTCGAGATCTAGGTAAAGATCATCGTGAGGTATGGAACCCAATTTTGTTTTATCCTATTGGTGTTGTAAGCCACGGCTAAATTCGATAGAATATCAGACAGGATTCCGCGCCTACATGTTGTGCTGAACACATTCACCTAAGGACCTTGGAAACATGAACCTACCAGCACTTCAAATGTTAGCATATTAGAACAAGCAAAACATAACTTGCTATACAAGGGCTTTTTAACTCTGCACACGCCATTAACGTACATTTTGTTTTTTTTAATTTTTTTTTACATTACATGTTACATCGGATTAGATGTATTGAGTCGGGTGCTATCACCTGGGTGTGAAGCGTCGATTTTTCAGGAAACCACCATACTAAATTAAAAAGAGTCGGAATGCTGAAATTGATTGGCGAGGCAGTAACGACAAGATCATAAGACACTACGGGTGTACAGTTCTACTCGCACAAACAGTCTTCAGACTTGGATTGTGTGTAACGCCTTATACCGATCACTTTATTTTGACTTAAAGACGATTCGACAAAGTATCTTTCGTTTAGTAATCTGTTATTCACTATTAGTACGAAAGGGCTTATTATATAATAAGTCCTTTCGTACTAATGTCGAAGACTGCTAGCAGCATATAGTCTTCATGAGACTTTCCATACTATTCACTGCTCTTATCAACGCTATAAAACTGATATTAATACTATATACGCTGACGCTTGCCTGTTTGTCGTTGTTTTGACATCGGAGTTCTTTCAGGCGATTGCCTGGATGTGTCCATCGAATCACGATTCGAAATATGTTTCGTTTCGTTTTGTCTTGTTGGGTTGCAACACATTGAAGATAATGCCTGTCTGATTCAACTTGGCCCCGGCCGGCGATACGAAAAGGGTTTTTTGCTTCTACTTCAGATATAATTAACTAGCGTCTCCTAAATCAAGCATGACAAAGACTAGATAAACGATCAGCGTTCTGCTATTAAAAAAGGAAACAACTAAAAAGGATGGTAGAAGAATCAGGTTGAATATAGGTAAGGTTGTCGTCACGCCAAAGGTAAAATGGGAAGTTAGCAGCTGAAGAACGCGAACGCATAAGAGTAGATGGCATAGTAGCGGTTTAGTTCTCTTTAGCGTCGGGCCTTTTACTAACGTACATAAAAGATGGTGTTGGGAAATCTTTCCTTCGACGATTGTCGTCAGTCCGCGCGAGTAGCATTTATTTCAGTTGTCATCTACTAGATGCTGTAGAGCCGGAGGTGGCTGCTCTGTTGGGCCGACGACTGAGGACAGTAGCCTACGAAGTGAGAAGTGATTCAATGCGCGATAAGTAGCGAGAAAACGTTGGAGACCACTCGGGCGTTCCCACTCAGTAGCAGCCGCTCAACAGCCGTCATCGGCTAATTATGAAATAAAAAAGATCGATATGTAATTATCAATATTTCTTTTTCGTAATTTGGTGACACAACGTACGTTATGTGTCACATATACCATGCGTATTCCTGTGCGAAACAAATGAGAAGTCATAAGTGGTTCAAATATTTTCTATAGGAAAAACACAAATCAGTTGTCGTTCGGTGGGGCGTATGCACGATCCCCACAAAGCATATTTTCTTAAGGACAACGGGATATAAAATCCGCGATCAGCTTGATTTAACAAATAAGACGTTATTACATGAGTAACAATTACGACAAGTTGATACTGTAATAATAACACTTACAGACTAAAATTGACATACCTTAAAATGATACATTCATTGGCATACACTCATTATTAATAATAGGTTATGACTCTCCGAATAAAATGAACCTCGCTTTCTTTAAACGAACTAAACAGATTGAAAGATGTTTAATCGACTGAACTGCGAAATTGCTCGTATAAGTCAGCAGCAGAGCGATACAACAGAAACTCTTATTAGCGACAGGTGCGGCTAGCGGACTCTTACTAGACGTCCATCGAGACTGAAACTGTAGACTATCAATAACATTCTCCTATATGCCCCGTTTTTCAAGATATGGTAAGTGAAGATTACAATAGCTGAACCTTCAACACCTGGATTAATTCATTCGATTTCTATGAAACAAGTAAAAACACTACAAAACTACAGCTCTGTTTGTCACGGTGTAAGTAAGTACACTCGATTAAATACGATTAAATCCATCATAGATCCACTGACGATGCTAATCGTCTTTATTTTCGTCGACCAGCATTTTGTCCACACGTCTGTATAACAACCGTATTACAGATCATAGCTGCTTTCCTTCGATCCTAAGCAAAATTAGTGCTGGCTTATTATATTGTCAATTGATTAACTGATGGAGCAATTACAGACTCACACAAACAGAGCGCAAACGTCAGACGAATTCGTCTATCGAAAGTCCAATCATCTTAGAATCCTTGAGCAAATGCTTCTTCATGGTTGTGTTCGCTTTATGATGGTGAGGGGACCAAGCTGTTTCTGCTTAACGCAACGATTCTAACAAGGTAAACACACAAGCCTATAAGTGAACAGTAACGACGACGTTCTCTGCAATGTCGCCTGCGACTCCAAACAGCTGGCCACGATCAGCTGACAATGATAACTAGCCTAAGGATGTGGAGGTTGGGGTTTGATGCTAACCATCAGCCAGAGCAACCGATATCCTTAATCAACGTTTTCTTTCGCCACTGTGGCTACTAACCTAAACCACCTATCGATAACAAGTTATCCAAGTTGTGTGAGTGTGTTTGTAGCGTACGCGAATGAGAAGAGGAGCCCTAGAATCCTAATAGTTTTGAGAATTCACTGGGACAACACTGATTGTGGCACTGAACTATGTGGGCCCAAAGTCCCCAGCTCGGCATTTTCATTTAACGAGAATATATCCGCATTTGAGGAATACGCTCACTTGAATTGTTTCTTCTGTCCGTTATATTGAACTGCTCGATTGGCCTTCGTAACCGTAATAACATTGCAACACAATGGGCTATCGGTAATAGTCAACCGCACAGTCGTACAAGCGAAAGTAGTAGCACTAACACTGAATGGCTGTTTTAGCAGTCGCAGCAACTAGACAGTGCTTTATTGGCTGGGCTTGTCCGTGTTGCCGTTCAAGGCCACCCATCCAGACGGATGCTTGCCACAGATTAGCATACGTTCAGTGGAACACCTCAGATGCGCTATTCCTATTTCGAAATTTTAGCGGAACAAACGTATCTCCAATTTAACTGATGCAAAGAACGAGAGGAACATGTACAAGTCACCATAGACGGATTTAATTACACAGAAGTCCTGAGCGATACCCTCATCGTCACCGGTAGCCCAGTAGGGAAAAGCTTGTGGAGTTGTTGAGACACCAACCAGTTTTGCGGCCAAACGATGGAGGAGAAGCTTCGTTTTAGCTATTGACACTGATTTCTTCAGCTTATTCGGCAAACTTGCAAGGTTACTTTAGGTTTACATAAGGATATTCAAAGCGCTATTACTAGTGTACGAACTATATGTTCAGAACTAGATAGGAAGTACATAATACCGGCGGGTAAAATCAGCGCGGGTCGTTTCAGCAAGTTAAGTTTCTATGTTAAGAGAAACGAGTTGGCGCGCAGCCCTGGAGAAATCTACCGTGCGCGTAAAGAGCTAACCGAAGATAAAAAACTTCTGTAAATGTTGCTATTGTTTATTAAGCATTATGGAACTTTTCGACGAGGAATAAGAAGATTTTGAATTTGACAGAATTTAAAAAGGTTATATTTTGAATATTTCTAGACACTGTAGCATTAGCATTTTTCAGTTCATTTCGTTCGTAGCATTCTGGTAACACTTCAAGGAAGGCTTGCAAACCCTTTCATTGTGTCATATGATCTGCAAATTGATTTTTCAAAGAATAGACAACTAACTACCAACTAAACAGCAATTCGGTTTGTTACTGAGATCCGTTGATTCTCTAACGGGATTTTAAATCTTTAATTCCAATTTTCAGATCGAATTTTTATCAGGTCAAAAAGCCTTTGATTCAATATGGTTTTGTATTTCTATAGTTGTTATAGAAAACCATTCTAGGAAATTCCTTGGTTTTTTAGTGGGTTTTTAGTGAAGGCTTCGCCAAAAGTATTTCTGCAGTAACTTATAATATGAAGACTGTGCGACATTTCATTCAGAGTAAGGAAACCGAGTGTGGAGTTGGAGAGCGTACTATACGTCAGTACAGTATAAAACCTCATGTGTTTGCTTGAAAAAAAGCTCATTATAGGACGTACGGAGGCCATTTTGGTTCGGTTGAATATCAAGATACGAAAGTCAGATAGGATGCAATGATCACTTCAGAGTTTAGGGTGCCCATGTTTTACAGGCCAATTTAACTGGAAAAAAAATGCTAATGAGACGGCGATGCCTTTAGGATTCGTAAGCTTTGCAGATTGGAAAGTCTTGTGAAGCCTCGTTGTACTATAAGTAGCACCAGATGCCTATAAAAATTCAATAGCGTCTCCGCAGACAGTGATCAATCTATATCTTCTTTTAAAATTCAAAGCAGATTAAACTGCTTTCTTCTATTTTGTCCATATGAAACATTATGCTTCCGTAACGAATTCACGTTTCCGACACATCATTTTTCTATTGAACTCGTGGAGCTAAGAGGTAGTTGCTGTTAGTTGAAACATTCAAAGCGCTGCAATAATTAAATCTTTTACTAAATGAGAATCAATCTAGGGTCTGACCTATCTATTTACATATCTACCGTGCGGCCAGATCTCGCCAACGAGCTCTATGATAGTTATTTGTATGAAACTGCTAACCTCTTTTGGCGTCTTGCTCTTTATGGGACATGCAAACAGATGTATGAAGCAGTTATTGTTGATTTAACATCATCATATATCTAAAAAGAAGAAAGCTTTTTTTTTTAATTGTTTACAAGCTTCTATACAAGAAAGTTTAAATATGGTATATAATAATATATAATAACAAATACGTGTCTCGCGGTGAAATATTAGCTCCTAGTTTCAAACCCGTTTTCTGTATTAGATACCCGTCAATCTGTAATTTCCTCCACGAACTGTTGTTTCTCGCTGCGTGTCTTAGCTATACATTAATAGGTATGCCGCCGGCGAGCAAAAATATATATACTACAATTTTCATAATTACAATTATTATTAGCGTATAATTTACGCGCTTATAGTTTTATTCATGCATCTGCGATCCAAAAATTCTGTCTCACAAACAAAAATTGTTTTCAAGCACATCTATTGCGTGTCGCTTTTGTGCCCGCCGGAGCAACGACTCAGCTAGTCCAGTCTCGTGTACAGGCAAAGATAATCATTGTCTATCTGTAAAGCACTATCTATCTGCTGCCGTCGCTGATAAGCGAATCAGTATTTAGCGGTAGTCCACCTATTAACCGCTGCTACTACGTGTATTTATTTCTGATCGTAACTGACAATACCTTTGGCGGGTAGTCAGATCGTATTCAAAACCGCGACAACAAAGTTAAATCTCAATGACTACGAAGTCGACTGTATGTATGTGTTCGGCATCGGTGTGCCCCTATCTATTCGCGCTCTGTTGTGGTTGTGTCTGCTGTGGTGCTGACGCCCTCGGTGTTTTCTATTCGTGCCATTTTCCTTGAACGTTGTTATTGTATTGCGTGCGCTGATCGTCTGCTTATCATTCGTCATAACTGGTGTTCGGCGACGAGACAATTGCGGTTGCACCGTTCGGCGACTTGGCCGTCCGTGTCTAGTGTTGCCGTGGAAGTTTGGCGGGTCGCTTCTTTCTTTTCGATTATTCCCGTACGAAAGCAGACGCAGCTTGTAGAGGCAAACACTGCGTTGTCGTCGCCACTGACAACGATAGCAGCAGCAACCAAGTCGTTCTGTTGGCTGGTGTTCGTGCCTGCCGCCGTCGGTAGTGGTACGATATACGAACGAAAGGGGACGGCTACGACAGCCGTAGTGGCGACTGTTGAGCGGCTTCCCACAAGGAAAAGGTGCTGTGGCTAGAACAGGCTGTCGCTGTTACGGCCAGGACAGCGGTAAAGGCTGAACGGATACCACGGACCATCGGTTGCAAAAAATATTAGGCCAAAAGCAGTCGAAGTTGCGAATTAGACCAAACGGCGTTTTGCAGTACAGGTTAAGGCCGATACTGCGCACTACGTACGACCAGATGAGGTGAGTGTTGTTGTTGTGTTGCTACGAACTTGTGGGCTTATTGCTTCTGCTATTGCTACTATTGCTGATGTTGTTACAGCAGCAGCAGTAGTAGTAGTAGTTCATCGTTTGCATTGTCGTTTCGGCTGTTGATGTTTGGCGTGTCAACTGGCGAATAGTTTACTTAGAACATCCAACAGGAATGTCTGATGTTTATCTTGACTTCGGACTGTGGTTTAGTCTGATACAACGAATCAGAGAATCAATCACCGGTTATTAGGGGAATAGTGACTTCTGGGTTACCTTCCTGGTTCTTCGTTCTTTACGTGTGTTTGCTACATTTTCTCTGATCGTATATCCGTGATGGTCTGTGTGTATGGCTGTGTGTATTGCACGTGTGTCGTCTGCTGGCGCCACGTATTTTCAGCCCATTCCAATGCGGTACGATGGATCGAACAGTCCTATTCTGTCGGAACCTACGACAGCCACCGATAATAATACCGCTATCAATGTACATCTAAAATAGATTGCGAACCAGATAATAAAGAGTAAATGTCGTTTATCATTCTTTGATTCAATACATGGTGGTAGTCGCTGCCAGCTCGCAGTTGATCTCGGTCTACGATAGTGTATTCGGTGAATTGTAAATCGATGAGTGGTACGTATCACTACTTCTGCGTTTAGCAACGATAAGCAGAAGCTTCAGACACAAGCCTGAGTGTCACAACACATAGACGCATCGAAATGCATCCGTTGTGTGTGCAACAGGAGTAATAGCCCTGAAATCACTATTTGTCGATGCCTGCTTGGTTGAAGTAGCAAGAACTGAACTGTCCAGACATCTCCTTATCGGCTTCCTTTAGTCGCTACGCATAAAGACTAGCATAAAGAAAAGGACAAAATCCAGGCTATAGTTTGCCTGGGGAGAGTATGCTACAGGCTTTCCATTGCTATCTTTGCTGGCCGAGGCAGGTGATCGACTCTGATGTCCCGACTTCAAAGACAGGAACAACACACAAGCAATTCGAAGGCTGCAAAAAACATTGGATATCAATTTTTCTTTCCTCCAAAACTTTCCTCTGTATTGTTGCTTGCCGGCTACAGATTGCGAACAAGAAAAGCTGCCTGTAACAATAAGTATTATGAGTTAGTTGTAGGTATTCAATCTTTTCATTAGGACATTAATATTATTTTGTTTCGACCCCTCTCAGTTAAGATAGACTATAGCTGTCAGCAGTATATTACTCATCAGGGTATATTATTAACAGTCTGATTGTAGTGTCGAAATGTTGACACTACTTCCGTTTGTCAGTTGTTTATGTCGTCAGTTTGAAAACAGGTTCGCGTCCTTGTGGCAATGATTTTTTGTGGTTTCGTTTGTACGCAATCGACTGCCTGTTCGCCTGCTTTTGATTATTATTCTTTCGTAAATGAAAATATTATTATATATATCTATATGTATATATATATGTGTGTCGTGGAGTACCGCCATTGTTTCTCTTCGGGTATCTTTGGATCTTAAACGTCTAAAACATTTGCATACAAGACAAGTAGTGTATTTACGAATATCGAGACATAATGTAACGCATATCGGCCGATTTGAACCGTTGTTGCGTCCCGTTACGTAGCTTGCTTGAATTTCTGTCGAACGGGTGTCTCTATTATTAGCTGTAACTCTATTATGATTTCTGCTACCATTATATTTGCATGTGTTTATCACTAAGGGGCTATATCTTCTTTTGTTGGTGGCATGTGCACCATCATTGTGACAAATGCAATACATTTGGCAATGCGCACTTGCTATTACGTCTTGCCATTCTTCACAATAGCTGTGCTTTCTATTCATTGACAGTGTCAGCAATTCGCTATCTGTAATTAACGACGATAACAACCACAGCTCTTGAAGACAAGGTCATTGCTGACCCGTAGGGTCAATGTAAAATGTGCAACTTTGTAAATTTCTTTGCTTACTTTCGGTAGCAGAGGAGGCTTTCTCATTGGCCTTAGTAATACTAGCCGCGATTAGAAATATGCCTACCGGCTTGCCTGACCTGCAAGAGACATCATAGACACCCGTCGTCGCCTTAGGTTCGAAAGTAGACAAACGTGAGTTCATCCTGCTGTTGGCTTTTTCTGATAAACTTAGTCAGGTTTTGCAGTTCGTTTTTTGCTCCTCCAGTAGTAGCGTCTACATAGGGGTCTCTGATGCAGAGCAATAGTTAGCCATGCAGAGAGTCTAAAGGCGATCGCACTCCGGCAGCGGATGTGGCCGCGAAATAATTAGATAAGTTATAATTTTCAGCGACGTGCTGTACCCGTTCTTTCGTTGTGTTGCCTCCCTTCGGGATGACAATGGTGTAGGCAATTGCAGACTAAACAGCAAAAACCTGTAGTCAAACAATTACCCAGAATAGAATTACCCAATTTTGTTTGCCCACAAGAGTGCAGTACAAACGGAAAATATTTCAATTCAGTCGTAACGTCAACACAAGTATATTGTTTAAACAAGTACAACCCAAGTCAACAAAAGTTCGAATCCGTATGGCGATGAAATAAATTATCGTTTGGTTTAAAAACCATTAATGTTTGATAGGCAGTGGAAAAATGGACTGATTTCGTTTTCGTTGCTTGCATCTATAATTATTGTTCGAAAAAACACTTGTTCTTGCTGTTATGCTACGGCTTGCCTCGACTGGTGACAACGTTTGTAGTTACCACATAAATATGCTTATTTCCAATAAAAAGGACTTCCTGGTTGTCTGTCTATAGCAACTATTACAGTATTATTACTTGAAGTCATTGGTTAGGGGAAGTTATATCGTTCCGGGTAACAGGGAAGGATGACAGAACTGCGGAACTGGATTACATTGTGAAGACTCGTATGAGCCAATTCCTATGGATGAATTTCCAGCCGACTTCGTCAACTCAGGCAGAATACCCTCAAATACGTGCAGCATTGATAGCGTAGTGGATTAATTCGTCCGCTGGTCGTTGGACCGACAACTGGAAATGAATGTCCCCTCACCACAATTGGCTGGGAGTACACACGCCTCATCTTCTCTCGTTTTCTCTGTATTGGCTCTGCCACCACAACACATATAAGTGTGCATGTATGTGTGTTAGAAATATTTTCGTGCGTCAGACTCATAATTCATCATATATTGAATTATATATCCGTTACTACTTTAGTAAGGTGGTATCAACAGCAGCAAGAATTCGGTACCTAGTTCGTGTCTGAGTGTCGTTATATCCCACTATGACTACGAAGGCGTTTAGTGTGATGGCAGTAGTAGAATTGCTAGTTGATGACAGACCAACTACCATTTATTTTATTGAAGAGTGACATCGTCGTGGTTATTGGGTCCCTAGAGTAGTATTCCTAGTATGAATTATAGTTGTGGTGGGCTTATTGCTTGGAGTAGGTTTTTCAAAAATAACTAAACAGTTTTGTGGTTAATAACAGTTCTATTTACTAACAGATGAGCATGAACTGTAACAGGCGACTCTGCTAAATTTTAGTGATATGAGTGATGCATTTAGCAATGACTAAATTTAATAAAGCATGATTTCTATGCGACGAATCCTTAATACCAATGTCAATTGAACTCCATTTCTATCTGGTGTTTCCCGTTAATTCTTCTTTGCCACAACAACGTATTATAACTGACCTTCAATATTACGCACACCGATAGCAAAACGAAAAACGATAAACAGTGCTGTTGCTGGTAACCCTGTTGATAACCCTGTAACCCTTTTGCGAATTTTTGAATTGGCATCTTCAAGCAGTTTGTCCACATAGACGAAGAGCAGCTCAAGCTGTCGATGTAACTCGCGCAATATTGGTGGTAAACATTGCCAATCTCCGCGTACCGGTGTCGTTCATGCGGTCGGCGATAGTCAACCGCAAATCAGTGTCGGGACACGGGGTCTTCCTATGCAATTTTACAGTAGCGCGAGAGGGCGACAGAGCATAAATTGGTCACAGTCAAATGAAACCGAGAAAAGGCAAATCTTCGTTCGAGGTTTGGTTCGTGCTTCGCGCGAGTCTCCGGCCATTACGGTGAGGAGGACCGGCGGCTGCGACTACCGTCTGAGACACTCTTGTGTCGCCGTGGCCGCCGCCGCAGCTGACGACGGGCGGCTGTTTCGGGGTGGCACTTGTGTGTAATACTATTTATATTAGTAGCCACAAAAAAGCAGAAACTGAGATGTTCCTATAGTGATGTAATGAAGCTGGTGTTACCGCGAAGACCACTAGACAAGCGCATGCCACAGAGTTGTCTACCGCACCTACCTGCTTCATCTGAAAGGACTAACACTCGGTCGCCAGCTCCTAGCGTACACCTAGCTAAGGTTCAAACCTACGTGTCGGTACATTTGGTTTCATTCTAGGAGCCAGCTGTCTGATGGACGTACAACTGGAAACATCTTAGCAAAAATCCATCTGACTAGTTAAAACTAGATAGTAGCCGAGTATATGCCTCTAGCGTTGGACTTTTCGTCGCGGTAGATAGAATTGTTGTTGAGGCTCATGTGTGAATGTCTGCTAGATTCCGTGGCATCGTGGAACCTTCCTAAGCATGTGTGAGGCAAGTGGGATTGCACAACGAGGAACTACCTTCACAACAAAAGCGATTGCTGATATCCGATTTAGTGATAGTGCATTGAGTTTATTCTGCTTAGATAGCTGCATTGGGTAACACTGTATAGCGTTTGCAATAACGTTAGAGCTTTTCATTCCAATACATTTGCAAGTTCATTAACCATTCGCGAACTTTGGATACACATATCACATGTCAGTGAGGGGGCAATGGTCAGGATAGAAAGCTTATGCGGTTCAATTTATTCATTCGGACGATATCTACCGTTGCAACAGTAGAAACATACATTTCATTCGATCTGCATTGAGCATTGTAGAGCTTCACGGGGACCTTGGAAGGTCGGCGGCAACCGTTTCTAAACAGAGCCGCTGCATTTTCTTTTGAATAAATGTAGAAGAGCTTATTTTGCCTTGTTGAATTAATCAGCAATTCTCTGAGGCAGCTATCCTCTCCCGTTACTCTTTGTTAAATAGATGATAGCGGCATTTTTTAATACCTTCGAAGGTATAATATCCGATTTTGTTGTCCTTTGGGTCTTCTCACTAATTGTTTTTTACAAATAATTTCATGCTAACAAGCACACATTCTCAATGAAATACTAAGCTTCGCTTACATTGTTCACAACCTTCAAAGTGTTAGCGTTTTGCATCCGAGTTTTCTGCTTAACCAAACGTTACATTTTACAGTGTTAAAATAGGATTCAGTCGCGTCACGAGCTCGGTCGTAAGACAGTATGGCGAAATCCGTGATTTTCTTAAGTATTTTTCACCGCGGGATTTCTCTCAATCTCATTTGTCATATGAATGCTTCAATTCCCGCCGATTACCCTATTGATTGTTTTATTGCCCTACTACGTCGTAAAAAGCTGCTACTTTCAGGGTTCATTTTATGGTAAAAGAGTCCTCTAGAAGTTAATATTTTTATTTTCGGCAACATTTGATCTGGTGAAGCAGTTCCAGGAAAGTTGTAAATTGTAATTTTTTGCCTTACGTTGTGTTTTTTTGGCCGTTTGATTCTCTTATGTAATTTAGTTGATCTTTTTACACCACGATCCCGGCTCTACTAAAATCAATACATAAGTATTGTATGAAGACTAACAAGCCCAGCTGTATTAGCAACGTCATACTCCAAACATTTGTTTGGCACTGGAACCGATGGCATATATATAACAGTTCATCGACGGCGTATCGATTACGTCACGGCCAGAAACATTAGCGAATCGACACAAGACGATCCTGCGTATGTTTTCGTAATGCAAAAATCCATGGGAAACTGTATAGCAAGTGGCCAGGGAGTCGATAGAGCGGCAAATATTTCATAGCAAATTTTTTGCAGCTCGAAATCATACGGTGAACCGATGTATACGTGGAACTTAAACGGCACGTATCGCTAACAGTGTTCCCGTAAACGAAGTTCTTCTGTTTGATGTTCTATTGTTAATAATTATATGTAACAAAGAATAACTGGCAATCTTCGTCAACAAGAACACTGTCAGCGATACGAGTCGCTTCCAAACATACATCCGTTCAGCATATGATTTCAGTTCCAAAAAATTTGCTATGAAATCTTTGCCGCACTATCGGCTCTCTGGCAACTGAGTAAATTTTCCATGAATTTCCGCAATAGCGAACACATACGCAAGATCGTCCTGTGTCGATTCACTGGTGTTTCTGGTCGTGATGTCAACACATTGTCGATTCTTTGTTCATTCGTTTTTGTTAAAGCGCACCAGCAATAGTCGACAGCGTCGCGTAATTGGTGCTAGAAATGAGCTCTTTGTAGTGTTGGAGAGATCACAAATCAGGTGGAGTTTGGTACGGCGACTGGCTGAAACGCACCAGAAATTCGACTTGCAATTGGTATTGGTTATAGTAATCAAATGAACCAGAAATCAACAATGTGCTTATCTGGGTACAAATCTATTAACTAGACGATGGATTACTGTGGTATAGGTTCTTAGCAATCGACCGGTGAGATGTGTTCAACCCACAGAACATTTTTAGCCAAAGGTTGCATAACATTCACGGTTAAAATGGCAGTTTTTTGATTGGCAGTTTTAATGATTAACATTCAGGAAGGTTTAGTGGGATGTGAAAAAATGGAGGAGTGAACAGTTCGCTAATATTCCATGTAGTTATTGATCTTGCCTGTCCTCCCTTTCTTAGTATATGGTCTAGTCGAGCATACCTTTGCAGCAAGTGTCGAGGGTGTGAAAAATAACGTATTACAAACAATTACGATTTGAGCAAAAAATAATCAGTTTTCTCGGTTCTTTTTCCATTCGGTCTCTTACCAGCGTTGAACCATTTTACGTTACTGTAAAGTGAACTCCTGGGCCGGTAACGACCGAGAGGGTACGGAATTTCATATCCATATTTAGTCGAATCTGTCTGAAATTGCCTAGGATGATGATGAGTTCGTTTGTTGAGATCACTAAGAAGACGCTACATTTCTTCTAAAAGCGTTCAACTTCGTTTTTCGATAATGCTTGATCCAATAATACGGCTGGGTCCTGCGGGTTACCGGTTATGCGACGTCTAAACCTACTGTGTTTTTCCTAGTCACAGCTGCCGTTGCAAATTGATCTGATACAGTTTAAGCCATATGAGGACAGCATCTTTGATATCCAGCGGGTTAATTTATAAAATTATAGATAAAATTATCTGCAACGTTTTTGTACACGTGCAGTGATTTCAAGCACAGTTTGAGGTACGTCTTTGTTAAAAACTCATGATAGATCATTCTTTGATTTATATTGGTCGTTACTTACTGTTCTTCAAGTTCTTGTGTCACTTATGTCAATTAAACTAACATAAATGTCGTTTTCTAATATGACCCTACATTCAGTAAACATTCGCGCATACGTCGCCAGAACATAAAATAGGACCAGTACGTCTGTTTAAACGTGTGATTGGCGTGCGTTTTCGCGCTCGCAATACGCGCGTAAAAGATGCCTGAATTGTATCATAACGACATCAGCAACATTCCGCGTTCAGATCGTCAAATAGGAAGTGACCCTGGCCCTGTTGAACAGCCGATACAGATCCTCACAGCCAGTGATGACCATACATTTATTCTGAACGATATTGAACTCACAAAGCTCCTTTTACGCGAGGACATTAAAGACCTCAAGGTTGTCGTTGTGTCAGTTGCTGGCGCCTTTCGAAAAGGGAAAAGTTTTCTACTTGATTTCTTCCTGAGGTATGTGTATTGATTATTTTTATCACGTGTAATTATACGGCTTTAATATTCCAGCATGGTAATTGGTGACGAATTTATAGTCATGGTGTTATGTCACAACAATTCACAACAATCTGAATTTGATTTAGGTGAAATTATAGTAGCTAACAAGTTCGTTAAGTTGGCTTGTTTTTATAGGGCTTGATACTGGCGTCGTTAATGACATGTATGATGTTTGTCATAAATAATAATTCTTCGTACTATCATATTTATATATATTTTATATACGTCCGATAATATAAAAATATAAAGGTGACTAACGATTAAATCTGTTTCAAATTCTTACCAGATATATGCGGGCAAATGGTTCGACTCAATGGCTGGGCGACGAAGATACCCCGCTGCAGGGCTTCAGCTGGAAGGGTGGGTGTGAGCGAGATACGACCGGCATCCTACTTTGGAACGAAGTCTTCAAGGTTGGTTTCGTTGCGTCATCCCCTAGCCGATCCGTTTTTCACGCTTCTTTAGACAGTGTCCCCTCCTAAAAGGTTACTACTTTAATTAAGTAGTGGAAGAATAGACTAATCTGGCGTTGACCTAGTTCAGTGACCCCCGATAATTTTTCGATTGTGTTAAAACATAGGACGCACTGAAAAGAATCCTCGAAAGAAAGACAAAGAGGGACAAAGTGAAGAAAGATCAAATGTGCATTATCAAAATGCGGGGGGACTTCTGCACTTACTACTCAACAAAAATACCACATTGTGTCTGTATGCACGCTGGCGACCTAGGTGAAGATGCCGTCAGGAGAAAAAGTGGCTGTTCTGTTTATGGACACGCAGGGCTCGTTCGACTCACACTCCACAGTGAAGGATTGTGCAACAATCTTTGCACTTTCAACGATGACCTCCTCTATCCAGGTGTACAACTTATCCCAGGTAATTAGTGGTAATATGAAATTAAGGAGCGATTGTTGGGCGTTGAAAGTATATATTTCAAAATCTTGTATATCAGGAGTAACTTGTTTGAACTAAAAATTACACGAGAATTATTGTCTGACGTAAGAACAATTAGTTAAAGTTAAAGAGAGTAATCTGTCCCCTTTAATCTAACAGTGCACTAAAACTTAATCAAGCCAAGCATAAGTTCAATTCTATAGACAAATATTGGGGCAAAACCGTATTCAATTCGTCGTAAACCTGTCGATTCATATGCGCTTATCCCCAATGTTACAGTTCTGACAGCCATTTATCACTTGTATTTTTTGGTTCTCGTTTGCTCGCAATAGAACATTCAAGAAGACGATCTTCAGCACCTTCAGCTGTTTACAGAGTACGGCCGCTTGGCCTCGGAAGCTGGTACCCACGATTGCGCACCTTTCCAGAAGCTTCTGTTTCTTGTACGCGATTGGAGCTATCCGTATGACGCTCCTTATGGGCCTGAGGGTGGAAAGGAAATCCTTGAAAGGAGACTTGAAATCAGCGAGAAACAACATCCGGAGCTACAGCAACTTCGAAGACACATTCGGTCATGCTTCTCGTCGATAACCTGTTTCCTTTTGCCTCATCCCGGACTGAAGGTTGCCACTTCACCGCATTTCGATGGGCGGAACCGCGATATCGAAAAAGAGTTCAAAACGCAGCTTTCTGACTTGGTGCCGTCGTTGTTGGCGCCAAAAAATCTCGTCAAGAAACAGATCGATGGCAGAGATGTTACATGTCAGGAGCTGCTCGAGTATTTTCGCGCATACGTTAATGTGTTTGGCGGGAACGAACTGCCTGAACCGAAAACAATGTTGGAAGCGACCGCTGAAGCCAATAATCTCGCGGCGGTTGCCGTCGCTCGTGACTTTTATACACGAGAAATGGAGAAGCTGTGCGGAGGTGATCAGCCTTACGTTTCGCCGCGCGAACTTCAGACTCACCATGTACGCTTCAAGGATCTGGTTAGTAGTTGTGAACTACGCAACGCACTCATTGCAGTTATCATTTTAATTCGCATACATAAAAAACGGAGCTTGTGGTAGTACAAAAATGTGTATATATATTACAGCGCTGAAAAGCCATGGGCTTAGCTTATTACCTAAGCAGAACCTAACTGTACCTGGTGTCGTAGCAATTTTGTAACGAACAGCACTCCTTGTTTAAATCGTAAACAGGCTCGACACCAGTTCGAGAATACGCGAAAAATGGGTGGCAACGAATTCTGTCTTCGCTACCTGCACCGGCTACTGACAGAACTCGATGAAATGTTCGCGAACTTCCAAAAGCACAACGAGAGCAAGAACATTTTCCAGGCCGCGCGAACGCCAGCGTGCCTTTTTAGTGTTGTTATATTCTTTTACATCTCCTCAGGAATCTTCGCGTTGTTTGGAATTTATCCACTAGCAAATATATGCAATCTTTTCATGGGTGAGTGTTTTCGAGTTAAAGAGACCTTCCGACTGGTATCGTAAATGAAAGCTCCAATGAAACTTCTGATTGTGTATAATACTTATGATGTCGTGTACTTCGAACTTAAATATCTTCTAACATTAGAACGATCTTTAAGAACAGCTCGTTTGGTAACAAATTCGATGTAATTTTTCGATTTTTATATTCTTTGCAACCCTACCTTTTTGAAGGTCGTCGTATAATTGGTGTTCTATGATCATTTTCAAAAAAGTCAGCACTCTAACATTATATCGCGGTTTCTTTTCATTTCATTAGGACATTGCCATCTAATTTTACTTATCTGTCTAAGCATGATTGGACTACAAGTTCTTTTATTATTTGCTCATTATAAATATTTGGGCGTTTTATATTTTCCATAGGTTTGGTCCTGTTGGCCTTGGTAGGCTGGATTTACATCCAATACAGTGGCGAGATGCGCGAGATTGGGCACCAGATCGATATTGTGGCTAGTCAGCTCTGGACGCACGTAAGTATACTGTTCAAAAAATTGTTTAAAATTAAGATTTACTTATTCCATTGGATATTATGGTGTTGTCAACCGTAATAGATAATTATAGTGGAATTATCTATTTTATTTGTTATTATTATTGCGTTTATTAAGCTTATAAGGAAGAAAGCGGTTCATATATTTTTGCCTACACTAGCTTTACAGCAAAGACGTAATTTTTATCGATTCGTTCTTCGGGTATTACAGGTATTAAAACCTCTTTATAAGATGGCAACCCAGGATCGACTGGCGGTCAATCCCACGGCAAACTTGCCTTCAGATGATTCTAACGGAATGACCACAACACTAACATCCAGCTTCAAGAATACAGGTACACAGGAGACAACATACAGATATCGTCCCACTGCGAGGAAGGTCAACTAGTAAAACAGAAGTGAATAGAAATACGAGCGCACATAGTGAATGAAGAGACATAAACTAGGCACTGAAACGAGAGGGCGGCAGCAAGCAGAAATTAATGGAAACTAGCGACAGACCGACCACGATGATATTGGACAGTGAAATATTTGATCGCACATCCGACGCCGCGTGTCCGCGCTGATCATTTTTCAGTTCTTTTAAACAGCTACTCATTTTTCTCTGCCACACTTTTGTTTCAAGGCAGTTGGATAGATTATTGGTTGTTCGTAAAGTTTCGACAAACGAGAAAAATCTAAACAAAGAAAATGGACCACATGGAATTTCGCCGAATCTTTAGCTGGCGGTATCGCCGCTAACACTGACGAATGGTCTATTGAGTCGTTTTTACATGCATATCCAACAATATACTCGACAACAAGTACGTTTAAATTACGTGGAATAAACAAAAAAAACATGGGAATTAATTTGTTTCAGTTTTTTTTGTATCTTCAGTTGTATTGTTGAAGGTTATTGCAAGGAAGAAAACAAGCGAATGTTAAAGCGTCATTGCTGAGATGAAACTGGAAGGGGAATTGCAGCAGTTTTATTCATCCTTATCACACGATTAACGTTTTTTGGCGTTCTACCTTCTCTTACATGTAAACTATTCTAATGAGATGCGTGCATAAAAATATGCATAGATCACATTTTTACGTAAAAACATTTTCATTATTAACAAAGTATAACGTTCGTTATAATAATGAACACATATGTGACCTTTGAGGTTGTACATCTCCAGAGATACAGCATATGAAAAGAAATTGGAAAGGAGGTGTGGTCAGATATATAAGTGGTGGTTTGTCGTGACACATATCCTTTGAGGTGGCCTAAAAACGAAATACGGGCGCAATCCACACGATTTATGTGAATAATAAGAGTAACCTAATTCTAAACCTAAAGTGACAAAAATTCAACTCGTCTTTGCTGTCGTTTTTGTCAAGAGGCAGCGTTATACCACGACAGAAAAAGGCAGGTCGATACACGCCTTAGATGCTACAGTGCACGAGTTGACGTGCCACTTTGATATATACTCCTACAGCAATATAGTCTACCATATAGACCTGCAAAGCGCAATAGTAATACGTGTGCCGGAAATGTAAGAAAAGCAAGTTTGAAAAATAAGATAGATGCGAATACAACAAACAAGCACACAGATACTGCTAGCTGCGTAGCATGAAGCTGGAAGTTTTAGTGATGACAGAACTATGCTATTGATACATTGGTATATATA
>NW_019211455.1:14948511-15363220 GCF_002443255.2 Varroa destructor | reverse complement strand
TATATAAGCATACGGGACTGAATAAACATGGTCATGGGCAATGCAAGATGAACTATAGGACTATTCATGTGGCTTAGAAATGTAAGCAGTGAACGCGGCGTAGCATAAATGACACGAAACAATTTGACCTAAAGCCATATTTGAGTAAGGCAGTTCGCGTGTTCTTGGACCGGGTTTAATCGTTATGATTGCTTTCAGTATGCTCGCACACATATGTAAGTCAGTATGTTTTTCAACACTCCACTGACGTTCAACGTTGCAGTTTAATGGGTATAGAGAACAATCAATAAACTGGAAATATTTACAATGTAATTTAACTATTTCGAAACATGTTAGGAGGAAAACGTTCCAAAACGAATGTGACACTGAGGCTGGCAGTGTTCGATCGAAACTGCTATTCTGAGTCAGCTGAAGTTGGTGTTTCGAGAGATTGAAACTTCAATGAGATTAAAATCTGTTTTTGCTCTGTTCATGTTAGCAGCGTGTAATTAAGCAATTCGCGATTCATAAAGAATGTTTGGCATGGTTTTACGCAGTACTCATTGTTACCTAATAAATAACGGAAAATTATCACAAAAATATTACTAACACCGATAGCAATTAGTAATAACGACGCATGCTAAGTGAGAAAATAAAAAAGCATCGAGATTGCCTTGAAACTGACGAAAAGGTGTGAAAGGCAAATGTAGTGGTGATACGGTGATAAATGGGAAATTTCATAATCATTTTTCGAGCTCGTTCAAGAGACAGGCTTAATATACGGCAGAATACTGTACAGTATTCCGCCGCATTCTTTGTGCAAAGAGCAAAAAGAACATTCGATTGATTGATTGACTACAGTGATCGGAACTTTGAACAGCCGGATATACTCAGTACGGGATTTAAGCAGCTAATGAGATCTATGAGAATAACCGTTACGGACTATAAATAACGAGCGTTTTTGGTACCATATGGCACCCAGTTTGATAAATGGTCGGAACATATGCATGAAAAAAGGACAGATGAGTAAATCGATAAATGTGCATAACATATTTTTTTAAAGGACGAAATCTCCGGTTTTTTTTTATTAAAGTTTTAGCTGGGTAGAGGCGTGTCGCAATACGAGAAATCTGACGATAAATCAGAGGCACTGCATGACCACCTACGCGAATAGCTGTACATTACTATAATGACCATTCTAACTACGGGTGTTATCAATGCATAAGAATATACTAAAAAGCCATGAGATTATACAACTAATGAGGATGATTTTTCGGCAGATTTTCAATCGCGCGAAAGTTCACGTCCCTCGTCAACACCGAACGAACTGCCTGTAGAGCTATACATTTTGTCTTTCTTGAAAGCGCAGTTAGTCCTAACGAGGCTTTCCAGGCACGAATAATGGCTTTCGTGCAAATTGGGCAAATTTAGTTGTTGAGCTGTTAAAAAGAATTGGCGGCAATTCTGAAAGCTGGCGTTGTAGGCTGCTAGATGCAAGTGAGTGGAATTTCATTGTATAATAACTGTGTTTGCCTACGCGGCTATTTGATGTCGACAAACGAATTGTTAACGAAACTTTTCGTTGAGAAGTTCCGATGGAATACATAGTACTTTCTATTGATATGACGAACGAAAAGCGGCATCTCGTATCTTAATAAAGAGTAGTGAACATCCAACGATTGCTTACGAGCGCAATGAAAGAAAAATTGAGCAGTTAAGAACCTGAATTAAAAAAAAAATTAGGACTTTCAGCTCACTTAAGCTCACCTACGCGATCGTTGGCAGCTTTTACAAAGCGTTATTTGAGAATGCCTTACGGCGAATCTGCGAAGGGACAACCGGAGTAACCGTTAAATAAAGTATAATTTACAATGAACTGCACTACGTCGAATTTTGGCTTAGGTATCTGTTAGATACTGCGTGTTGGCAGTCCTGTGGCGTGTAATTGGACATTTACGAAAACGTTCTGCGGAATACGTTCACGTATACGCGCACTCTAGGCCGGACCTGCTAAGGCGCGTGGTACTAGGTGAACGTTTTAGGCTAGGTCCCTTGTTTCATTAATTGCCGATTGAATACGAGAGTGATGACGAATATTTGCAGCAATTCCAGCAAAGCCAAATGTTGAATAATTCTCCCCATTTTCACCCAAGATACCTATTGAAAATAAGTTATTTGTAGATAATTTGTTGACCATTTAACTTTGCATAACGCAATACATATAAAGATAGTTTGTCTCAAACGATTGTGAATAGTGATAGTGCCTTCCCTTAGAATCCACAGGTAGTTCAAGATTAAATCAATGCAAAGATCGGCAGAAAAATTCGCAGAAAGCTGAACGTATATATATATACATATATACACGTATACGCTACTTGTGTATGTACCCTACTCTTCTCGCTGTCGTGAATTCATATGACGACGGCAAAGTCAGCGACAGAAATAGCAGCAACAGCAGCTTTTGATTTGATTTCGTTTTCTTTCTACTTCTGATCTGTCTTGTACTTTTCACCACCACCACTGCTCTAGTTGCCGTCACTGTCGATGTTGTTGTGGGTATCAGCGTCGCCCTCGTAAACTCGTTAATAGGTCACGACGATTCGTTTTTCTTTGCAAATGATATGCCGGTTGAAATCGCTATTTCTGCTGCTGATGCCACTGCCGTAACGAAGGGGCTTGCTGCTGCTAATGTTGTTCCTGTTCGACGCTGGCATGTCCTGCCACCGCCGAAACTTTGCGGGTGAAAATAGATTGAACTGAATATGATTGGCCAGCGGCTGCGATGAGTGCCGATGCCACAGGTTACAAATGTCCATGCAAATCCCCACCAGCGACCGCAGCTACCGTTTCGGTCACCGCCAATCGGCAATTAGCTGTTGGCAGTCAGCCACACTGCCGTTCATCTTAACGTTTTCTTAATCGAATTGCCGCTGCTGGAGTCGCGCAACAACCACGTTTTCGAACGGGGTTGTGACTGACTGATCAGAGGGGACCTGGCGCGAAACCACGCCACGGGCCGAGTTCCAACGTTGTCTGTGCGTAGTAAAAAAAAAAAACGTATTGCTATCTATCTATACGAGCGAATGAACGAACGAACAACAACAACAGCAGCAGTAGTAACAATAACAACAACAAATCTCGGATTGTTCTGTAATACTGTCATTTTTGTCATCGGTCTCCATTTGATTATTCAGGATAACAAACGGATAGTCTCGCTTTTAGCATGCGATAAAAAAAAATTGCAATCGTTCTATTTAACGCTGTACCGCTGCAGCATGTTCGTACGGTATTAATCTGTATTTTTCTACCTATTGAATGCGTTTGCAAAATGAAAATGTAAAAGCCACTCGAAAAGACGACTGCTCTGATTGAAAATACAACCAGGCAGTCTTCATATGTATGTTACATATATTTTTGTTCTTTGTGTGGATGCCAATGCAGCTTACTTTAATGATACTAATGAAGGTTACGTTATTCGACGAATATAATCCGTTCTAAAAATGTTTATCGAGATCAACAGAAGAAAATACGAATTTCGTTTTTAGAGAGCACAAATAATGTTCGATTTTGAGATATCATCATATGGATACCGTTTTTACATGCAACAAGAATTATTTATGAGCCTTTGGTCTTTAGGGAACCGATTCAACGGCGCTCGTAGTTCCGAGTCTGCGGAGCGGATTTACCCTAAAAACGACTCGAGAACGAAGTCCAGAAGTTAATCAGAGTTATGAGATTATAATCGCAACCCAACCTCACAGTACAATGCGGTCATCACCAGCGTCAGCACAATAAGACAATGTAGTCTAGATAATTATGGTAGACAGACCTTCTGCGGCAGTTAACGCAGTCACTGTTATTATTTATTTTTATACGGTTATTGAACGTTAGAGAATCAAGACCAGTTTGCTGTTGCCCATGCGCCTCTGTGCCCGCGCACGTTCTTCTGCAGCAGCGTCTGTCGTGTTTCGCCCCTGTGGCTCTGTTCTAAATCCAGATACGGAAGAAGCGGGTTAGCGTGTCAATGGCGACCACTAGAATAGTGAATCATTTAGTAACAGTGGACGGGTTCCGTGAACTGATAGCGAATCTTAGGCAAACCTAGGCCATAGACCCATCCTCACGGTCTCGTTAGCGCATTTACTATTATTGCTATCCATAATGATTGTGGTATAATATTACTATACTACTATATAAAGCTCCACGTGCTAGATCTTGTATATATACCGGGATTGCTGCAGCTGGCAAAAAGCATGTAGGTTTGTCCACAAGTTTATCGTTTGTCATCGATCGATGAATCTGCAATTATAGGAGTCAATTAGCATGGAACTAATGACTGTTATATGTCTGTAGGAAAAAACTGTACACTCAGGAAAAGAGCCATTAGAAGAGGCTGACGTCTAACGGTTTGAAGAACAATGAGGTAGTAGTAGCAGTTCGACATTTTAGGTAAAGAGTCCGGTTTTATTTTCGTTGCTAATCGATACGCGATGTAATTTTGCTAAATATTCCACAATTCTAATCACCACCGAAGAATATCCTGGCGTCATGGACGCTAAAATGAATAACGGAGGCGGACGTTCTTCTAAAACGAGGTGGCCGTAAAGTACAGTTGGAGTCTTATCAGCGTGGTGACGAATAACTGTACATCTCGAGCACTGTGACTGCATCGTGATCTGCCGCAGACACCGATGGAAGTTGAACGGCAAGGATCGTCAACAGATACGCGCTACCGGAAATTGTGAACGTGAAAAACCCCAGCAAACTCTATCCTATAGGATGGTTTCGATTAGTTACCAGGCCAGACCAGACCATTCGCTCAATTAAATGCGTTAAATCCACTGGCGTCGTTTTCAGGACGACAGACAGTCACATAGCACTAGACCGTTCGATGGAGAGAAAGCGAAAAAGATACGACGGAATTGCGTGGACAATATTCTGACAACGTTTTTTTTTCTTTGTTTCGGAGATGATGTAATAACTTTTTCTTTTGGGCTTTTAGCGACGAGTCGTTTGCGCAGCGAATGCTGTCTGGGTCGATGTTGTCGAATATCTGCAGTGGCAGTCCTTAAGTCAATACTCGTATTTTAGTCTGTTGCGCGTCTTTACGTCTCGCAGAACGACCTACTTTATTTGTTACCAGGCGTGTCAGATATGAGCTGGAACCTTCGCTCTTTGTGCTCACATATGTAATTCCATATGATTTCACCTAAACAGCGTACCGGAGCAAGCGCTCCAGTATAATCATACCTTGCATCATCTAGTGATGAACATGCTGTCAGGACAAACTCTGAACATGAGAAAGCGTTAATCGATAATCCTCTATTTTACGGACATGAAATACGGATATGAAACAAGGCCAATAATTTAGCTACGCTTTAGAGGGGGGCCAGAATCTTGACAACACCAATTATTGTATTTCAACAAATACATATAAGTTGAGCAGTTATTGTGGTAGAAACAACATTAATATAAATTTTAAACAAATGATATTGTAGCCATGCTGGGAAATCGTTTTCACAGAACTGGCGGTAGACTGAGCATTTGTGAATGAGATTTAATAATGAAAAGTCAGCATTCTGCCGTTTTTTCAAAGGAAGAAGATGGTTACCTTGAACACACTGTTGTTGATAAAAACATATTTACTTATCAAATTTTAGGGACGAGTATATTTGAAATCGCTTTGCTTGCGGTGAGATAGCGACATCTATTCATCAAGAACTGTCCTTGCGATAGCACCATGGGTAACTTGTCTACATGCTAAAATAATGGACACGTAATAGTTTAGGTTACATAATGATATGTGCTGCAAACTACTCGTCTGAGGTAATGCCTTAAGCACAAAAAAAATCGTTTTTTGCATCGCCGTCGTATCGTGTGCTTAAAGGAATGCAATGGGGGTATGTATTATCGTCATCATCAAATAACCATACTGTATGCTATCTATAGCCGCACCGCGCACGTTTTCCAGGAATCCAAGATGTCATGCAGCATTAATTAGTAAAAAAAGTAGAGCAGGTATATGCATCAGCTTTCGCCTGAATCTGCTGGTTTCGCCACCGAAATCACGTTCTCTTTTGTTCGGCGCCATCTTCTCGAACGATCATTCTGCTGTGGGTGGCATAGACGAAACTCTGTCTTGTATATATGGCTATAGTGCGCTCGAGATGGGCTCTTTTGTTAGTAATAGTTGTACGACTTCTTTCTAGAACATACCGTACGCATTTCGCTCCACTCTAGATCTAGAGGCAAAACTCGTTTTTTGCTTTTTTTTCTGCATTTCCACTGTTTTCTCTACAAGTTCATAATACATACTTCGAAGATTTCTATATTTACCCAATTCATTGTTCATTCGCTGTTTGACTCAAAAGCTTCAGTTTAGAAGTTGATGACGGCAGTTCGTTCAAGGTCGTAAATTGTTGTCACTTTCCTTGTGGTTTTCAACTACCTAATCAATCAGCATGGAGTTGCATATATTTCGTGTACTAATAGGACATAGGTCGAGAATTATTTAAATTTTTAGATCTACCAAGTAGTTCCGGACAAGTTCTATATAATAACTTATGAACGTTGTCTTTATAAAATACTTTTTCCATCCCTGCTAGGATATATGTACATAGTGTGTATGCTCATACCGGAGTAAATTTTCTGGCGTTGCTTTTGTAAGAAAGTTCTTTCCGATCGGTGGCTCTAGTACGTCGAAGGATGTTATAGAACAGTTGTATCAGCGGCAGGTTGTTGTCGCAGCCAAGCACCGATTGCATTGATCGACTTGTGGACGGGTTACCTGACGCACAGACTCATACAGGCCCTTGCACTTACATCCAACTAAATACCATTAATCTCTTGCCGTCTTAATGACGACGCCGCTGAATTTTTGCCAGTGGTCCTCTCTTGTCGTCCGCAGCCCATGCATACGTTGTCGAAACGAAATGCTGATGTAACGGGTCATTTTGCAGCAAGTTCGTACATGTAGTTGTAACCTATGTGTTCAACTGTGCGTGCTCAGTTCCGCACTTGACTCGCAAGCGGCGACAGTCGCAATTCTGTTTGGTATTCGGACATGAATACCATTGCTACGGCTCTACCGCTGTTGCAACAGCTTTAACATTGTCGACGCTTTTCTTCCTGTTACTGCTGTTGTTATTGTAGTAAAGAGGCACGTTTAGGGCTCGCGCGACCCGCGTTTCTTCCTCAGGCGTATTGTCTTTCTCTCTCTATTTATTTTCTATTCGCCTATTTTCCAGGGCTAGCATCGTTTCATTTATTGCCGTGCGGCTGCCGTTGGTGGTAAACGTAAGGACTGTGTGTGTAAAGTGGCTGGCTGCTTAAAATGCCCGCGCGAGGTGGCCATTGCCACCGTCCATGCTGATCTTGTTCCTGTTATTCTTCCCGGAGGCGACACAGCTGGGTCATGCAGCTTTCGCAGTTGCTGCGGTTTGATGTTATCGTAGCTTTACAAAAATCGGCATGTGCCGACGGCACGATAGAAGTCAACGACATAGGTGAGCATCGGAAAGGATCGAAAGCGAGAACGCCAAGAAATCACGGGGACAGAACGCCAGTTGTCTTGTCGCTTGAAACAAGGGAATCCGCAGAGCTTACCGCTGTCTGCTGCTATCTGTTCCTGCAGCTTATGTGGCTCTCCCTGCTGTGTCGCGTTTTCCGATTTGCTCAATAATAGGCACGATATATTTATATACGTTTACGCCAATTCTGCAGGAACTTACTGTTGTTGCCTTTATGGCTGTGGACCCGCGCCCGCAACCGACCGCTTGCCGACTCATGTCTTGCCAGTCGCTTTGACCAACGTCGTCTTTATAGCGGTCGCCTGCTTTAGTCGACATACAGTAAATATTTAGCCGCATCGAGTTTCTCGTCTATCTTTGTTTTTTCCAGATCTACAGAAGCTGTCACTTGGGAGGGCGGAGCGTGAAAGATATAGAAACTCAGTGAAAGCAAAGGCAGGCGGAAGGAGAGCAGCTAACGACACAATGAAAGAACATTCTCTGGAAGGATTTGCTAGCAATAAGATAGTGAACCATTCTGTTCTCCTGACGCGCTTTGTCGGGCGCGCACACACACGTTCCTGCTGCAATGGCACCACGAACCCGATCACGTCAAGATCGTACTAGGAGCATTGATAGCCCTGGCAGCTGCAGCAATCATCGTATCATCATCGCCAAAACGCTGAAGCACCCCGTTTGGTGGCTCAGAAACATGTCTGATGTCGGTCGTTAGTTTATAACGTTATTCGGAACCGCCGCCGCACAGATACATCGCGTCGACACAAGGCAAGCTAGAGTAGCAGCAGACAACACCGTATACTTAGTTGCACACACATTATGCCGACCAATAAGCCGATATATGTTGCAAACAACGACAACGACGCACAAAAAGTGCAGGCGATAACGGAAGTGGTGTGGCGGCGATGGTGGTCCCGTAAGCTTGGGGATGACTGATTCCTTCTCGGTGGCTGGGCTCGTCGGCTGAATCCCTTGAGCTCTGGATACCTGAATGAATCCCTTCCTGTGTTCCAGTCCGTGGGAGCTAGTCACAAGACGCCGTCGACCAGCACCGGCAGCAAAAATGTGCTTAGCACCACAAACATTCTACCGTAAAGTATATACACATATTCTTCAGAATAGTAGTGAATAGCCGGTGAACAGTGTGTTCCGAATGGCGGCATCTGCTGTGCTCTGCCAGTAAGTGAGCTATATATTAGTGGCAAAGCAGCAGGGAACAACAACAAGCCTTCGAATATCATTTTAACTCATCGGCTGCAGGCACGGCGATGGCTACCTGCGATAACAAGCACCCCTAGCAGCTCTACTATTACTACAACTACAATGCTGATATTAATTATACTATATTGATACTATATATTCTTAGATGTTAAACGGACAGCCCACACACGATACGCTATTTTCATACTTTACTCTCATTGTTTGGGGAACGGCTAGGCAAATCCGGGACCGATTGCTGGTTAATCTCATTTCAAATCTTTGGACAGCAGGCGCACTAGAAGGAGACCAGACAGGTGAAATTCCTCAGTCCCGCGGTTATCCGTTAACTGTTGTGGCGATGGCAGCGCCAACAACGGGAAAGCGCCACCTCATTTCCCAACTTTTGTCGCTTCGTCTCGACTGACACGCCGGCGTCAACATGTCCTTCTTCTACAGATGGAACTGCATGCTAATGTTAGGACGGCTGCGCGGACTACGAACAGTGAGAAAAGTCAAGTTGAAGACAATTGTTTGACCAAAAGAAGAACAAAGTGCGAGCTGTCCATTGTTACAGAAGTTTTTCTACTAGTTTGACTACTTAATTTTTTAATATGTATCTCCCATATAGATATATAATGGATTACGTAGATGAAAAAAAGTACTTCGCAAACTTACGAGGATTAGTTTCTTGTGAAGAAGTATCTTTTGCCTTTGCCCATAGATAATGCTAATAAAATAGCAAAGTTTGACCTTGGTTTTCTGAGAGCATGTTAAAGCAACGGCATATGTTCACGAACCAACACCTCATAACGCATCACTATTAAGCAAGCAAAGAGGGGCAGGGGCTTCAGAAGCAAAGGCAATCGAAGACGAAAAAGACTTTAAATAGATTTGGATTAAGCAAAAATGTGTATTTTAGCTTCAACATATGAGAATCTGCTAAATGGTGCATGTTGCTAAACGTTGGCCCATATTCCGCCTCAAGAGGTTATAGCGTCTAAGCTGTGTGTGACATTTTGCTGTTTAACTACATTTGAATTGAATTATAATAAAAGAATATATAATAAATATTATTAAAAAGGAACTATATTTCATTATAATCGGAGACGATCAGCGTCACCTCGATGTTATAGTTTTCCATATGCTATATATAACTTTGACTCGACTGCTCATCGATCGACTTCTTGTGATTCTTGTGGCAATTCGTTCATTGTAAATTATATATCCACTTCTTTTAACTGTAGAATAGGCCATAATAGGTTAAAGTAACAATAAGTTCCTATTCTTCATCTTGTATAGGACGACTTTAGAGATATATTATCGCTAGAGACGTCTACCCTGTTCATATCTTTTCGACTCTATAAAATGACAGCTATATTTGTTTTTTAATAATGTGCTCTGTACTGTTCTAATAGTTAGCGATACTTAAGCGATGGATTACCACACGAATGTTGTATAATGTATAGATGGGACAAGGTGACTACTTCAGTACCAACATATCTCATTTCTTCAGGCTTCGCTCAACGTCTGCCACTTATTTGCTATTTTTCGTGACATTTTCTACTAAAAGGCAACTTTCTCTCACAGACTATTCCCAGCGTACTGGTAGAGGTTTAAGAGTTTCGGGCAATCCTGGAATGTAATCTTTTCATGTGGTCTGGCCATTTAGGCTCAGGAAGAATCGCCATCCACAATTAGTAAAAGTTAACGCTAGGATTAACAAGACTTTCGTTAAGCCCCGTCGCGGAATCCCTGAGTGAGCACCATCTAAGTGAAGTTAATAAAGCAGATGATAATAAACATGACACTAGTTGGACATTAAAGACGAAACTATTGTTATTTCTCGTGGACGTAATATTTTCTCTGACTACGAAAACAGCTCTAGAACGTCGCTATCGTTAAAAAGTGCGGCTGTGTTGTTAGCGGTGTTACATAGCGAGCAGCGTGTAGAATCAGAAACTCATCCGGTCTACTGATTACGCACTCGCCGTGACTCTGGCTAGTTTTTCTTTAGCGATATAAAGCTACTTACACTCTGAGTCCTGAAGCCCTGATGAACAAGTTCGGTCAAGATCATCTGATCTTACATTGGGCCTCGAGACAAGAAAACTTCAACGTCTTCAGCTTTCTAATCTTTAAGGCTTGGCTTAACGTTGAGCTAAACGAAGCTCGTCTTTTTTTTTTCTATTTTTCCGACAGCCACTAGTGGATTGTTTGTGGCGATCGTTTGCCCACAGAAACAAAATCATAATCTTGTCAGGCAGGTAGACGCAGCAAGGCCTTTGGTGGTCTTTTCTGTAATAGTAACATATAATACGACCGGATAACTATCTCTAGCCATTCTACAAGTTATGTTGAAAACATGCTTAGTCATGTGCGGGACGAACGTCGATCTGGTTCACTCGGAACAGAAAAACTTACAATTACTGCGGACAGTTGAAGTTAGTTGAATGATATTTATATAACTGATACACATTTTTTCTATTGCGTATTCGATTTTTTTGTGATCATTAATGCTTTCCTGCACGTTCCGATCGCGCTATACACCATAGGCCAGGCCACGGATAGGCCGCATACGACGACTAGTTTTTCGCTAGATTCGTTAGATTTGATCGCATCGGCACGTTAAGCCATCGTCATGGCACAGTCTTGCGATCTTGCAGCCGCTATAGGTTTCGATTATGTAGACGATCACTATTTTATAGTTTACTTAATGAACTCATGAGGTGTATGCGTTCAGTCACTGTCTCATAGATACGTCGACAATAAAACACTGGTTGACCATTAGAGGACGGCACCGACGGCTTGCTGGTTCTAGCTAGCTGATTTTGTTATCCACGAAAAAACGCCATCGACAGTAACAAATCTGTATCGAAAATGGACACGCTTGTGGGTACCGACTGATGCTATTTTTTTTACGTACATTGTTTGTTCGCGGATTATGCTCACACTTCCGGTGTATTGTGATCATACGGTGGCTGATAATTACGTTTGGAGTTTTAACGTCAAGCATGTGGATCATATGCGCGAATTTTAGGTTTCCTTTTCGAAATAAAAGCGATTTATCTGAGTATATATATATATATATATATATATATATATATATGTATCTGTTAGAATAATAAACGTTAAGCTGAAATCTAGGAAAAGTCACACTACATAATCGCGCCTATGTTGGGCTTTTCGTTGCAGTAACCAATGTAAAATAATACCTGCAGGAACTGGCCCAGACAAACGGATCAGGTTATCCAGTAGACACTTCAAAAAGAACTACAGAAGAATTATATCAGCGAGCTTACTAAAATCAGTGCTGCTATGACATCACTTCGGCTGTGGAGTGAAAGTTAGCGAAAAATATTCATTGTGTTAATAGATACATACTTAATCATGAACGTGAAAAACGTTTTCTGTCATAAATTTTCTGACAGACTTAATTGAGCGCATTGAATTTATGTAGAGAGCAAATCGTATAATTACTTAATTCATTCTTGAACTCTAGGAGTATTCTCGGACTGTCGCTGAACTCGAGAATCAAAGGGTTAGATTTATATTCATTCGGTTCACTTGAACCCAATTTAGACCCAGCCAAGCACGTCTTCCATAATTTATTTTACAATGAAACAGAAGAAGAGTATTCTTCTATTATCAAAAAAAAAGCCGCTATATATCTTTGTCGCATTCTCCTTTAATGTGCCGAGACAAAATTTTTAAGTCAATTAAGGGTTAAACTTTTCTGAATTTCGCTCTGCATTGACGAAACGAAGATGCTTCGGAGCAACTTTTAGTGCAGACTTCGACTGACTCTCTGTTACACATACACGCGTTCATTTCCACAAGCTGATGTGATAATGTGAGGTAAGTTAATTGGTCGAATGAGCTCATTAAACTAAAAAACTATCTATATAACCCAACTTCAAATCTTAGCTCAACTAGCATATTTAACCCTCTGCATAATGGCAAGATATTGATTTATCGTTCACACCTGTGCACCTCGGTACCTTAACGCTAAGAACTGAAGCACTGTGAAAAAAGTTATGCTAATATCTATCGATTTCAAAAGCGTTACTTATATTGCTAGATATTAGGCACAACATTGGTAAGTTGCTGGAAGTTTTGACTCCGCATCTTCCGAGGATTGAAAGTTCCTAGATTACATTTAATCAGATTAGGCATTTAATCAAAATAATAGTTTCATGCATTTATACATTCTTTTACTTCATAAATAATATTGAGAAATTTCAGGTGACAATTAGAACGTCGAAACAGTCCCTGTGGAGAGCCTTATAGACAGGACATTCTTACCTTCGACCTTAGAAACGTTTAAATGAAACGCATCGTTGTCGGTTTGTTCGGTCGGTTTTATTCAATGAACTAACTGATCTTGTTATTAGAAACGCCTAGATGTTTACTGGCATACGTATTCACGCATCATGTCTCGCCCTTTTCACGAAGCGATTGCAGGTACTGTGCTCTTCAATAAATTGTAGTTTTTTGTCTTAGTGATTAGCTAGTTCGGTTGAGGTGCAGGGTAAACACCCTCCGTGATAGAATGGTAGTGAGGCTGAGGGACAATCGATCTGGCGAAATAGCGATAATGATTCTTTTTTTGCCAGTTAGTTCTTTTTTAGTGCATCATTGTGACAAAGCACGTTTCTTCTTGCCCTCTCAGATCCTATTTGACTCTGACAAAAATAGGCCTGGCCATAGAGAACTTGTATTCGAAGTTATGTCCAAAGGTTTTTCTGGTTACATTTACTCGGTATTGATTAATAATAGGTTTAGAGGGACGCTGCTGCGAGCAGACACAAGCTGAAACAATATGGAATTAACACAACGTTTTAAGGGACACTGCATACTTCAGTCTATATTGACTGAACGAAGACCTGGTTGGGTATTTGGCTATCGAAATGCGCCAATAGGCTAAACCAACCCTTGATCACTTAACGTGCGTCTCTAACGTATAAATGGATGATAAATTGATGCATTGTGGACTTTCGGAGCTTACGTGGCGGTAACGACACCGCAAGAATCATACGGTTATGCTTTGCCGTTCAGACGATATACTGCAGATACAACTGTAATGCTAGAAGATATCTTACGGTAGATATCCTGTAGCAGATGGCCAACGAAGTGTTATAAAAATGTTAGTGTTGCATTCAATGCATCTTTTATATGATACCATAGCTCTGAGTATTAACAGCCAGCTCCTTGTCGAAAAACGAAAGTGCCTTACAACTGCACGCCTTCCTATTTCATTCTTTGATCAAGCGTGAACCTTCATACGGACCTCCTTGTAACAGCCGTAGTGCTTAGCAATTAGTCGTATACACGTACGCTCGAATACCGATATGGGCACATATCAACATCGACAAATTGCGACCCCCTGTCCATCGAACATCGTCGTGTGTCCGTGCGGTGATCGTACTTCATTTTTGAGATACCCCGCGGGACGAAACGAAGTGTTTTTTTTTCTTTTAGTTCACGCACGGTAGATGCGACGACAGCAAGAATGGCACCAAGGCAACATGAATGCCTGGTGCTTTTTTCCCGTGGGACAGCATGTAGTCGCGCTGTCTGCCGCACCATCCTTGCATACGCACGATAGAGCATGGAGTAACGATCGGCGCTAGTCTAGCCAAAGAACCGGACCGTTCCATCTAGGACCAGTCGTTCCTCGATAATCGGAACGGTGGCGGCGCGCCGTCTCAAGGATCATTTGTATACATGCCTTAAGCACTTTTGCGCCAGTTGTGAATTAAACGTTGTAAGTGCACACGGACGCTGGTGCAGGTTGTAAGCCGCTGCTGAAGATGCTCCGTTTGGCGTGCTATGCGCGAGTAACTACTACGTCTGCGATGCGCTACAACAGAGAATAGGCGACCAGCGTTGAGCCGTAGGGACACCGTAACTGTCTCATGAAAACATGCATACCCATCGATATTCGATCATGTTAAGGAATAGCACCAACGGGATTGGTCGTCGCTGAATCACCATCGGCTCGGCTTGATCCAGTGGCGTGCATGTGCGTTATACATGAATCTTCTTAGAATACTGACGAATATATAATTGAAGTTTGGGTCTTATCGTCAGAAGTCGCGGTTTTTCTTACCAGATTAATTGAAGCTTTAATTAACGTGAAGAAAGCAAAAACGAAAGCAGGGACGTGTCCAACATCGACTGAGTCACCTGAAACTCCTCCAGCGTATTTCTTGCTCATCCGATTCGCGTTTAGAATATTCCATATATTAGTTATTATTGCAGACATTGCATTTCAGATATATATAAACGCTATGCTACTATAACATAGTATTTTAGGAATATAGGCAAAGCGTTAGGTATCTCATTTACAAGTCGGTTGCACAGCTAAATCAGCTTTTCATTGGAATAACTTGTGCACTTTTTGCTACTTTAATAAGTGTCAAATAGAAAGTCCAATTGCTTTTGGCTCACTATATATACATCGTTACGTTCCCGCTGGGTTTTAGTCTCGAGCCCGACCGAGTCTCGTGCCACGTGCGCATCATGTTATGTTTTCTAGCTACGTAGTCATTTACTGCTATCGCTGTCGTTGGTGGCCGCCACTAGACAGTGTCAAGGCCTTTGGCGCGAGTCGACCCGACAAACGTGGCTGCACTGACGTGCTATTTCGGCATGAACGCGCAATGACCACTAGACAAGATGAGAGTGGCGTAGCCTGATCCTGATTTTGTTGGTCATGGTGCTTTCGTTATCGCTACTACTGTTGCTTTTGCCGAAGATCCTGATCGCTGAAACGCTGACCATGACGACGGTGATACGGTTTTGTCTCTTTCCAGGGAACGCGAAGCGGCCAGTTGAACGAGCAAACAAGCGCTATATGTGCATCGCAGGCCTGTGGGTTGTCGCACGGACTTCTTTTTCGCTTCTCCTTCTACCGTTCACCCGTTCGGTGTGGCCATCTGCTACGGCGGGAAGCGTAACCTCTTCCAGAAAGGGTTTGCTTCCTGCTTGCTCCGGCGGCAGGCGTTCGTCGTCGACGGAATGAGAACGGGTTGGGGTACTGTGTGCGACATCTTCACAGGCGGCGGCGGCGGCGACGAGTCAACGTCGACTCATTTCATTACTTTTGGCGCATGTGCTTATTTCGGTTGCACACCCAATCAGCGGAACCCATCGTCGTTCATCTGAGTGCTTATCATCAATAGTTTTTCACGTTCGACCCAGTGAAGGAGTGCTGGTGCCGGCGAACTCGCCTAAACCGCTAGTGAACTTTACGACGCGAGCGGCAACAAGCAAAGTTAGCCATAGTAATTTCGACTTCCAGCAGCGACACGATCATCTACTTAACAGCTTGTCACAAACTAAATAACTCCAACGACAGCACTGAGGCGTCGGCAGTTAGGTAAGTTTGTCTACGTATACGCAACGATCACCAAGGAATAAGTTACACAGTGAAGCAGTTTAACGGTCTTGTACGTCATTTTCTGAGACATCCTGTGTGCACACGTCTCTTTCCTTTTGAAAAGTAATAGTGGTAATAACAACAACTTGATTAACTCAGTAGTAGCAGTTCACTTTCGGTTCTCGTCGCCCAATGGACCATGCGTTAGGTCATGGACTCGATCGTTTTTTTCCGAGTAGCCCGTCAAAGCCCTGAGCTCTTTGCTAATTGGACTGAATCAGTCGCTTGCTGTAGGGGCAATTTACGGTGGCCCCACCGGCGACACGCCGACCAGCTATATCGCGTGGACTTGTCGCATCTACCTTTTTTCCTAAAAACCCTACTATAGTGCGGAAAATGCTTTGTGTTGAATTTTTTTCTGTGTACTTAAGAACACCTGTACAACACCTTTTTTTTTATTGAAAATTGCGTGTCATTATATTTGACTAGTACCTGCCTAATTTTAGCGTTTGAGAGTAGAATATCTACACTCGACCGATCAAGACAGACTTTTCACTTACATGTCACTTGTAGTATAGCTTATAACTCGCATCGGGTCTACAATATATTTGATTTCAAAAATGTTCTATAGATTATCGAATCACTCGCGCCTTACCTAGATGTGCAATTTACATGGCTAAATAACAATTAATATTTAAGGACAATGCTTCCCCAGTTGGCGAAGTGGTAATGTATGTGTTTACTAAAGGGCGCAAAGGGAGAAGGTCCATATTCGAAACTCGGCGTGGGCACGTTTCATTTTGTGCTGAGGCCCACTGTCCAGAGCGATGTAGGACCCGAAACACTTGAGAACAGTACTCAATTTCACTCAGTTATCATGTTCTCTCGTTATGCTTTCTTTCTCGCCCCCTCTCTCTCTCTCTCTCTCTCTCCCTGTTTCTTGCTCTCTTTCTCTCTTATTCGCTCCCTAAGATTTGAAAAAAATTGAAAGCGTATGAGCACTTCAGTAGTCTCCATTGGGGTAGATCCATGATCTTTGCGTCTTTGTACAGTCCCTCTTACCCCTCCTTTCTCTATATCTCTCTCCGTTTCTTGTCATTGTTGTCTCTTCGTATACTTTTGGACGGAAACAACATACTAGCACTCGTTTGTATCATTTTTTTCCCCCCCCCCCCCCCCCCCCGCGTTCCCTCAAAGAGTTCGGCTGGCTCGGTGACGGTAAAATCTGTCGAGTCTTGATTTCGACTTGGCCCTTTCCTAAACTGACCCACATCATTCGATAGCAGTAATGCTAGTCGTAGTAGCAATGCTAGTCGATGCCAACGCTGCGGCAGCTAGATCCCGGCAGCGTTTCGTGTCGACAACTGCGATGAGTCTGGCCGGCCGGCCGGCTGACTGACTGGGTTACTGACTTATGTGAAGAAGCGCTTGGTAGAACCCGGCGTCAGCAGTGGGCCGCAGCGCGCAGCCCTACTCGGCTTGGAGCATTGGTACAGGAGGGAGAGAGAGAAAGGAGTCTGGGAGGAGCATCTGAAGTCACCGCGACACACGGCAGCACGGTACGGCTCAGTAGCAGCGGTGATGGTAGCAGCAGCAGCGGCGGCGACAGCTTTTTGGCGTTTTTGGTGCTCCGGGCGTTCGTTCTTTCGCCGGTTCTTTGGCTGATGTGTCTGTCTGTCTGTGAGTCCGTATCTCGCGTATCTTCGCGGCTCAACTGGGCGCTCATTCGGGCTCACAACCAAAGCGGCCCTCGGCCACGAAGCATTCACATCAATAGTAGCGTAGACTGCTACCGGTCGATAGTCGTTCTTGTTGCCGTACAACGCTCAAGGATAGGAGGACAGACGGAGAAACCGGAGAGACACGTCGTTGCAATTTCCATCAAGGTGTGGCGCTATAGTAGAGATAGATTGCCTTTGGTGACAGGTACTCGTGCTCTTTGCCACCTTCCGGCGACCTCGAAATCCGCGAGGACCTGTACAGCTAGATATAAGCCCAGCGTGTATGTGCCCACCGCAATAAGAATCGTTATTTGACGAATATTGGCTTAACACCGCATATCAAAGATCTGCTATTTCAACATCAGCTTTTAGGCGTTCCTCTGAAAGGGGCACTTTGATTAGCTCAGTTAGAGTGACTCAAGTGCCGCCCCGTGAACCACGATCGAGATCAGTCACTCTACTGAGATATTTCCTGTTAGGTGCCGCTTGTTGAAGTAGTCACCGACATGTGTATTATCATTATTCTCTGTCGAAGCTCAGCGCTCATCGATGCGTTGCCGGTTTTTGTTGTACGTTCTCCTTGTCCTGTTGATTGCAGATCGTCGCCTACTGCTGCTGAGGATGAAGGTGCTCGTGTGCTGCTTGCTAGCGGTTGCTTCGGCGGCTGCCGCAGCCTCATCGACAGCTTCCGGTCAGGCGGTATCATCGCAAGGATCGTCATCGACCGGGGGCTCCGCTTCGAGCCCCAACGCCGGTGCCAGCTCCTCGGGACCTTCACAGGTAGCCAACAAACGTGGAGATACCGTTGCAGACTTCGCGACCTCTGCCTCGCAGCAGCAACCCGTCTATTCACCGAGTATTTCGAGTCTGTCGTCGCAGCAGCAAAACAATGTTGTCCATTCCCAGAGCCCGTGAGTAGTCGATAACATTTAGAGTTACATGATTGGTATCTATTGCTGTGATTTCTTAGCGAGTTGCTGTTTATTTCTGGGGTGTATAAGCAGCAATATTGGTGTTCATGATCGAAATGTTATGTAGCCTGCAAAGAGCTTAATATACGAAATGCACGTTTCTACAGTCCGAGTGCGAACCCTTCTGACTCGTGCGCCGGGTTATTTCATGTGCAGAATCACGTAGAGGTTAATCTATATAGAACGTTTTCGACACTGAGGATGTTAGCGCATAGAAATAACACTGATTTAATCGTAGCTACCGTCAATACGTTACTAGAAAGTCGTTATTTTTTTTTATTTGTTTTTCCACTAGTAGCCGTCTAATCAGTAATTGCTAACTAATATGGCATTTATGTCACTGTTCAACCGGTGTCGTACGACAGTGTGAGTCGGATGTAATCAGTGTACGATTGTCTTACTTTGTTAAGCGACCCCCTTCTTCGTGAAGAGCTCGTCGGATCGTTAAAGCTACAATGTCAAAAACGTAATCAAAAATGTGCTTGCAAAACCTGATAGATATCTTCCCAAGGTTCGGTTTTAGAGCCTGGCTTACTTACTGCCCACTGCCGTTTGTTTAGATTAGGGCTTCTGCGTTATCGAAACCATTTATAGTTATCACGCGATAAGCTTGGATATTGGCTTTTTGCCAAATCCGATTCGTTGACTAAGAACTCATGCTTTGCTTTTACTGTTTTCACTGCGTCTTCTGTCCATTGCTGACAGCAAGCATCGGATCGTCGGTACATTTGAGTTAACCGACGTCCAGTCGCCAGCGACTGCTAGCTAATCCCGGAGGCGCCTCTAACTGCGTGTTACGAGGGGCACCTCGACCCACGGCTATTCCTTTCCTGCCAGGTACCAACCCACTCGGATGGCACAACTCGGTTCGGCCCCTGAAGGCTTGGAGCGGCCCCTGAAGGCTTGGAGCGGCCCCCCACGGGTCAACCACCTCGACATTCTCGTGTTGTGTTTTTTCTTACTGTCAGCATCGGTGTTATTAATGAACGCGAAAAGCAAGCAAGCAACTGTCTAACGGCGGCTTGGACAATCCGCTCGCTAGGCTGAGCCTTAACGGCGGAGGAGCTCATAAGGTGTTCGTCAGTCATCCCTGGTTTTATCCGGTTTGACAAGCGGTTCGCGATTACAGACCAACGCTGGGTTGGATTGTGAGACCGAGGTCCGTGAGGGAAGTCTCGACAGCATCAATTTTTTCATGATAGCTTGCGAATAATCGTTGAATAATAAGAACATCTTTAACATGGAGAAGTTATCCAGTGAAGCGATTTCGCTTCATCGAGCTTTCGTTGATCTTCCCTGCTTCGTGTACCCCTTAAGAATTGAATGCCCGCATCGGTGTCAACATGGGCAAAGAATAATGGTCAACTACAAAATATCTCAGGGAGAGAGAAAACAGAAATCTGGGCATCGATTTTAACACTGTCAAGAACAAAGCGGATGAGCAAGATGCTACACGTACCACGCTGTCACAGTGAAGCTGCTGTAGCAGAACCCATTTCCGAAATCACCGATCGCCTTGCCACTTTTCCTATCGAAGAAATCCATTCATTCTATCGCTTTTCCTTACCTCACTTCATACTGTCGACCGTGTAGTTCTCTTGGGTGCGGATTCGTGACCTCGTCCAATTGCGTTCGCCTGTCTGTGTTGATTCGCAGTCGCCGCTTGATTGTCGTAGTAGCATAGCTGTCCTCGTCCGAACTTCAGTACATTACGCAGCCAGTTTTCCTGTTGCTTTTGCACGTAACATAACATCGCCATCATGAAACGTTCTGTCTAGCCAGCCTCCTTGTTACTATATCCCTGTCGCCTTGGGTCTTCAAAGGAAGTGCCGCTGTTTCTTTCAGTTGACGTGTAGCCAACACGGCTGGACCATGTCGGCTATTACGTTGCAGGGCCAGAAAGTAACGGGTTATCCACGGCCGCGACGATCCTACTAACGGCCTCCTGTACGGTCACTGCCATCGGTGACGAATCTAGCTGGTCTTCGTTAGCCAACCTCCTATCTTTCGGCTCTTCGACCTTTCGATGAATCGCGATGGATATCATCCCGTCGTCCGGGGAATGAACTTAGCCACCGTTGCCGCTTGTTCTTCCACACGCTTCCTTCCGTTTTGCGCTGCAGGTTCGCCTCTTTAGTATTTGGGCTCTCCCTGCGCGTCTTCAGCAAGACTCATTCTTCCACGAATCTTCGATTTGTGTCTGTAATGTATCGCTTGTTCGGAGAGGCGACATTAGTCCGCCCATATCTTGTCGTCGTACCGTAGCCATATCGCAGTAGCGACAGTCTTCTCTCAGCAGTGGAACCAGCAGGTACCCCGCGTTACGCCACGGTCAACGACGTCAGTATTATGGGTTGTTTGCCTTCTTTCAGAGCTCGTTGCTTGCTTGTCAAGCAGCTACCCGTTAGTGGCTCGACAGAGCTTCTCGTTCCATTTGCCTGCCCCGCTATTTACTTGCTTTCCTTGTGTCTGCACCATCCCGGGTCGGCGCGTTTTAATTACGGGCATGTACTTTCAAAACGGACGTAGACGCTGCGATAACTGTGCCATCCTCGGCAGGCTACCGGCGAACGGTTCTCGTCCATTCCCGCCATTCTAGCCTACCCTCTACGGTGATTGACTATACAGTCAGTAATCGACGATGGCGGTAGAGGGGATGGCGCTGACGGAGGCAGTGGACGACTAAGAAAGAAGCACAACGCTGATTTGCACCGGAACGAGATGCGACATGATGTTCGTATTGGAAAAATCTAGATTCAGGAACATATTCAAGCAGATTAGCAACTTCATCACTTGGAGGTAAAGGACGGACCATTAGACAAACGCCATCGAGTGACTTTTGCATTCATCATATTGGCTGGTCGTGCAGATAGATCATCGATTGATTCTACATTCTGCACGGACAAGTTATACAGGACTCGTTTTTCTGCGTGAACTAAGTATTTATTTACATGCGCGGATGTCCTAAACAAGTTCACTCTTGCTCAAGCGATGTACACTCAGCTGGTGTCTAGCTTGTGCTTGTCAATATTGGGATTAGCAGAACATTCGCGCGTCGATCGAGAAGCTGTAAAGGATGAGTCTCATGATGCTGATGACGCTGAAATGGGCGAATCTAGCCCATGCCTGGCGTTTCTTAGGCCGAATTATTGTGAAACTACTCGAACGGCCTGCATTAATTGGTTATCATAGGAATATTATTATAACGCTACCCCAAGCTATCTCTATGTTTAGAGTTTTACGTTCGGTATCGCCATTAGACATTCCGTCAGACGGCTGGCTCCCAGCGCGAAACAAAGTCTCTCCATGTCCGGGTTTGAACCTAGACCACAACGTACTGTTCCCTCGTGATAGCTTACGGGGTAACATGTTTGTCTGCCAATCTTTGGGGCACATTATGCTCTAGGTTCGAACCCAGGTATAGACAGACTTTATTTCGTGTTGGGAGTCAGCCGTTTGATATAATGAATAACGGACATACCGGACGTAAAGCTCGAAACATAAAGATTGCCCTTAGCTATCTATCATAGACAGACTTTCCGGCGTCGTTGGCAGGATTGTTAGCCATCGATTGCTATCATCGCTAAACCATAACCACTACTTAAATGGCCGATAAAGCAATCACAGTTGATATACGTAATAAGACATTTGGCTATTAACGAGCTAGCTATAGAATACGTGGTAGCCAGCCATCATTACGTAGTCGAAACGCTAATTTCAACTGAGACGGCGCAGGTAGTGACGGAAGAACTTCCGTCTCGCTGCTATTTGGCAATGGTCGAGCGGGCGTCTGTGGCTTTCGGGCCCTTCTCGACCTCTTTCCCTTTCGCATTGTGTCTATTTTTTTTCGTTTTTTTATTCGTACAGCATTTTCTCGCCGTTTTGCCTTTCTCTTTGCGAGTGAAAGTTTCTTGTTATCTGGTAGCGGTTAAATGTGGACCGTTGGGGGGTCTGCTGACTTCTGGTGGGCCTTTACCGAGCCACCGCTGCTAACACCAGTCCACCCACGACCGCCATCGGGACGCGGTGCCCTATCAGCAGCAAAATTTCGATATCCGGTCAAAAAACTCTAACGATTCTCATTTTTTATTGTTTTTATTTTCGTTTTCGATTTACTTCTGTCTTTTACCGCCTATCCTAGGGGTTTAACGACGTTTGGGGTGCAAGGGTACACTCTGTGTGACTATGCTCTATTCGGATTGTCAGTAGCGCCTGCTATGTTAGTGTCTATATGCGATGAATCCATGGGTCAACGAGACGCTCCGTAAGCGTCGTGCAGTTGGCAGTAATTGTGTGCACCATAACAATCTAGATGTAGCCATCTATAGCAAATGTAGGTAAAGCCGCACGTTTCGAGGCGAGCCGTTGCCTGGTGGAACCAAGCATCAACGGCAACCGACACTAACGGGGTATGCTGATGGTTGTGACGATGGCAACGGGGGCGCTGGCGTTTCCCACTCAAACATCGAGAGCTTAAATGCCAAGCTACTTTCGGCATAAGTCCCGTAGACGAGTAAACGGGAGACGCAGCTAGACTCACTAGTATCCTGATACATCTAGAAGGGGTTCCCTATGCAATCTTTATTTTTAGTAGTAGGCCGTGTTTCTTCATTTTAAAGTCTCTTTTATTTTGAAATATTTGATCGCTACTCAACATCGTCTCCACTTCTGAAGACTGCCGTAGTGGCTACTACCGGCGTAACAGTAGCTTCGTTGCCAACTTTCTTCACGTGTTTTTCCCTTCACCTACAAAATTTCCACCCAGCTTATTTGCAGCACCGGTGCGTCGGTGCTGCCACTAATAGCGACCTAGCGAATTTCTTTCGACCCAGAAAAATAAAAGAAAGCGGGGTGCCATCATCTTTAACGGCGGCAACCACCGTCGATGTACTAACAACTGTGATGTGCGTGCGCAACAGCTATAGCGAGGTCCAGAGAATCATCCCCCAGTGACAACTGCGGCAGTCGCGTTTATCTAGAACGGGCAGACGCGATATAGCTTGAATGCTCCATCAATGGAATGAATCATTCGATAGATGACAGTTAGTAAGAAGTGTTACTCCCTTACTGTTATTTCTATCACTGCTGCAAGTTTTCCAGTTATTATTTCGGTTTTTGCGGTAAGTCCTTTCCGTCTATTCACAGATTTGTTCGTGACGGCCGTAGCATACTGCTCAAACAGAGTAACAGCTATTGCAGCGACAGGAAATTCAAGTATGAGACGACAATTATCCATCATCATCATTTCTATGAAAATTTCTTAATAGTGACACGGGTAAACAATTAGTAAAGCTCTGCGGAGAGACAGAAATTGCTCGGCCAAATCGCCAAATCGATTTTCGTAGGGTTTACGTATTGCGTCATGTGGTGACTGTTTATAGTGAAGTATTTTCTCGCTTACCGTAATCGTTTGTCTATTCATAGTAGCGAGACCGTACGGAGCGATATTGTTGCTTCCGGATCACGTTAATGCTACCGTATACGCTCATGAATCATATCGGTTGGCGAAAGGTCTTCCCCATTTATTCGAAGAACAGGTTTCCTTATTTACGGAGTTGTCGCCTATTTATGTCCAATCAAAAATAATTCAGAAAGATACATAATTCACTGGGTTTCATGCGAATACGACTAGATACGTGTAGACGGTTATATAATTATAACCCCAGTCAATTGATTATCTCTTGCGCTGTAATTGTAGTTCACGCATCGTTTATCGCTACTGTTTGTATGGACCCGCTGTACTCATGAAATCCCTGATTTGCAGGGTGCAAAAGGAAAGTGTGATAAAAAATTGCCTCGAATGCAATAGTTCCCCCGCCAGCAAAAGTGGAAAACGGCCCCAGAAGCCGATACGAATATTGACAATTGCCATCGTTGAAGCTTAAACGTCACATACTGATTTGTAGCGTATAACATACTGTGAATGTATGTGACAGGCGGACGATTCCCTGTCGTCAAGCCGCTGAAATGATCCCGATTTCTAATTTGATATAGTTTTTTTTTGGGAACATTTTTTTTTTTGCTCTGTTTCTATTACCCGAATGGGTTAGTGATCGTTGAGTTGTTGATTATGGACGATGATAGACTACTTTGCTTATCACGTTAGGCAACAACACAGATAAGAAAAGCGGAAAAAAAGATGACGATACTTCCATTTATGACAGATCAAAATATCGATACGTGACGAGTCTGACGGCAAGCGAGCCCATACGGCAACCACTGGCTCGATGCGTCAAACGACGGGGCCATAATGAGCCGCCGGCTGAGTAACCAACTCACGAAATATGCTTGTTGAAACACGTTCGTTGTTGCCGCAGCGGGCTCGGCGTCGGCCGCAGCTTCTGTCTCTCTGTCTCGTTGAAACCGAAGAAGGCCAAGAGCCAATGGAACTAGAATAACTAATACCACAAACCGAATACGGTAGCGACGATAGCGCGCACCTTTCACTACGAGAACAATGAGACGAAGACGAAAGCGCGCGCCGAAGAGAAAACGTTCCGAGGACGGTTGAACGGCGTCCATTGCTACGGGATTACCAACGCCACGGGCAGCGGAAGCTGTGGCCGCACCAACATTTCCTTATCAACATTGCATTAATAGCAGTAGAGAGGGAGCCACTTCTCTCCAGTTTTGTCATTATCGAAGAATGAAAATATACGTTCATGTGTAGGCAGCGCTTGTTGTCGCCAGAGCAGCAACAGCAACGGGTTCCAAATCGGACGTCTACTGCTAACGATTCTACGGCGGATGGTCCTGTGGCCGCTGCCGCCCTTGGCAAACTTTAGGCCGTGGTCAGCGCGAAACGGCTTCGTGCGCTTGTCTTATCAACCTGTCAATCGCTCTGTACGAGACGCCCTTTTCTGATCCCTCTCGACCGCCTTGTTTGAAAAATATTGTAGATATCACCAGTCGACTGCAATCTATTGCTGCTACCACCAGTGCTGTGTCAGTGACTGTGAGACATGGGCTGGGAACGGCATCTTAATTGCTTTCGCAAAACGTTCCCAAGTGGTGTCGTATCAGCGTAAGACTGCGGCAAAATCAACAGCGCAAAACCACGGCCCCCGGGTCGACTTTTAACAAGCTGAAAATAAACGCAGTAGAGTGATGCGCTGGATACAGTTACACGTTAAGTATCGTATTTTAGGCCAGACAGCAAATGTGGCCTGTTGAAATTGGTCTAATGCGGTGGTAGATTGTAATTGTGTCCCAACTGCATTGCACGATTATTCATTGAACCGTCACTTCCTGCACAATGCCAAATTCGAGGCCAACTAGTGTGCCTGCTATGAGTATGCGTAAAAGTAAAGCTTAAAATCGATCTATACGTATTCGGTGTATGTATTGCTTTCGACACCTAAGACATTCTTGCTAGCTGCCTGACACAACGACACAGAATGGCTGTGTCGGCCGTTCGTACCACTACTATACGTACGTCTTGCTGTCTCTTCCTCGTCATGTTTCGGTAGACAGATTGTTTAACTAGACGGGCAGGCGGGCGGGCGGGCGTTCGTGCAGTCAGCCACCCAGATTTCGCAGAATAACTTGAAAAATACTTTTTTGCGGCGTCAGCCACTCACGACGCGGATCGGCCAACAACATCGGCTTGTTCTTTCGTTTCGTCGTCATCGAAAAATTGGTCCTGTCTAGACTGTAGCAGCTATCATCGCAATAGTCCTCGACTTCGCTCGATCCTTCATTGCTTGCGGCGCTCCTCGCATCATTGCCATCACCAACGTCTATTAACATATCTGGGTCACTTTGACAGACGGCGAAAATGAAGGCGATGACACCAACAGAAAATAAAGATCGGTCAGGGAGCGAGAAACTACTGGGTGACCAGTCAGGCGCTCAGGTCGTTGCGGGAATAATGGACAGAGGCAAATTGAACTGAATCATCCGACAGTAAAGGGACGACCGAGGAATATAGTAGATTCCAAGAGGACGAAACACGAGCAGGAGCAGCAGTAGAGGCAACGGAAGCAGAATTAAATACCAGCGGCGACGCTGAGTCTGATCGGTGCCCAGGTTCTCTCCGCTTGCTATCTCGTATGGCTAGGTCTTTATCTCATCCTGCTTTTCAACAAGGAATCGCCGGTAGAAACAGTACAACACAGCTGTAAGCTGGAGTGGAGGAGCGGAAGTAGCGGTCGCGTTGATCAGATTAACTGCAAGCCTATGACGTATTGAAGTCTAAACAGAAAAGCTGGCTGATTTAGAAAAACGCAAGCTTTGGTATTACTTCGTCAGTAATACCTAATTAGGTTCAGGCAAGGATGCAGAGCGAAATGACAATGGTGAAGAAATCGAGCAGGAATGAAATTAGTGGAGTGCTGACAGCAGTCAGAGATAGAAACGATTTATTCCACGTGTGGTGAAACTACATATGTGTTCAGAGTGTACCTGATAAACTAAGACGCGTATCAGCGGGGACACGTAGTAGGAACTGTAGCAGACGTTTGTAGATCATTTAATACTATCAAGCCTAAAAGCCTACTATAAAGCCTACTAAATATAGCCTAAAAGAAGGTAATTTCTTCTAGCAGCTTGGCCATGGTAGTGACAGTAGTTCTGTTTTTTGTAATAGTGACCAAAAATAAGGTTTCATTGAGTGACTCTGCATCGGATGAGCTTCTAGCAAGCTGCAATCTTTATATATATATACTCTGAAACCGCGCTCTTTGTTCCGCTTCATGATAATCTGTATAGTACTGTGCGACGATAAGGCTGTTTCAACAACTGAAAAAAACGTCTGAAGCGTTGCGTCTGATACTGGACTTGAACACCGGATCAAAGAGAAAGCTGAACTTCTGCGCTAAACAAATTGCGTTCGCCTTTAATCTTAAATCCGGATTTCGTCACATATATTTCAAACATTTGTTTCATGTATTTATATGATTACAAATTTAGCTGTCTGAGAGTTGGGCGACAACGACAACATTAATAGCTACCTAACACAAGCTTGATTGATTTCAAGTCCTGTTTTCTAGTAATCGTTATATCCGAATATAACCTTTCTAGGCCAAAATTTATGCCGAATATCTGACGTGTACTTTGTGGACGAACGGAACAATATTCAACTCAAAAAATCAACGCGCGTATCAGTGTACTCGTAAAAAAAATGTTAGTTATACCTTGTAGCTATAGTTATCGTTGCTTCGACTGGGCTTTCACATCTCGGTCACGTCAAAAACATTGGTCTGGGGAGGATTCGAGGAAGTTTTTCCTCGGCAATAAAGACAGTGGAGGTTGATTTTTGGTTGGAAAGCCATTTAGCGGCCTGATTTTTGCCACCACAAAAAATTTGTACCCGTGTGGTTCTTTTGCGTTGATTGTTTCGACTGCATGTATAGATAAGTATTTTAGTAATGGATGAATTTTTTTTGCTTGCATGGCCGTTTGAAAAACAACGTATGAGCCGTAAGCGCGCTGTACATACACGTCAGCGTGTAAAAGCCATTCCACCCATAGTCGTTCGGCGAATTTGTTGGTCGAGATACATTGAATGTGAATTGGTAATTGGGTGCTGCGTGTCTCATCGGCCCGACCAGGAAAACGCAGCAGTTCTCGTTAGCAGTAATGACAAAGGAAGACTAGATTGGTAGAAGAAGCTTCTAACAGTAGTCTAATAGATTTTACGACCTTCTGTCTTCATACTGCCTTACTTGCACTTGCTCATTTTTCGAATTGGTATGTTTATCGAGATCTGACGTAGGTGTTTCCATTTACCGACACTAACATGTCTATCGGCGTCCGATCCGTGGTTGACTGGAAAGATGAAATTGTGAGAAACAGCTTGGTATAGATATAACATTGCTCGCAGCCGGAGTAGTCTTAGGCTGACGATTAAATTAATAGCAGCAGGTACAGGTTATTCTCCTTTAAATTGCTATGGTTGTCACTGCCGTGTGCTTCTCCTTTTTAACGTCGCTGGCAGCCACCGAACGACCTTTTTCACTTCGAATCTTGTTGGTTTGATGCGTAATTCTCGGCCCGCTCCTGCTGGTTATTGGTTAGGCTCCAATCGGAAACACCGTCATGGCAATCAGACCGGTGGTTCTCAGCACTCAAGCGTTTCACTGTTCGATCTAGGCATATATATCGAACGGCGAAAGCAACTAGAAGTAATGGCTGAATGATGCGGCTTTCGTCTGTGTCAGTTAGATATGCATGTCCTTGCTGCGTGCTAGGGTTGAAGCCAGCATATAATATCGATGCTGAGTGGTCTGATCTCCTCTACCATAAACGCTTCTAAGAGAAACGAATGCGGTGGGGCAGGCTGGATCTGCGAGTTCAACAGTTTTGCTCAGAACCACAGTTGAGTCACAATGCACACGCAAATGGTCGTTATTACCGTCTGCTGTTATCACGCCCACACTCACCGTGCGGTATAGCTGTTACAACAAAACAAACTATATAGTACTTTGCTAATTTATATATAGGAAGTGACAGGATGTTAACTAGACGATTGTACATATAGAGCTATTAAAGGACACTTAATATTGCTGAAATATTCGTTTTGGATAGTTGGAATGTCCTGTTTTATATAATTTTAGATCATAAAATGGGTAACGGTTGGTCATTTAATCGTCGGCAGGTACTTCACGCGGATAGCGGATTTAACAACTTCGTAGAACTGAAAAAAGTTTTAGAATATCAAGCCCTAAGACACAACATGATGTTTTCACCGTTCATGTTTTGACCTTAAAACTTAGATGTGTATTAGCGGTGTCACAGTTGCCACATTGAGTTTTTGGTCGCTTTTTACACGCCAAAATACTTCTCCTTAGGAGTAAATATATGTACTGCAGTATATAAAAATAACGCTTCTCGATGCTTTGTGGTTTCTGTCAGAATTTTTTTGCGATAATATTTTGTACTATCTGTTTGTAGAAATCTACTTGAAATATCGTTCGAAACGATCGCTCGAAAGTGGCTTTCGTCCCACTTACAACGGACCCGCTTCAGTTACCCTGCTCAACATGTCTCATCCTCCTGATAACATATTATGGCAGTCTTGCTGTCACACTGCAGTTTTCTGATCAGTCTTTTCCACTATTTGATTCGTGTGGCACGTAATCCTTAACGTATGCATCCTGTTTTCCCGTTTCAATAAATCCAGCCACCCGAAAAAAGTTTTCGTCATGTAGAAAAACCTGAACCATATATGCCAAAATGGTTTACATATTATCAACCTATCTGTAATAGAAACAAATTAACATCACACATCCTATAAAAAAAGAAACTGCCTCTCGGAAAAAACGCAAAAATTTCTGCTTATATGTAATCAATTATAAACCCTTTCGGCAAAACTCATCACTCGACGACTGAACCGTAAAAATGTAGATAATCGTTCGCAAAGTTTAACTTGAAGCCCAGTTTAGAAAGTTTAAAAAGTAGCTGTCCAATTTAAGCTCTTCATAAAATGTTAATGGTTATGAAGCAAATTGCCGAAAAGTATCATTTCCTCCAAATTAACACAACACCATATGGACAAAGGAGAAGTGTAACCCTTTACGGTAAAAAGTAATTATATGGTCGGCTATATATCAGGCGAATTAATTTTTCACGGTGAAACTCCGCCAAAAATGTACTTAATTCGACTACCTTATGGGCCTGAATTAAACAAACAAACAGCCAACTACAGAGTTTCAGTCGTATATATATATATATATATATATGTTTTTTATGTTAGGCTTCAGCACCGATATTTCATTCCCTCAGCTGAAATGTATACTATCCAATTGCCTTTTTTTAGTTCACCGAACGACTACCAGACTTCAGCTTCCAACAGCAACCTCTATTACTACTATTATCCTGCTGGTGGTCAACATGGTGCTGGTAAGTCAGAATCATCGCCGGCCGATCCCTACCAAACATCGGCGGCTTCATCTTACCCGAGCTACGCAGCCGAAGGCTCATCGCACGGCCACTCTCCTCAGCATTCATCGGCCTTTGACGGTTCAGACGGCAGCTCCTCGTACCCAGGCTCAGCGGCCTACCAGAGTCAGCTGCAGCAGGCTTACGCAGCTGCCGCTGCTGCCCATCACGCCCACCAGGGTCAGCAAGGATACGGCCAATACAGCCCGTCACTGGTTGGAGCCGCGTCGCAGGTGAACACGCAGTACGCAAACGCTCCTGCTCCCACTGCTTACCAAGGGCAGTCTAGTTATGGTGGGCAGGGACCCTACCCTGCAGCATCAAACTTCCAGACATCATACGCCCCCGCTAGCGCTGATTCGAAGAGCCGCTTCTACGGTCTAGGCTCCGTCATTATGCCCCTCGTCGGACTTGGTGCCCTCGCTTTTCTCCTGCCCTCGGTGACCAACCTCGGTGGCAAGAAAAAAACTAAACGTTCCGCTGATCTCATTGAGCCATCCAAGTAAGTCTAATAACACATTGTTCTCCACTTTGTCAATCGTTTTTGCTATAGATAGCATCATAGAGATCCGCTGAATCAACACGAGCATTTTACTGGAACTTTCATTATATGATACCTGTATAAATTAATATATAACAGATAAAAGACAAATAAATTAATCCGAATGTCTGAAATTTGTCGACTGAGTTCCTGTCAAAGACACAAGCAAATTAAATATTTGTGATTCGATTCCTTGTACATTGTAGGGCCAATGGCGTAGCTGAATATGCCGAACGTCTGGAGAAATACTTTAAGATCTATCGCGCTGCTGTCGAAAGCGATGATTGTATGAACCGTATCGTGTGTGAGATCGGCGACTCCGTATCCACCGTTCGTGGAAAGGCCGCTCTTCTCGCGTAAGTATCCGACCTGCAAATATTGTGGAACTGTTGCTGATTCAGCCATGCAAACGTTCGCTTGATAAATATCTAATTTTTGTCAAGAAGCCTGATTTTCTATGCCCTCCACAAGACTAACATGAGCCGCTTTCTGTATTCGATTTTTCTTTTTCTGTCTTGCCCCCCAGTCTGTTCGAGAAAGTCGCTCCGCAGTGGATGACGAACAAAATGGGTGTATTCAAATTTGGCGCTCTCAACGAAAAGACGGCCAAATGCGCTCGCTACAAATGCTGAAGAGGAGAAATTACCCGCTAAGTGCTCCAAAAGTGGACCAGTGCTTGTGGCACTCCAGGCAGCACTGTTATCGAGCAAGCACTCTAAAAACACTAAACAAACTCAAGCAGGCGCACACGAGCTCAATAGAACCACCGATCGATCAACCATCAACTCAATTAATCAATCAACTCAGTTACAAATCCCACATCCTGTAGTTATTTATTTCGGTTCAAACGTAATGTGGGCTTCTTTAGACATTAGCCGATAACAATAACCTGTTGTGAGCCTGGTTTTGCGAACTATTCTGATTTCTTTCGAAAATTAAAAATAAACATTCGATCGAGTCGGAAACGTCAAGCTACCCCAAGATATTCTATCAGCATTATGTAGAGAGCCTACTTTTCGTTTGAATCCATGGTCATCTTCATCAATTCATAGAGAAACCTTCGCGTCCAGCCAACAGTGCTTAGTTCCGCGGTCCGGAGGTGCAGTCTAAAAATGCATCTAGAGTCGTTTTTCCCCTTGCTTAGGCCTCCACTAGTGAACTCAATAAGACTCGAGTTGGCCTGAGGAGACAAAGCATTTATCTTCCTACGCCCCCATACCTCGGAACGTATGGTACTGTCGAGGAGCTCGCGACCTCTACTATTCACAACAACAATGAGTCAGATCGACTGCCCAACGGCTGTTTTTTGGTCGATCTATTTTTCATACTTCCTAGTTCTCTATATATCAGTAGTAGCTGTTATATGTTTCATTCACGCTTGCCTTCTGCCGCCCTTGCTGCCCCATCGCCTTCAAGCATTAATGGCAACTCCTATAACAAACATATTGAGATTAATAATAATACTTTAAGAAGAAGGAACGTATGTCGAGCAGTACTGGCAGAACTAGTGGATTTTGCCTTGGTCGTAACACGTAACATAGAACACGTCCTATTTTTTCTATGGTCTTTGCTGTCGTCGTGGTGCGATCAATCGTAACCCAATCAGCCAATTAAAAAAACGTCAAATCATTTTCCCGTAATTTATTTAATTTTCCTATATACACCACCATTCAGCCTAATCGTCCAGACTAGCAGCAGCACCTAGATTTACTACTGAACATTGAATGAAGAATTGATAAGCGAAGTGTACGGCACGTACATGACAGATGATTATTTTTGCTCGTATTATGACTCGCAGCAGTCTGGATAACCAGAAACTGACCTTTTTCTTAACTTGATAAAGATTCGCCACCATGAGGTGCGCTCTTGCATTGGTCCACCGTTACTATATTAAGATAGTTTCATGATCCTTACGTTGTAGTAATGACGTCTAGGTGTCTTCAGTGTAATCGGTGGACCTTCGCAAGGTGGACCTTGAGCGTGCATGATCGAACATCAAAAAATAAAAGGAACAACAATGCGATTATAGAAAACCACTATACATTGCGTAGATTGTGAACAAATCCCGTGCAACGAAACATAGCGAGAAAGACGAAAAACAAGTGGATACATTTGTAAAGCTAGAAAACTAGTGACACACGTGCAAACATGACGAGGAAGAGATTGTCCACGCCAGATGTGCTTAGCTAAGAGTCTCGTCTACGACTTCTCGGCGGTACCTAGTTTCGGCCCGCTTTCGAGCCTTAACGCAAACAAGGTCACATTGAGTGAATATCGGCCAACAGCATCTAGTAAGCCAATGTCCGTTGGCTTTCATCGATCCGCGTTGGTGGGCTAGGGTCCCACATCGGTTTCTTGCTTGTCAAGAGAAGTGAAAGCGAGCCGAAAAGTAGTGCTCGAACCGAAACAAACCGCAAACATGAGCAGATAGATATGAGAAAAACGGACATGAATGATTGAATAGGCCGCGAGCAGGAAGCTAAACTTACGGACCGAGCGTTTACCTGCCGTTGCAGACTTGAGCGATTTCCTCCGTGCGGCAACTTTCATCGAGAGCTTCATTTAAGTCAATGAAGCATTTCGATGAAATGCATCGAACCACTTTAGAATTATTTAATAAACATTTGATGGGTACTTCTTATCTGACACGAAAAAATGGTCACACGATCGAGCGGAAAAGTAAACAAATAACAAAAAATAGAACAGGGTCGAAAGCCCCGCCGGAGGAAGCCTGCAGCCTTTGCCACGTGTCAAACTCAAACGACGACTTTCAACTGCAGCGGTAGGGTAAAAGAAAAATGGCAAAAGCAAAAAATATATAATGAACATTAGACGAGACGGACATGCCCTGTGTCGACATCCCTCTGTAGCTAAAAACTCGACATTTCTCTCCGTATGTAATTATTATAAATAATTAATTAAATATTGATAACATGGAATTATAAGAACCAATAAAACAAAAAATCCAATGTTGAATATTTCCACTGCCCCGTTCTTCTTAGTTAGATTGATTGCCGCTGTAACTTTTTTTTGAACATCAAGAATTCTGCCTGACTTAAGCTATGCAGGCGAGGAACAAGTAGCTAACTTATAGCTGAGACTGTTTCACATATATGCCAAGCATTTGAGTGAAGTTTATTAACAAAACGGTGCTTTTTAAAATAGTTCATGCTCAGGGGGGGCGAGGGGGTTGGCTCACTTCTGCTAACGGACGTTTGCGAATTTGCTTCGCCAACACTGGGTTCTTGCCTTTTGCGTGATCTGACCTTCACTAACTATCGCTTCTCGGAGCATTTTAACCAGTTTTTCTCTTAAAAGGGATGTGCAAAGGATAATTAGATATCCCTACGGTGTCTCTATGTCCCTCTTGATCATTGATGACCGAATAATGTATCTCCTTTTATTGCACAGGAACTCTTGTATTTAAACGTTACTTTTCCGTATTCATACAGTAAATCGACGAACTCTCGAAAATGAACAATCGCGTATAGTATATAAAATTGTACGAGTTCTTCCGAGATCAACTCAAAATAAGCGTAATTTTTCTAACGTCAACAACTTTTGTCTAATCGATTATACTTCGGTCAACTTCGCCTCTAAGTACACGTTTTTTACCGCAAACGAAACTTAGGTGCGTCTTTTTCTAAACAGCACGAGCCATCATGGAAAATGATAACGTTTGTAGACAAGATTCGTAAAGTCATCGAAAACATTGTTAGCCACTTACCTATTTCAGTAAGTTATAGCGCCATATATAAGTTGCGACTGTATTGAACATTTTTACGCATGTATAGCAAATATACTTGACCCAATCTTCACCAGACAGTATTCAGATGTATTTTTCACGGCTATCGAATACAGGGTATTTTCGAGGTAAACGATGGCTCGACGCTGATGAAGAAGTGCATACCTTTACGAATTGGCCTTAGACACAAAGAAATTCTTGAATTTATCTATGCAAAACCTTTGACTAGAACTATTTTAATACATAATAATAATTACATTTCACTACTACGGTGAATGTTGTGCAGAAGTGTGAACTTTTTGTACCATTAAATAAGTTCTTACAAAAAACCCAGCTAGTGTTTCCGGCAAACCAATGCAAATGCTCACTAGTACTGTTAGATTTAACTAAATGAACAGCAAGGAAAGAAATAAAAGGGTGAGCCAAGAGAAACGGCACGATACAGTCTGCCGGTCCGAGACAAAATAGGCACGTTCGGTTCTGTTAGGAAACGGTAGTCGCACAAGATGGTGACTGAAGTTAGAACCGAAAGTTTATTCTGTGGTGAGAGCTGACGGTACCGAATACTGATGGTCGAATGCCTCGAGTGCCGCACGTAAGACACGCAAAACATTCGTGCATGGAGCTGTGCCGTTTAATAAAGTAAGTAAGTAAATAAAATAAAGAGACATACCACGGATGTGGACAAAGATACGCTAGCTAACTGGCCGTTCCATTGAAGCATCTAAACAGGGCAATTACTCGGCAGAAGTTAACAATATGCCCCTTATATGGTATAATAGAAAAATATGATCAAAGCAATAATGCGAATTATATGGATAGTACGAATGAGTGTTATAGTACCAAAAGCATAAATGACATACATATAAAAATGTAGATAATCAGAGCTACAAGTGAAATACTTCCCTAAGAGTACGGTTATCGAATGCTAGAGGTAAGTAAGTCATACTGTTTTAATGAAGCTCACTATGCTAGTCGAAGGAATCAGATATAGTTATTTTGAACCTCGTGTTGGGAACTGTATGTGCCTGTCGTTTATTTAAGACAGGGCGATGGTTGGTTTTTGCTGCCGTGTACACAATTATCTAAAATCATCGGATAAATAAGATTCCGAAGAGTGAAGAAACAACGATGTTTTTGAGGAATTACTTGATAAACATATTTGACGAATATGTGCCGAAATAAGTTTATACGAAAATAATTATCTAACTCCGTAGAAACAGTTTTAATTTGGTTATTACCTATATTTGTGCAAACCTATTTAGCGTTAGATAATAGGATATAGCACAATACTTGTATGTTTAGTTAGGCATCCTGGATATGGGCATCTAGCTTGCCTTTTTTGCAAGTAGGCCTGGCTCATAGTCTTTGTTACCCACTGCTGGCAAAATCCTCGTTCTTTCCAATGCAAAACAGATGTGGTATTAAGACCTCTTTTATTTATTAATCGCTATCATTCGACGCAGGTATATGTTATCTGGTTCTTACGATGATTTTTCGTTACTAATGCTACCATAAAATATTAGCCGACAATTGGACTGGGTGGATTTTTTTGTGAGACAAGTTAGCATCTTTCGCCGCTTTTCTGCTGAAAAATTCTGATTCGGTCGATACGGTCGCATGGGTGATAACAGATAGGCGGCGGTGGTCACATCTTGTGACTATCGTCGCCTTTTTGTCACAATGACAGTTAGTTGGGAGCATCGTCATTGAGCTTGCCTTTCAAGCAAACTTTTAATCCTCCCAGGGCCGAATGCTTAGCCAAAAGCAGGCTGCCATTCGTCGTTAGATGCCTCTGGTTATACGTGTGTGTGGATCTAAATATCATCAGCGGCGTGAAAGTGGTCTAGCATTGTTGGGTGGTTGAAACAACAATCTACCTCTGGATCTGAGGCAGTTCTTATTCAAAGTTTCGTCATGGGTTTATGGTTCCGCAGCGAGCCGATGGCCATGTGTCAAGTAATTCTTCAAGCGGATACGACTTACCAGTGCATTGCTGAACTAGGAAAATTAGGCGTGGCCCAGTTTGTCGACTTGAACGCCAAGGTGGGTTTCAAAATGAACTATATAAAGGAGTTTGATTATGGAGTAAACTGCAATTGGTAAGCGGCCTCTTGAAAACTGAAAAACCATTTAACTAACTAGCTAGCTAGCTGGCTGGCTGGCTGGCTGGCTGGCTGGCTGCACACATATGAAATAAAAACTAAATCATGCTTTACAATTTATTTCTCCAAGGAAACAGACCTCAATTTTTGTTTCCTTTTTAAACAAAAATCTTAGCTTAAGTAAATGTACAAGAACTACCTAGCAAGGGTAACATTATATGCACGTCATAGAATATTGTGATTGGTCAGATAGAAGGCCATCACTGAATCACCCAGCTGGGACGTAATCGACGCACAAATGAATAGCTGGAGTGATCGAACCCTTAAAGACAGAGTATCAAGTATGTATGATTCTTGTCTAAGCATCGATCTGAACCCGATTGCAGATTCTCTATATTGTAAGAATCGACTTCTATTGTTTACGGTTAAACATGAGCGAATACTTGGAGAGGCAGGCATGTACGCTCCAATCTTTCTGGCGAGCACCACTCACCGTATTAGTATTGTGCCTACGAAATAAGCAGGCATCATAAAATAAGTCATAGATAGATCATCGCTATTTAATTAGCCATCCTGTAGCAGGCTGGCTTGAGCTAGCTCTACCAGTGAATAGGTTCAGTAGAGTGACTCATAGGACTATCTGTGCAATTAAAATATTGTATAATTGTTATATACGTGAATCATGACAAAATGTTTCCCTATCAGGCCCAGTTATTTCGAACAAGCTTACGCGCTATCAAGCCAGCTGCTGAGATTGCTTTGGCCTGGCATTGTCAGATAGAGCGATTGTTTCTGCAGGATATTCAATGAGCGATCCATTTAATCGTGCACCACTGTCAATTTGATTTCAAAGCGTTCGAGTAAAGACTAACGTAAGTTTTGTTCTGTAAAAGCGTTAAAAAATATATTTTTCGGATGGGTTGACGTTCCCTTGATGTTAATATTTGCATGCTGGCTTTAGGGAGTATTACAACTCTGGGGTGTGTTGTTGTTTGAAGGAAGCGTGTACGTTTCACTGACAACAACGTACCAAAAATGCACGTACGGATAATACGTAGAACTGTGTAGATGTGTAAGCGGGAAAAGAGCTAATCAGCAATTTTACTATTGTTTTTTTACCGCACTCTAGCCGAGAACAAACTACACAGTGTTCAAATATCATATTTGCCTACAGCTAGAGACGCGTTCTACCCAATAGAGTACCTAATCTTGAGGCAGGTCTTCACTATATCAAGGTATTTTGAGTATTGCTCATTGGTTGTATCTATTCTACATTGAACCATGCCTTCGAAGTGTGCGTTATCCGTTAAGTGGGCGGGAACGTGTCATTCATTTTGGCAGGTGAATACATTTCAAAGGAAATTTGTCAACGATGTCAGGCGATGTGACGAAATGCAACGTGTTCTGCGCTTCGTCGAAGAGGAGATCAAAAAGGAAGGCATCCAGGTTCTTCCAGAAGACTCGATAGTGGATACACCACTACCCAAAGACATGATCGACATGGAGGTGCTGTACCAGAAAATGGAAGCAGAACTCAGTCAGGTAGAGTTTAGATAGAGATTTTTTTCTTCATCAGCTTCTATGAGTCTTAAACCTATTTCACTAACGGTTTGTAGACCATGAATTAACGATATTGGAGAGTAAGTTATTTTACGACTAACCTTCAAAATAAGAAATCGTTTTTATAATCGCACACAAATTTTCTAAACTTTCTTTCCGTAATTCACAGTTATGCATTATGATATCGATACAGCAGTACTTCCATCAACTATCTCGATAAGACATTTAACAATCAAGCAAACGTAGATTTCGGGCAGGTCAGGCCGCAATGCAGTATTACGTTCTGTTTTTGTGATCAGGTAACTGGGAACATTGCCGAAATGAACCAGATTTACGTTCAGCTTGTGGAGTGCAAACAGGTCCTTTGCTGTGTTGATGAGTTCTTCGAGACGCGTCAAGAGACTGAGATATACCCCAAGTCCAGCCATATGAATAGCGCGCTTAAATTGTCTGCCAAAGAAGTACGTCTTTCATAATTCCGATTGTATCAAAATAAGAAATCAATATTTGATCCAATTGAATGAAGCTGCAAAAAAATAGTCAAGATATCCTAATTATTGCAGTCTGCTGGATTTTACCATCATTTATTTTTAATCTTCTCATTAAATCCAGGCAAATTATGTTCGGAAAGATGTGTTTTTGCTGACAAAACGACGCTTAATTCTATTTCTATTCGTGTGCGCACTGGAAGTACTGTTTCATGCAACTCAGTCGTAAGGTAAACTTGCTTGAAGGACTTTAAAAGCAATTACAATGCGTTAACCTGAAATCTCTCAATGCCCATAATGTAGTCACGAACCTACGGGGAAAATGGCGACTTTTTTTTTTATATTGGACTATCAACGTTATTAATTAAATATTTAATTTGGGAAAATGACGAAAGGTGCGCCTCAGACTATTTCGAAACGTTTTATCTCGCTACTGTTCCGTTGCATTTCTTACGGCGTATGTCACATCGAATCAATCGATCGTCTAAATCCGTCTTAACGTTCGTGGAGTCTTTCAAGATCCCCCATTCTAGCGGCTTCACGGCGCTTAGAATCGTCCGCTGGGGTCCTTCTCGCCCGGTGTTAATCAGGTATAATGAGACGCTTGCTTTCAAATGATTCCAATGATTAGTTGTTGTTTAACATGCTTTGCTTTGATTTTGCCACTCTTTAGGAAGAGCTGGAGGATTTGATGTCGACCGCTACCGCTTGGGATCGGCCATCGACTGTATCACGGAAGTCGCTTGCAAGCTTATACGAATTCGAGCAACCGCCGGGTATTACTCAAAGGGATCAAGACTCACTTGGGTTCGTTGACAACCTTGACAACAGCCAAATTTCGCTAGGATGAAATAACAAAACGCTATTATAAGTGGGGCTGTTAGTGACAAGAATTTTTCTAATTATGAACATGTAACACAGTATTTAGAAAGGTACCAACAAGACAGCTCCTCTATATATAATAGATTATTACCATATCTTATTGTTATAAGCCATTAATATGGTGCGACTTCTACTTGGATCTCCACAAAAATTGGTGAGTTCAAATAAGCAGAGCCATTTTAAAATTATGATTTCCATCTTGTTCCATCCAACAGTTTCACGGCAGGCATAATTTCAATAGAGCGCTTTCAGTCATTTGAACGCATGATGTGGCGTGTGGGTCGTGGGAATATCTTTGTCCGCCAGATGTTTATCGACGGTTCTATCACCGATATGCATGGCGAGGCAACGCGCAAATGTGTCATTCTTATATTTTTCTCCGGAGAACAGCTCAGACAGCGCGTACGTAAGATTTGTGAGGCATTCCGGGTTAACATTTACCCATGTCCGGTTTCCAACGAAGAGCGCCGCGAAACCACCATTGGAGTTCTACAACGGCTGGAAGATATGCGGAAGGTAAAAAAATTATATATATATATATATATATATATATATATATATATTGTATTTCGAACTTACTGGGTGTGGCAAAAATGAGAGTAAAAAAAAAGAGAGATGGGACTTACAAGAAAATTGCGTCCCATCGTGCATACACATGTTCAGTCATTGATGGTATTTTATCAAATATACTTTTTATGCTGTATTTTGTCCAGGTCTTCAACGGCTCCCAGGATCATCGTATGAGGATTCTGGCAGGTGCTGCACGCAGTATCCGTACGTGGAAGATGCAACTCATTAAAATGAAATCAGTATTCCACATCATGAATCAATTGAATATGGACGTCACTCAGAAGTGTCTTATTGCCGAATGCTGGATTCCTGATCGCGATGTAGCAAAGGTACAAGCTGCCCTGCGACGTGGAACGGAAGCGGCTGGAAGCAGCTTCCCGTGTATCATTAACCGGTTGGAAACGGACCAAGCTCCACCGACGTTCTACAGAACGAACTCGTTTACTGCTGGCTTTCAAAATATTGTAGACGCGTACGACGTAGGAAACTATCAGGAGGTGAATCCAGCACCATATGCAATCGTCACGTTCCCATTCTTGTTTGCGGTAATGTTTGGCGATGCCGGCCACGGCCTGTTAATGACACTATTCGCCTGTGCCCTCCTCGTCTACGAAAAACCGCTGAGCCGTGTTAGAGAAGAGATCACTTCGATGGTGTTCGAGGGCCGTTATTTAATTCTACTGATGGGCCTGTTTTCAATCTATACAGGTCTTATTTACAATGACACGTTTTCGAAATCTATGAATGTTTTTGGATCAACATGGCATGTTGAACCACGGCCTTTCGAGGAAGGCAATCGCGATCCAATCGGTCTTCGACCAGAGTACTCGAATGAGTTTCAGAACAGATCGTATCCGTTCGGCATTGATCCAATTTGGATGATTTCATCAAATAAGATCCAATTTACGAATTCATATAAGATGAAAATGGCCATCATCCTCGGCATCATGCACATGACCTTTGGTGTTATACTCGGTTTATGGAATCACACCTTTTTCAAAGACCGAACCGGTTTTCCTCCTCCGCGTACCGTTTTCGAACGGAGTCTTCGGCGCAACCTCGAAGTTTGGGCAGTATTCATTCCAGAAATAATTTTTCTAGTAAGTTTGTTTGGCTATCTCGTTTTCATGATATTTTTCAAATGGCTTCTTCCATTTGGCGCGGGAGGTGGTGAAGGGCCCAATTGCTCCCGTAGCATACTCATTATGTTCATAAACATGATCATGAGAGGGGGTTCGGTTGGCGTCCCAGAAAAAAACGTTAAGTGTTACCAGAAGCCTATGTATGAAGGCCAAGAGGAAGTACAGAAAGTAATACTTTTAGTAGCCGTTGCGGCCGTCCCGTGGCTTCTAATGGCAAAGCCACTTTATTTATTCTACCTGAACTGGGTGCACTCCCAACCTTTATCCCCTGATTTCGTGACAATCAATTACGAGGAACAACTAATGGTCCAGGATGAGATGGAGCCCAAAAGCGAGCCATCGCCTTCAACGCGTCACCGCAAGAAATCCGCGGTGTCGCTGCATATTTTAAAAAGGAAGGAATCCGAAGAATATTCGGAACAGCAAGACCTCACGAACAATCTCGCCGAGCTCGCCTTTCAATTCGATTTGAGCGAGGTCGTCATTCATCAGATCATCCACACGATCGAGTATTGTCTTGGAGCGGTGTCCAACACCGCATCGTATTTGCGCCTCTGGGCATTATCCCTAGCTCACGCACAGTTATCTGAGGTGTTGTGGAGCATGATTCTTGCAGGAGCACTTTTTGTCCAGGACAATCCTGAGGATGTCGGGAAACACGCAGTTTCTTCGATTCAACTCTACGGCAGTTGGGCTGGATGGGCTATTTTGACAGTTAGTATCTTGCTTCTCATGGAAGGTCTATCAGCTTTCCTTCATGCCCTTCGACTTCATTGGGTTGAATTCATGAACAAGTTCTTTAAAGGTGAAGGCTACGCCTTCGCGCCGTTTGACTTTGCGCAAATCATCAGAGACACCAGCACCGAGGCCTAGTTGTATTTTGGTGCTTTGGGAATTCAAGGCAAACAATAAATAGAAAGCCCAAGTTCGTGGATATTAAAATGAACACACAGGCAGTGTGTTGAGCTTTCGAAAACCACATATATATATATATATATATATATAGTGGTAGAAAAATGAGCTGCGCAAGTAAGCTGGGAATGTAATAAAAGTGGGGTGCATTGAGCGACGAACAGTTATTAGCTTACCCCGGCCTGAGTGGGTTGTGCTACTACATTAGAAAAAATCCGACCCAAAGGTGTTTTTATTAGGCAAGTTAATAATTACTAGAAAATTTGTAAAACAGAATTGTTCTAATGATTTTCTTTCAGACAATTTCGTATTAAGATATGATTAAGGCATGATATGAAATCGTCGATCGCTTTTCCTTTTTCAATAAGTAACAAGCAACGTTAAGTGAGCCGAACAGACGGAGCTGTGTTTAAGGAATAGAAATGTTCGTACGCAGTATACATTTATAGATCCGATACGTTCTTGAAAAACTACTTACGTTGGCAAATTATTAAAATTAATAAAAACTGTACAAGTGAGAAGATTTTATGCTGAAAAAAGCTACTTGTGAGAAGAACCTCTATAAACAAACTAAACTTAAACGTACATTTATCTAACCGTATACAACATGTTCACAGTTAACCTGCGAAGATACTGCCAAGGGGTATCAGTGAGCCAATTGAAACAAGGTCACGTAGAAAAATAGGACAAGGTAGGGTTGACTCTCGAGGCAGTGTTATACTCCATTGTTGAGATAAGGGGAGAGGCGCAGCGCTGGCTCAACGATTAGCATATATGCTTGTATGACTGTAGCAGACATTTTCCTCTAATCAATTCCACTCCACTTTTAATTACAGATAATATGTTTTAGCTAAAATTTTCTCAAATAAATGACACAAAACAATCTTGAAGTATTTATTGGTTTGAAATTCCAAATAAGATTAAAAAAAAATAGCCGTTGTTCTGCTTACTAAAATAATCGGGATGATGCAGAAGGACAGCGGTCCTATTTAAGGTTCTGACTAGGCTCTCATGCAAGGTCTACAGAATTTGCTGACAAAAATTTCACGAGTCGCCTGTGACAGTAATCGCTTGGTGGCTTATCTATAGAATGAATTAAGCAGAGTAGCCAGTAATTAATAGATAAATAGTTTCCTGGACAGTTTCTTAGCTGGACAGATGATATTTGGCATGTATAAATAAAAAGCTATTTTCGTGTATCTCATTGCCAGTTATTAGAATTTTTTCCTTGACAAATGTATAACTATGTCTGAATAGATATGGCTTTTAAGGACGGTCGAGACATTCGGAGCGGTTTAAGAAGACATATATCTATGGTGTCCTGCCGATGTCCTTTCTATAAATAGACTTCTGTTAATTAGATGCAAACGGCTCAATAACACGATCAATTCAAATTGGATAAAGTGCCAGTACCATCGTAGACCTGCTGAACTAATCTCTCTGCAGTGAACGGATAACACGTACACGGGGTCCAATCGTGGGCGTTGCACTCCATCTCTGACGTTCTTTCGATGACAGATCCCTTAAATAGCCGCTATGAACGCGGCAGGTCTTTGTATATTCTCGAATATTTATAGTAAATATAAGCCTTTATGTTGCTTATTCTTAAATCTTCCATAGCACTAATATATACGTATACATTCTGATGTTCTGCAAACGTTTCCTAAATGCAACAGTCGTATATAATACGTTGGAGCGTATGACGACTTAATTTTTTTGTCAATTAAATTTGTAATACGCAGGTAAAATCGTTAGTCATATCTGAACCACACTCAGCGTCCACAGGCCATTTAATTTCATTAATGTACGTTTCAATGGTAGCTTAAATGGCATTGCAAGGGCAGGCTTGACAATTCCATTAGTAAAGCTTTTATTGTACAAGAACGTGGCGCTAATCGTTCATTACTTGGCAATCTGGACAAAAAAAAAGTCGCTTTTGTGTACGACTACACTACATATTGAATGTCTTAGTAAATTTATCATAGAACAGCCAGATGACAAATGCGTTTACTCCGCACATTATAGTTAGCATTATACGATATTAATCGAGTACCTCGATCGAGACAAAAATGGTTGACGATTACACAATGGTATATATTGACAGCGGCAATTTTTACAGTTATTGCCAAACATTTGGCTTGTTATAGAGGGCGTTAAATGGGCTCACAGCGCCGTCGTCTTTATTAGCTCGTTTATATCAATAGAAGTGGCGTGTCGGATAACATAGCTGGAACGTATTCTAAATAAAATTGAACCTAAGAGCAATTGCTAATTAACGTTAGACAGCATTTTAATTCAATGGACTGAGCCAAGCTCGTTGCTGGATAGCGCACTAGCCAATCCGCTAGTTGTCGTAAGTGCATCAGATCAGGAACTGTGCATTTTTTGCAGATACATATTATAGTGAAGTAGAAACTCGAGGATTCCGTAATGTTTAAATGATGTCTAAGCAAGTGGAACGTGACGTGTACGGATTATTGGCGTTAGAGGCTTTACGTCACAAACTAACTCCCTCAAGTTTTGGCCCCTAAACAATGGGGGAGTGAATTGGCCTGAGGCGTTCAATGGCGTTAATATCGTTTTTAAAAAGCTGGACGCCAGTCTCGTGGATGTATAGTCTGTATTCAACGCGAGCAAATTTTGGGCGTGGGAATCGTTCCACGTTAAGCTTTTTGACAGTATGACAATTTTGTGGCGACAACTGCTTATGGTAGCATTGTGCTTAAGTAAGTACTTTTTTTACGGGTGACATCCTCTATCTTTAGAACTTCTTATGAATATCAAGCTCGAAACTCGCAAATTTATTTTTCTCTAAATTGGAGCTTTTCTGTGATACTATTATTATTATTTAGCTCTTGTCGAAGACAGCATTGGTCTCAACATTTGACCATTTCGTTGACTTTTTGTAGAAGAGTCCATATTAATCCATCTACTAACCTACGAAATACTCGTTTTAGTTTAAAGTAGCATTTAGAAATAGGGTGTATTTTATTTTTTCACTCCATACATATATCCGAGAATATAACATGACTGACCTTTGCTACGAGTTCAAAATCAGATGCAACCCTACTAAATATGGCCCGCGCCAATTCCCAGTATTTATTTTCGTTTCCGCCTGTCTGACCTTCGTAAATGTATTTATTCTACTGATTTGTAATTATTGGACGACGCTTGATAAAGTTCTAGCTTTACATAAGCAGTGGAAAAATTCCAAGTTTCTTGAGGGTTCTCTAATTGTTAATTATATTTAATTTGGCCGACCGGCGCGTTCAGCTTCTGGTGTGTAACTAATGGCTGCTAAAAATAGAATAATTAATATTACTACTCTGCTTGGTCTAAGCAAAGTTATGAGTGATTTTTCTGTGTTACTTGCGACGTATTGTCTTTTCAGAATGGTGTTCTGCTTCTATTTTGCGGACAACTACATCGGATGAAAGAGCTACTTCAGATTGGGAAATTAGTACTCCCAAAAGCACTACACCATTCTCACGAAACCTTCCAAAACTTTTACGAACAATGCTTGTCTTAAGGCCAGCTGTTTTTAAGGACACAACTCCTTTCATTTCGAACATGACAACCACAAAGGATACAGGTTCCGGAGTCAGTGACATGCTGGGCTCAGAAGGAATCAAAATTTCTAAAGAGCCAACCACTCAGGATTGGAAAAAAAATTCCTTGGTATCAGGAACTACGACCTCTCAAAAAATGATCGATTTAGAGGAAACAATTGTTTCGGTTTCGGAAAGGACATCTATCCAGGACGTAACTTCCACAGTTGACAAAATGACAGCCTCGAAAGGAACACCAATCTCTCATAAAACAGTCATACGCGCCCAGGAAACTACAACCGCTCAGGAAACTACAGCCAGTCAGGAGACTACAGCCAGTCAGGAGACTACAGCCAGTCAGGAGACTACAGCCACTCAGGAGACTACAGCCACTCAGGAGACTACAGCCACTCAGGAGACTACAGCCACTCAGGAGACTACAGCCACTCAGGAGACTACAGCCACTCAGGAGACTACAGCCACTCAGGAGACTACAGCCACTCAGGAGACTACAGCCACTCAGGAGACTACAGCCACTCAGGAGACTACAGCCACTCAGGAGACTACAGCCACTCAGGAGACTACAGCCACTCAGGAGACTACAGCCACTCAGGAGACTACAGCCACTCAGGAGACTACAGCCACTCAGGAGACTACAGCCACTCAGGAGACTACAGCCACTCAGGAGACTACGGGCACTCAGGAGAATACGACCACTCAGGAGAATACGATCACTCAGGAGAACACGGCCACTCAGAAGAATACGGTCACTCAGGAGACTACGGTCACTCAGGAGACTACGGCAGCTCAGGAGACTACGGCAGCTCAGGAGACTACGGCAGTTCAGGAGACTACGGCACTCAGGAGACTACAGCCACTCAGGAGACTACAGCCACTCAGGAGACTACAGCCACTCAGGAGACTACAGCCACTCAGGAGACTACAGCCACTCAGGAGACTACAGCCACTCAGGAGACTACAGCCACTCAGGAGACTACAGCCACTCAGGAGACTACAGCCACTCAGGAGACTACAGCCACTCAGGAGACTACAGCCACTCAGGAGACTACAGCCACTCAGGAGACTACAGCCACTCAGGAGACTACAGCCACTCAGGAGACTACAGCCACTCAGGAGACTACAGCCACTCAGGAGACTACAGCCACTCAGGAGACTACAGCCACTCAGGAGACTACAGCCACTCAGGAGACTACAGCCACTCAGGAGACTACAGCCACTCAGGAGACTACAGCCACTCAGGAGACTACAGCCACTCAGGAGACTACAGCCACTCAGGAGACTACAGCCACTCAGGAGACTACAGCCACTCAGGAGACTACAGCCACTCAGGAGACTACAGCCACTCAGGAAACTACAGCCACTCAGGAAACTACAGCCACTCAGGAAACTACAGCCACTCAGGAAACTACAGCCACTCAGGAAACAACTAGTGCCAGCACGGACACTTCAGCAGCCTCTTTTTCAGATGTCCAAATTATTCTGATCTCAACAGCATCTGTCGTTGCGGTCGTTCTAGTCGTTGGTGGTTTATTGTTTCACTTCGTTTTTCGTCGGAAAACTGCGCAGACTACTCACCCTTCATAGTGTAATAATCAACGCACGTTTTATTTGTATGTTAGAACGTTAATTTCAGTATGTTTCTAGGCTTTAGCTCATCTCAGCCTAAATGACCTTAATCGGCTTACTTCGAGCAGACTAATACGTCACCTATTCTAATTCATTTAACTGATGTTGTTACCTAGGTTCGCACTAAACTGCAATCACCTCATTTTTAAATTTCTTGGAAGAGTTGGGTAATCACTTTTATTGATAAGATACCCTCGTTCATAAACTGCTATCTTAAAAATGCATGAAAGTTACCATTTCCACATATTTTTAATTACTAAATATTGTGGAGTTGTGGTAGATAGGCAAAGTGAAGCCGCTCAAGGCTGCTTCAGAATCAAGCGTTAGGGACGATCCTATCGAATTTGTTCGACTCGATGTATCTCCTCATATTAAAAGCTTGTGAAAGACGCACCTATCGCCAGCCTTTTGCTTAGTTTCTTCATAGACAGCAACGAGCAGAATACAATTATTAGAGTTAAACGTTTCTACTGCGGCTTTATTTTAGTTTCACTTTTGCTTACATGATCTTATGTTTATGTGCTTAGTCGGAAACCTCCGGGGGATATTTGTACACTCCATTGCCATTACGTATTACGCATGTTGTTTAGGCAGCAAACGCGAGATCGTCTTGACAATGGGCCCACTTATTTGGTCACTGCGTCGTATGATAGCTCCAGTAAGAGCTGGGCACGGGACAATAGAAAGAATCGTCGGTTGTATTGATTCTAGCCAGCATGTAATATCGGCAACGTAAGATTTTGGCGGCAGCCTTCGGCTGCCTCTGTCGAGTTAGAACACCTTTCCGATTACCAATGACTCGCGTCGTACCTGTGATGCAGTCAAGGTTTGAAACAATGCTTCGAAAATTGTTACACTTCAAAGAAAGAACAAAACGGCCTAAGATGAAACCTGAGTTCGATACTTGCGGCAAATATATGTAACTAATCTGACTGTTAGGGCACTTGCTGACCCACAAATAGATAGTGCTATGAATGACAATTATAATGTAAGAGTAGACGAAAAAGATGATGCTCAATCTTCTTAATTGAACACGACCGCGTAATATATCTATGAAGGTATATATATATATATAAAACCGACCTTGCGCCGTCATAAAGTCCGCAAAGTTCCAGATGTGTTCTCCAATAAACCAACCCTGAGAGCGGAGCTGATCAAATGCCCGATGATGCTTAATTAGAAGCTCGCTCTGATAATCTTCGCTAAACATCCAAGACGGCGAGACGTGCAGTCCTGACACTGTATCAGCTCCATACTCGCTAATCATTACTGGTTTCTTGTGTTTCGTATACCATCGAGTGCAGTAATCAATGATCTGTAACAGTTCATTAAAAGCATCATCGGGTAAATGTCAGCTACAAAAATTGGAAGCCATCTCAGTCAGCCCAGTTGTGATTTACCGAATCGCTCTCACTCAGTATAGGCAAGTAATACGTAAGCTACCACAAGGTAATATTAATTGAGAGATCGCCGAGTTAAAAATATCGTCTCACCTCTGAAGAATTAATGAGACTACGGAAGTAGCTGCGTAAACGAGTAGTCATTGTGTCAAAGCGGACGATGAGAAAGTTAGTCAAAATAAGTTGTCTTTAAGAAACCTCTAACGGGAAAATTCAGCTGTGCAGAAACGTCGAAATATTAGTAACATATAAAAATATCGCCGCGCCTTTGGTAGGACTTTAAGCTCGACTGCAAAGGACTGGGTCCAGCGTATTGAGCGCAGAGTAAGTTAGAAAGCTCCTTGCATAGGTATGTTGAAGCAGTTAGTTTTAGTAAGTATTGTGGGAGCGATAGCGTTAATGAAGCATTGGCTACAAATCGTTTCTGTATACATTTTTTCCAGCCTATTTGTGAGACTATGCAAACGCAAGTTATCTATCTAATCTACTTATAGGCATAAATACGTGCTTGGCTGTAAATAACGTCCAGCTCTCCGGAATCACTGTACCACGAAGCGTATTTATTAAACATGATCACGTCCATAAATTGACCGACTTGGTCTTCATCGGGACCGACGGACAGCGCAGCTGATACTGGTCGATATTTATCGAGACTCTTCACATGTTTTACAACCTAGAATAACAACAGTAAAACGAGATCCTCTTGGAACGGTTCAGAAAATACGGTTTATTAAGAGTATATTGTGAGTGTTATATTAATTTCGACACAATAATCTTTGGCTTTAAACATGAGTACAGCGCTAGTCCCAAGGGTTTTTTGGATAATGCTTGGGTATATTTGGCAGATCATGATTCTTAACGCTTTTTCAGACCAGATCCGCCTCAAACAAGAGGACCATCGCCTTGCGTAAAGGTGTCAGTGACCAGGATCCGAAAGAATAATTGCCACGATAAATAGAAACAAAGGAATACCGCAAAAAACTTTTATCATGCCCTCTCCATTATGCTATCTGTAGTAGTTCAAGCCAAAACTGACCACGTTAACATAGACATTCATAATGTATTTCACTGCTTGTCTACAATTGACCGATAACAAAACTTTACATATGGGAAAAAAAGCAACGAAAACGCCTAAAAAAACATCTAGGATTTGCCTATTGGTTTGATTTACGATCGGCGTGTTCCGAGTACTTCCCTGTTGAAAGTAATCCCGACTCGAGTTTTGGTTCGACTCTGGTTCGTTGGCTACCGACCACACAAATACCGACGGCCGATTCTTATCGCGGTCAATCTATAATTCAGAAGGCAAAAGGCTCATCCGGTTAGCGCTTGTGGCGTCATATGAAAGACGCACACGTTTTGTGTCCGCTGAGATGTCCTAAGTAACATGGTAAGATTTGGACATATGTTGAACCAGCTGTCAATATTTATTTAATTGCTTTATTCATCAAATTAACAGTTCATCTGGCGGTATCCAGCTTATCTGCTATTCTACTCCAATTGTCCAAAGGCGTACGCACCAAGTCAGTGAGGATGTCCTTGTGAAGCTGCAGAACATTGCTGGAAAACCTCATGAGACCGACTGCAGGAGTTTCATCAATAACGGCAATTCCCATTTCGTCCGCGAGATCCATCAGTTCTTCGGAATAGGGGTAGTGCGAAGTACGGAACGAGTTCGCTCCCAGCCACTTTACCAGCTTCATATCTTTCACGTTCAGGGCATTGTCAAGGCCCCTACCGCGAATGTCGGAATCCTCATGTTTGCCTATCATTTGACATCAATCAACGGCTCAATCATTTATCGTAAGCGGGCCAAGTTTTTCTGAAAGGCTGACGCTTATTGGTACAGTCACAATATCGTGGACAGGTAGGAACGCACTTGGATTATAACAATACCTAGAAAATAATTTCATTCTGCTCTTCTGGTAAGTAATCATCCAAATAACCGTAAACAACAGTTCCAGGGTAGTGTTCAAAATTTGCTCGCAAGCAAATTAATAAACAACGAGTCTTAGTTGTTAATAAGAGTAATAGATGAAATCTCCTAGTACCAACCATATTTTTATCATTCATTTCTCGTAAAAACAATTGATATATTTTTAGAAATAGTTTGCAGGGAACCAAATAACGGTACTTTCCCGTCTCCAGGTCTGTTGTTAGCTTAGTATCTGTTGCGTCTGGCTCATCGATTTCACTTCATTGCAGTTACTTCATTGCTGATTTTACGGTACGCAGGTAATAGTTCTACCCTGCCCTAGATACATCAAGGTACGGCGATCATAACCTTCTGTTGTTATTATCGATGGCACAGTGATTCTATCTACTGTCTTAACGGGCTTTATAGGTTACGATTTCCGGACCTAATATACATTAAGCGCAACGCACTGAGAGTGCTACACATTTGCCTGATCATACCGAATCCAGTGAAGTAAAAATCTTCTCCATTGAGAAGAAATCGTGCTCCGTTGACTTCAATCGTTCGGATGCCAAACTTAACTGGGTACGAGTCCATAAGTTTAGTTCCATTTAACACGTTCACCATCATTATGTACTGGTAGCCTGAAATATAATCATAAAATGCATCAGTCAATGTTTGCGGATGCACCTCTTCCTCCGAAGTCAGGTCACCTAGAATTTGCCATATGCTCTTCTTGCGTTTATGGTTATTACACTCACTTCGCTTAGTAATGGTAAATAAACTTTATATCAACATACGCTAGTCAAATTATACAAGCCAATATATCTGTAGAACTTGGGTTTTAACAAATAGTCATAACAGGATTGTCATAGATCGTTCTAGAAGTAATTACGTACCGGGTTCCTTGCTGAGATCGTGAGTCCACCACAGTTGAGCGTTTTTCATTTTAAATAGACCGGAACAATTTTCGGTTACGAGCACCTCATTATCCTGCCTATCTCGTACAGACAAACGACATCTGAGGGCAGATGAACCAGTGTGAGCTACATTGAAACTGATAATCGATTCTATCAGCACAACAATTGGGGAAAAAACACTTGATTAATAACGTCATAAAACACACAGCACAGGATAGTGTTTGTTGGCAATGAAAATGGGGCTTAGCGATATGGCAAGGCTGGTAGAACTAAAAATATAAATAAATATTAATTTTCGCTTCCTAATCACTCCAAGTTCTTATAAATAAAGAAAAAAATGAAAACAATACTCGATAACCTTCTATACGTGCATCTGCGCACCGTACAGTTTTGTTGGAAGCAAGTAATAAGAGCAATAGGAGTTACGTATGCTGACCCAACCTTCAGTCCCCGTGATAACGACGCAGTGGATAACATGTTTGCCCCCACTAGGCTAGTGAGGTGATCTAGGCCATAATCCAGAAGTATGCGTGTTCTGCTGGTAAAGACCAAGCAACTTATGTAAGATAACTCTACCCTACTATTAAGTTGTTGCTGTTGTTCCGACCAGGAGAACAACTTCAACGTCTTACTCAATTTTCGAATTGGCCAAGTTAGCCAAAAGTCAAATGATCTTTGCTTTTAGCCTATTTCCCTAAGATGAAAAGCAGCTTATTTTTTTTTGGTGCTGTAGAACTTCACCGCGCAATCGTTGCTAACATTTTCAAAAGAGTAGAAATTCACAGAATAGATGTCGTACGAGAACTTAAATACTAGATAAAACTGCATTAATTGTAAATTATGAATGCTCTTTTATAAAGATAGAAATACCTTTCTTATCGGCTTTAACCGTGTTAACATCAACGTCATACACGTAAACTTGTTCAGTTGTGTACAAGAAAACGCTTCGATGAATTCCTGCATAATTGAAGAAATCGAAATTGCCCGTATTCCTGTAGAAAAATGGCGGATAACCTGTACTGTTGATCTGCCGAACAACAAAAAAGAAAACAACAATGTGTTAGCCACAACATTAATATTAATAATCATTAAATGATTATTAAATCTTATTAAATAAGATTTCTGTAGTAAAAGGCACGTTCTTTGACGTGCGTTTCACTAACTTACTTTTCATTGAACCCAATGACTACCAACAAACAGTTCGTTTCAATAGCTTGCTTGTCAGTGGTCAAAAAACAAAGACAATACCTTGAGTATCAGGGTTCCCTGCGGAATTGTATCGTACGTCAGCGTATTGTTAATGGCAACGGTGAGAATATTAGGGATGGACGAGCTGACAAGGAAATTGTTGATTTGCGCTTCGAACGGCAGATGGCCTACGGCATGTTGAAGTACCAGTTTTCCGTTGACAAACTAGGAGCAATGATCACGAGAAAAGATAGAACACACAGGCTACTTTTATAGGGGACTTCATTGTGCGCTCACAGCTTTATAATCTTATAAACATTTTGTACACAATACAATAAACAAAATACATTTTTTTTTAAATAATTGGCTCTTCGTATGTAAAAAACGAATAGGTCAGCCAGCGATCCTCAACCCTCCATGTTTTTATCATATTCATTGTTTGACGTATGACTGTTAAAGGGTACGTCCAAAGGCACGTTACCACTATTGTATTGTAGTGGGCGCTGCCGAAGTAGAGCATTATTCTCTTGCTTTTCCAGGCTGTCGGTACATAGAAGGCTTTCTGATACCAGGCCCAACCAACGTGATCGCGTAGGGCCTTATCCTGGCCTACGTCGTTGTAGCTTGCAGGAACTGGCATCGGCTCATACGAGAGACCCATCTGTCGAAAAAGATTTAGAACGTAAGCGATTAACGCTGGCAATATAAATGTGTATGGATGGAGTGTGTACCGTCATATAATGGAAACAACAATTTAAATCTTTTTCTCATGGCGCACATGACTAATGTGGTGGGTAAAGCCTTTGGTAAGTTTATTAAATGGATATTTCTTCCTTTGACTCATAAAGGTAATTTACCAGTTAAACATCATACAGGAATCCTGAGCGTCTTACTTTCATAAACATTTCAGCTATATTCTATCAGATTCTCAGATAGAGGAACTTGTTTAGTATTGGTACACTCACGTTCCTCTCTTAGGATATTAAGGATATTAAACTGATTTCTCCTATCATGACAAATTTTCCTGCTTTATGTTAAACTTGACGGTTCTCTAGTTCTTGTTTATATACGTCGCGCAGTGCATAAAATGCCTGCCAAGAAAAGCAATTTGTTGTATTCACTTAGATTCTATTTAATAAACGTTTAACTCTTCATCAACTTATAAACGACGACCAAGTTCATTGAAGAAAAGTATGAAAAAAGTAATCTCCATGATACACATACCTTGTTCCAAGCGTCGCTGTGCCAGGCATCAACAAATCCTTGGTCTGGGTTATTGATGGGCGCAAGCTTAAAATTCCACACCCCATCTAAACGTTTCACCTGCCTCGTAGGACCTTCTCGGGGGTACAGCAACGCGTGGCTATTCGGATAGCACCACGCACTTAGAAGTACAACAATCAATGCAAATCTACATAACATTATTTCAAAATAACGAAAATATTTTAATATTTGTACATTGTCACGACCATTCGAAAAGTGCGGGCCGTAGCCTTTTTATCTACGGAAATACAAACCTATCTATGATTATTGAATTTTCCCGGCAATTTCAAAAGCACTTCTCGTATTTAGTAATAGTATAAATGATTAAAATAATGGTTCTTTTTAAGCATTGTTTCCCTAAAAACTGCTGCATTTGATCAGCTGGTACCACATTTATTTTCGTTGATTGATAACTATTTGTTGGGCGCTGGTTGTCAGTGATACGGTTGTAAATAAGGGTACCAGACATAGATGCAAAAAAAATTTCAAGATGAGCCAACGTACGCTTAGCCGTCAATTGCCGATACCAAAAAAAGTCCATTGTTATTGTTTTCGTTCTTGGATTCCTAGGCTCTAACATATTCGATATTTATACGCGATTTTCACCCTATGACACCGTCAATTGCAGTAATGCTAAGTTAGCGAGCCATTGCGGCGCTGCAATTTACTTATGCATGGCCCCCCAATAACGTATTTGTTAGTGACTCACTATTACGGCGAGCTTGCAACTGCAGCAGCGACCGCAGCAGATGCGGCTCGTTCACAAATAAATAACAAATATATATTCTCTGTGGAACCCTTCAAAAAGGAACTGACATTGCTATATTTTGCTCAATAGCTGTTCGGTGCGAAACATTAACGTGTGAAAATCAATGGGTACCCAACAATTCACACAACCGCTGCGTATGCGCAAAGCAACAGACGCTTTTGGCCTATAACCTACCACAAAGGGGTCATGAAAATACATCGAACTTTTAGTGATTGTTAAATAATAACTTATAATATTTTTTTATGTTTGTATTAGTGATTGGGCTTTTAATGAAGCTCATTTAGTTTACTTGGTGGCACTGCGACTGATCTAGATAAGATCGTTATTATTTTATACAAAAAAAGGTACGCAAAGTTAATCGATCACGTTAGCCAAACACTGTTGATAGTTAGTAATGTAGACAAATCATAATTATGCGGACACAGCCTTAAAATCATTACTAAATGCCGAGAGTCCTAAGCCATCATTTTGTGCTTGCTATATAAACAATAACAAAATTACCTTAAAATAAGGTTATCATGGTGCTGTTTGTTTCTAACGTTGAAAGATAGAGATATCTTTATGCGTTTAAGCGTCACAGTGTAGTATGTTTACTGCTGTTTACTCAATTAAGGAGAATGTATTATACAAAGACAGAGTTCCATGTACTTTGGTTTTAATTTAATACAATGTACAATTCTACTTAGGGCTTATTATTAAACAACCATCTGAGACATCCATAATACTGCGATCTTTTACTTTAGACGACAGATTCCTAACGCCACACGAAATACGTCCACGTCCGGTTTCGAACCTAAACCAGCCCACCACGTGTTCCAAGGTACACTAGGTAAACACGCTAATATTGCACTATTCCAGATTATTAATCCAATCAGGTAATACATCAATATACCAGGGACACTTGCATGAAATCATTTCGCGCGATCATGGATTCGACCGTCGTTTATAATTTTAAGATAATGTAAAAATGCCATGAAGTAGATAGCGACAGCATGTACTTTAAAAAGTATTTTCATATCATCGATAGAGTAGCCATTTCAAACTGGCCTGTCTCGCCTTTAATTTCTCCCATAATCTGTTATCCTTCCAACTATATTCCCTAGGTCGTATAGAAATGCCCTTGAAACTGTTCTCCTGTCTTAACGACCTCTATAACCGCGGGGTGAATGATGTATGCTTGGTAGAAGTTCACTGTAGTCTTTTAGCTATAGCTCTGTACATGTGAGCACTCCCACGGATGCGCAACTATAGCTTCTTACGTGAGACCTTGAATAGTTTTACACGGCTTTAAGGCTTTCGATCTATTTAAACTACGCCATCCACCGAAGATAAAACTGACTCACTGGGGACCTGAATTTCAAAATATACAATCTCGTTGATCGCACTGCGTGGTGAGTACTACCCTTTTTTCCCGGGAGATAGGAATATAGTTTTTAGTGAAAGCAATCTGGGCCAGAAACCGCAAGCACCGGCGAGTTTTACAAAATCTTTCCTCAAACTTTAAAGCCGATGCAGAGTGCCGTGTTTGTTGTATAGGACGAGCCCTTACTAAGTGCGAAGCGATCCTTTTTACATGCATTCACGCCAATCTAAAGCGATGGAAAGTTGACATAAGGCGAACCATTTGTCTACTAGAAGCCTTTGTTCTATGTCTGTTACTACTTTAATCTTGTTTTTAAACCGACTTTGCATTGTAGGGGCATAGTTGCACAAAAATCCGTTGCATTCTTATTAGGCTAATTAAAGCTGAGTAGGTTTCATTGTAGGGTGATCGCTTAGTGATACAGGGTAACGTATTTGTCTTAGGAACACGTGATGTAGGTTCAAGCCCGGACATAGGCGGACTGACTTCTTTTCGTGCTGAGAGCCAGCCAACCGTCTGACATACACCGGATGTAAAATCTAAAAGACAGAGATGTTTAATTGTAAAAATTATTTGCGAGAATTCTCAATGAAATGATCTTCAGCTAGTATAGACAGTACGTAAATTGAGATCTAGATAGGTCTATTGGAGCTGAGACAACAAAGCCTACCAGTGAGATCAGACCCGTATGAACAAGCAGTGAAAGTAAAGATTATAAAAAAAGACACTAACCTGTCTTGGGCTTTATTTGCTGTCATGTTCGTGCTCAGTAATCATGCCACATCAAACCTTCAGCGCTTTTAACATCTTCATTATTCGATGCCTATTTGGCTCCATTTCAATTAACAGAGAGGTCTCATAAAAATGGACTAGATAGAACAATTATCTCTAGCAGAAGAACGCAAAAATCCTCATTTCTGTTAGTGTTAAAGTGATAGTAGTGAAAAATATTAGCTCTCAGTTGTTTTGTAACAATTCGATCACAAAATTTCGGACAGTAGTATTGCTTAGAACGTAAATAAGTAACTTCTATCCTTGTGAGTGTCGAGCTCATATGCTTATAGTATTCAAGACGTTGAGGAAACACCTAAGCGGGTCCAATAATATAATAATGAATTTTGATATATACAATCCACACGACTGAACAAATCAAACAATAAGCACTGATTTTATACGCCAGCAAAATTAAGTGTTCATAGACCAAAAAAGTTGCTTCTAAGTTTCCAATTCACGCGCAGTTCCTTGCAGAACACACTGGCCCTTGTATAGAGATTTTGCATTCACCATTAATTCACCGTTAATAAGTTAGAGGGAACAAAGGAAATGCGCATTTCTGGCCCTTTCCTCTATGTAAATGTGCGATTTTTCGACTAATAGATATTTTACAGATACGAATCATTTTCTAAAATAATCAGGCTATAAAGATAGTTTTGTGAATTTACTTGGTGTATGAGAATTATAAGCCAGGCAACGAATCTCTATTTTCCTGTTTGAGCTCCCTATGTCCTTAAATAAGTTTATAGTTAACCTAATAAAATCAAGGATCAGAAATTGCATAGAACTTTTGCTGTGTCAGCTGACAAAATTTCAAGCCTCATCGCTTCAGAAAGTGTTCAAAGCTATGATATTTCAGCAGAAGGTAGACAAAAAAATTATCATAACTTACCCATCATTCTTTCTCAAACCCATCAAGTGGCGGATACGCCTAAAAATCACGAAGCAACTCTACAGAATCTGTATTCATCACAGCTGGTATAGTTAACAGGCGACACAGGCCGTAACGCCGTATATTTTAGAACTTTTTTTTTCATTCGTAAATTTAGCTCTAGTTCGAACTAAGTTCTTATTTTTGTTTATTTTTAAGTGGTGCCTTCTGCAACTTACCGGCACATTTTGAAAAAAAAGACTTCCCTGGGCTCCCTGTCGGACGAACGGTGCACTCTTCGCATCGTCTAAAGCCGCCCTATTATCTTGACGCACTGCGCTTATCTTTGTTTTGACTTAACCGAGAGAGACCTGCTACAGCCACTCTCCTAGTAAAGAGGAGAAGAACCACGGCGGATGCCATAAAAACACACGCATCAATCACAGCAATATACAGACACAGCTCAAAAGCTACTGAGACATTTTTACGGATGATTACGGAAGAATGCAACTTACATATATATCGTTTTCCCCTAATATCCCCATATCAACAAGATACCTTGTAGAAAATAATCCAACACTTTCTAATAAATGCTTCATGTCCGCGGGTTAATCTGAAGCCAAATTTTAATCTCAATGTCGACTTACTTTGGTTCGTTTTCCCTGCATTTGAGCGTGCGGATCGACGTGCAGGGCAATGGAAAAATCATCACCCTTGACATTGCATAATACTGACAGCGCAGAGGCTTGAGGGCCCCTCCTAGGTATTCCGTTCAAGTGAAAACTCCTTTTGTTATTGCCATGTATATTATCGTAAGTAATCTGAAAAGGCGTAGAGGAACAGGTTTAATCACTTATAATAAATAAAATGGTAATGATGATGGATGGAAGAGCAGAATCGAAGATTTTTTTCCTTGAGATTGGACGACAGTTATGAAATCGTCTACGATACCGGCAAATAAAACTCAATATAGTCTGTTATAAAAAATGGAAAATATCTGATGCTGGATTGCTTTTAGAATGCTGCTGGTAATTGAAACGCTTCAAATGAACTCGTCAGATGACGACGGATACTTTCCCAGTCTAGCATAAATTTATGATGCAAAAAAAAACGAAAATACCGTTCAGAAATCTTGACCAGTTCAAAAACAACCATGGATAAAGCTTAAGATATATACATTACCGCGACCAAAACGAGTTGTTAATTCCAGTTGAACTTCGACCGCTATAATGAAGTGTGTATATCGCAAGAACACTTAGATCATTGCTTCATCATAAAAGTTACTTTAACTAGATAATTCACATTGCGTCATCAGGTCAACAAAAACTTAAACGTGCTCTCCACTAAACCAGCCTTTGTCACGCGGACAGTGAAAAGCCCGATGGTGGTGAAGCGTACCTTGAATATGCACCTTGATGAAATGAAGGTTTCATAAAAAAACATCTTTTTTTAAGTTAAATTTGCTATTTGTGCCAATCTTGCTCGAGTGTGGTCTCGTTATATATATATATATATATATATATATATATATATCGTTATAGTGTTATATATATATATATATAACACTATAGATTTTTGGTGAAAATAGAAGAATGATTCCAAGAAATTCTTTTCGGTCTAATTCTATCATATTAATTAAAGGGAGCCTTGTAGACAGTTTCATATGCTGTCCAACCATTCCTGACACTACAGTCGGTGAGTTGATACAACGATTGTTTTATAATGTTAAATGTGGATAACTATTCCCTACAATTCTTGCCGCTAGTAAGAACATCATCATTCTATTTAACCAGGCCGTTAGCCCGTATTTTACTGCGTGCTTCAAACAGTGAGTCATCTATTTCTTACGGTCCTTAGCTAGCAGGAGCCAAGCAATCTGTATTCTCGATGAACGACAAAACAAAGAAGATCACTCTGCCCTGTCGAAGCTTGAGTTTCGATGAATTCTCATGGGATCGCATCTGTTCGAATTCTTTCACCTGCTTTTTATCGTAATATTACGTACAGGTGACGTAAAATGTAGTGTAGACGTGATGCCTTGAGTTAGCGCTACAATCGTGCTTGGCACTACTAACATTTAAGGAGCAATACACACAAATGTATACAATATTTCAGTATCCAGTGTTTGACCATGAAACTTATATACTAAAAAACGCCTGGTCGACAGCCCTTAGAAAAGCTTTGACAACATATGAGACTAACAGGCGCGTTGTCTGTCCTGTGCTATTTTTATTTATATATTTGGCTATGTGCTAATACTCGAAATTAGTTTCAGTAAACATCACCACAGGGACTGATAAGATAAAAGGTTGATTGATTTGATAGCGTTCTCCAATAGAACATATGGCTTCTCTTCAACAAGTGCGTCTTTGATTGGTTTAGTGATTAAATTAAACTGATATCAGCTAAGGAGTCAACGTCCCCTTTTAATTATTTCTCACCTTTCTTCTCGCTTGATTGTTCGTTGACGGCAGACCTGAAGAAATCTGGTACTTCTTTTGAAATATCTCTATGATGAATGTTTCGGGTCGTATGTTCGGTATCGCCCGTAAGCATTCCATCAGACGACTGGCTCTCAGTACGAAGTCAAAAGAAGTCGGTCTGTACGCGGGTTCGGACCTAGACAACAACATGTTTCAAAGACTAGCAGGCAGATACGTTTCCCGTTAAGCTACCACGGGGCCCCTTGAGTTACCTAGGAAACTATTTTCCGCGAACAGCAGAAGTTTTAATGCGCATGTTACCGAAAGATCCCGGAAGGCAGCCTTGATCGCATCGTTTCATCGCTGGTCCTATGCACCCGCTCTTAGCCTGTTTGGTTTTAAAGTAGATCCAATCGTTGCATATACGATACGCGTCATTTGAGAATCTCTTACAGTAGAAAACCTCGGACAATTAAATCGCGTCAAAGTCTTTTTCCTCTAAAAAGCACTGGGGCTACCTGAAATCACGTCGCGTGTGTTTTAGCCGACTCGCTGCTGCTATTCGGTAACCTACCTTATCGCTGTGAGCTTCCAGCAACGAAAACCTTCAAGACGAACCTTACGAGTCAGAAGCAAAAATTCACGGATATCGATGAAGTTCCTCTTTCTTGGGCGCTATGAAGGACAATAAGTGCAAAAGAAAAGCGATTAAATAGACAACATCACTCGCTTTGCTGGGCATGAATTCCACCACGGACCATACGGAAAATCAAACCTTCACGACGGCGTTTGTAACGGTTAGTTTATCACAAATACGTCTATTTAAAAATAAAATTTTTAGCCCATCGCTGTCCTTCTGTTTCCCCTCTTTTGTTCGCGATTTTCGAAATAGCTTTATACAAGAGTCTAGACGAACTGTGATTTTGATTAGCCACATTGTGCGCAAGGGAATGGTACAACAAATTATTCCCAATTCATAACGATAACTCTTATTCGAGCATTACTAACTTGGAGTGTTGATATGTGCCTGGATATTTGCTGAAGGCGTGAAGCCAGGAACTCGGCAGAACACATTTTTGCTGCTGCGACCACCCTATGCACAGGATGTTTACGTCCAGTCATGCGACCTTTCAGATTTCTAGCAACGTACGAGGGTATCGCTGGCTTTAAGTGGATGGATACACAGTCTTTAGAACTGAAATTTTTAATTTTTATTTGAAACAATCTGAGTAAATTACAAAAGCATAAATTCCGTAGAAAATAGGTTCACCTCTCATAGTGGCCTCTGGCGTAGTTACATGTAGATCGAAGACGTAATTATGGTTCGATAGATAAAGGAACGCCCTTCGATAAACTTCACGCATGGCTAAAGTCGAGACTAGCGATATTCCTGTAATAAAATGAAGATTAGTTTGCATCATTGCTAATTTTTACAGACGAAATTAAATAAGTTAATAATAAGAGAGTTAAGTATTTAGAATTTTTTTAAATGTTTCATAAAATATGAATGCAATTATTTTTTGTTTGTAAAACAACAAGGTTCCATATGCTTTTCGTCACAACGCAACACAACGTTTTACAGCAGATCCTTAAACATACTTCGTCGGACTTGTTGGTAGTTCTGAACGTATTCTGCTTAAAGGTATAGCAATTCAAAGTAACATTTAAGGTCGATGAGCTGTTCAGAAGAGCGTTCACCGCGACTTAAAGTATAAAATCGTCTACGGTGTACCGCATAGCCAGCTCGCCATTTACCTATTGAGTCGAAAATAGTTATTCAAGTATCAAAGTCCTGCCTATATTGAAGTCAATCATGTATCGCGTTGGGTGTAACCATCAGGTCTATATGAACTGCTTTAAAAATAAGTATTACTGCAATCGTTACGAAGTGGAAAAGTGTGAAAATTTCTATATTTTCAATATTCAACATTCAAATGTTAAAGCTGCTAACGAAAACCCAATAAAAAAACCTTCCAAAGATTCAATAGAAAAATATAAACATATGAAACGGTGGCCGAATGAACCGTGATACGCTTAGCTTTCCTCCCTCTTGATGAAATCTAAATGCCCAAAATGCTTTCCTATTCAGCTTGGTTCGTCGCTTGACGCTCAATAAGCTGGAGCTCACCACAGCGGTATTGTAGTGAGCGCTCCCGTAGTACAAATGCACATATTCTTTTACCTTTCCTAGACACTGGTACATGAGATGACAGCTGATAAGAAGTACAGCCTACGTGCTCTCGAACAACGGGATTCTGATTGATGTGTTGGCTCTTGGAGAGACCGATTCAAACGTAATTGTTAAGGCTGAAGATCCCTTTCATAATGATAGGCCTAGGTTTATATCTTTGAACTTAACAGAGCGTAAGTTGTTCAGATAAAAACACTCTGCGAGGTATGAATATGGGTTCACTGGGCAAAAAGGTAAATTTACACGGCGACATCTCTCCAATTAACGATTTACTTGAGCTATCTTTCAACGGAATCGTCAGCTTAAAATTAATTAACTTAATTTTTAAATTCGATTATATTAATTAAAATTTTATATTCGATCTAGTCACCTCACGTCCCTCATAGGGTCTTCTAGGGGATGGAGCAAGCCATCAGCACAAGAAAAAAGTAGCACAGGCATCCATGATTTGGATCAAGCAAGGTGCTCGAAAACGAGTTCGATAGGTGCCACGAGACGCCGAAACGTAAAAGGAAAATACGCGACCTGATCAAACAATTTGTGCCATTCAGCAAAAAGTATTAGATGCATACTGCTCCGTGAGTGTGTCACGTTGGAAAATAAACTCAAGTTATCTATCAGCACAGTGTTTAATACAAAAGTTTTCCCAAAACCTGAACGAAAAAGTTGATAAATTAGTCAATTGCAGACGTCGTACCTGGATGATAGGCACACATAAAGTCATTTGCTAAATGGTTCCGTGACTAAAAAGTGATCTAGGCCATATGACATGTGACACGACTCATGCCGTTTGAGGGGCACCATTGGCGCGGATGCATAACTAGTTCGTAAGTTAGTTGCATAATTGTAAGTGTTTATAAGTGATAAATGTGGGCTTCGAAAGCTTTCAGGTGCTCCAATTACAAAACGTAAAAGTACTTTCTGGGGCTTCCTATCTCTGACTGCAACGACGCCGTTATTAACTGCAGAGCAAAGCTCCGCTGACTAAAATAGATGTATGAAACATATAACTCTCCCCTTCCTCAGAGCGATTTGATACACAACAATTACCTTAATTATGGATTAGCACATCGAAATTAATGATCAGAGTACAATCGAATCCGTTTTAACTGACAGGCCAGTAATATCCGTGCAGGACCGTATTGGCCAGAGAGAAGTAATCCAGCACTATGGCGACTTCAAAATAATCATATGATTAATATATATTGCATTTGAACAATATGAACCGTTTCAGTTAAGTAACCCATTAGCAGTTATGAACTAACTATGTAGGAGATAAGTTACTGTCAAGTTTTACCGCAGAGGTAACTGGTCTGAGACCCGCTACAAATGTCGTTAATATACGAGAAGCTAGTTTTTTATCCACGCAGAATAAATCCTTTCTTTAATTGTTTCAGATTAGACAGTGAATGTGGTACAATTAGCACGTTAAAAATAGCTCGATGCGCATGTATACGACAGTACTAGCGTTAACGGTTTACGAACGCTTTACCAATTGAATTTTGTACGTAAATAGTCATTTTTAACGCACTTAATGAGGCTAGAGCTAACTGTGGTATACAGAAAAAAAATTAAACAAAGTTCTACTTTGAATTATTATATTTGAAGCCAAAACATGTGTCACTTTCTAGGCTCCTTCCGATCAAAGGAATGTCCTCCTGCTATAGACGGTACTCCACTGATTTTCTTTACAACTAATCATCGTAATTAAGTATCAGTCATGCTAAGAGGTCTATTACAAGATGATAACTACAGAAAAAAAAACTTGTGATGATGCGTTTAATGACGTTTCTACCACTAATGTAGCAAAACATTTATCATGAATTTCAGCTCGTTTGCTTTCTATAAATATATATAGTCAAAATCTAAAATTTCGGAGTTTGGAAACTTTGCATATATTTTGCCACTTAAGAACAGAACAAGCGCATCCGACGGGCTATATCCTCATCTGGTATAACCATTTAGAAAAATTTCTCTCCAAAAATACGCACGGGTTTAGATCTTTCCGAATTTGCAATCCCATGTATGTTATCAGCATTGAACTCCTCCATAGCATAGCACTTGTGTTCACGGACAATAGATACCTTCCTTTTCAGAGTTTATCGGCCACTAATGAGCATTCATCACAACGAAATTGCTCATTCACTAGTTGACATCAATCGACGTTCCACAACAATGTTTGCAACATACCATTATACATATATAGTTTCCCATGATAATGCACTCTCCGTTAAACATTACGCCCGTTATTTCGCGCGCAGCTAAATTTGAATACTGCCACTACGAAGAAAGCGAGCGGCTAACGTAGAAGAGCGCTAACAGGAGACTAAAACACAAACAAAGATGGGATCCCAAATGCCCCGTGTTTTGAGAGAAAGGGTAGCAACCCCCTGTGTACAACACAGAGAGCACACTGTTGCCGTCGTTGTCGTCTGCTGCGCGGGCGACGAGTACAAACCGGGTAAACCACAATCAGTGTCAATATCACGGCAGCCTGCGTGGGAAGAGCAGGGGCAGCCCCATTACTGTATCGCTATACCGACAGAGCAGTACGTCCGTGCAGTTAAATCACGTCGGCGGAAACGTAACACATGCAGACAGATACAGTAAACGTAGACAGTCTATCAGCATAAAAGAGGGGCGGTCCTTTTTATTCTGGTCGTGTGGACGGCGCATATTGTTGAGATCTGACAGCAACAGTCAGCTTAGCCGCCGCCATTGCAGCAGTCTTCTAGCTCTTGGCCTGCTGCTTGCCTCAAACGACCTTACCGACGTGACAGACTCGCTATAACGACGTTGAGTGTGAGTGGGTTAGCGAGCGGAGGATAAGTGAGTAAGTGGACTTGCCGCCTGTTATTGGTTAACTAGCGTCTACTACGGACAACATCTGTTACCGCTATTACTGTAGTAACGAAGTAGTTCTTATGTTCATTCAATACAATGCTCTACGAACAATTGCTGATTCGACAGTGTGTCGGCTGGTACCAATTAGCGGCACGTTCCTTGCGCCACTTCGGTGTAGTGGACCGGTATAGTAGACAGTTACCAGACAGAAAAATACTGTGAAGTGTTTGCGTTAATGTTCTCATATCAAAAGCGCATTTCCCTACTGTCTCCAACTGTCTATAGGCGGAAAAAAACGGAAAGCAACATTGGCCTATAAGGGAGCAGACGATAAATAGAAAAAAAAAAAAGACAAATATCGAGCAACCGGTACCAATAGCCACCCGCAAATCTGTTCATGTTACCTAGCGTCCTATATTACCACAGCTTCAAAGGGTGCACACGAGACGGCAGAAGGCAGCTAATTAGTGGTGGGAGTGAAATAGCGATAGAAAGAGAGAAAAAAAAAGCTTGAAAGGAGATTGCCCGCAAAATCTAGCTAGATAGAGTTGACACCGAAGACACGCTAGACGTTTGAGTAGATATTTCAGTGTTTCAGTATATTGAGATTTTTCGGTAACAATACAAAAGTAGCTATGTCAGCGGAACACGATAGAGGTTAAACACATTTTTACCTACTTACTAAGCAAGCTTGTGAATGATAGAAAAATAAAGGTCGAACAAGATTGACAAAACAACGCGGTTCAGTATACGTGGCTTCCCGTTCCATTAGTGATAGATCGACCGCCATATCGCGGAACCATATCTAGGAACACGGCTGAGTAGATCAATTGCGAAACAAAAGCACTGATTTAGTTGAAAGAAAGTTTTCATCTACAAACTACTAACGCAAACGAGGCAACACATGTGGTCTTCCTCTTTAGGCGTGTTAATGAATTTGTTTGTATTCGGTTTCTAGAAAGCAACGGGTCGGGATATTACTTTTGGGCTGTGCGTACAAACGTGCGTCTACTTCTGTGTAATGTTATGTGCCTGTGCGTGCTCGTGCTTGGAGGCGGCTGAATTCGCTGACAAGCCGTTACTAACAATTGAACAATGATCGACTGCTGTTGTCCATCTGCTCAAATTGACTACGTAGCGAATGAAGACGGGCTATTGTAGGTGACGACAATAAGAAATATAAGTTAACTGCTTGCTTAGTACCTCTCCGAAGGCTATAACGACGATAACAACGTGAAGTTTTGCTGTGGTCAGAGGAGCTTGCTACTGATATTAAGAAAGCAACGAGGTACGCCATTCCTGCTAGCAACATGTCACACCGACCGCTGACTAGCGGTCTTACGGATGAGGTAAGGAATAGACAAATCTCGAGGATCACTTCTGTGTTGAGTTAGTATCAAGTGAACACTTTTGTAGAATTTCGATACTTCCTAGTGCGCTGTAAGCGTCTGCATAAAACCCCCTGGTAAACCTTTACAACTTACAAATGTTCAGTTGGATTTGTGATATATAGTTTGTTGTAGGTCAGCGGTGTTATCTTCTTCATGCGTAATAAGCATTGATAATCGGGCAACAATGAATTCTTCGCGGCTTCTTTTATCGGCAGTTTTACATCGTCTCCAGCGGTGGGATTTCTGTAATGCTAAAACGTCCGCGTGGTTGTTTGTTTCTTATCGTTAGGTGCCGACGGGCAATTGCTGATTAGCCCTCCTTAATTGAATCTTCGACACTGCTTATTTTGAGTTCTCGATTAGCCGTCTTGATCGAGCCTACCTTTCAGCATCGTGCCATCGACGATCCTCTGTCTGAGCTTGTTCTGACTCTTGTTGGATGTCCGATATCGCGACTCCTTGCTTGCTCTATGTAGTATAATTTTATTAATTAGGGATGGTTAGTTAGCGTTGAGACTACCTGTCCTTTTCCTCATAGCCGTGGCTTTATCCATTGTATAGGAGACTGTTTCTGTGCGAACGCGGTTCAAGGAACTTTATGGATCACGAGTGCGTGACCAAATAGCGCACTCAGTATTTTCGTGGGCAGCGGACCTTGCCAAGCGATGATATATAAGTACTATACTGATGTATACGAAAGGGGATCAAATGACTGAGGCAAGTGACCCACAATGGAACGGATAAGGCCACTAATAGGCTGCTCGTCTTCCATATCTGTCTTAGTTAACTCTTTTTACTTTTATCAGTTGAGTTTTTTTCATCTTTTTTCTTTGTTGTTTTTACGAACTAAACTTGTTCTTCTTACTTCACGGAGGACTATGCCATGAATTGACCTACGACGACGGGATGCACTTACAAAGTTATTTACATATGTTAACGTATTTCATGTTCAGCCGTTGTTTGTTTGTGTATGTTGCTTTGCTTTCCTTAATTAAAGATGTCCTCTTCGTTCTGCCCATTGACCCGGCGAAGTTGTCGCCGGTTGTTACTCCCTCGTCCACCGATGCAAACTTGCGACAGAAATCGTCCACGTATCTAAAGTCGTCGTTTCTGTTTCGCCGTTACCCCTGTGTTAAGCATTAGGGTTCCTGCGACTGCCATTCTTACATTGGTTTGGTGCCTTTTTGGCGTTATGTCTTTTTATGGAAACGATAAACAAAAAAAGAAGCATCTCCGCGATAATCATATACTAAGGACCTTCATTAACGTAAGCAAGCTGATGCGTTTGCTTGAGGAATCGAAAATTAATTTCGAATTAAAATTGCAGCTTATTTGTTTCAGTATATTTCCTCTGCAAGATTTGAATTGATTTGCTTTTATTCTACCAGCTAAGTAAGGTCATACCCTAAGGTTTATATTACTTTATGAAAAACGTAATATTCAATATTATATAGATTAGCCGTAAGGTGAAGGTATCATTAGGTAAAGAGCGGATAGTTATTTCCTTTTGCCCGTGAATTTCAGTCGAACCGCAACAACCTATATACGTCGTTACGTGCATATGTCCGTACGGAAATATTTCGCCTTTTTCTAATAACCAGAATATTCGAAGTAAGCGAAACACGCAACCGATTTTTACGCTAGATAATATGCAGTCATAGTTTTAGCTTTCGTATAAAAACTGTAGATAATTCTACGTCTGTTAAAGAAAACACTTGCACTTTGTTCGTGTTGATGGCAAATTTCGTTTAATCGATGTAGGTCCTAGATCGATTTTGTCTATAGACGACGTTGTACCATAACTGGAGCTCTTCTTCGAATACGCAGTTCTATTTATTATAAAATCATACATACAACCGCTACTACCAGTTGTGATTCAAATTGCTTAAAGATGAATGTTCATAGTGTTAGCCATTTACGTATTTGATCTTTCAGAAATGAATAAACGAAGTACTTGAACGCCTATTTTAACGAATGCTAATTCCATTGTAAAATGTAGGCATGTGAGCAAGCTTTTATTCAAAAGTTACGGCAAGAGTTCCAATCAAAAGAAGTACTTTACTTTGTTGACAGTGTTGTGTGCTAACTGTGTCAGTAGCACTCCGTTCGACAATAAACACTCACAAATGAACTACAACTAAATATGGAATATTGTGTTTTATAAGACCAAACCTGATAATTTATTCCGTTTCTTTTGCTTGTATCATTTATAGATTGGTGTATTTCACTATGTCAATTGAACATATATGCTCAACTGTCACTGCTGATACTATCTTAGTGAATATTCCACAATAATTTGCTACTATACTAACTGTAGAGAAGTGAGAATTAGAATGGTTTACTGGATAAAAAATCATCGTATTAACATGTGTCCTGTTAGTCGTGGTGTCCCGGAATGAGCTGTTTTTGTACCAAAAAAAAGTTTGCCTGTCTCTCCGTCAAGACGCTATTTCTTTGGATACCTTTCCATAGACAGTACGGTACTGATTGGTGCCAACTATGAATATACACAGTCATTAGACATTGGTTGTTTCTCATTAAAAATGTAGTAATTATTAATGACAATCATATTTGGGAGCAGGTTATGATAACAGTGGCTTAAGACAACCTTTACAGAAATGGTGTGTGGCGGTGGCGGGTGGATCCGAAATGATCTAACAGTTCACCAGTGAAGTTGCACTTTACTTAGTGTTACGTACAGATCGATTATAATTTCGTGGGACACACACGTGCGTAAGCCTCTTTACTAACCTTCGTAAGCTCGTAAAATGTTTATATCAGCTTTGCGTTTCATCTGACGTTTTTACAGAAGATATTTTACCGCTTCAACGCGCTTTCTAGCATAATGCGAATTGTGCATTGATAGCTCCATTATGTACCTACATTTTTGTTTTAATCGAGATCTAGGGCGACAAAAGGGAAAGGCAAGGCTAAAAAAATACCCAGAGGGAAATGATCGTCTTGGCTGATGGTCTTGCAGATGATCGTGTGAGAACAAAACGCCGTCCAGTCAATGCGGTAGTTCTCTGTAGCAGGATAGCAGGCTGCTGTACTGAGTAGTTTAAATATATGAAAACTCTACGAGAGAAGAAAAAAACGCTTTCAAGAATTAACCTGACACGCACGATATACCCGTTCTCTACCAGCAAGTGTTTTATTTTTCTTTGTTTTTTTTTTTTTTTTTTTAATTAATATTACCTGCAAAAGAGTTGCTCCTTCTTACGCCTGAATTCGTCCTAAACATTGACAGTTTTCCAATTCAACAAAATTCCGAGTGTGCTGGCGATTTGGCGCTTGTGTTCGACAGCTGATGATCGTCGAAGTCCATCAGGTTTGCACTGAGCACAGAAATTCATATGAAGCTACAAAATGGAGCTCAACGGCCACATCGATGATACGATCATGCTTACGGCGGCTGCGTAGCGGCGCAGACACTTCCAGCCAGGTCAACCCAACCACTGCCTTCGAAAGTACGTCGCAGAGCACCATTAATTAACTTTTTTAATTTGGTAACTAGTTCCGCTACCACATATACTGCTAAAGCTCCTGTGCTTTGAATAGTTTCCATCGTACCTGTGTATTTCTAATACATTTTCTACTTTTTGTTGCTATGCTAAACGACTGATACGGAATTATGGATACGATTGGAGGGATACGGCAAAGGTGACGTGCTTTTACATTTTTTCGATCGGGGCAGCTCATGGCTCATACAGAGTTTCAGTTCGCACAATAGTGCATATGCCTCAAAAGCTGAGACACAGGCACGACTATGGAATAGAGCTTTCGGCACTAGGAAAGTATGATAGCATTACACAGACGTAGCCCAAGTCTGACGGGACTGATGCGTAGACATGAATGATTTCTGATGATACCTCTGTGGTTTATTTGTCTAGTCAATAATAATATAGAATGCTGCAGAACCGCCATTACTTTTGTGAGACAGACTACTCAAAAAACGGGTTGTTTATCATCGTTTTCCATTGCTTGGTTTAATAAATAATCAATTTGAACACGAAAACTTAATATGCACGTGTCTATGGGGTGACTCAAGTCTATCTGATTTTGTTAAGGTAATTGGCTTACGGTTGATTTTTGGACGGTACAGAACATACAGAATTCCACGTGTTTATCACTGATTGATATAGCTTGCAGAGATCTATCGCATTGCATAGATCAAAATCTGTCATAAAGTAAGCGATTTTTTGAAAAACTCTCCTTGTTGGAGGTTTCCGGCTTTACAACAAAACATTATGAACACTAGAAAATTAAGAGCAAACTAAAGTAAGCAGTTTAAACAAAATTGAGTTTTCTATGTTTCTTTTTATGGATGGTAAATGCATGATTTTTATGGAATTTCGTTTGCCTCCTCTTATCGCAGAGGGTATATGCCCCCAGTCATATAGGCTGGCTAATTTTCTTTATATTTTAACAAAAAATCTAGTGGGGAAAACATTTCACCATTGTACTGCACTTAAAAAGTGCATCATTTCAAATTAGTGGGGGCACAGTTGCTTGATTCAAGGCGTGGTGTTGTTATCGGCCTGTACACTGTTCTAGAATTTTTGTCGTGTTAATTTTAGGCTATAATAAATCTGAGTATTTCAATTCCATTGTAACTCGCAACCTGTTAACATTATTAATCACTCACAGAATTGCTTGCTTACTAAAAATGTCCAGGCTATTTTCATAGGCGTAAATTAAACTAACGCAAAAAATCAAATAAATGATTTTTTTTTGTACATTTCTGTGGTAAGAACCTTTGCGCGTGATATTTCTGCATGCTGCCCAGTGGATGCTGTGTATATGTATGCTTCTTTAGAACCTTTGATTTGCTCGAAACTGCTTTCTTTAAATGGCAAGCTATTTTTGTTAGCTGACTGTGTCATTCAGCGTCCGTTATCACGCCAGGACAACTCGTACCTACTAAAATTCAGTTGCTGATTCATCCGGGAGTAAGGTACCGATAGTATCCAGCTGATATTAGCATCGATCATCATATTTACGCTAATACCTCATTATAATATAAGAGGTTTGCTGGTTTGAACCTCACCAGTACTGGTAAGCATGCTGAATCGAATCCTGTGTCAAAGATATAGCATAAATCACTCTTACAATTCCTGTCGCCATATTATACTGCTTTACTCCGTAATTTTCAAAGAAATTCTACTCGTGTACTGATTAAATTTCTCTAAAATTTTCGTATAGGCTTAGATGAGGTAATACCTTAACTCGAAACTTGAAATTTCAACCTATTTCGGGTTTGTCTTACACCGATAATTTAAGTTCAACGATTGTTCTTGGCGATCTGTTTGGGTTTGCTATATATTCTTTTGTTTCCCATCTACAAACAGCAGAATGTTATTTGACGTACTTCAGTTATGATCCGCAACAGACATTTACGTCATTGTAGAAATATCCAGTATCCGCTTCATTTAAAATGTGTTCTATTTATTACATAGTATTCTATAACTAAAACTGCTTTATATTCTATTTTAAAATAGAATATCAAAGACACAGAACTTCGTTCTAGTTCTCACGCCACTCAGATACTGCGAAAATCATTAATTCGATAAGGAAATATCCAAGGAAGCTTATATAAACTTTTCTTATTTAAAAATATGCTTTCATATTACACGGTACACAGTGTTGATATCTTTACGTGACGCTTATTTGTTCGTTCGCAGCGTTGTTGTTGTTGTTGTTGTTTAGAATTTACTAAAGTCACCCGCATCATTGTCGGGTGCTAATAACAGAAGGGCTTATGCTGCTGTTTACCTGATAGTTACTTGATGATCAAATACGCCTACAGCTGAAATTTACCATCGTGGTAGACACCACGTCTAGTCACTTTGACTAAGCGTATGTAGAAACTAAATAGCGAAGCAAACTTTATATACAATGTTATTGGAAGAAATGCTGGACACTTGCTAGGATAGTTCCATAGGAAATACCTATTTAAAAGAACATCGTACATGAAGCATATTGGTTTTCCGAAAGCACTAAACAATTCATTATTATGCATCTCGTTGTTGCCATAATAGAAAGATAGTTGTTGGAAATCCAAGCATCCATAAGCGAACATCTCAGAAATCTAGTTCAGTCATCAATATCTACCCATATGTATCTGACATCGCACGAGACTCCTATATAGAATCCTTGGTTTGACAATCATTGTGTCTCAGACATACACTATGGTTTTTTTTTCGGGGTTGAAATGATCGTACACTAATTAGAAGCCGTAGCAGCGTCAAGATATAGCTTTCGCGTTTTAACCTAATTCCGCCGGTTTTGTCGGCCGCGGTTACCAAAACAAGAACCTAGTGTAATTTTCATTTTATCTATTCCGAACATAGCTCCGGCTATATATTATAAACTACAATTACTAGAAGACTATTATCAATTTCGACAGTTATAGCTGGCGCAATAAGTCATTATTACAGATGTTCCATGAGAAAATTACTAAAACATCCACTCCTGTATCTCTTACAGACGATTCTACCGTCGCGACTTCTTGTGGTGCTTTGCTTTCTTGTCTTTCTTCGTTCCTATAGCTTCCAAGAGACATAAATCAAAAGACCGTTACTAGGCCATCGTTCGATGCTACCTGGATGGTGTCCTAGCACGTGCATTAGGCCCAACATTCAACCGAATGTTACCCCCATTAATAGTACAGATTTCTTCTTAAACGGTTGCTGTTCATTGCATTATATGGACATACTTCAATATTCATTTTCTATTGGCTTTACTGTTGTATGGGCTTCGATTTTAAATCGTCTAGCTTCGCTTTCGTTTGTTTTGTTTTGGTCTATGAAGCGATAGTCAACAAACTCTGTATTCGGATTCGCTCGTTCGAGGCAACCTTAAATCAGCATAGCTTAAGTATCTTCCGATTCAAGTTATATAATAATATTAACCGGTCAATAGTGCTATTCAGAGCTAAATCATGTGTGCGTTTAAGCATGGTCAATAACTAAGAACGTACACATGAATAATTACTTGCTTACAGATAGTATGCCAAACGAACATTGCCGATAATTATATAAATTAATTTAACACTGTTTGCCGCTATAATTTTTTTTTTTCGCTGTTTTCGCATATTTTAATGCTACACAGGATGACGACTACGAAGAAGATGAGCTATCAACTGGATCGGATACAAATTGGCTTCGATTCATCCTGGGACTACAGCTTGAACTGTTTTTGTTTATGTATGCGATGTCATATTCGATGCGATTAGTCATCACTCAGGACTGGTTCCTTTACAAATCATGTTTATCGAGGTAAGATATTTTTGCATCTGGCATTGACCCCTTACCCTTACTTATTTTAGCTTGTTGCTAGTGGCCTCATTGAAGTGGGGGTCCGCTCTTTTCGAGAGAATGAAAATAGTCAACTAGTTTAGTTAGGGCACATCATGAATCTCCTAACAATCTGTACTTTATCTCTGTAGTATTGTTGTCCTCATTCGGGCAGGGTTACAATAGGTTAGATTAGATAAAAGTAGAGATTAGACAGTTAGGTTGGCATTCATGACACGGACGGGATCGACTTTCCTGCTACCGGCCTTTTCGTCATCCTTTTAAGGCCAAGTGTTATCTTGTTGTTAGTAAAGAAGTCAACACATAAATCTAGCTAGGTCTGAATCTTCTGAGCTGATCTGCTTTACAGCCATGCATTGGGTATCCTTATTTTCATGTGTAACCGTCATATTAGCTGTATGACATATATCCAACCGATTCGGGCAATCAGCTTTGTCAGGCACACTTACGATTCCTTGGCGTCCGCTTGACATTATTGGAAAACGGGTGCGTCATATGACAGGCTAACATTGAGTTTCAGAAACTGTGTATACTTGTTAGAAGTAACAGAATTGTTTTCTATTATTATATTCCATTTGAAATCATGTCAGGAAATTTCAATTCAACTTAGTACGTTCTTTCATAATAAAGATATGTGCCGCGCAAAACGACGTACCCTGCCGCAAACTTGGCTAGCAGCTGTTGATGCTCTCTGGAATAACGGATAATGTAGTAAAAATAGATGAAAGAAACAAATCTAAAAATACCTTTGTAGACGTTTTCTCATGATCAATTAGCGAATTTCCAACAGGCAGTTAAAATACCGTGATTGGTCCCTTTATGGGCATGTAATGGTCCATACGAAGTAAAAAACTAAAGGCATATACGAATCTGTACGGTAGTCTGAAAATATTAACTATTCGTCAAATACGGGCTACGCTTTTTAGTAGGTAATGGTAATGGTATGAGGCAGACGTTTCGGAACAATAACTTAAGTGCATGGATGTCTGCTAAGAATTTTTCGTATCGCTTTAGAATAGTTGCAAGAATAACTTAACCAAAAATTTATCTTGATGTCAAGCTATCGTATAAAGAATATCGTGTTATCGATGTATTACTATGACACCTATATGGCAACCAGTGTTGGACTTCAGTTTTAAAATTTGAATCATTATTTGCTTTTTTTCGCTGTAGGTTCAACTATAATGAGAGTTTGTGTCATCAAATTCTTGATCGGGACAATGAGAGTTCAGATAAAACGGCAATTACACGGTAAGCGAACAGACCATTCTTCACCAGACCATTCAGAAAAATGAGTGCTGAATTTTCTGTTTTAATAATTTGTTACAATCTCGCAGCTAAAACGTGATAAAATATATTAAGAAAATTTGCAGTCAGCGGGACATTTTGGACGAACCTGAGACGAGTCAAAAGTTACGACTCAAACGAGACCATTTCAAAAGCTAATTTTCTCCGGAGTTCCTTTATTAATCTGCAAAGCAAGTTAAGGATTCAAACGGAAACGGCTTGACAGCCGGCAATAGATATAGGAATATTGAAGATGTCTACAGGTAGTGAGCGAAACAGACAACTACTTGGACGGTTAAAAATCACAAGTTCATTCTGTTGTGGGATTCGCAAGTGTGTTCTGATAGAAGAACGTAGTAAGCATTGTGATTTATCGGTAACTTTATCGGTAGGGCTCCTATGAACGAAACGATTACGGGCTCAGCGTCATAAAGATCAATGGGCTTTTTGATTGCGGCGCTGTGGGGACTAGTTAGAAGAACGGATGGCCTAGGTCCACTAGTTTAAAAGTGTAGGGCTATATAAATTTTGTACATTGAAAAAGAATAATTTTTTACATATTTCTTCATATTCTGGGTTAACTTTCGCCAACCAGACACAAAGATAGTTCATCTTTATTTTATAATTTTCATTACGCATACGTATTCGTTATATATATGTATATATGTTCGTTACGGTTGCCTTCTGAAAAGTGCCTTGCACACTCATTAATGATTAGCGCGTGGACATCGAACACTGGGTAGCGTGGATCGCACACACTAAAAAACACCCCTTAAATTTAGATGGATCGTGAAGTATATGAGCTAAGCTGTACCGTTGTTGGACTGCTACTAGTAAAAAAATATTAGGTGCACTTTATTCATTACAATCGTAAAAAACATTGATATTTAAAGTAAGATACACTGCCGAAAAGTCCAGAGATATTACATGCGCTAGTAGCAGCACATCCAGCAGCTAAAGTTACCACAATAATAAAACACGTTACACTAAATTGAATAAAAGTAGACTACACTTTACCTGTGTCGAGATTATAAACTACTTGAGTTGCTCGAAATTGACAGTTTACGGCAATGCAGGTGAAAATTTGCTTGGAGAAACCCAGAAGCAGGCTCCAGTACGGTACGACGGCAAATTCACGACTGAGAAACAACAGTTCGAAATGACAGTTTATCAGTACAATCCAAAAGTGCATTTCTAATAATCCTTCTATTTCAATCAAGGCGTTAGTTCAATGTGAGCAGATGTGCTAGTTCACGGATTGTTCACGAAGGCCATAGGGACGCATCGTATATCACAAAAGTCGAGCAAATATTCTTCAAGAACATTCAAATTAAGAAATTTAATTCGGTAATTCCTCCTGAATTCTTTCAAGAATAAAGCAGTAGGTCGTCTTTACAAGAAGATATTTATCATTCATGAAAAATCAATCGCGCAAATGCTCGCTAACTTGCTCACTATCTACAGGATGCGCCTTGTGTGAATGAAAGCAAATTTCTGTTCGATGTTCATGTCCCGAGTGACGGAAAATGGTTGTACGATCGTGAATAAGTTAGATGTCTGAAAAAATATACATCTTCAAGCAATATTGTGCATTGGGTTATACAAGCCGATTAATGTAGATACACTGTTTAAGATAAAAAAGCATTCTGCGGTGAATATACATGCCGTACAACTCCGATTTGAGGCTATTAGATTACTACGCATAAAACATTATTAAGCAAAATCCAACAACTCTTGATATGGTAACGTCGACTCGCGTTTATATCAACGAAAACGTTTGCACATCTATAAAAGGATCATTTGAAACGACCTTATGAACGGCTTGAGCCCCGAAGCGTGTAATTGTGCAGGGTGGTGTTTAAATTGAATAAACTTGAATGCGCGAAGTGGCACTTCTAGAACATATAAACATATTCGTTCAAATAGAAGAACTCATAACAAATAGTGCGGATTTAGATACCCCGTTATGTATACTGGTAAAAAAAAACATTCGTTAGCTAGATATTTCCTCTGAATTTACTCCTCATGCCACTCGCAACGCAACAGAATGCGCTGAGTGAATGCTGTGGGCTGCTGCCGGTAATTAACTTTAACTGTGTTTTTTTTAGGGTTGCAAACATGTACAATTTGTGTCTGTTCCTTGTCCAGTTTGTTCCCGCTGGCCTTCTTTCGATCTTTATTTCACCTTTTGCTGATATCTATGGCCTAAAGGTACCACTTATGATAGCCACAGCCGGAGGATGCGTTCAGGTAAGTGCACACATAGGGTGACCTTATACGTGTAGTTTCGCTAGCGTTTTCAGCAACATATTTAATTATCCGATCTTTTTCGATGTAACCCAAAATAGCAAATATCTCGTAGATAGATTCGTAGCTCGAGGCTACCGGTAGAAGAATTACCACTCTTATGTATATATTTATACCGACTATGCTCAATATATAAGTTTTACTTATATAAATATGTATAGTCAAGGCAAAGCGCCTTGAGGTTCTACTTCTCTGTTGTTCCAAAATTTAATTGCCTCAGTCTGTGCTGAGGATACCCTATCACTAATACCTAGGCATGAATTCAATTTTAAATCTGCATTCTTAATTTTGTCTTTGATTATTTTGTAGGACCTTCTAACGATTCTGACAACCGTAACGCCATCACTCCCAACTGTTCTAACAGCTTTGTGCGCTATACCGAACGGTATGACCGGCGGCCTCGTGATTACCTGCGCCTCTGTGTATTCACACGCCGCGAGGAACTCGGCGGAAAATACGAAGACCGTCCGATTCGCCGTTATTATCACAGCGTTGACTCTCGGCTTCCAGTTGGGAATGTTCGTCAGTGGACAGATCTTTGCATTCTCGCACAAGAAACACGTTTCTGTATTCATCACCTCGGCCATCATTCTCGGCTCCTGCCTTGTATACCTTTGGATAGTGGTGCCGCTTGGTGATGAGATTCGCAATGCCACACGTCACGAACTCATCCGAGTATGTTTATCCAGCGCGATCCAATAAAAATAAGTATAGAATAGGAGCTGATAGTTAATTGAATATACGTTGTGCTGCTAATCAGTACCTGAGATAGTCTCGTAGGCTGCTAATGCCAGCTAGTTTCATTGAAGTCTTCAGTGCGCTAAACGAGCTTGCCTTGATCTTACAAAGAGCTCACAAGTTATTTCTTTCGTTTAACTTAAAATTAGTGAAAAACACTGTTATCTTATGTTAAATAAAGGACTGGCGTTGCGATTTCAGTATAATACCTGAAAACTAATGAGCTATTTGCAAGCTAGTCTCCTCCAATCTAATAAGCGTTGCCAATATATATATTATGTATTTACCTCGTTTTGATCGTATTTGTTGGGTTTTGGATGGGCTTATTCAGGATCTTTGTCGCGTTGACAACTTCACTGAGGGCTTTAAGGCAGTCTTCCGGCAAAGGCCAGGCAGAAATCGTAAAAAATTGCTCCTGCTTATGGCTTCCATGTGGTTCGTCCTTTTTAATAGCGAAAGTAAGTCTTACGTCGAACGCAACATATGGTCGAACAGCAATTTGTGTCCATTACTTATAATGTGTTAACGACTCTTATAATATGCTTAACTGTCCTTCAAAGGCAATTCTATCGCTGTTTGGTACATGCATTAATGTAGTTACGTGTACTTCTAACGATGAAAATTTCAGCTGCACGAAATATCAATTATTATTATACGAAAAAACGCTACAATTGGAATCCGACAGATTTCTCCAACGTTACAGCGGCATTTGGAATATTTCAGGTACGTTTAGGCTTAGTAACCGTATCGGTAAGAGGCAAATCATGCCTAATGGTTAATACCAGTATGACAGCAGGGCCAATACAAAGACGGAATAGTTACACAGTAGATCTCAACAAATACCACCTCTTAGAGCAAACTGTTCCTTTGGTGCTTACCGTGTGCTGAACATCCAGTTGAACTGATGACCGAGTATTTCACACTATGGATCACTTTACATACAAAATCAAGGAACCTGCTTGAAATTTATTTGAGATCGTTTTCGGTATGATTCCCTGCTACAATATTTATTCAGGATTCATGGATTTAACTATGCGATATTTTTCCTGCTTCAGCTGGTTGCAACGGCTACTTGTATCGCTGTGTTTAGTCGCGCTCTTCGCCTGTCAGATCCCGCATTCGCTTGTATTGGAGTGGTAGCATTCATGGTGCAAAATGCTGTGAAAGCATTCGCGGATAAAGAACGGCTCTATTATCTTGGCTATACGTTCGGCGTGCCCGGAGGTACCGCGGCTGTCGGTATTTCTGCGGCTGCCTCCCGTATCATCGGACCCTCTGAGACGAGTACGTTTTGCTTAGAGCATTTTCACCTATTTCTTTACTATGTTCCGTATTTTTCATGCGAAGATAAAAGATTTCCCTTATTTTACGAGTAGGACTAACGTGATTTTCCTCTTCTTGCTTTTTTGAACTCTGTGCGATTCTGGTGACGCCTGATTCCTTGATACGTCTCGCAGCGAAAGTGTTTTCGTTCTGGACGACGTGCGAATCTCTGGTACCGGCCATTGGTGATGTGATATCATCTCTATTGTTTAACGCCTTCCTGGGGGTCTTTCCGGGATTGCCATTCCTGCTGGGAGCTGTACTGCAATTGATTCCTCTGGGCGCACTAATCTATTGTATTCGACATCCAGAGATTGAACAAGACGAGTTCGTACATCGACGACTGACATAAGAGCCACTGCGCTGCCGAATTTGACTTAGTGGCAAAGGTTCCGGCCCGGAGACAGCGGACATCGATTACAGTGGTTTACAAACAAGGAAGTAATATCAAGCCCCCAATTGATGGTAGTAGCTGTATCCGCCCTTTTTTTTGATGATGCTACTGGTGAGTAGAGGGAAAAGCTACATCGAGGTGTTGATTGTTTATTATGATCGACTGGATCAACGACTTCGAGAGACATGTTGAAGTAAAGATTCTGCGGCGAGTAGTGGTCATCACAAACGAACTGAAGACCGGGTACGGCCTGAATAAATAAACCCATTCTGGTCGTGGGTACTTTAACGTAGCAGCAACATTAGCTGGATGCATCCTCTAAATTCATCGACATAAATTTCAGCACAAAAATAACTTGGCATTTTCTTAATTAGGAAAGGCCAGCAGCCGCCTAGATTACCTTGCTTTGTCCATTAGTGTCGCGTATTTTATTGTGTTCGATTAGTTTGGCAATTAAGTTCCTGTTGAAACCCGCTAGTACTTTTTAGCGACGTTAGTTAATATCTATCTCATCTCAGTGGATTTGTTCTGTTCTTTTCAACGATATAGATATTGCTCATTGCGATTGGCATTTTATCTGCAAATACGGGATATTATTATTGATTTCGAGCAAATATGTTCAACTCTACCGAGCTTGTATATGTAGAAATTCTGTCGTGATGGTGACGAGAATAAAAATGATGATAAACTCAACGCGACACGGCGTCAAAAGCACGAGGAGATAATCACCATAGAATCGAAATACTAACTATAACAATTGATATAAACAAGACGAAGAACGTGATAAATACATTCCCAACGGCTGGTAAGGCCTGTCTACATATTGTGCATCTGATCAAAATCTGTGTACTCATCATGTGATGTGATACTTATAGCATATGGAGACAAGTTTGATAGATCGAAAAGAAGCCGGTTTACTTAGATAAAAAGGTTAAAGAAACAGCGCCCGGGTCGCTGCCCGTACAGAGCCTATTCTATAACGCGTTTTACTCTTAACAACGCTATTTTCCGACCTATTAATAACCAAAGAAAGGCATACATACACTCAATACGCAGTGATACAAGATAAAAAATATAGATATGTTATTACTACAAGCTCTATTAACTGTTGTGTGAATGTGGCATATTGATAAGCCCATATTTTTATTGCATTGTCACTAGCTTGGTATTAGTATAATTCCGAGAGCCTATTTATACATGTATTCATAATGAAGATGTAAAGCAGAATTTTTCACGGTCTCTTTACATCCTTCGAAATGTTTTATTTACTAAATCGGATATAACTTTATTGAATTATAAGCTACATAGATAGCTCCTGAAAGAAAAATGCTCTTCGGTTGATATCATTACTTCTATCGTTATTACTGATAATATGCCTGTTTCCTTCAATGTATCTAGGAATTCTTATAGACGGATATGCCAGCACGAGCTAACAAAAAAAGATTGCGAATTGATGTACTTAATTGTTTTTTAATAACCTAAGACAACTTTTCAAACAACTAACTGGCGAAATACATTATCTACCGTACAAATATGCACGTGTAATTATCTTTATAATAAGTCATAAATACAAACGTTGCAAATTTACTGTGATCTCCAATAATTACCATTTAATAATTTCCGTGCCAATTCAGATCGATCCGCTGCTTAGCACCATTTACAACCTATTGGCTTCCAGCTTTGCTACTAAATTTTATAGGGAAATAGCATAAACTGTAATGAAGTAAAAAATCACTTAGTCCGAATCATCTACAGGCGGGGTCAAAATGTTAACAGCACTATCAATCACAATTCGATCGCAACTAAAGAAGACGTTTACTGATTACTACGTAATGCGCTGCGTTGGGCTTCGTCCAATGCAGATGCTAAAATCAATAGCTGAGTTAACTAAAAGCTACAACATTTTCGATAAAAATTAACAATAAATGTCAATGAAATAACTATCTTTTTCACTGAGTCTTCCACTGAACATTTCCAACTATTTCGTGTCCGTTCTTTATGCTTATAAACAGACGAAAAAGAAGAAACGTTGTTATGACAAAACCAATCTACTACTACATCGACGAGTTATTCGCAAGAAGCGTAAAACGTCGAAAAGCTTGTACGCTTACCAACTATTCCGCTATAATAGAACCCAACGAAGGTCAAAATGTGTATTCGGTTCGTAGTCTCAAAAAGCTGAAAACAAAAACGATTCCCAGAACGATTTAGTCTTCTTCTGCTATAATCTGCCGAACATATGTATACGACTAAAGTTTCTGCCGTCGGAACCGCACTCCTTATTCAATAGTAACGTGTGTCTATTTCTCAAATCAGGACAAAATTATGTTACTATACAATATTATACGTACAATATAGCTAAAATAATATATACATATGATACGTTAATGTCTGTTAGTGAAGTTGCTCGCTGGCGGAACGTATGCTTATCAGGTCGATAATGAATGGACGAAAAGATGATCGTGTGTGGGATAAACAGAATTTAAGTAAATATAAAAAATATAATTAAAAAAAAAGCTTACCGCAAGTCAGTCTACCAAATAAGTATATTTTAACTAACTATTGCATGTATATGGAACAGGGGCGCCCTAATTATTCTAACACCGTTACCTGTCAGCTATATTATTTTCAGCCCTTTGAAAATCGGGCTCAAAAAACTGTTATCAAACGCACCAGGTTACTACAAACAAATAAAGGGTTTAACGATGACTTCATCCTTATATTGGTTATCTTCTATTATAAATATACATCGATTGTAAAATAGATGCTGATGTTATTATCCAAGATCCACACAAATATGTAAAGTAACTAGATACAGCCCATGCATAAACCATGCTTCTTCAGTAATGCAAAACTGGTGTGGTGGTAGCATTGAGGTAAAGTAACGCTAGGTTTTTGAAAACGCACAGACCTTGTTAATTTCGACGAAATGAAATAGTGGTTACCGACTATTCTTGTAGACGTTATCTTGCGTGCTGTTTTTAACTAGACAACTAATTTATCTAATTTTATATATTATACTTTCCCCAAGACGGGAACATATTGAACATGGCGAGATATAAATGGGGGCGTTATTACAAAGGAAGTAAAGCTTATACCATTGATTAGAAAATTACGACAAACAATTTTCTATAAACGTGTGTGCATCCTTGTTTCTAATCAAAACTCTCCTCAAGAGACCTTGAGCTTCTCTTAAATGCAGTTCTTCAATAAGCCACAATTTAGTTTGGCTTACTTAGCACTAAGGATGGTAAAATAATGAACTATGAATTGTCCATAATGCGTAAGAGTTATCTTTCACTTTTTATAAATTATGAAATAATTAATTATAACATAAAGCCTATATATGCACCAATTCACATCGACCACGTCGCTTGTTCAGCGTGAGCTCATACATCATGGCAATACACCCGCAGCGAATACCCTTGTATGTTATGGATCAACCTGACTATTCGTTACCAGTGACAATTCGCGATATCCATATTTGCCTATCTCGAAATGATTAAGGATTTGGGGAAAAAAGCCCGAGGTCGTTGATTCAAGTTGCGTTAATGTATTCCATACGACAGATGTAGTTGAATAACGAACTCATTTTTTAAAAATTACTTTAGCACAACAAGTAGTTTTCGGCACCGATCGATTCCGCGGGAATTTTTAAAATTTTCCGCTTACTAATCTTGTTTGTCGCCTTCAATAGAAGGTGACGCAAAAACACCAATAGACCAGTGGGACTGTGCGCACCATTGCTTATTTGATTTTCATGTTTCTATAGGTGTGGTCGCCCTCCACGCTCGAGTACTTCCGCCATGCCTTTTTATCGATATGGTTGCCTAACTTTATTATCTATCGTTCTCCTTTTAGCTCTTTCCTTCGACTTAAGTGTCACCACAGCACTATCACGAAGACTTTCTCGATTGAAATGTGTGACCGGCTGACCGCCTTTAGCAGACAGCCAATATGGGTAAGAGCATCACTAGCTGTAGGACATGATTTTTTCTCCACATATACATGCTGCGATGGAAAATCGTCTGCTTTTTGTTTGGCGATAGCTGCGCGCTAGTTTTTTTCCGTGTGCGGTAACACTAGTTCAACTAGCAACAGCAGTCGCCGCCGCCGCTGCTGCTGCCACATGAACAGTCGACGAACTAATCTGTACGAAACGCGATAGTGCGACCCGTTGATTTAGGCACACAGAAAGTTGCTGCATACGACATCCCCTAAATAAGAATATTACTACATCAGGTAACTATGGTGTGTACGTGTGTGGGGTCTATAGCAGCCTGTTGACACGGTGCGCGATCAGCTTAATGGCTGCTGTTGTTGTCGTTGTTGTTCGGCTATTTCGCTAATGTTTCTATTTGGTTAGCCTTCTTTGGGAGATTGATGACTGAGACCAAACGACTATACGAGCGACCTCTCTATGGGCTAGACCAAAAGGGGATCAAACGTCGACGCTTGTCTGGCGGCTTCTGCAGGAGCGCTGTGGTAACTGCTAGTTGTTGCTGCTTCGACTTTAGGTCGCGCTGCAACAGACCTAGCAACAATTGCAGAAGAGTAATAGTGGTCAACAGCGAAGTCGAAAGTAAGCATAAACTAACGAAGACGGACAGATAAACGGACCTTTCGGGCTCATTGCCTGCCAACATTGGCTGAATTATTAATAGAGAACGATCACGTCATTAGACAGCGTGTCGGTGTGGGTCGCAGGTGGTGCAGCTGTAGTAAGCTCGTTGATGGTCAGGAACTCGCAGTGTTAAGAAGTTCTGTTGAAATTTCACATCATCGTGTGGTCCTGTCACGTATTTTAGTGTGTGTATCTTTCCCTGTCTATGTGTGTTTCCGTATCGCTCTGTCTGTCAGTTCGTAAAACAACAGGCACAATTACACGATAAAAAAAGACAGCCGTATCGTAGATAAGAAGCAGCAGCTAACGAAAAATCTTAGCTGAGTTCGGGCGGATATTGGGCGTTGTGCTACGCAATTACCATCTCATGACAAATGTTGTCGTTGCTTACGAAACATGAAAAGATAAATGGCAATCATCATAAGAATATGCGCAATAATTAATAATAATAGTAACAAGAGATAGTTTGAGAGATTTTGCCTGGATAACGTGAGAGTGCTATTGCGAGGTATACAATCATCTGTTCAGAGGTTAAAATAACAGTCATTCCTACTAGAAGCTGTTTACGCGAATGGCTTGTCGTAGCTGGAGAAAAGCCCCTTATAGCTACTTCATGGAGGTCGCAATCTGTATTGTTAGATGCGTGCGTGCTGTTTCTGTCATGTGCTGGCTACGTTTTCTCATATCACTGTGTTGTCTCTTCACGACTCGATAGGCCAACCGGACTCAGATGGAAGCTGTCCAAAAAGAAAAAGCAGAGTCCAAACTCCAAGGCCCAGGCCTGTTTTCCGAGGGCCTCCACTGCTCCGACACGGTATCTTTATATTATAGGCTGCCAAAAGGAAAGCACGCGCTCATCTAACAATACAGGTTGCGACCCCCCCCCCCCCCCACATCAGCAACTGGAAGGAGCTGTAAGGGGCTTTTCTCCAACTACGACAAGATACTCGCGTAAGCAGCTTGTAGTAGAAACCAACTGTTATTTTAAGCCCTAGACAGATGATTGTGCACTTCGCAATAGCACCCTCACGTTGTTCAGACAAGATATCTCACATTACTATTATTATTAATTATTGTGCATATTCTTACGGCGATTGCCAGCTATCTTTTCGTGTTTCGAAGGCAACGACAGCATCCGCCAACAACGCCCAGTATCCACCCGAACTCAACTTAGGTTTTTCGTTAGCGAAGTGTGTCTGTTTAGAGCTTAAAATAACAGTTATTCCTACTAGAAGCTGTTTACGCAAGTGCCTTGTCGTAGCTAGAGAAAACCCCCCTCACAGCTTCTTCGTCTGTGTGCAACAGTTGCTGATATGGATGTCGCAATCCTTTTTCAAGCGTGCGATGTACAGATATCGTGTCGGAGCAGTTGAGGCCCTCGGAAAATTGGCCGGGCCGATAGAGTTTGGACTCTGCTTTTTCTGTTCGGACAGATTCCATCCAAGTCTGATTGGCCTACCGAGTCGTGAAGAGACAACATAGCGATGTGGGAAATTAACATAGCAAGCATATGATAGAAGATGCGGGGTGGGCTTAGTGCGTAGCTGCTTCCTAAGACAAATCTGGGAGTTAGACGGTATTTAGAAGGGGAAGAGTAACACCAACAGAAAAATACACTCACAACTGGAAGTAATAACGTGACTAATTCAGAGAATTCGGCTAGACACAGCTCAGGATAGTTCCTGATCTGTGTCCCGCCGCCAAACAGGCGAACATCTCGTGTGCCGTCGCCAACCTTATAAAAACTAATCAATATCAAACAGATTATTAGAACAGTGACGAGGTACGGCATTGCTGATCATCCTACAAGATGGTGTTCGAGTCAGTTGTCGTTGACGTACTCAACCGGTTTGTCGGATCGTACGTTGAGAATCTCGACGCTTCGCAGCTAAAGATCGGCATTTTTGGAGGTAAGTGCATAGAGTAAAAGAATCGACAGACCATATAAATAATGACTCTAAACGTCAGTTGCTTTTAAGTATGAAACTACATTTATCGGTGAGTCAGAGCAGGATACTTAATCCTGAGTTTGTGTAGGCAGACACCGCTTGATGTTCCTACTTTTTACGGCGCCGAACCGTTCCCGCTCGCCTGCCCGCTCTATGCTAGTGGAAATGTGCGGAAAAAGAACAGGTGTGTAACCTCTGCTATTTTACAGCTCCTAATGTGATGGCCACAGCAATTTGACTGCGGTTCATTTTTTCATGCTCGTGACTGGCGACTTTTTTGACTTCATAAGGCAGAACCTGTTTCAGCTGCCGTGAAAAAACAATACGCGCATAGACACATCAACTGTTATTGAAGCGTACGATTCCACTGGGAGATACGGATAAACATCTAGTGTGACGATATTGGAACGTGGAACGCCAGCGTGTACGCCAGCTCTAAAAGGCGCAAGTATATTAGTCATTGATCTACACATGTACGTGTAGCCAACAGGTTTTGGCTGTTGCTAAATGCTTCCTCTAGCTATCCAGATATCAAGCACACAATTAGTTTGCAGCAGTAGAGGACACTCGGCAAACCGAAAACGCCTGCAGGCATAATATACTCCCCTGAGATGACTGGTTAACGATGGTGACTTGACAAACAGCCGTCATGCGCGATTAATGCAGAGATTTTGAAAGTACTGTTTCAGCTTTTCTGAGTACATGGATAGGCACTAAGGTAAAAATCACGTGAAAAATAACCTATTGGATGAGCCAACTTTTCGTGTGTTACTTGAATTTGATAATTTTTTCAGGGACAGAATTTTTTTTGTCAGTTCTCCATTATAACAAGCAGGCAGTGTTCAACGTTCTTCCAACGTTTTTGCCAACATGTTTTCAAATGGTGTCCTTTGTCATGCGTATTCATTAGTTCATTTTTTTTGTTTGCAAACAAATGCGACAGAGCATCTCGTTCTGCCGATTTATATTCCATATGACATTATCTAGGGCTACTACCTACTAGACCTGTATCTCAGACAGCTAAATGTGGAGTACAGTTACGCTTACCATATAAACTAAATTAAACTCTGCGTATTGGTTTATGATACGTTTTGAATTAGCGTGATGGATCTAGTTGTCGAAGGCAGACAAAGAAGACGCTGATTCGGTTAAAAGCTATCTCGACTTATGTTCATTGTATTGCATTTCGTCGTAACAGCTGAAGCTTACGCAAAGCATCATGATGACATATGCTATATAAAAAAAAAGATGTTCATATTTCGATTTTGGGTCTCTACCAGATCGGATCTGTCCGATTGATATTAGTTGGCGTTAATGTGATACTCTTCGCAATGAACCACGGACAATATCCCTTTGCTAATATTCGCAGATCTTGCCAATAGGTTTACTCAAAATTATTTTAATTTTTTTTTTTTTCGTTGTGCATAACCCTACTAAATTAATCGACTAGGAAAATAAAAGCATTAGAAAATCACAGACTTCCATATCATCTTTATGCCGACATCTGTTGCGTATTAGAGTTTATAGTAGTGTTGGGGGCGTTGCCGTGCTGAATAGTGACTTCGTACCAATGATCGTTTTTCACCATTGATATTTATACTTCCCTTTTGCAGCTTTTGTCATTTTGAAATTTGAGTAGAAACTCGTCGTCGTACTTTTCCGCTTTAGCTCGTTGATGAACAGGCGTGGCGCAAACAGAGCCAATGGACGCCTGCTGGCGGAACGCTTACGGGCTAGTTGCCAACCCTTTCCACGGTCATTAGTAGTGCCGACTCTGAAGCCCTTAGCAACACAGTCCTCAGATCTGTGCTGCCGTGGCGATCGCTATGATGTTCCCTGTTCTGTCAATGACGCCGTCGCTCATTTCTGTGGAACTTTTAGTTCGTTTCATATACGCTTCCACTGCAGATAGTCGAACATTGTTTCGCATGATTTCTTGCTTCTTCTTGTTCTTCCTTCAGGAGCTGCTGTTAATTAGGGAAAAATTTTTCGGCAGAACTAAAATTGGCTGCCAGAAACCTGCTGTAGTCACTGTGTGCATATATGTATATATTGGGGCGTAGCGCACTCACACAGTGCTTCTAAATGGCGCTTTTGAATCCCGGATTCATATGGATGTGTTTGTCGTTACCTTTTGATAACACGAAAATCCCGTTGTCGTTATAAGCAAGCCGCCACTTAGGACAGTACAAACGTAGATATAAGTATTGCTGTTGTCGTTGCTGAACGAAATTATGTTTCAAGCCGTCAAATATTCAGGCTGCCCCGTTTGAAATCAGTGTATTGCTTTACAATAGCCTTTTCCGCTGATTGCATTGACGTCGCCGGAACTTAGCGCATGCTATAATCGAGTTTCACGTATTTGTTCATTGATTTCCAATATAGCAAAAACTACATACTTTTAGCCATGTGTAAAAGTGATCAGTGCTACCAAAAAAAGGCTGTAGCCAAATAGCCCCGATTACAATAAATACATGGTACAGTCGATATCATAAAGGACTATTGGCTCTATGTCAATGCGATTTAACGATGATCTAATGACGTAACTAGTGATTCAGCTCTGCTGGAGTTCTCTAGAACATTTAATAGGGATACGGTGGTGTCGTTGAAGATTATGACGATTTTGCCGTGGAGCCGTCACAGACATTCACTTCGTATATGAAGAAGTAGCAACAGTAATAATAATAGTTGCAGTAGCAGCAGCAGCAATAAAATGTAAAAAATACGCGTACGACGGAACTTAGAAGCATCACGTAATGTGTTGGTTTGAGAAACCGGCAGTTGGATACAGCCATAAATCCTAATTATTTTGTAGTAACCACACCATCTGCGTCCCTTTCGCGTTGCAGTCTCATATTGTACACCTTACCTTGAAGCACAGTATTATTATACTTGGTTCGGTAAAAAAGTATCGATCGCCTCGTAACACTCATAAGGCTTTATGGTACAAACTTGTTTTGAGCTTGTATTTTCGCCGCAGTAATTTTTCTGAGAGTCTTCTGGGTCATACTTTTTCTGGTGGTTTTTTCATAGTCGATAGGTAATTAATAGTCGAGCTAAGGCTACGTTATTTCGCTACGTATTGGTCGACAGATACAAGAAGACCAACTGTTAGAAAAAAAGAAAGGACATTTTGAAATATCTGTGGCTCAATTCACTCAATTTTCTTATAATTGTAGACCGAAGCAAGAGATAAAATCACTGAGATCGGATTGTTCTCGCTTTCGATGAGCTAGCTTGCACACGATATTCGATTAACACCAATGAAAATGTCATGTCGTGAGAAATTCTAATACTATTAAGTTTTGGCGGAACGTCGCGGCATTCTTCCAAAAGAGATGCGGAATCGCGTAACGGCACACTTTCAAACGGTATGCAAGTTCTACTAATCAGACTAGCCTCTATCTCATAAGTTAAATATTAACCAAGTGACAAGTTTATAGGGATAAACACTGCTTGCTTCACTCCTTGTGTGTTCACTAGGTAGATCTCTGTAAAGCGTTTCTTGTAATGTTTCAAATTTTGCTTTATTAAGCTTCATCGTTGTTGGAATTAACTTCTTTGCAGCATTTAGATCCGTCTATTCAATTCAGCTGAACCATTGATTAATATGGGGCAATATAACATTGCCCTTCTAAGATGTGCGCAGACAAGGCCGGCGCATGATGTCGCCCGCAGTGTTGGAGAAATAAAGTTGATTAGCTGCTTAGATTATTCGAGCAGTGTCTTATACCTTAAAGGCCTCTCTTATTTGGTCATAACTGAATGATGCTGACAAACCTCTGTTGATGACGGCCAAGTGGCCACTTACCTACCACATCTCGAAGGACAAAGCTTTAGCACCACGTTTTTAAGACGTCGAGGTGAGCCGACCCGCTTGACCTTGTACATCACGATACTTTGGGCAAAGGCCTTTCCTACTTTAATTTTAGTAAATCGAAGGCTAGTGTTTTTGAACCACAGTGCTGCTGCAGATATGTTCGAATGTAGTATCTAAGATAGTTGGTAAGATAAAGGGTTACGAAGAATATGTCGCATAGATACAGTGAGCCTGCAATGTTCTGCTCAATTGATAAAGGACCATATTTATCAAGACGCTCCAGGACACTGACCTTTCGTGTTTGTATTCGCATGTTACTCTCCCAGTAAAAAAAAAGCAAACGTACCATGTGTTCATTTGAAGTGAAGACCACTAATGGCTTGAAAGAATATAGACACAAAAATACTGAGGCCCGGTAAGGTTGGCTGGTTACACGGCCTGTATTCTTTCTATTAACAGCTCTCTAATTGCTTATGTACAATGCAAAGCTCACTTGCATCCGAGCTACTGAGGAATCAACGAGAACAAGCAGAGGATCTTGTCCGTCTTTTTATTTCTTGTAATGTAGTGATCTTGTATAGGGGATGATGCATCTGCAAGTAGGCATAAAAATAAATTGCGTGATGCGCGAGGAGTTCTTTTGTTGTCCAGCAATACTCCTAGTAGCCAGGCTTGTTTTCATCGATTTGTTCAATGAAGCACCAGCATTGGACAAAGCCCGTTCTATATGCTGTATCTTTTGAAATCGTCACGCGCATTTTACAATGATATCAATAAACAAGTCAAGGTCAGTATTCGTTGGCGTCTTGTTGCGCTCGCTTGTGTGTCTCATGTATTAATTCATGTTTTCGCGGAGGTGCGTGGGTAGCTATGCATTATACGACGAGCTGAGTTGTACGTATCCCTTGGCCCTGGTCGATTAGCGGCTCAAGCGGAAGATGACACCACGGCGTGACACTGGTGTGGTACTAACAGGAAACAGCTTAGCTTTGCATTGTGGCGCCGTTTTCTTCAGCCATCATTAAGTGGTTAAGAAAAGCAAGCTACGGCGAAAGGAGCCGAAGGGAGGTCGATAGTTCTCTGCTGTAATGAACGCCGCCGAATACAGCAGTGTTTAGGGAAATATTAGCGGCGAACACCACAATACAAAGGAACAAAAATAAAACTTATCCTAATGTAAGCTACAAACATTTGGGTCAAGATTTTTATATGGCCAGTATCCAGTTGAAGTCTATTTGGGCTGAGCGCCAGAGCTACAACACGATGTATGTTGTGTATGTTTAGGCGCGTGTCAAGCTTTTTCCTGTCGTCACTAGAGAAAGCTTATCATTTTCAAGTGATTATAGCCTAAAAGCGACCGGTAGATAGATCACAAAAGAAAGTTCTGCGCGCGACTACGTACATATATGTGCGAACAAGTCTCTTGTGAATAGAGTACTCTATGAAAGGGAATTGTATGTGTACGTTTGGTTGATTTATGTAGCGATTGCAAAACATAACCTTTTCTTCTGAAACTTTAAGAACAGGGCATAGTTTCGATCGTTAGCAATCTCTCCTAATGGTAAATCAGCCTCGCTATCTTTTGTTAATCGACATATAGGGAAATGGCGTGATTTCCAAGTGCGAAATTACGACATTTTCGCAATTTAGCAGATTTTTTTTTAAATTTTTGAAGTTTTCTTGAAATTGTCATTGCGATTGCGGTCCGATACTAGTGCCTTATGGACTGCGCCGATCTCCACGTATTTGTTCGAAAAAGAAGTGATTTACTGGTGTAGAGCCATTCAATTAAACTCAAATAGAGTTTAATTTTTTTTTTTATGAAAGAAGCTTGTTTTGCTACGTTTATGCGCCGTCTACTTTGAGTGCGTTCCGCAAACACAGGTCTACTATGCTATAAAACTGTGGTAGTCAGTATCCGTCATCCACCCCGAATAAAGTTCCAGTCTTAAACACGTTGCGCGCGTTTACTATCCCGGATTTGCGCAATTGCAATTCTGCCACCTCGTGTGAACTAATGCACAAAGGTGTTAACTTAAGACAACGAATCGTGCGGGAGAAATCATTATTTCGTATGTAGCGCATAGGCGGTGATGTATTGATTGTTCACCAGGCAAGTCATTGGTAGCGACCGGCTTTTTGCCTCTGAAGCGGGCCTAAGAGCACGAAGCGAGGTAGGTCACCCATTATATTGAACCAGAAATATCTCTATAGGACCCGCTTCATTGCTATCGATCCTGATGTAGGCATAACGAAGAAACTGGCGAAAAGTCTATGAATAAGTGGTCTATGATCAATTACAGATGTATGTTAAATTAATTTATTTTTACTAGCTGCTTGCTATATATGCATGTAATATCTGACATAGTGATAATTATTGACTAAGTAGGTTGTTACGTAGCTTTGTTTCTTACTAGACAAGTGCGTGTTATGTATGTATGCGTCCTTCGGTACGAACTATGAAAGATTATGAAGATCATGTTGTGTTGTGACAATCACTCAAAGATTTTATGTCCATATATGCAAATCGTTTTAGAAGTTACGCAGTGAATATTCAAAAACTATTAAAATAGTTACTTATATCATGCCCGTGTATCTAAAATGTCTAAAATGAAGTATCTTATAGGACAGTACATTCGATGCATTTAGAGGGCAGGCTAGACATAGTTAAGCATATGGAGCTTAACGGTATTTACTCGGGTTAAAAGTAAATTCGAACTCAACACACTCGGTATATTACTGCCACGCTCCTTAATAATATAGATAATTTATTTAAGTGTTTTACAATTGCGTCCCAAACAGCAAGCCTTTCACCATAAGGCTCATAGGTGGCTACGCTGAAAGGTATGATGACTGGAGAAAAATAAAGCACTTTACAGACGAAGGGTGGTAGCTTGTAAATATTGATCGGGTAACGGCACTATTTTGTTCGAACGAATGGTTTTATTGCTCCGTATATATTGTCATGATATCTTGATCGTCATATATTACTTTATGAAGACTGCGGCTAAATCGTGCTTAATTTCAATAGGACTTAGCCGATCTGGTTATCGCAATAACTGGTAAAAACTCCGGCTAGCGAATAAAAAACCTACCGATAACTACGGCTGATAACGCGTGGCTACAGATTGCATAAAAGTACGTAACCGCGCGCACAGGATCTCGATTAATTAACCGATTCATCGGTCGCCGATTTCAGAGTTCGACCGATTCGTGGTACGTTCGTTGTTGGTACGACAAGTGCATCAATGCAAATCACTGCCGGCGCCATATAAGAAAAGAGTAGGAGCTCCAATTATAAAGGAACAACATTGCAGTTTTGGTTACCTCCCCTCAATACTTAGTTCATTCTGCACAGATTTGTTCGTTTAGTAGGCAAAGCAAATTTAATGCCTTTTGAAATCTTTGGTTGCCGTGGTGTCACCTGAATCCAACGAATTGTACCATACAAAACTCTTAGCTACTCATCGCCTGGTATATGCATAGGCTCTTTGGCTGGCTAGCTCACGGGGCTAAATTTGACTCTGAAACACATTAGACCGGTCTAGCTTAGAAGTGTCTCACACTGTCTGTGCGAGGTAAGATACAGGCTTTGCGTTGGCCTGGCGGCTTGAATAGATAAACGGGCAAATCGAAACTGAATGATAGCAGAGAAGAGATTGAGCTGATTGACTTCCTATGAGAAGTGAGTAATAAGTCTAGAAAAACAAGTGCGCATTATTTTAGATTCTGCCAAGGCCGTCGGCCAATGTTCTCTATGACGAGATGGCAATGCCTCTGGCGGCTCCTGTAATAGCATTGATGTGCTGGGGCTGAAGAATTTATTGGAATTTTGCTCGAGGCTTTCTTTGTTATCATAGATGCTGTTTTGAATATCATTTTCCAGTAATCGAGAAAGGCCATAACCTATCGACGCGAAGTCGTAGAGTATGATGGAGAGAGAGAACTTTTCACTGAAAAGCTCTTTTAGGACTGTTTTAATGTCCACCCCCATGTGTGGTCTGGTAAGACCGTTTAAAAAGATGATCTTAGTTATTGGATGGAAGAGGTTCGTTTATTTGAGGTACTTGGACCGTTCAGTTGTGCTTGTTAACCGTCTCGTTTGTCCTACGAATTGTTCCGTATATAAAATTCTTCTGGTTCTACTAAATGCAAATCATGGTCTCTTTCAAGAGGAGATCGAAATATCAAGAAACAATAAGAAGTCTTATTGCTTTCTGCTTTTCACCCAGTTTATGAAGCGCTCAGGCTCTTCATTTCTCGTAAAACCTCACAATAGATGTGAATTTGCGAATCGTTTGTCAAATGAGGCCTTTGTCGATCTCTGCTTGCTGCCCGCAGTGGGAGTACGTCTCCTAGGTACAAGATATCGTCTTTTTAAACAAAGCGTTCTCTGTCAGTGTTCGTGTTGCACACAGTACAAATGTCTTTTGGCCAGAGGCGAAATAAAGTAGATGCCGGAAATGCAGAAGCTGTTTTTCGACTGAAATATTCAACTTTCAAGCCTGAACCTATAAAGTTCCATACGTTGTTCCATGGAGAAGGGCGTTGTCCATCTCTGTGGAGAAGTAAACAGATAGTGGAGCGAAAGAGTGGAATGGGAAGGTTGTTGACCGATCCAATTCATCCAATCAACATTGAAGGCGTTCCTCATCATCAAAAACGATGAATCGATACTTTTGCAAATTCTTGTCTGTTCATTTCAGACCTCCTTACTTCAACCCAACCTTCTATAGTCTCATGAGCTACAATGGAATCCCTATTTTTTTTTAAGCTTCTATTGGAGCAATGAAAATGTTTGTTGCTTACACACAAAAAGAACCTTCAAATAAAGTTCTTGTTATGTGAGTAGGTCTACGGAATCATGCTTTTATTTAGGTATAGCGTCAAGGATTTGCCCTCATTAGGAACCAAACTGAAGTAGGTCTTGCTGGATTTATCTAGGGTTTTCCCAAAGACCTATAAAACGGCACGGGAACAGCTAAGCTCCACTTCCTGGCTTCCTTTTCGTGGTTATTTTTCCTGGATTTTCCTGGTTATTAAAATCTCAATGTTTGTAAAAAGAATTAGCAATATTTTTTGCAAACAGATTTGGACCAGCGTAACCACATGTCTGTTAGTTTAGGTTACTATGGGAACGTGCCGAGGGATGTGCATTAACAACCCAGACCAGGCCCCCTTCTCAAGCGAGTTAAATAGATGGGTTTACGAGTGGTAACCTAGCGACAGCGAAGCCAGGACCGAAATGACGTGTGATGTAAAGTAATGCATTTATGGTACACCAAAAGAAATGTACAATTTTTTTATTTATTAATATTTTTGATAATGCCTATTTATTCTTAAAATCCCAGCGTTGATAAAAAATACTACACAACCTTTCTTCTAACACTGAGATTCAGGCCAACTTGGCCACATGCATATCAGTTCAGATCGCTATAGAGAGCAATCGAATTTGTGACGTTTGCACTGAGTAGTCGTCGTGACGAGCTCGGAAGCTTCCATGTCGCCATAATGTATCAAGCTCGAAAAATGCTTACTAAGGCACTGTTTCAATATTCTTTATGGAATGGTTAATGCACGAACAATGAGTCATATTCAACATTAATTATACGTAGTTCTCAAATGAAAAATACATTCGTGCTTGAACCTGTTGAAAGTTTGACAAGTAAAGATTACTGCAGGGGCAGTGACCCTTAAGCAGTTAAAGCACTGAAGGTTTTCAGCGTTTGCAAACGTAGCTTCCTTAAATACAATAACTTTCTCTATGGTCGACTCCTGTGGTATAAGTAGTCTCTATAGTTCTATTTGCGGCTATGCGCTGCTCAACAGTCCGTAGTATATTCTGTTTATTGTTAGTACCAGCTTGATTAGTTAGCCAGAGTCATCTGTTTAGGCCGATCAAATACGTAAATTGGTTGGTTGGCAAAGCGTCGTCTCTTATTGTTCTGACTACTCTGGCCTCGTGGATCCGGTCACTGCTCATTGAACGAATAGAACAAAATTTGCATTCGATTGGAGCTTGGGAGACTGGTGCTGGTTTCAGTAGTAGATCTGATGCTGTTTAATTACAAGCACCTTCCACCATTAACCCAAGACTGTTGTTGGCGCTAAGTACTGCTATTACCAAGGAGATATATACTGCGCTGACGTTTTCAGCAGAAGAGGTCAAATGTTGCGCAGGGCATGCTGCTGGCAGTTCGCCGATCGGATTTGTCCGCCCAACATAAACACGCTAGCTCAGATGGATGTTTATACAGCAAGGCTGAGTTATCGATGTAGACAACAGACAAATCCACGCAGTTAATGGAGCTTCGTTTTGATATTATTTATTCCCTAATTGTAGAATTTCTATTTTGGCTTTATCTCTCTGTAGGATGTTCTAACTTGGCTATGTTATGGCAATGTATTCATTTCCTAAGAAAAAAACTATAAAAAGTTTTACTTCAAGCTATATAGTGACTAGTTCTGTAAAATTTCTCGCTCTTACATGTGAGTCGTCTGAAGTCGTTACGTTTTTAAAGGCTTGGCTTCGTAAGCTTTTTTAGTGTTTTGTGATTTGTTAAATATTTAACACGACAGATTCTTTCGTTTTTTCACGTAAAAATTTCACAAGCCTTTTATAATCATCCATGTGACTTCTCCCTCCCTCCTATGCTGGTAAAAATCAGCATAACACCTTTGTCAAACTATCGACAAAGACAAAGAATGTCTCCGCGAATTTATTCGGCTAGATATAAGCCAAGGCTTCGAAATTACTTCGAAAAAATACTAAGCCATAAGACAGAAATGGCTAAGTACTTCTGTTCTAGATTACATCTAGACTAGAAGGATCTTTACGTTATAGCTCGTATAAGATTAATTCAGAATCAGTTGAAACTCGAGTGTCACATAGCGAGACTATTCATATTATAATAGCATGAATATACGAGTAGCTTCCTTAAAATTGCTGTTTTAGTGGTTCTGTCCATATGACCAATTTTTCGCCTTTTGACGCTTAGGTCAGAACGGATTTAGCCTTTAATTGCGGTACCTCTGCTAAACTAATAAGGAATGCAACATGCATTCTTTTTAAATCTCGAAATTTCTGTCTTTTACAGTTATTCTTATACTTAAGTATTCTAGCATATTTTGAGATTGAAAACAACTCTCTTCAGAATGAGTTTGTAGAGAAATAGAGTTTGTTTAGCAAAACACGGAAGAATAGTATGAAGGCGGAACGCAGTTTTCGCTTTGGTTCTGTACTTCTTGATTTTGCCGAGTAAAAAAATAGGCTATCCTCTAAACCATGACTTGTTCTGAAGCCTGGTGGTCCTGCAACGGCTGATATTGCCGACCCCAATTGGAATATCGGCTCTAGAGTAAAGCCAAGCTTAGCCTTTACGATTGGCGGGCGGATGTTTATAATAAGCAAAGCTTTTCGCTGGGTAGCCAAGTAGGACCTTATCCATGGTAACCACAGGAAAGCTTAGCAAAGAGGTGTACGTTCAGAGCATGCCAGGCGGCCAGAATTACCGTCTAATACTCGAAACTCGCTCCAGCAGTTGCCTAATTTAGGTGTAATAATAATGCAAAAACGTGGCTAGTTACTACGAACATTTTTTGGAACAGGAATGTAGTGGTAATTTCATGTTCAGATGCGGGACAATTTACTAAAGTATGTACAGGATAATGCTCCCCTAGCAATTTCAATCCTGTCATACCTTCAGTCTCATGGGAATGAGGGAATTTATGCGACAGCTTTCTCATTCGACCTGCTGAGAGACGTGTGGTCTTTGTAAAACGAATATTAAAAGTCAGATATCAAATTGTTTTTCGAGTGCTTCTTAGAAATCTTTCCCATGGGTCAGAACTCTCTGAGAACGATTCAGATGTTTTTACGCTAAGTTACAATTTTGGGGTTCTTGAATGAGCTTCCGATATGCAAATCCAACCCAGTATGCTATTTTATTTGCTTGGTAGCAGCAGAATGAGTAAGGAGCAGAAGAATCGATGAGTTTCTTGTAAAATAAATCGTCAAGCGAATATCAGCCGAGAAACGACGGATCCTTACCTTTAGGCCACGTCGAAGACGAGAACAGGACGTCCTACTGAAGTGTGCTCTTACTTTCATCGATAAATAGGTTAACTAGTCTCGCAAAAAACCGAAAAGCAACGATAAGAGGGATCACGTACTTGTGTGGGAACTATGGGAAGAAATGTTGTAATTCTCCTGGGCCTCCTGACATGTATTATGCGTGTCACATGTTACGTGTATTCTCTATGTGCAAGCATGTAATCATATGATGTGGCGAGACATCAACCACCAATGTATCGATAGTTGTTTATTCATATCGAAAGGCCGGGTCGGCTTGGATGAGTCGCAACGTACATCTATCATTGGATTCTTTTTCTTAACATCAAAACAATCGAAACCTTGTCGTCGTCGTCGGCAATGTCAGCTTGTTCTTTCTTCGTCTCACTGAAGGTGGCAACCTAACCTAAAGCTGGGTACGAAGAGCTTGTTGGATTTGCCACCTGGCGGAGCAAGGGTCGACATCTACAGTAGCTTAATAATTGTATCATTGGCAGTTCTTTTAGCAGAGGTTCATCTGCGCGTTCACTTTGCGAATGTCTGCTATGGCAAAGCAATGCAAGCAGGCCCGTTACCCTTTCAGGTACCGAGACAGATGAACCGACGCGTATGCCGAAGGACGAGGCTTCATTAATTTAATTAGTAGCTCGACGTGGCATGGCCGTGCTTGTATATCCTGCAACTGTTACTTATGCTCGATTGGTATTGTAGGGTCTTGCTGGAGCTAGGCTGCTTTTACAGCGCTTCTGTTTGGAGTACCAGTCCGTTCCGAAGCCAGTTGACTTTCTTTATCTTAAGAACTACGAACGAAGCATTATTTAAATGCTTTTATAAGCTTTTCAATACAGCCTTCGCAGCTCGTTATAGAACATGGAACTCTTTGGCCCTCAAACACTTCGTAAGATAAAAATTTCTCCGTCATGCTGAAATCAGTGAATATCGCCTAAATTATTGTGCTTTCGCCTATACAATTAATTATTGAAAAAAGACAAAGTAGATTTCATGAATCGTTATGCCAATACGTACATCAATATTCTTCTTTCTTGATTGCGCTTTGCAGGGAATGTGGATCTAACAGATCTGACCATCAAGCCCTCAGCACTCGACGACCTCAATGTGCCGTTCCGAGTAACATACGGCTTCATCAGTAAGTTTCGATACTTTCGCTATATATTTGCTGTGTGTGTGTGTATATCTACATACATATATAGGTTGCTAGATAAAAACAAATTGATTATTGATTGATACCGCTAAACAACTCCCTCGAAGCAGATAAACGAAACATTTGTTTTGCAGTTTAAGCGTATAGGTAATCTTAGACAAGTTAATTAGTCGCTGGCAGCGACGTCGTACCTTGTGAAAGCAGGAGACCTGTCTCAAGTATCACAATTGTTCTCTATTTTACTAGCACCGTGTCTACCACCAATATATCGTCTTCGCGAGTTCTACAGCTCTATGTACCTACTACAACATAGCATATGAAGCAGGTGTTCCTTCGTATATAGAACGTTAGTTGTGAACACGTCTGTAAACCCGACTGGCATTCGTTTTATCGTGTTACTTTTGTCTCTATAAGATCCCTATTGCAGTAGGCAATGCTTGTAGACTACCAACGTCCCTTTACGTCACGTACTCGTTTCTGCTGTTAGCCTCAAAGATAACGGTTTTCTTCCAACTGTTCCAAAGCAAACTCAGTAAGCGTTTGCTTGGCTTTTGTTTCCTCACTCGGGGATTCGAAAGGACTAAGGGGATGGAAAGCTATTGTATGAGCGAACAAAAGTTACACAAAACACGCAGACATCGGCGCCAGTGGCATCATACAGCTATCGCTACCCTGTATTGATGCCGGCAAACTTGCCAACCTTCGCGCGGGACACACTTTCCAGCCTGATTCGACCGTTAGTCTGTCGAGCTATTTATCGGTTTGTATTGTCAGCATAGCAGTTTCATTCCCGGTTATTAAAACTCCTCTTAGTTATACAACGCCCCTTTCTCCAGCAATAAGGATTGACGATGGGCGGACAAACCAGGTAGTATACTACTGCCTAGGACCAGGTATAGGTGACACACTCCTTCTGTAGTCCCCATTAGTGAGCTACTGTTCCTCCGATGAAAGGCGACGCTGGTAACGAACATCGTAAATGTTGCAAAGGTATCGTAGCAAAGTTTGCCATTCGTCCACTTGCAATCCTTGTATTCGTCGACTTGTATCCTTCAAAAATTTTGCGACGGTCTTTGGTACGCTCGGCGTCCGGTTCCAGAATTAGTATTGCGCGCACGTCAGCGCTGAGGGTCTTGCGAATCAAAACGATGCATCACTAAGATAATACCGAATTACCATCTATTTGTCCATTTAATCGAGCTCAAAATTCCTATCGCAGTCGCCGCCGTCGTCAGTGTTGCTATTGCACAAGCTTCGTCATTGAGTCGGTTCAGTGAGCGCAAAGAGCACAATGTGTGTATTGAAGTGTGCTAGACAAATGTATTCTATGGCAAATGTTGGAAGGACTTATAAACAACACAACGATGGTTGGTGTATGTAGAGCTGAACGATAACCAGTAAACGCCACGTATATTTAGAAAATAGACAGCGAATCACAATAGCCTGCCGTCTGTTAGAAGTGCGATATAGTAAATACTTTCGTCCACTCTGAATAAACCCCCTACTACCGATTTTCGAACGTGGTGATTTGCTTCTGTTGGAAACTTCCCATTGCCTCCTCGACGGGTTTTCATCTTAAATAAAAATAATTTATTGGGTTCCGACACACCCGCACATTGAGTAATTAGAATATTCTACGCGCACCACGTACTGAAATCTCGCACACAATTTCACAAACTCGCTTCACACAGTTTTTGGCCATTTCTTCACATGTACTTGACCCCACGTTGGAAATGTGTAGGCACAGACGCCCCATTCTGCAGAAAAATATGCCACCGTGAGCAAGGATAAGCAGGATGGCTGACAACATCGTTGCGTTATTGAAGGATCGCTTCGGAAAGTGGGATAACGTGAAATAGTCCAGATTCAATCCGCTTCACTTATATTTATTTATTTAGGTACCCAGAAAGCAAATGTATCTACGGACGACTATAAGATAGAGTTGAAGAAGAAATAGGCGCCACTATGAAATGGCACACATTGAGCGTCGTGATGAAACCCAAGCAAGCCGATCTTAATTTTATTTAAATAGAATTTCATATGTATTAAATGGAGCTATTTTGAAATTGATTGCAACTAGATGGATATCCCTCTATGACATACGTATATACTATCTGTGTGGACGTTGCGGGTGGACAAAGCTACGTTATGATAACGCAAGTTTGTGATCATTACTACGCCTATATATTGTTACAGCAGATAGGGTAGAACGATTCGATCATCTGCAGTTTAGGCATGAGTCATTGACCAGGTTGTTAAGCGTTGCCAATATAACCAATGTGCCAATTTGGAGCCAATATAACATCGTTTTATGGCTTTTATAGCTACTCGTATACCAATTATTTGCATGTTTTTCACTTTGGAGTGCTGCTTAGTTCAATTGTTCGCGTTTCGCTATCAGTTTCGACTGTTAATGGTTCCCATAATGGTTGAAATGGCCAATAAATCAACAAATACATTTGCCATCTCTCCAAGGCCGCGACCCGTTTCACCTCTCGATCTAGACGTAGTAAAAAGAAGGGTCGGAATTGATTCGAATATTGGCGGTACTTCGAATGAGGGCGTCGCCGTCATGCGACCAGGTTTTTCCAATCGTGGCTAGTCAAAGGCAGCCGCAGTTGAAGAACGCCTCAAGAAGGAACACTATCTTCCATTTAAGAACTGTTTGACGACGCTCAATGGATGCTGTAAATGTATTCGTCTACACTGCATCAATATAAACCCCAGAACTGGGCTTGGGTAGGAATTGAAACTACGAGGTGAACTTCGTGTCCGATGTTTTTACGTGCACTCATCAAATAAATAAATAGATAATAATCGCCTATTGAGACGAGGAATTGTCGAGGAAATATTGATAAAGTGAACTATATTAGTTAGTAAGAGCGTATTTTTGTTTTAGGAAACAGACAAAAAGATGTTTTTCTTGTAGCTAGCTATTCGGTCTCTTTCTTCATTGTAGATCTATACATGTTATAGCTAAAAAAAAGTTAAAAATAGAGCTAACCACTAATAAGAACATCGTTATGATTTTGATAGCTGAACAATGCGTAGGTTTACAGGGGGCTTATATATATTACCAAAATCCAGCATTATCTTGAAAAATTATGAAGATAAACAATTTATTTATTAATTTTTAGCACCACACATTAACATTTCGAATAGGCACCCTAAAAGTAACCATAACAGGTTACCGAAAAACCGTTGATATTAAGCACTGTCTATCCCGTACTCGAAACTTTGACATCTGATTGCCTTTTAAGGAACTATAGTTATAGTAGAGTCTACCTATAAATGTGAAATATCTACTGTACTGTAGCACAAAGAAAAACAAAAATAGCCTATTCGGGAATTTTATTGTCTGCCAACACTATTTTTTGTGATAGCAGTTTGACGCTTAGAGGGAGATTGTATCTCCTTGAGATAGTCTCTAGTGCCTTTCAATCAATAATTGTCGAAGCTTTAGGCCAAGAACATTCGAGTTTACCTTAGAGCTTTGCAAAACGATTTCTCAACACCGCACTGGCAACGCAAACTTTCTTCCCAGAAACGTTACAGCTTAACTTGTGGAAAACTGTAAATAGTTCTACTAAACTCTGCCCGTTAACCCACTTTTTATTCGACTGCCAGTCTTTAAGAAAATTCGCCGCTCCTAGTGTGCGATATGTTGCAGATTCGCCATATGCTCACTTTCGTTCGCTATAATTGTTGATACTTTGTCGTCTAACTCTCTTGTGTAGAAGCTAGTTGAGGCCACTATCAGTGTGGGCCCGTACGGCCACGTGAAAATCCTGCTCTCGAGCTCGCAACGGAGATCTGCAATGCACTCCTTTTTGCTATAGCGGATTATGTATGAGCTAGACCGCAACAGCTGGGAAGTAAAGGAGATAAGCGAAGAGTTCTACGCGTTCTCGCTAAGGTTCTTCGTGACGTTAAGGTTCTAGTTCAGAGAGTTCCTACTACATACATCTGTGCTGTTTTTCTAGTCTTCTCTGACTGACGGTCTCTCGTTCCACTCATATGCCATTGACGATAACACTAGCAAGATTGCGTCAAGTGTTAAAGGCCCGAGAAGTCCTAGTTTAGGGGCGGCAATTTTTCTCGCGATAACCTTCCTTCCCTCCAAAAGATTCACAAGTCCGCGGTACCGACTTCCGAATGTCGCCTCTTGCTGACAGCCATTAGTGTTGTTACTGTCCGGACCGGCTTAGCTGTTCGGTATAGTTATTAATTACTCACCTAGCGTATTGAGTGGGTGGCACGCGATTGTATATTGCCTTCGCGTTCTAATGGTACCTTGGTTTTGCGGTGACTCCGCCGTTCATTTTAGTAAAAGTGCGAGCATGATGGTACGAATCGATCATTGTAAGGAGTAATGTTAAGCTTTTTTCTGAAGCTAAGCCGTATTCTATAAGCTGAGTACTCACTACGATCAGTGGGTTGACGACAGGTTGACTGATTCTTAAAGCTGGCTGGCCGCTCTCTCTCTTTTACTGTCATTCTTATGCGTAACCGGAGTTTGGTACAATTCACGTGAATTCAATATGAAGCACTTGTATCTCGTTAACGTTAAACAACAGCAACAGGTGCCGTTGTTATGATATCAAATTTGTTAGTGAGGTGTGCGTATAACCTAATAGTTAACCGGCGATCGAGAGATTCGGTCAGATTAGACAAAGGCAGCAAATTAAGTAGGAAAGTCCGGTCATCTTCTAGATCAGTTTTTTGTACCAACCTGCAGATTGTTCAGGATGTCGACCGGATCAGATACCTTAACTCACCTGTATCGTCGTTAATTTCGTAAACGAACTTTAGATTACACGGCCTGTTTAAGACGTACTTTCAATTCAACTAAAGTGAACTGGAATGTATAAAGCATCTGTTTTAAGGATGAAAACGGCATATTCGAATATGGGTCCATACATATTACACTTTTAGCACGTCAACAGTCACCTACCATTTATTACTCACAATTCATATAGATCAGTTCCAAAGAAAAATAAGCGAGAATTTAACTTAAACGAATCGTTTTTACGTGGACGTCAACTTATATAGCGAACATATGTTTTTGTGAGCAACTCCTTTTCACTAAAACATCGCCTTTCCAACATGCGAAACGCATGGTTCTTTGATATTGACTGAAGGATTGCGGGAGCGTGTTGTTAGATTTAGACATCGCTTTTGAACTTAAATGGGCTAGTAGCCTATACAATATTATGACCACGATTTGTTTGCCAACCTATCGTTTGCCGCAAGCTGGCAAACGAGCACCATAACACGTAGAGATAGCGTAACTGATTTTCGGAAAGTTTTATTATGAATTTGGCTTCTTTCGTAATTCTAGGTTAGCTACTGGTTATCGTTTGTCTCGTAGCAAGAGGCTAATAGGGGCAAGTTAGGGTTAGTAGTCTTCAACACTTCCTATTTCGCAAAACATCATAGGCTATATTTTAAAAACGCATTTCAAGAGCTTCCACTTCGCATTTTTCACGATAGACATTCTATGACTGCAGCCTCTATGATAAATTGTTACATAGGCCATTGATACCTGCTTCGGGTACACAATATGAAGGCAAGGGCGAATCGGCAGACCAGTGAAAATCTCTGATGCTAACGCTTTAAAAAGGAAGCACTCAACTGTATGTAAATAATATAACTGGCCCTACGGGCCAAAAAGACATATCGGGAAATCCTATGCTTTAAAATTTAGCTGCAGTCTGTAACCTGCGCAGTGAATCACAAATGACCGACTATGCACGCCTCTAGTACAAATATTATCAAATTATAGTAAATATATTGAAATTGCAAAACAGCTTGTTAGGTAACAATTGGCTTGCATTGTTACTCGATCGGCTTCTTTCTACCGAACTAAAAATTGTTTGTAGAATTATGAGTGGACAAAATGAGTAATCTTTAAGGTATACAGTTTGTTTAAAAACTTGTTTAAAAAACGAAAGAGTGTATCTACCTAACTGTGTGTACTTATCAACTATATAAAGTAATAATCAAACTTCGAAAAACTCTTAAGGACAATTTAGCATTCCAGTCTGACTGATGGTCTTATTGGTATCGTAGTGACAGTAACCATTTGTTTGCTCGTGCCATATACTGCCTTTAAAGAGTCATTCAATTAATTCGTACGTTTCGAAATTTATTGTTGCAGAGAAGCTCACTCTAAAGATACCATGGAAAGACCTTTACGGATCACCAGTGGTCGCCACTATCGATGGGGTCTACGCTGTCATTGTTCCCTCGTCTGGGGCGCGTTACGACGCGGCCAAGGAGTTCCGTGCAGCTCAGGATGCCAAACAGCGTTCTCTCGCAGCCAACGAGGAGATGAAGATCAAGGTATCTGTGCGATTGCTAGACGCTGATATCTGTTAACTCATCAAGTTCTCAGTTTGTTATCGGATAAACTCACGTTTTTTGTAGAAATGAGCTCTAAATTGCTTGTGAACATTAATAATAATGATAAAGGTTGTTCATCTGTTGTAACGTATAGCCATGAGGCCCATTTAAGAAGTCACTAGTTGTTGACTAGATATATTTATTCATGATAATTATTCCGCAGGAACGAGAGATGAAGAACCCTGTAAAGAAAGAGAAAGAAGATACGCTTGTAGAGAAAATCGCTGCCCAGGTCGTCAAAAACCTCCAGGTGAAAATTTCAAACATTCACTTGAGATACGAGGATAACTTCAGCAATGCCGCAAGGCCATTCTGCGTTGGAGTAACGCTCAACCGACTGAACTTCGAGACGACGGATGAGAACTGGCAGCCACAGATGGTCAATCGGGCTCAACATATATTCCACAAACTCATTACGCTAGATAGTTTCTCATTCTACTGGAACTCGAGGGTCAGGCTTATCGCGCACCTCAGTTCAAGGGAGATTATGGCTGAGCTGGTTAATACGATCGCACGCGAAAACTTCAAACCGCTCGATTTCGGATACAGTAAGCAACATTAAGACGCAAGTCGACGTAATGCGACGTCAATATGCATTATCAGTGAAAGTTCTTATTGGAAACATAACTAGTTTTAGATAAAGCAGCTATCCAATTTAATGACTGGTGCAGATATTCATTCTTCATAAACTTACTATCCCGCAATCTGAATCTGCATATATAAACGATTTGATCGGTCGATGAGTCACCATTTTACTCATAAAACATCGTCGATGCTTGTTAATTACAGTGGTGGGACCAATTACATCTACGGCACGTATGAAAATCAATCAGAAGCCTGAGTTAAACCACTATCAGATGCCGTCAACAACGGTTGATATACTCGTCGAAGATATATCTATCGCTATGGCAAAATACCAATATCACGATATTGTGGCGCTGGTCGACTCGATGAATCGCATGTGGTTAGCCGACAAGTTCCGCAAATACCACCCACAAGTACCCGTGCATAAAAACGCTAAGAAATGGTGGGGGGCCCAGAATACAAGCATTAGCATAAATCCAAAGACCCAGATTATATCAATTGATTTGCTGCGGTAATTCTTCTCATTCTAGTGGAATTAACTAAATAGTACGTTCGATACTCTAGCAACAAATTGTGATCTTCCTAAATCCTTTCCATATAATTGGTTTATCGCGCTGGATTATCGCAGGTGGCATTTTGCCTATAACGCTATCCTGGAGGAACATATTAGGCCTAGACGACGACAGTGGAACCTCGACTACCTGTTGGGACATATTCGTAAAGTAAAGGAATATTGTGAAGAGTACAAGAACAAACTGCAGACGAAAAAAGAGTCGGACAGATTAAAGGTAATTAGGCAAACGTTTTCCAGCTAGAAACCTTAACTAGATCCAACGCCATAAGAGCGTATATCATTTTCCGTAACTTCATTTCATGTGCGTTAGGGACCCGCTCAGAACTACCGTCAATAGTTGATAATGCTCACACTGGTTGCATTGTTATTCAATTATAGCAAGATATAATTAGTGCAGACATTGTCATTAAGTGCGTAACGTGACTGCTTTCTCCCTGGCTGTCCAGAGACTTGAAGAGGAGTTAGATCTGTTCAACATCATCTTGGCTAGACGTCAAGCTGAGTTCGAGGTCGAAAAACTACCGAAGCCCGAGCCCAAGAAGGGCTGGTTGAGCGGCTGGTGGGGCGGCGCTAGCAAACAGGAGGGTAAGTCTGAGGTATCTAGCAGTTTAGCAGCTGAATCAAGCAAGTCAGTTAAATCGGCGAAGCCACAAGGCAAACGGGATGGTCCAGCCAATTTGGCCAATAAAATGAAGCTGCATAAACGGGATAATAAGTTCATGGAGGCTGGTAGCAAAAAAAGTTCAAGTTCTAGTGAACAAAAAAAACTACCAGGGTCACGCAAACCGCTGACTAGTAAATCACAAGGTTTATTTGATAGTGGGCTTCCTGAAAAACAGAATAGCAAGGCGAACGAAGCATCAGCAATAAAAGTGCGCAAGCGGCGTTTGAAAGAAACAAGCTTTTCTACTAGTAAAAAATTTATGACCACTCGACGCGGAGCATCAAACAAATCTGGCAGTAAAAATTCGGAACGATCTCATTTATCAAAGGCGATGCCTAGAAAAATAAAAATTGTTGAATCCACGCCGACTAGTCGTTCGACGGCAGATAGAAGTGCGTCCTCAAAGACCAAGCAGCCGTCAAAACCTCCAATGGGTATTGATCAAATCAAAAGGCGGGGAAATAGCTCCAAGGGCTCGAAAGGTAGCGCTGTCGCAATTAATCAGAAAGTTCTTTTTGGCAAGAATCGTGTCAAGGTTCTTAAAGCGGACCTTGTTAAACGCAAGAAAAGAGTGAAGCAGGATGGTTAGTAAGAGCTTACTAAGTATTTTTCAAAAATTCTACTGTATGTATGTATATACATGCACATGTATCGATCTAATGCATCAACGTTAAGCATTCGATTCTTTGCACGTTCGAGATTTCTTTGATTTGGGCCACATTTTAGTTCATCCTTGGATTAGGTTACTATAAACGCAATCACCACAAGAACCTAGAAAGGTTCTGTTAGCTGCGTTTTCTACAGGTCTTTTTGTTCGCGTGCGCAATTCGATGAACTTTAGGTAAATGCATCCCTTCATAAAGTTAGGGAAGATAGGTAGGTACAGAATAGGACCAGTGATCTTGTATATCGTTTAATCAAAAATACACATTTGGGAGATCCGCAATTTGTATTAAACAGCGGCTGGATATAACTGTGTTTACCATTGGATTATGAGTAAAATAACGTTGAGGATGTGCTTAATGAATAACGTCAGTGCTCAATGGAGAACTGGCATATTAGGACCTACAAAATAGAAAAGCCTTAATTCTAAACTACATGGGACTGGGTAGAATTTCGCTGAATGTTTGCTCGTTTCGCTTGGCTTATCAACAGTTCGCGTAGGGACAGCGCTGCCGATCCGCGTAGCATTATTACAACGTCAATCTCTTTGTTTTACATTTACTATGATGACGGTTCCGCTTGTCGCTGGCATGAGCTGGCCCCGAAAAGGAGATCATTTTTCTTCGTCATTCTTGTCCATATTCGCTTTCAGAGTTGTCTTTTTGCGTGTAATCAATAAATTAGTGCCTCGAGCTAGACAAGTATCTACCGGCTTGGATTTACCTTTACTTAAATTAGAGGTGGAAAGCTAAAGGACTCTGAGAAATGATTCAAGCTGCTCTTTCTTAAATACTTTCACGGTACATATACCAATTAACTGTGTGTACATTTTTGAGTGTATGCAGTCACGTATGTGTAAATTTAAGTAAATTTTCATTTATATGTCACAATTTCAGATAAAACTAATTGCCTATAACGCGTTGCAAGTTGTTGCCTCCTGAACGTTAGCAATAATATGTTGATCAACGCTGGGTTTTATTCAACTAATACAATTTCAGTGCTCTTTGCTTTTCTCTCATCCTAACTATTGATTGAAAGCGCATTCTCTAAAGTACACAGCGTTCGTTATTTTATCTGAACAAATTTACCTCGATATCGTTCCGTCGACGATGAAATAGGAGGGGGAAACGAAATTGTCTCGAGCTTCCAAAAGAAGATGACCGCGGAAGAGAAAAAGAAACTCTACGCCGCTATTGACTACAACGAAAATCAGGTGCCGGCTGATTATCCAATCTACTTTGTCGACAAGAAGCTCAACTTTCTCCTCCGAACCCTCAACATTATTGTGTCGGACGACAGTAGAAGGTGAATTTTTTAGGGAACTTATACTCTAGTAGTTAATAACTATGCGATCAGATTGGTTTTAAACGTTTCCGATACATTAATTGTCCCATAAATACAGCTTAGGACGCCTTAAGCCACGAATACAGAGCCTCATATATTCTCGCTTGCTTTGTGCTATAGGCCTAAGGAAGTAGTGATGCAGACAACCCTGAAAGAAGTGTCTTCATCTATAGAGATGAGGCCCAAGGGCGATGCGCTGAAGGTGGGTGCCAAGATTGAAGCGTTCATGATCGAGAGTTTTCCGAGCGACACTTCGAAGAGACGAACGCTCCTAACATCAGATAACAACCAAAAGGCTTGTGTAAGTATGGAAACATATTAAATGTTGGCGTCTTTCAAATAATGCTTACAGTTAGCGTTCATCGTCACGCTGTACGTTGTCGTATAACTTACTCATTGTTCGTTTTCTAGACTGAAGCCGAAAAAAAGCATCTTTTGGATGTGACCTTCGAGAAGAATCCGTTGCAAGGCGGATGTGACCATTGGGTCCGAGTGTTCGCTGAACCCGTCGAAATGTTTTACGACGTGCGATCGTTTGATGCTGTCGTGGACATCTTCAAACCTCCGAACACAGTCTCCATTGACAAGTACGTGTTTTCAAGGGTTTTTTTGTCTACTTCCGAGGGTAGAAACGCGTGTGGCAGATAGTGAAGTAGGTACGTAGTGCGTCTCAGTAATGAAAGGTCTTTTAGAATAGTTATATCTCGAGCGGCAAGTATAGAGGTTTTTGTCGTTAACAAGCAATCGTAAGCTTATACGTGTTCCAAAATATTAAAGAATTCGCATTAGCTATAATGCAACTGCGTTCGAACCCAGTAAGCCCTATCCAGGTTGACTATAATTAACGATGTGTACCCGCCATATTTTAGTATTCAAAGTACGGCAGCTTCAGGTTTAAAAAGCCTCAAGGTGATGTCAGCCACGGGATTGCAACATGCAATTGACAACAAGCCCTCCCTTGATCTTCTCGTCCAAGTGAAGCCGTCATATATCCTGATCTATGAAGGGGGCAAAATTGATGACACGAAAAATGTCCTAGTTCTCAGTATGGGTCAGCTAATAATACGAAGTTTGCCCCGCAACAAGGATGCTCCGTCTCTTCAAGAAATGGTCAAAGCGGGCAGCAGTGAAAAAGAAGTTCTCGCGGTATGATAATCGTTTTACTCAAGCCACCAAGATAGGCCAAGATATCAATTTACTTTCACATCAGAATTCACTTTTTTTCCATATTAGCTTATAGTCATGTTTGTTCGCTTGTTATAATATTCATACGTGGCTCCTATTCAGCATCATTGGCATAGAAAAAATATTCATAATCAATATTATTTTTTATCCTCTTTGTGGCTTTGCAGGCTCTCTTCAACAAGGCCTATGATAAGATGCGACTAACATTGAGCGCGGCTGAGATTCGAGTGGTGCCAGCATCTGAAATATGGCGGCAATGCGTAAAGAATAATGTTGAGGGAACGCACGTACTGCACCCAACCTCTCTTGATGTGAACGTCGACATCTGCTTCCTTCCGGATGAGAAACGGATACCGAAAGTAAAAGTGTCTGGAAGGCTGCCTGACTTGACCGTCACCCTCTCTGATGAGAAGGTTGTAAACCTGTTGAAGATCCTTCAGTCGACAAGTGGTGAACCGAAACCTGTTTCGCCACCAACTCATGGAAAGCTAAAGGAAATTGGGCAGGGTACATTGCTCGAAGACGGGGGAAATAATCCGGCGTCTCAACAGACTATTGGGAGCGCACAGGTTATTCTCGATCGACAAGCCCAGAATGTTGCGATAGCACAGAAGGACAAGGACGACCAGACGAAGCGGTCACAGGACACTTACGAAGAGGTCATAGTTGACCTCGTTTTTGAAATCACTACTTTCACTTGCAACGTGACTCAGGTTGTAACGACGCGAGGTAGTGCGGAGCGCCCCCTTTTGGAGTTCACCACAAACGAATTGCGTGCGGTGATGATTCTTCACCCGCTCGACTTCAGCTGCGTGGTGACCCTTAAAAACACCGCTCTGACGCATCAGGAGTACACATTACCTCAGACGGAAAAGCCTTTGCCAGTTCTAGAGAGCAGTGTGGATCCAGGGAGCGGTTATATGTTAAAAATTACGTGAGTATTTACATTGGTTTGATCGACTGATAAACGAAGACAGAATACAGACATATGCAGCTATATCTAATGCGATGTCATCTAGCACAAGTATAGGACCATTCGACCACCCTCTGGATTGTAACGACACATCAACTAAGTCAGCATGGCATAATAGTCAATGCCGACATGCGAACAATACAATATGTGGTTCAGTTTCTAACAATAATAATTGCAGGTACACCCAAGCGGAACCCAAACATCCAGAATTCCGTACTCGTTTCCATAATACGCTCAAAGCGGTCAACTGTACGGTAGGAGAGATGACTTTCGCGCTACATAAAGAAGCAATGGTGTCACTAATGAGTTTTGCCAACCATCTAACGGAACAGCTGTTTGAAGGACAACCTGCGCCACCAACCGTAAATGCCAACCCTACGGATCGCAATAACCCCATGGTCGGATCAATCACCTCACAATCGGTGTCTAGTGCCCAAAATCAGATGCAACTTACTACAAAGAAGTGCGCTTCGCAAGCGCCGAAGAAACCACCCGTCGTGCAGTTCAGCGCATTTGCATCGCTGGCCGCACTTAAAATTATCCTCTGTCGCACGGGGCGTCTTCTAGCACAAATGGACGTTACCGGTGTTGAAGCCGGACTTGACCAGACCCGACGTCAGATGGTCAGTCACGTCATTCTGAAGTCGATAAATATGACAGACGCCAATCAAATGTCGAAACATCCACAGATAATTTCTATCACCGGCGATGACGTGCTCAATGCGAAGATTTCGATGTTCGAAGAAAGTGGAACAGAGGGTTACACCGACATGAACCGAGTCGATATGGGAATTGAGGCAACGATCGGCCAAATGCATTTCGTGTTTCTCTGGCAATTTCATTTGGATGTGATGTCGTTTTTGGATTCGTTTCAGGGGGCCAAGGACAAAGTTGCCGATGCAACGGCCGCTGCTGCGGCGGCAGCAAAAGGAGCAGCTGAGCTGGCCTACGCAAAAGCTTACAAGATGGACATCAATGTCATGAGTAAGTGTAAACACTTGGGATATTTCAGATTATGTAAATTTGTATAAATTAAATTTTTGGGTCTTAATATCAGGTCGTTCAGTATGAAACGTTAAAATAAATTCCGACTTTTCGAATTTTTTTCACAGGCTTTTTATTTCCAGTATCTATGATTTTTAGCCGTATGACAACCCTTGTTGGATCTGGAGTTCAAGGCTTGAAGGGCAATTTCCATATTATGCAGAGATTATGATCTTCCTGTTTAGAAATGATCGACATTTTGAGAAAATCTATAGGAACAATATCTGGCGAGTACGCTGAATGACAGAGCGCCTCTTGCACTTTTGCCAATGTGGTGCTTATAATGTGAAATTGAGTATTGTCGAGCAATAGTGGTCTACTAATTTCGGCTGTTCAAGGTAGAGTTTCATTATCGCTTTTAATTGTGGACGAAACCCGTAAGCCGAAATCGAAATTTCATGAAGCTGTAGTAAATAATTGCGCTAGACCACCGAACACAAAACACAAGCTTTTGCAACTGCACATTCGCTTTGGGGTGGTATTCCTCGGTGTGGATCGCACCCACCGGCAGACGTGACTGCCCTTAGGTGTTGTTGGGAACGATTCTGCATCACCATTCATAATTCTGTCAAAAGTGGTGCACCATTGTAACGTTTAAAGTAAGCGTCTATACGTCTATTCTTAATCCTCCTCCGGTCTTGCGATACCTTTGTCCGATTTGTTAATTTGGTCGAAATAAACAAGTATAGTGTTTTGACATAGGCCAAATCTAAGTACTAATAAATGTACGCGGCTTTCAATTCCTCATTATTCACTTGCACTGGGTGTCCTTTACGATACTAATATTTGAGTTTAAAATGTTTTCCCGGAACTTCTGGCATCAACAGCTCGCGGTCTTCGTAGTAGTAAAACCTTCACTGAATACACGATTTGTAAGGCGAGCCATCTTCACCGTTATAGGTCGCTGCAACTTGCCTGCCAGTAACCTGTTCCTGCTAAACTTCGGGACACATGGTGGCCCGAGTTCGAATTCGCGCGTTACCTAGTTTCCTGCTGAAGTTTGAAATAATGCCTAACAGTTTAAGCACTGCATGTAAAACACAAATGATTCTAATCGAGTCAAAGTATAGCTTTTAGAAAAAGGGGACCAACTTCTTGCGACGGAGTGAGGGCTCACTAAGGTTGAAATCCATCGTTCTTCACGACTTAAGCGTTAATATTGTGATGTGCTATATCTCAGTTGAATAGACTTTATGGTAACCGTAACGGTAATTTCTTTGTTATATCCTTGTTCTAGTTAAGGCTCCAGTTATTTACGTGCCGCAGAGCTCTCAGTCACAGAGCTGTCTTGTGATGGATTTCGGTGTACTAAGTATCCGCAACGCGTTTCAGCCTGGACCTGCAGTGACGTCAGATAGCACTCCAGTGCTTTATGAAAACAGCAAGATTAGCATTGACAACTTAAAAATGTATCGTTGCCAATTGAAACAACGATCACGCGAAAGCGTGGCTAACTCGGAATTTTCTATAATGGACCCAGTCTCGTTTATTCTTGACGTTCAACGAAATCTTACAGCGTTTGCACACAAACAATTGCCCGAACTCCGTATGAAGGGTACGATTCCGTCAGTCGGCTTTAAAGTAAGCGAAGATGATTACGCTGCCTTAATGAAAACACTTAGGGAGAACTTCGGTGAGACCCCGCCCGGCTACAAAGCAGCCGAAGTAGTTGAATCTCATGCACCGCTTGCTGTAAAGCCACAAAGCTGTTCAGATGTTGTAACAGTGGGCGATGCTGGGGTGAGCACGAAGCAAGTTGTAGAAGCAGACGTCACTACAAGGCCCGTGTCGAAACGTTCGGCCGAAAATGCCGCTGAGGAGAAACTGGTTCGCATGGAGATTTTCTTTACGTTGCAAGAGATTAAGCTACAGCTTTACACTCGGCGAACGATCGAGAAGAGCGAAGAACTCTGTGAGCTCAACATTGCTGGCTTCAAACTTTGCGGTCATTTCAACCACGACAATTCTTTCTGGGTAAACATGTTTCTTGTCAACTTGTTGCTTGAAGACCGTCAGGTGTCGCGACGAGCCGGACTGCGACGACTTATCACGAAGGGTGATGACAGCGAGAAAATGGTAGACATCATCTATCAGGCTGAGAACACGGGTGCATTTGCAACCGTTATCAAGGTGTCCAAAATGCGCTTCGTTTACAGCGCATCACTAAATATGGCATTGCTCGAACTAGTTAATCAAGCCAACGTGAACGCTGAGATTGAACACGAAAAAAATGAGGCTCGACAGAAACGGGCTGGGGGTGCAGCACTCAGCATTGGGAGTGCTGGGGTCGGCAGTTCTGCCCCTGCTGGGACCGCACCAAGTGGCATCCAACCGGCAGTGAGTGGTGTGGGACCGCCTGTTACCCGAGCGCCGCCAAAGAAGACCGTCCCGTTCACTGTTGTCCTGCAAATTGTTCAACCAGATGTGCTGCTAGTAGCCGACCTCGAGAATCCCGCCTCGGCTTGTATCATCTTCAAAAGTTCGGTCAATATTCGAATCAAGCAGGACAAAGTGAAAATAAACTTTACGGCTCAGCTACAGGACATTGAAATGTTTGTCTCGTCACTGGATTCCGGTGGGGCGCGTTCTGAAATCTTGCGGCGATGCGACATTACTGCCGAAGCCGATCAGGACAACAAAAGCTTAAAGGTCAAAGTCGATGTTACTCCGATTGAAATCCACATGACGCCTTCCGCTGTCGAAATCGTCAGCGCGAGTTTATCGGCGCTTAGTGCTGCGCCTGCCAAAGCTGCCCTGGATAAACCCCCTGAGTAAGTTTGGTTGTCACTTGCTTTTAAAGTGTAAGCATTGCTTTTTATATTGTATTCGAGGGTGTATGGCGAATTGTCGTGTGTAAGACACGGGTCACGTGAACAGCTGACAATTCTATGAATCCAACTCGTTTAGATATTGCACGGCACCACTGCATTCAACTATACCTGCAGGGTTATGTTTCGCAGTCATTAGGACAGATAAAGTAAAAAAAAAACATGTATTTACAGATTTTTCGACCCGCGTAAGATTTGGATGCCACAACGTCTCGAAGGTAAAAGCTTGTGGTACACCATGAAGAAGAAAGGTGGCGAAGCGGGAGTCTCTACAGAACCCCCGTTTGCGCTATCGGAGGCCAATCTGGAACAGACTGCTTCTTTCGCAATGGATCGAATTGTGTTAACTATCGAACAGGGCTCCGGGGCCCAGACGATGCCAATGCTCCTCGTGAACTCGAGCCTAAAAGGTGATGCTCGCAACTGGTCATCGAATTTGGAGTTCGACTCTGTACTCAACTGTGTCGTGTTCTACTACAACGAAAGGTAAACAGGCTGTTAGCGGCAAGCCAAGCCGCGCACTTTAGCATGTACAGTGTACACTGTTTCTACTCCTGCAAGTTATACGAAGGAAGAAAAGACTTCTCAAAAAATTCTACTGATTTCAAAGCGTGCAACGGCCTTCTGTTGTGCCTTTCGTGAGGCTTTAATAGAGCGGCGTCCTCTGATTTCTATTGTTTACCTTGTTTATGCAGACATGCCGTATGGGAGCCGCTTCTTGAGTCGGTCGAAACTTTGAGCGGAAGTCGAAAGCCCTGGGAAATGACAATGGCTGTACGCGCGGCGTCAAATTCCGACCTAGCGGATAAGGAAGAACCCGCGAGTCAGCTGCCGCCGTTATATCAAGTGCTCGTATGCTGTCAGGACAGCCTTGAATTTACGGTGACTAAGACTGCTCTGCAGGTACTGCAATCCCTGGGCCGGGAATTTTCGCAGGCGCTGCACAAAAAAGAGGACGTATTGGACTCACGAAAGGTTGATGCGCCTTACTGCGTTAAGAACTCGCTGGGAATACATTTCACAGTCAATGTGGAAAAATCGAACTTCATGATTATTACGACCGAAGGTAAGGCGTCTACTAGAACATGAAATGAAAGAAAAAATTATGTCTTTAATAAAAATTGCGTGACTCATACTATTGCATCAATTGTAATTCAATCGCCGAAATACGGATGGACAACGCAAGTAATGGAAAACATAATCGAACGACGTTCCGGATGATAAATCGGAATGAAAAATCAACTTGACTTTGTACTACCTTATAACCATTCAGGTTCCAGTTACCAAAAGACCTCTGAAACAGTTTTTACTTGATGTCTTCTGTCGTTATTACGAATTGTTCCCTATTCTACAGATGATTACTCCGTGGTCCCAGACAATAAAAAGCTTCATCTCGATTTCCGGAATCGCGGCGACTCACTATCGTTACTCATGGACAGCAATATGGAAGACGTGCACCAGTCAAAAGACGATACGTTATTCTTCAATGTACGTATGACCTTCGGTGAGACGGAGGTCGAGCGCAAACTAAATGTGAATCACACAGCTCGACGGGTGATCCGTATACCTTTCCGCTCATATCCAGGCGACGACTGGTCGTACGTAGTTGACGTCAGCTCGCATTACGGAGCGCGACTTGTGACACTTTATTCCATCGTGGAAGTCTTCAACGCATTCTCCGTTCCGATGGACATCTATTACACGTTAAATGACGAGCGCCGACTTTGTGCCTCGGTGGCACCGAAGTCGTTAGTACATGTACCACTAGCAGCATTGTACACCTGCAAGAACGAGCTCCTTTTCAAACCAGCAGGCGATCGCTACCAGATAGCCGACGATGCTTTCAATTGGAAGTGCGCCATGAGTCTAGATCAGCTGATCATCTGCAAAGCTACCGACCCCAGCAAGGCGGTAAGTAGTGACCGGAAAATTAGTGCTACGGAATTCCATTTTAATTCAAATTTTCATTTTAAGAGAGTTTCGCATCTCGCTTATTTGGAATATTCTTAAAAGTGACGAAATGATGCCTATATAAAGAACCTCGTCACTGCGTGCGCGATTTGACATGGCCCTTGGAGATTAACTGCGATCTATGAATGTATGCCATTTCAGTCACTGTACATGAATGTTATGTCGCAAACGGAAGCTCTACCACATGAGGATAGCCCAAGCGAGAAATGCACTTTCTATAGACTCCGATTGGCACCGACAGTCATGATCAACAACCTGCTGCCGTTTCCTATCGACATCAATCTTAAAGAAAGCAACGTCCACCTTGACCTGAAATCCGGCGATGAAGTGGAGCTGTGGAACGCCAAGAGAACTCAGAATGTGCTCAACATTCGTATGGAATACGCAAAAGTTCGCTGGCACAGTACCACCGTTATCAATGACACAATGGAGGAACTCACAGCAATCACCTTTAAAGACTTAATTGACCAGGGGAATACGCTGGTGAATAGGCTTTCAATCATCCTTTCAGCAAAAACGATCATGATATTTCCGTATATTTACCGAGCTAAAAATAGCAGAAGCAGCTAAATCAATAGGTCATAAATTCTGATGTATAACAGAATTGTCGACTGACTACCTAGTACATATTCAACCTAAGCATATATCGATCGATGTAATTGACTCGTTATTAATATGACCTTATTTTACAGGATTTGGCACTTCACTGCGAACGGAAAGAGGGTAGTACTATGTTATCGGTACATTGTCCATTCTGGATGGTGAACAAGACTCAGACAGACCTCTTTTACAAGGTGAGTATAGCTAGCAGAACACTTCCTACCCAGTTATGACTACTTTTTGCTCACTTAACGTTATTTGCCTAGAAGTAGCTATTGGATGCAGTGCATCCAGAGAATAAAGCTTAAGAGTTACCTCCTGGTCTCAAGTGGGTGCTTCTCGAAGGTTCCAATCAATTTCTTTTGATCTTAGTTGATCAGATCGGCCACTATATTAATTAGATTCTATGCCATATAATATAGATACAATTTTATCTTACTTACCATGAATTACGATAGACGACCATTCCGTGCATACAACCAAAGAGTACTCGCACCGCTGCAGTTTTTCAAATGATACACGAAACGTATATACGAGTATCTGTTTAGGTAACGTGCACCGTAGGTGCAAAGTACTTGACATACACAAACTATCGTTTGTGTCGACGGATATGAAAGCTATACGCGGAAAACACGCTTCCATTGCAAGAAATCAACAAGCATATAACTATTAGGTAGATCCATTAGTCTGCCTCGAAATAGCGTAGCATATATATATATATATATATATATTATATATGTGTATATGAGTATAGACGCACGTGCCTCGGTAATAGTACAGCATATTTTTTGTACATTCGGCTGTGTCTTGGTTCCTAATGGGGAACAATATCATAATTAGCTCATTTTCGTTCCCCTCTAGAACGATGCCATCAAATACAGTCCGCTCTTTAGGTACCTTTTAATAGATACACTAGCGGGTTACTTCGTTCTCCTTCGGGCGCGCTCTCGTATTCGTGGCTCAGTCTGTTCGGCGAACCATTCCGCATTTGATTCATTACCGAACGGGTCCGAATGCTCCTGCTTCTCGGATGCTGTTTTGGTTATCACCTTTAAATTATCGACACTTTCCTTATGACATGACCTTCCTATACAATGCTGGATGTGCTCGCGGTACACCGTGATCAGAAGGGAAAAGGTTCGAAAGCCGACGCCTCAGTCCCGTCATTGTCGTCCTCCTCATCGACATCGTCATCATCATCGAGTAAAGCTCTCAAGAAACAAGTGAGTTGGTTGTTACTAGAGATTGAAGCTGCTGCCTGATCAGGCGAACAATTCTTGTTCGTTTTGCTTGACTCGCTGGACCGTGCCAATTATTTCTTTGTTGTTCTTATTACTTGATTCGTACTCACAAATTCACTTAAACACTGAACTACAGCCGAGTGTAGTGGCATGATTGGGTTGCTTGCACGCGCCGGGCCGGCCCCCGTAAACGGACTCGAATTCGACTCCTCTTAAATGTAGAATGAATCACAGCACAGAGAAGGCATAAAAAAAAAAAATGCTAAAAAGATATGTTTATCTTTTTACTAAAATGTTTTAATTTCGAAAGCGGCGTCCGTGAACGAAGCATGTTTTTCAGTGCTTTAAAATACACCGAACGTTCTACAAGTGAATATAGCTTCTGAGATTTAGGTCTCCCTAGAATTTACCCCTAGTTTTACCTTGCTGCAATTTTAAGGCGTGTAAGCAGCGAGCAATCGTCGAAAAATACGAAGTTATAGGCCTGCCGTACTAATTTATCCATTGAATTAATGGTCCAGGCCGGTCGTCAGTTGCTTTCTAATACTCTAAGGCTTATTTATTGAACTTGATACCGTATTTAACTTGAGTCGTCCGTAAGAGATTCAATATCATTCATCGCTCGCTCTAGTATAGATGCGTTTCTATTCTGATGTTGGCCGTCTGATGAAGCGAATGAAAGACGCCTTGAGCCTTGACACGCTTGGTGGCTGCTTAAGATGCGCTAATCGAATGCTTCTGGCCACAGACAGTCGCTCTGGATCTACACTGACTATTCGAAGTTTTCGTTGAATGTAACGATATTTATTTGTATTTATGTATTATTATTATATTATACTAAATACGTTGACTGACGCGTGTAGTACCTGTCTAGTAATGCATTAAATATCGGAAATTCTGTGTTCAATGATTTTACACTGTTACAAGGGCACACTCACATATGTAAGTTACACATAATTCTATGCAATTGTTACCTCGGTAAGACGAAAAAAAAAATCGATATTCAAATACATAAAAACAAGCTTTCTTCTCTTGCACGACGTTGTTTCGGATTATCTAAAATGTCATCGTATAATATTCTGTGATACGTTCTACGTTTGCTCAAGTTTGGAAGGAAGTGAAGTTGAAACTAATTTGATGATGAAACGTTAATGATACGCTATAGTGATGATGTCTAATCTCGTGCGGTGCGGACACCGTGCGGCTAACCGGAAATTTTCCTCATCCCTCCGAACTCGTCCCTTTCCTATATCCCTCAGTAGAGGACAACATTGATGAATTACTTGGGGAATGAATTTGCTTTTAGCCTCATGAATCCCTACATCTGCCTAATGCATTAACGATTGAAGTCAGGTTTGCTCAAGCGCTTTCAAGCACAACCAACCTCGTTGAAGTATTAACGTGCAATAGGCAATACGATTACAGTGACTAGGTCATAATCCATGATTTAATTAGTTGTCATCTGTAATAGCTATCTTTGTTTCCAGTGTGTCCAAACACTTGTTACCGGTTGAAGTTTCTGTTTTGCTCTGTGTCCACGCATTGTACGTCTCAATTGTTATCCAATCCAAGCTTACCGAGTAAAAAAGTTCCTCATGCCCAAGTCCCACGGTCGCTTTTAGATACAAGTGTTTAACGCACTGTGAGAAAGGTAATGACTATTAATTTTATGGTATGTTTTTGAAAAGCTAGGATAACTACTGTTTTTTTTTCCTATTCTTAGGCATCACCATTTCACCTACTGTGAAATGGTGTACTGCAGTAAAGTTGTACATGATTTTATAGTACTACTACTGCATACCATGGGCATAATTGAGTTTGTTCGAAAAATAACACAAAGGTAATCTGTTCACAAAAGAATATAGCTACTGCTCGCTGTTCTGTTGAAGAAGACGTTTGATCAGTAATGTATGTTGCATTATACCCATATTCAAAGTAAATGCTCATAATGAACTATCAAAGGCGAAAAACAGCTTTTTCGATAGGTGATTGGCCTGCACATGTCAGGCATCTTGTGGCCGAAAAGGCCACTTTTTTCATTGTTGCGAGTTGTTTCCTATCCTGTAATTAGTTATGAGCTTGTAATTGGTCCCCTGTTATTTTGCTAATTCTATGCACGATTCCCCACGTGACCTATCTCCTCAGTGTTACCGCCAGCTATCTTTTGCTTTATTTGCAGATAAGAGGACGACCCTTTTCAGTTGTGCTTTTTTTCGTAAACGAATCGTCTATCTGTGAATGTAAAGCGTAATGTTTTATCTGTTGAACTAATGAGAGCCCTGCTAAGCTTTCGCTTTATTTCGACTACCTTTATCACTGTCACCAGCTACCATTACTGATACGACTGAGCCGTGTAATGTAACCTAGAAAAAAAAACAAGCCATCTCAATAATAACACAATACCATAGGGTAGAAATAGTTTTTTTTGTTTTTAATTCATTGGTTACGTTATTGTTCTGTTTTAACGATTTCGTTGTACATGTTCGTGTGCTTTCTAGTTAGGCGATGTTATCTGTATAACAATATATAGCTATTTAAAAGTCATATATTAAACATCTATCTAAAAGAGCCGAGCGTTGCAGATGGCCACACCTTCTTCTTCCGCCTCGAACGTTTGCTGTTCGTGTTTTCGCGCCAACGAACTCGAAGAGGTATTATACAATAGCTTGCAACGCAATCAATAAAACAAGAAAAAGCACATAAATTACGTCAGATTTAACGATACACAAATAATGATATCTTCGCTAGTAACTAACGCAGATACGATCTGTAGTGAAAAGTATTGTCTATGTCAATTTAGGCTAACGGCTTTCTCATCAGATTGCTATCCCCCATCATTTGTCTGCTGCTGATGGTGATCGATAAATGGGGGGGATTTTTTGTGCGCCAACTGCGGCGCATATGAGAAAAGGAATACGTTGACCCAAGGACACGAGGCTGGTTTTTTGTCTTTATTGTGGGCACAGAATGCACGAAGTCGAAATCCACGCCAACAGTTTGCCAGCCTTGGGAATACGGCAGAGAAAAAAACGGATGTTCGGTGTAAACCGTATTCTTTTTTGCCCAACATTTTGAGAAACAGACATATTTTGTGTTTGTCCATGTATTTTTGTGGCACATTGCGCTTAGAATGTGAGGTAATTTCATGTGAAGAATTGATTCACTTCCTTCCAAATCTATTAGCACAAGTCCTATCGATCGGTCCTTATTGCTGACCGGCTGTGAATTATTTTATATGATTACTTGTCGTCGCATGTGTTTCTTTTAAGCGTTAATTTTTGGTTGTCTATAATCTAGACCTTATTTCTATATAGAGTCGTTGTACGTGAATGTTATAAATACAGTCGGAATACCTAACTATAAGGATCTATTACGTGTCTATGTACTCACGCCCAGTTTTGCATGAGATACTGAACTTCCGACAAAATATAATACGTTACTGGCTTGAAGCTGTGTTGTGAACCGTTTCAAATCTGGATATCTAAATGGTCTAAGATGTTTAGCGATAGGTGACACTTAGCGACGGCCAGAGCTTTCAATAATCGCGAACCTTCTACGCCTGTTGGCCAACAATATATGAGGGCCGAATTCTGTTCATTCAGGTTTAATATGCGTTTACTCTATATGCACTGTCTGATCATATGTTTTCGTTTCGTGCAATAGTGTTTGCGCTCGCACTTGTCTTAAGAATTAGATATACCATAGCGTACATGAAGTACTGTTATTAGCTTCAAGCGACTCCAGCGCCATACATGTATCCCTCAGGATAGTTAAGCTGTCCTAAACATACAACAAGGGCTATAGTGCGAATCATCATTTGAAGTGAACTATGCATCGGAATAAAATAATTTCGAAATTTTTTTACTATTATTAGAAATTATTGGACCGTAATCAGAATAGAAAAGTTGGCCGAGATATCTCGAGCAAGTTCTCTATTGCAGTTACTCAATTCCGCTTTTACCTTTGAAATGAGCTCTCCAAGTGATTTTCAACAGTTTATTAGTCCCATACAGTATCCTAGGTCTGGGTGCCGTTTTATACTCTCTGTACAACAGCTTTCAACTTTAACCGATCTTCGTTTTCGATCCTACGTTCGTTATCGATACGTACAGCATCAGTGTTGCGGTATTTTTGTTTATGTATGTGTATGTGTATGTTATGTTACAATTAGGAGCCACACAATCGGTGATGAGGTAGCGCCTAACATTGTCGAAATATATGTGGTAATCAGAGCAGTCTGTCCTCCCTTTTTCTTTTTCTTAACCCCTGCGTTGTCTTATCAACTCGTTCGTTATTTTCACGGCTTACGACCAACTTCACTACATATACCATATTGCGCATTCTATATGACGCTCCCTTGTGATCAGCCTGAGATCCGAAGAGAAAAGTCGTGCGGGAGGTTCAGGGAAATTTGCGCGTGGATTCTTCCAACCTCCGTGAGTCACGAAGTGACGCAACCTTTCCAGGCGAACGAGGAGAGCATCTGTCACCGGGCAGATAACCCGGACCCAGTGCTGTTCACCTTCGGAGCCAAACACATGTTTGCACCCAAGAAGAAAATGTGTCTACGAATCTTTGACTCGGAATGGTCATCGAAGACATCTTTGGACGCGGTTGGCCAGTCGGGAACGTTGATGGCGAAGAGCGCCAAGAAGGATCAAATATATCCGGTAAGTATTTACTAAAAATAGTCCATGGGTAGAAAAGTAGCTTATAGCTTACGGATAGGGCCAGCTGGCGGGGTGACGCACATTTCAAATTTACGCGCAGTCATTTAGGTAAAAATTTATCGTCCGAATTCATTCTAGGAAGTCGCTTCGGTAGCTTTAGGAATAACGTACTACGAAACGAAACCGTGTTATTTCAGCTGAGCGTGAGCATTTCACTGAGCTCAACGACTTTGACTCGAATCGTAACGTTCACGCCCTTTTATATGGTAATGAACAATTCGAAGTTCGGCACCATCGAGGTTAAAGAGAACACTGAAGGGGCACCATGGCTAAAAGTCGAGAATAAGCAATGTATTCCCTTATGGCCGACCGTAGTTGCTAAACTCGAACTGGTGGTCAGGTACGCTCACACCAATGAGGTCACTGTGCCCTTTTCTATTAAGGAAAGCAGCTCCGTCCTGCTTAGGCTCGACAACAAGGTACGTGTTATGCGAATTAACTACTCGTCCCTGGTCATATATTTTGGCAACATTCTTAGAAGTCACTGGTTGTAAAATCAAATAAAGGTATCCTGCAAATTCACATGTTGAACCCGGATATGAAGGACGTGAATGAACCTTTTTTCGCTAGTACTGTAAACAGGACGCTAGACATGCTTAACGTAATCAGATCGTATACGTTTGGTGTATGATGAACAACAACAACAACAACAACAACAATAATAATAATAACGATGATGTAGTATGGAGGTCTTTTCATGACGTGTCAAGTCGAAGATAGCGCGACCGTCGTTTCGTTTTCCGAGTACGAACAGGGCCTTTCCGCTGTGCTCCTTGTCAACGACACGGATGAAAACGTATACGTGAAACAGATGTATACCGGCGCTTCGGCCCAGTGTGTGCAAGTGGGCCATTCGGTTCACTATGCGTGGGAAGACCCCACAGAAAACCGTCAGATTTGTTGCTGGGTCAGCGAGCACGACGTCTGCAAAATCGGCCCGTTAACGGTTTGTACCAATTGATATGAATGAATGAATGAACAAATAGGTCAGACTCATTGGAAATATGCTGCGCGTGCGGTACGTAGCGTATTGGCTATGTATTTTTCTAGCTAAAGGTACACTTTGATTATGATAGCTTTCCATTTCCATTCCACTAAGCGTGGCTTGTAATAATCAAGGGACATGGCGTTATCGTTTCTCTTAGGATGCCAACGGAGTCATTCAGCTTCCAAACAACAAAGTACTCTACTGGGGTTCATTTCTCGATGGTAAACAACGCGTCTTATACTTCTGCAATGACAAGCATCATTTCACACGAATCGAGCGGGTCGGTGCTTTGGAACGCTGCACAATGGAGCTTGAGGTCGAATTTCATGGAATGGGCATTTCGCTTGTTGATGATGATCCTATACGGCGAGAAATCGTTTACTTATCTGTTACGGGATCTGGAGCGCACTGGGAATCGCGGCCGAAACACAAGCAAAAGTACAAAACTCTTAGTACGGACCTTTCTACCCAGGTGAGACTCATTCGCATGTACTCTACGGTGTCAGTAAGTGTACAGTCATTGGCGAAAGCAGAAATCTCAATAGTAATAATTCATCAGAATAAACATCATCTGGAATAGTTTCTATCACAACAAGGGTGTCCTACCATGAGCAGCAAGTGATTCTGGTTTCGATTATGGATTGCAGCTCGAGGTCGAGTACCAGAAATACCTGAACATTGTCAAAGCTGTCGGACAAGAAACCATCTCGTCTGCAGTGAAAATCGGCAAATACCGGGTAGATTTCAATGAGATGGAAATCATAGCACCGGAATCGAAAGCGCTCCGCCGTACCAATCGACCAGGTCTGTGGCTGCTGGTCCGAATGACTGAAAACCAGAAAGCCCTCCACCTCAAAATCCACCGAATTCAGACCGACAACCAAATCCGTGACTGCCAATTTCCTGTTATCCTGTCGCCAGTCGTTTATAAGCGATCGGTTGGCGAACAGAAACTTGCAAAACCATTTATCGAGATGTCGTTCATCATGCGACAGTTCGCTGGCAGTAACCTTCGCCAAGTCAAATACTGTAAATTACTCATACAAGAATTTGCCATTCGTATCGATATGTGCTTCGTAAACTCGCTCCTCGCGTTCACTACGCTTTCCGAGAAGAAGACAGGCTATGTAAGTGCTAGATATGGAGTTCATATGCCAGCTATATATAGCTTTGCCGTAGGAACACATGCCAATGGCACCGACATTCAGAAAACAGACGAATGTGCACTATATGCTTTACGCTACGCACACGGTACAGAGTAGATGTTACCGCCATAGTTGTCCTCTACATCTACAGCTTATTATTATACTTCAAATCAATACTATGCTCGAATTATTTTCCGAGCTTTTACTATGATAGCTTTGTTGTCTATGCAGGCCGAACTAATAGAGCGCGATATGGTTGTCGCGAAGACACCTTTGAGGGAGATTGCCTCGGTGCACGCCGTACAAGGACAGCGTGACTACATCGACTTCTTACATCTCTCGCCTATGAAGATCCACTTGTCGTTCTCCATGCAAGCCGGAGGATCGGCACCACCACCGCCAGAGGGCGCTTTTTCAGGCGTGAAATTATTGTTGAAGAGCTTCGGTTTCAATCTCGCTGACATCCAGGGGGCCATACTGAAACTGGACTATTTCGAGCGCAAAAATGACTTCCTTACGATAAGTCAGCTCGTTGGGGACGTTACGTCCCACTACACGAAGCAGGCGCTCAAGCAATTCTACGTCGTCATTCTTGGACTCGACGTTATGGGTAACCCTGTCGGTCTCCTGATGGGTATCACGACAGGAGTGGGAGACCTATTCTACGAACCCCTGCAGGGCGCCATCCAAGGACCCGAGGAGTTCATCGCAGGTCTTGCTCAAGGTAAATTTGGTGCAGCATATGGCGTAGACAAGAGCTTTAAAGATATAAACATGGGCAACGATGCCTGTGGCATAGTAGGGATTAAAATTAGATTACAGATAGCCATTGTAATGATACTAAAGTTTGCCAAAACTAACAACGAGCTTATTCTTTGTTATATAAAGTAATACTATTAATAACAATAGTCAAATCAAATTGAAAAAATCAAGCCACCTTGGCTGGCGGTAATCAAATACTTCGTAAAAAATAATCAACAGTACATAGTTTTACAAGAGCATATAGAACCATTAAAAGACGTGCTATGGGTTATACAAGCCTTGTTAAGTGTATCCGCTAAATCTAAAAGATTTGCTATATGACGATACCAGGCATCAACAGGCGGTATGGTGTATCTATCACAACTTCCTTCGTATCTGGAGTACCTACGTGTATCGCCAGGCTTGCAAAAACCTAATATGTTGAAGAATGTCCTCCTGCGGCAAGGCGAATGACGATATGTCTATTGGCTGGTTCCTGCGTTTCTGCTCATTGTTCCTCGTCGCACCCGAAGCGAAACAATTCCTATCGCTTTTTTTGGAAAAAGTTTTTGATAGATTTTTGCTCAGATTTCAGGTTACCACTACAGATCCCAGTACTCTTTTGAGGAAAAAGGCTTTGATGCGATTCAATTATTCGAGCTTACTGACTGTAAGACTGCGTATCTCTTACGTCGCGATCGAAGCAGTTTCGAGGGTAAACGAACAGAGGGCTGTTGCGAGGAGGTAAGGGATAGGAAGATATAGTCGCCTGTGCAACCGGTACTGTCTTTTCACATTTTTCGTTGACGCGCGGTAACTACTGCCATTCGCGAAGAAGAGGAAACTCTCGTACATAAACCGGGTAACACAGGCAAGAGGCTACCTCGGTAAGGGGCGAGGTACTAGAGGCCGCTGTCCTGTTTCTCGCTCGAACTCCTTCGCCTTTGTCTTGGTCAGGTTTACGGTCAGTCATAGATTTCTGAGTGCCACCTTTAGGCATGCAAGAGTTGACCACACTTGAGGTTACACCTTCACCTGTACATGACTTAATTGTCCGCATGTAAGATGACTTGGGACTAATTTCCTTAACCCCTGTATTTGACCAGCAAGATTCTTCGGCAAGATAAACTGTGAAAGGTGGATATTCGGACATTTCGTTATCAATGGTTATCCTGTTGTCCTGTATAATCGCAGCGAAAAGGTTGAGCACATTTATGGGGATAGCTATTTCGGCCATTATGCGTAACTTCGTTCCTGGGCGCCTTGAGGTTGATGAACACCGCGAATAGCGTATTGGGCGACCTAAGCAGTGCCCTTTGCCGTCAACCATCAAGGCCTTTCACGGCGCTTCTCAAAAGCGTCCCTTCTGGAGCTCACGTTATTCTGTTGGAATGGCGTGCGCGCTTTCTCTAAGTGGCTGTTCAACAAACGTTTTTTTAGTTTTTTCGCCATAGTGATAACTTATATATTAATAAGGGAACTTTTACCTATTTTTAAGAAATAATAGATGAGAACAAATAACTTCACCACAATTTCTTCAGCATTGGTTTTTGATAATGATTAGATAGTTGCTTCAGGAGTTTACATGTCATTTGTCCAAAGCTTTCTATTTCTTTTTTAACGCTTTTCTTTATGGCACTCTGTATATTTTTCTATTTCCAGGAGTTTGCAGTTTAATCGGACATACTGTGGGAGGAGCAGCTGATGCAATGAGTAAAATCACGGGGGCGGTCGGTAAAGGCGTCGCCGCTCTCACTATGGATGAAGAGTACCAGAAGAAGCGCCGACTGGAGAAAAACAAACGACCGCAGGACATTACCGAAGGTATCGCCCAGAGCGGAAAGGACCTGGTGATGGGTTTCTACGACGGAGTGACGGGCGTCGTAACCAAACCGCTCGAGGGAGCGCGGGAAGATGGCGTCACCGGCTTCATGAAGGGTATGGGGAAGGGCATTATCGGAGTAGTTGCCCGACCTGCATCTGGAGTAGTCGATTTTGCTAGTGGGACATTTGCGTCTGTCAAAAGGTAAGCAGCATGTCCATGATCTTGATAGGTAAAGAAGCTTGCATTAGCTGACTAGTGATTTACAAGGTGTGTACTCTAACTTATGTATTATCCCTGAAACAGTTTAGCGACCCGAGGATTTACGCTTTGCTTCTATGAATTACTGATCTTGAAGTACCTTGACATTCTATGTAGTTAAACTGAACGAAAGCCGCAATTTATTGCTAACAAGTGCAATACGATCTTTCTTAAATGTTAACGGCAATTTCGATTGATTCGTCGGGTTGTTTTTCCTCATATCAGAGCAACAGAGTTAGAGGACGTGGCTGTGCCCGTGCGACCTCCACGGCTAATCCGCTCGGGCGGAGTGGTATCGGCGTATAATCGTATGGAAGCTGAAGGTCATCAGCTTCTACAAGAAGTCGAAAATGGAAAATACGCTACCTCCGACGCCTATATAACGCATTTGCGCGTCTGTAGCGACGGACAAAGCTTCGTCATACTCACGAATCAGTAAGCGCAGTCATTTGTTTATCCTTTAATGAAGCTTTTTTTCGCGCCTACCTAGCACTTCTAGCGTAACCAGGTCCTTTGTATAAGGAGTGGTGGCAATTTTTGTTACTTTGATTTTGGATGCAACGTATAGACTACTTTGTATTCAAGGACTTTCAGACAATAAGATATAAGCATTGCCTTAGCTTTCGTGTGTCCTTAGGGGTACACAAACAGATGGGCAAACGGGTCCCACAAAACAATCATCTAGTGTTTCCCAAATACCATTCTTTACAGCTATATATAAACTCAACGATTATGTCTCCAATAACAAGGCGCGGATGCGTCTGGCAAGATAGGGCTTGGCTTATTGAGTTGTCCAGCGTTGCATATGCAAATCTTTGTCTGCTGCGTCGAGGTTTATACAAACTGCGAATGAGAGGAAGCCACTCACCTCTTATATGAAGTAAACAAGTATTTCCCTGACCGACCCTTGGCCTGGAGTGCTTCATAGTTTTCTGGGTCTGAATTTATATAATAGGTGTGTTCAGTCAACTAAAAACTACGTAACCTTTTCAAGGGACGAATCAGAGAACAGTGAGGCACATATTAAAAATAAATGTGAAGAAAATCCCCCACAAGGTTTGGTGGGGTCCTGTGTGAGAAGATGGGTCAGCCAGTGCAGAAAGTTTAAAACATAGCTAAATGGACGCTCAGTCGGCCCACTGGAGTGAGTGAGAGATAAAAAAAGAATCTTCTCAGGGCAAAAGAAGTTGGTGAGGAATTTGTGCTGTTTTTAGCGCCGGTTCCAAGTTGTTTGTATTGTACATGGGGCTGATGTTTCTACGTTCTGAATCTGTACGCGATATATCGTTCACGTATCCACCCTGAATCCCTTTATTATGAATTGTTTACTAGCAACGATGTCCTAGAAACTGATTCTTGTATACTACGGTAATAGTCCTGCGTGCCTTTTTCAGTATTTATCGAGGTGCTAGCTTCATGTGCGAATTCAGCGCCATGCTCACCTGTATTGTCATTATAAACAAAACTAGTCACGTATTTTCTCTCGCCTGTAAGTAAAATTTCCACCCAATTTTCCGCGAGTGCCTTATAGACTAAAACCTTTTCGTTTAGACTACATCTATTCCTGTTTTTTTCAGGTACTGGGTTGATCATTTTCAAATTATTAATTTCTCCTGTCAATGCATTGTAACTGTTCATGACTGCGAATAAATCGACTCCCTTATTATCTCTTCGGTGTTACGCGAGAAGTAAATTAACAGGATCAGTTTGATTTTCGGCTCGACATCGCTAAGTTTAGATTGCTTTTTTTGTAGACGGGTCCTATTTGTGGAAAAGGGCGACATCTTCGGTCATTGGAACTGCGAGTGGGAATACACGTGGGATCAAATTCGGCCCCCAGTTTCCTGCAATGAGGGTGTCAAACTTCTACTGAAGGAGCCCAAGAGAAAGGGACTCTTTCAGGCTAAGGAGAATGGTAAAATCATCAACTTACCCAACGTCCAGATCATAGAGGTACGTTTAGTCACGTATAGACAGAGACACGCAAACGCATATTCCTCGACACCAATTATCGTTTAATTAACTATTTCAAATGCTTGTGAAAAAAACGCTTATTTCTTACTTTTATTTTACTGTGTATTTGTATTATTATGAATATGTATATTTAAAAAAATCATTCATTTCGGTAAACTACATCCTCAGTGAAGAGGTAGAACTACGTTGTGTTCTCTCCAATAGAGTCATTTTTTTCTGCAATTGCAGTGGCTTTGCGAACAGATCACCAGGGCGATGAGTAAGAATGCTTAAGGCATAGGGCAGAAAACGCTATGCGCTGTTAAGCTGTGCAAATAGGCTGTGAGTCAGGCGGCTGGCTATATGACCGCTGTGCCTCACAGACGCAATTACGGCAATCACTCACGTCTTTTCTGTGCAGTCATTGCTCACACGCCGATGTAGCGTCCACAAACATTGGGTCAATGCTAGATCGTGTTCAAGTTTTTTTCCGCTTCGTGGGTGTATGTTCATTCAGCAACAGGAGCTTCCCGCTTTTTTGTACTGAAAGCGGTAACAACGAGCTACGTCATCAGCGTGCTATCTCGAAGAAACGAAAAAAGCCCCGCGTAATTAGCATATGTTACCGCCGTGATAGCACATTACTACATACGTGCATATTTTATTGGTACTATTTTTATTATGATACGTTAGGTATCGATGAGCGTGTTTGTCTTCGTTTTATAATGCTGTAGTGGTTATAATGCCAGCGATGAATGGACAATTTCACTCTTAATGGCCATTGCTACTATGAGTTTGTTACATCGATTTAAATGTTGTCAGCAGCGTATAACTAGGCTTGATTGAGAAACGGAAGTTTGAAAGGGGCAACTTGTTATTGCAGTAACTCTGCCTCATAATACTGACGTTACCGTCTAGTAACGCAGGTGGGAAAAACATGGAGGCAAGGAGGCTGTAAGTGAAAATGGCCTTGTGTAGTTGATAAGTGACAAGTTAAATAAAATAGGTTCGATATCGTCTCCGAACAACAGTATGCATGGATTTTTCGTGTTTTGCTATGTGCCATACCCTATCTGACCAGATCCGTATTATCGTTAGGACGACCTCAAATGTTTGTTCACGCGTTCAGTTAGAATACTGTTGACTGACTTTTAGTCGTGATAATGTCTAACGGCAATAGCGTCAAATAAGTACAACTAGGATAAAAAAAAAACAGCATACATTTCAGTCATAGCAGTCACTATGTTAATGGTATTTTTTTAAACGTATTTTTCTATGACGTGCACAATGCTGCACACAAGCGAGTCCAATACTTAAATTCCTCCGAAGCCCAATGAGGGTTGTGTCTCCCAATCACAGGTTATTAGCTTCGTAAATATAAAGCGCGATGAAAGAGACCATCATACGAAGGGACGTCAAGCAGTATGCGGTGTAAAATAACCCATGTGTCTTAGTTGTCCTAGCTGGGGACGCGATTCAGCCTTTACTCTAGAAGAGCGCGTTGGAATAGTGGCGATCTGCAATATGCCGGTGAGGAAGTAATGAAGCTGACGAATAACACGACAAAGCGAAGGAATGATGGAAACGTACGTCGTTTACGCATGTAAAAACAATGGTGTCATGAAGAATATGTTAATTGAAGCACGTGTGTTGTAAGTGACAAGTTTCTACGGCCCAAACACCATAAGTCAGAAATACGGAAAATTAATGTTAATGGTTTTGCTGGAGAATAGAACACTGCTCCATAGACGACATTTTTTGCGAGCAGTGTATTAACATGAAGCTGCAATTTTGTGTTCTGCTAAGCGAGGAGGACTTTTTTTTTGGTAACTACAAGATCTGGGTCTTTATCCATGGCTTTGATTACTTACGTTACAAGGGGTTTTTGTTTTTTTTTTTACCTATTCGTTGCGATTTCTCGACTATGCTACGATGCTGATGAACATTTATTGCAAAATAAACATGCTGGTTATCGTTATGGATGCAGTAGTATGCGTTAGTTTGGCGACCATGCTACATGAACATTGCGAAATATACATAAACATATATATGCACTAATTTTAAAGACAGTACACACGATGCTACTAAATAGAATCTCTGATTGAGATTTATTCAAGCCGTATTTATTAGGTCAGCTGACTTCTAACGGGAAAAAAAGAGACGTAACTAGATTGTTAAGGAATAAAAGCTCAGCTGTACGGTACTTTAATCGGGACAGCAATTGATACAACCCCACTAAACACATAAGCAGTTAGCGTAAGTCCTGCGTTGTTGTAAGGACGTCAAGAACATTTTGTCAGAGACGACTGTGTCGGTAACATTTCTGAGTCTTCAGTTCTGAGTTCAGAAGCACGAACGAAGATTCGGAAAGTTACATTAGTCAGATTGCGAACACATACAAAAAAACAGTCACCGGTGGCCACAAATCTAGACACACTATTGGTCCGTAGCTGCCTTAAACACATTCAAAATAAAACGTGTATATGCATGCATACATACATACATACATACACATACGAAAGTGACTTGAGATGGTTGTTATGTTATTCCGGTTACTACTTTTTATCACCTAAGTGGTAAGGAAAATGAATGATTTCAACACTGTTCTTAGACGAGAGCAGATGACTACGGCATGAAACGGAAAGACAAACGGTTGTATATTAACGACAGATTATGATGTTTTTTTTTTTTTTGCTTAAGAGCAGAAATGAGAGGAAAAGATACACAATGTATAAAAAGTTGATTCAATAAAACATAATGGAGAAATAAAATCGGCTCTATCTTGACATCTGCTATCGTCTTAACTATTCCTATATGTGCCTAGCAATAAAAGGCTAAATGTTTTAGAGTCTACACCATCTAAATAAGTCATATTACAGTTACATTTTTCATATAGAAGTAAATCCGCGTCCTTTGTCCTTTTTCGCAGTTGTCGAATCTTCCTCCTAGTCTCCATAAATCCTCTTTTGTTAGTTAGCAGTGCAAGTATCGTTTGATTACGCGGCTTCGGATAGCGAACATGGCGTCCTCTATTCATAACATCGCTGTTGGATTCATAAGAATAAGCCAGGCAAAGCTATATAACAACGAAGACCCGAAGAGGATGCTTTTGGAGCCAGGTCACTACTAAAGGAGACCAATAAACGATACACTAGATCGTTTATTGGTGATTAAACTTAAAAATAGTATTTAATAATAATAAAGTACACAATTTCGCGCAGTGGTTGAAACGTATGAGTAATGAAGGTGAGCGTAGTTAACGTCTACTAAGATTGCATTTTTCAATCTTATACGGCTCAAAAGTTGATCAACCCTCTCGGCCTATCAAAGAAAGCCTTGTACAACCCAATAGATTTATTTCACAACTACTATTACGCGACGGTTCGCTCTAGAAAAGTGTTCCGTAGCACGTGAAATCTGACGTCGCGTATAATGAGCGTCAACGGTTCCGGTCCCGCACTGCCTACTTCGTCACTCGCGTAGGACGTCTGTGCATTCTCTATGAGGAAAGTAATGTCGACTGAATTAATTCTCTGGGACTAGAACGAAACTAACGTACTAGCTAACATGATAATGAAGAAAAATGTCGTAATCATGTTCACAAGAAAAATCTACGATAAGAAAATATTGAAAAAGAGCATGGTCATGTAGAGGAATAGCGGAGCTGCGATTTGTACATTCGCGCAAATTCCAACAATTCAGTGTTTCCCTTTAAATATAAAGGAGAAATATTGTTAGGGACGCGTAAAATTGATGTTACAACTTAAGAATGAGGGGTCGAGACGTGCATACATGCACAAGGCACGTAACGACCCTCTACGTCACAAACGCACATTTGGTACTGATGCAGTGTTGACAAAAACTACAGCGCTTCACTACAAAGCAATGGTCAGACTCGTTCTTGCGCTGTAGAAAAAACCTTTTTTAACAGCTTCACCTCGACGCAGCGCCAAACTGTCTCCTCCTTTAGTCTCCGTTTTTGTTGGCTAACGTATTGTCAAAACATTGGATTTTTTTACTTATAACGCTCGCTCACAAAAAGGTTTTATTTTGTGAATTCCGCATGACTTTTTCAGCTTTTAATATTGAAAACTTCTTTGTGTCCAAACCAAATAAAGGTAGCGTAATTTGGCAGAAACAATGGTTATGAGTATCGTTAGGCGCAAGTATAAAATCACTAGATCAATATAGTAATACAGTATCAACTAGAAATAAGTAAAGTTGATTGAAATGTCGCTTATTTAAAATTTTTATTTATTAAAAAATAAAAGAAACCCCTTAGAAAAAGTAACCAGATTTGTGTGAGATAAAGAACAAATATACCCGTATCTATGCTAAAGAATAAATAATCATATTCGCCCTGGTAATTTCTCAACTCAATTTGGGTAGGGGCAAACACTAGTTTGCTAAGTTATCAAGCCGATTGATGTCCTCATAGATAGTTCGCTGTGCGAAAAATTAAAACAGGCATTAAAACGAACAAAAAATATCGTTATCTGCTCATATTTAATAAATGGTAACTAAAAGTTGTATGGATGCCGTACGTAGATGGTACAATACAAACTTGGATGGCACAGTTCAACCAGACCGATCGAAGCTGGACGCTTTCATCATGTCGCCCCGGAACGTAAGATTGGGAGATTCCTGCTGCCCTTTTTCTCCCACTTTTTTTTCTCGCGTTTACGACCTTCACCACATCGATTGGGCTAAATTTGAAACTGTGTACCTTTAGTGGGTTACTACCAGCACTGACCCAGTGGAATAATACTAGACTGACAAACTCGTAAAAATAATGAGTAGCGTTTTTTTTTTTTATATACCGTATTGATTGCTAAGCATCGGCTCATAAGCTTGTTTGGGCAGAGCATTCAACCTAAAGGCGCCGAGCAGAAGAAAAGATTACACGATACCTAGATCGTACAAGGTTCAAGGTAGGATTGATCACCGCGTTATTCGTTCATTTTAAGATAAAAGTCATAACTATCTAACAAACATGGGCTAAATCTTTACCGAAACCGTTAACTAAATAGAAGGATAATACTATAGTTGGACTATTATATTTTGCGCTCAAATAATCACACAGGCGAACATGTGTGTCGTCCGCCAGCAGTTGAACCAAAGGATAACGGATATACTAATTAACTGCAATATGGTACCCATAAAACATATACGCAAGCTAATATTCGATCAACTCTCTGGCGACTCTCTAAAAAAATATTTTTTTTTTTTATGTTGTCCGGATTTGTAATATACAGTGCTTTAGGTCTTTCACAGTGATTTTTCACCTCAACGAGGAAAAATATACACAGGTTCTGAAATTGCCGATCGAAAGATCGAGTATCTAGAGATATATTCCGTCTATGTGCCCGAATTTTTATTGGAAATTACATCTGAGAAATATGCGTTTCAGAGGTTTAATCTATAAACGAGCCGTCAAATCCGTGCGTGTCTTCGCATACGGTGTCGCCATGATTGAGCGCCGTTAAGCAATTTCGATCAGACTAACATTTTTTTTGGAGTTGAATATATGTAAACATTTCCTTGGCAAACAACTCATTTTCAACAATTTAATTCAAAGCGGCACTTTTCGTTTAATTTCTATATTTTTCGTTTTTTTTTTTTTTTAGATTTTTTTTGTAATTTGCAGTGTAGTAAAGCACGTGACCATTCGTGTCCTTATCGGCGTTTTCCCATAACTATTTCGCAATTCTTTTTGGCCGCGGCATCCCTCAGTGTCATTAGTTGCTTCAAGGATGATTAACTTTAATTTAAGAACAGTTGCTAGCCAGCAGTACTTTCTATATTTTAAGTTTGACGTCCGGCGTCACCATTAGGAAACCCATCAGACGGCTGGTCCCCGGCACAAAGTGAAGTGTGTCTAGTCTGGCTCCATACATAGGCCACAACATGTCCCTCAGATTAGCAGGTATGTCTCCACGATATCCTAGTGAGTGTACGGAAATACAATACTGACAAAAAGTGCACGAGCTAAGCAGAATAAGCATCACGTTATATCGTATTCGCTATGGGGGGGGCTCATCGGCCAATGCTGTCAAACGTTGGCCCGCCCGTGTTAGCTTGAAGTTTAATCGAAATACGCGTTAGCCGGAAGTCACTCATCTATTTGTCATCTGATGGTATTATTTGAAAAATAGTAAACGTAATTATGCACGATATTTGTATGGGAAAATTATTACAGCATAGGGTTAAGTCGCCGAGGAATTGTTGTGCAGCATATTTTTTTCTTATTGATAATGGTCTTTTGAGTTCATATGTTTTTAGCGATGCAAAAATGAGCTAAAATCTTATAATCCGAGCTGAAACATTAAATAAGCATGTGTTCTATAAGGAACATAGTAATACGAAAGAGCTTTTACCATTCGCGCTTTCGGCCTTCATGACTTTAAGGAAACTGCTACTTGAAGCGGACATCGGTAACACTATCGTCGGCCGTCCTGTTAGACCACATATTAGCTCTCAGCTATATAATCGTTGTTCCTAACTAGCGTACTGTAAATTCAACGCTCCAAGGGACGTATCGGACACATCGTAGATCGTAATCGCAGGTCTCGATTTAACTTTATTCGGGAGATTTGTGTTCGAGGTCCTCGCCGAAGATCTAGCACAGATGTATAGGGAGCATGTTTAATAAACAACAGTTATCAGATTCATAACTTGCTATTCTAATTTCGACTCACTATGACACAAAGCTATTTTTGTGCTCAAGGTATGTTCCAAACATCAAAATCGAGGTTTATTTCTACTGAACTTAAAATACGACGAGTTTGTCTGCCGGCTAGCGTCGGGTCGTACGCTTCTATTTAACATGTATTGACAACATCTAATAATACTTCACGACTGATCGGGGAACAGTAGCTTGATTGACCTTTTCACCTCGAATACCTTCGTGTATGTTATGTGTGGGCTAACGACAGTTTGTTTTCCCTCTGGGATCTCCTGTACACAGTGACGCCTTCGAAACTGATAATATCCATCAGATGCCTGTGAAAATAAGGCTGGAATCAAATACAATGGCATCGCGTTCCTAGCGTGTAGGTAGACAGTTTTCGATACGTCACGAATGTAGTGACGGCACTAGGTATCAAAGAATCAACCTTCTATATGTTCAGAGCGTCGATTTAGGTTATTTTATGTTGACTATGTAAATGAATAGAACATTTACTCGTTTATGAGTGGAAATGATTAGCCAACAATGATTAGGGAACCTATCGAGTTGGAACACCGATAAAAGTTCGCACAGTTTTATCGGATCTTAACTTTAACAATGTTCACTTTAGTAATCCATACATTCGTGCAATTACACAAAAAAGTGTCAAATATGTCAGAACCTTTTGATCAACAGATCTGCCAGTGACTGCAAACCCACTGCATCGAACGATATGTTTTACGCACCTAGTTAGGCTCATACTGAGCTCATACGTGCTGAAACCTCATGCAGATGTTGGCGCAATACTCTATGGCTCCGATGAGCAGAAACTCCGATGAGGTGATGAGCAGAAACTACCAGTTCATGAGTCACGGCTCATAGTATAGTTTCAGGAGGCTTTATGACTTACCCCGTTGAGGTCCCATTGCTCTACTTGGAGATGGCCGACTTAACTCTGTCGATAGTTTGACGAGTTCGGAGCTGTGTCCGCTGTGTTCAGGATAACAGAAAAAAGCTTGGAGCTGTTGTAGTTACAAGAGAGTAACAGTTTCGCCAAACGATACTTTCATTTGCTTCTAATAAGCGACTAATCGTTGACGTCGGTGACTAATTACGATATATAAGGGCGCTTCACAAAAATTGTACGTGCGACTTTAGAACCAACAACTCCTTACGTTTCTGGATCAGCTCATCGTATACATTTCCTAGTTAAACGTTCTAAACTCGGCAAACACATCGTATCGCTACGTCGCAGTTCAGCATTATCGCTCTCTTCCTAGTAGTATTAATAATAATAGTAATTTTGCTCTCACGAACCGCCACAGCCAGCTTCCCGCTCTCGTCTCTGATCTCTTCTTGCCGCTCCTGCTGCGGGTCGGCTCAGCGGTAGCCTTGCCCGACTTACCCCGTCTCGCTTTACGTCTTTACCCCTCTCCTCCGTTGCCGTCAGCGCCAGCTGACGATTCCGTCGCAGTGTCATTGGTACTATAGGAGCAGCACTCGCATTTAGTGGCTGTAGAAGTTCCATCCGTTGTAGACATTCAGTGACGGCGCTCAACTCTCGCCAATTGTCGATACACCACGAAGCACTGGACACCGACGAGTCGTTGATCGATCTCTATTTCATTCAGCAAAAGCCCAGTCACGCTAGTAACTTACCGATAGCTCGATCAAACATACGTCACAGAGAGTTAACACGAGCCGAAACGAAAATCGTTGCTTTGCAATAACGGTACGGACTGTTTTTGTGGTGTCAGTCTCTGTCTGTGTGTGTGTGCGTGCGTCTGCATGTGTGTCAATGTTGTTTTGTATGGTTATTGATGATTTGAACGAGCGCTGGCGGTAGCGGTCAGATTAAAAGAGGATTAGAATTGGTAACAGCGCGGTCACTGTGTAGGCAATCGTTTTGCTGAGCTGAGAGGTGAACGTGCCGCAGGCCTGACTGCCGCTTTCAATCATTGTGTGCCAGCATATGTTACCTGCAGCCTCTGCGTCACATGTAACCAATAGGTTGCTACGATAAAAATCGGCGATTATCTCAAAGAACTGATTCGGATCGAAGGGTGGCGCGATTTTTCAGATCGAGAAGAGTTTCTGCTGTGTGTTTGGTGTAATGGAAGAGGAAAATAATGAAGGTAACAGCGCGTCGGAGTATTATTGTGGTCGAGTGTATCTGAATGGCAGCACATCTCCGTTTGTCTGAATGAGATTTGTCACCGTGACATATATGATGATGCTAGAGCACTAGTCATCTCGCGGAAATCGGATGTAGACAGAACAAGAATTATCGAATAACAGAACATTCTGGTAAGTTGCTTATTGAAGTGTAGTAATTAGCTACGAAAGAAGTCGACAGGATCGTTTTGTGAATAATACCCATGTATTTTTCTATGCTACGTTGCTTGCGTTGCTGGATTGGGTAGGCATTTGAAAAAATAAACACTAGCTTTTTTCGAGACACCTCAGAGCCATTTGAAGCAGGGCTAATAAATACTTTATCACCACACTACTGAACGACTTTATTTAAACATCAGTTTCGTCTGCGGCAAAATAGCCTTAACGATCCGATATCATTGACCATCTGCCTGCTTTCGCTTAATAGGTCTAGTTGACCATACTTGCCACAACTGCCCACGGCGCCCGCCTGTTCAACACAGCCGCAGCTATCCACAGTCTATAGGAGGACTGAAAGCCGCGCCAAAGCTCCATTTAAATAGCGCACCTCAACTCGTATACACTTGACGGTGCACAGTACCTCACGAGGATTTAACGAGCACAGAACCTCACGGGCGAGCGACTCAGATCCCTCCCTCACGTCCTTAGTCCGTTTGTATTGCTCCGTGTGTTCTGCTCACAAGCAGACAGAATGGCACAGGGATGCACAGCTAACCAAAGCCTGTGTAAACCCCGGAGCTGGGCGGAGAGCAGCAGGGCCCGAGCGCTGTTCCGCTAAGTGATGTGACTGAGCCAAGATGGCTGCCCCCATAGCACTTCAATCACAACGGGCGCGGTAGCCGTGGGGATCACAGCGATTGTTACTGTACGCGTTCTCACATGTGTTAATCCTTTCGTTAAGCAATATTGTGTAAAACGCGAGTTGCTAATGGGCAGAGGAACCTTTTTGTGACTTTTTGGTCTTTTTTACTTCAGAACTGCCAATGCTTGTGGACTCTAACTGGGGTGCGTGAACTTGCCTTGAGCAGGCATACGAACAGATATCTGCGGTCCGGATCGTCATCACTGTGGCGTTCATATCTGATTTCAACACAATAATAGACTGTCCTCCAACGTATGCTGCCACCGCGTTCTGGTGAGTGAACAGCGAACGATAAGCAAGAAACAGTAGTAGAAGTACAAATTGAAATGATGGTCTTGTTCACGACTAGTTGAAAGTGCGCGTACTGGCCCTGAACCGCTAGTGGCGGAGAGCGAAGCACTGAAAGGCTCTGTTTGCCCCCGTTGGTGTCGAAGATCGGAGGCGATTGAATTGCTGTCTCGCTCCAGATCTTCTGCGTCTTTCGAAGCTTTTAGGGAAGCTTCGAGTTCATCATAGCTTTACTTCAATACTGTGGCCGACGGATGATTAACGGCATTGGTAGTTGTAACTGCATGGCATTAAAACCATTTAGTCAGACCTGTTTAATGCGGAGAGGTATTTTCCTAGCTATATGCTTACCGGGTGTTCACTGCGTCACCTTCGCAGAGTCGTTTAAGATGGATGTTTTGTTTAACAGATTTTTTTAGTTTGCGTAAAATCTATGAAATGAATCTGTTTTTTTTTCACGCGTAAGTATAAATTGTACGCGAGTTTCTCTGTCATAAAGCAGTTGCTTTACTGAATAGTGTATTGCATTGTGCTATGAATCAAACTGCGATTGTGACTATCTGTGGGATTATACTTCATGAGCAATATTTTTTAAATTCTTGTTGTAGGTTAGGTATCCCTTATGAGTAGCGCAGACGACATTTATACCAACGAGAAATAGTTCTTTTCATAAAGGAGCACACCTGCGAAACCGCCAAGCGTCGTCGTCGTCTACTTTGAATGCGCAGATACGCACTTACCAGCTCGTATTGATAGTTAAAACCTGTGCAATTGGCTGCGATAGAAGCCTCAAGATGCTAGTAAAGAGGGCCCAAGAGTAGCCCAGCGAAGAATCACCGCAAGTGAGCATTGAGTACCCTACCCATCGTGGTATAGTGTTAGGTTAAAATTGTGAAGTGTCTTCTGCGGACACGGACGCAGTGATTCTGACTACAGAACAAACGATGACTTGAAATTAACTTTTACAACTACGGACGTTTACGGACGAAACCGAGGTGACTAGCTATAGGAGCACCGCAAAACCTTCATCCTTGTCGATAAATGGCACTGTTTGCTTCAGGACGCGACTAGACTCAACCCACTTTGTTGGAGGCTTCAAAAAATTCTAATCTGAGATTATTGATTCTATAATCTAGCTTCTTTGGTTCGTTTTTCCAAATAGATTGACAAGAGCCATAAAATAAAATCCGAAGAAAAGTAAGGACGTTTCACACATGATACTTTACTAGCTTATCATCGAATATGAAAGTGCCGTAAATATCGAGTACAAGAGCGTAGCAAAATCGGCCACACCTTACAATTATTGTTGATTACCGTGAACATCAAGCATCGCCTCTCTTTTTCTGGCTTGTTTCGCTATTGCCAGTAGATGCTTAACACCCGTGATTCTTATCGAAATCGTAGGTCTGGTCGAAACGGGTAAGCAACCCAGAGCTAGTTTTTATGCGAATGGAAATAAGTGATGCGCTGTCTGTATTGATACAACGACAAAATGCCCTCATTTCAAAGCTCTTTCACCGCGTATATGTTCACTAGAAGAAGGAACAAAGCTGCCATTTTAATCGTATCATAATTATCATCGTAAATTAAACGGGAATCATATCTCAGCCGTTTCGACTGGGCTAGTCTTTTCTGGGATGCTGACGACGGTAGTGGGCTACGATGAAAGACACGATATCTACTATTACCGCTGCCACTGCAGGAATGGCTGTAAATCGTTAAGTCGACATGAACGCGTGATGGACCGATGTTGACGCTTATCTTGGCTGGCAATAAACGTCCGCTGTTGCTATTACTACCTTCAACTTGGAAGGATCTGCTATGCCTTTTTTCATCCGCGCACACAGAAGGTGCACCAGCTTTCTTTTGACGCTAGCTTTTGCTCTCGGTTGTAAAGCTTACCTCGAATGGCCAAAGCAGTGGCTGTTCTATGCTCGGTGTTGGTAGAACAGAGGTCTGAACGTGCGAAACCTGCGCTTGGTCCCACATGGAGCGCCCGACTCACAGGAAGATTGTTACGACTCTAATGATCTATCTGCTAAACCTACCCAGCGAAAGAACGAGAGCTAAAAGTAAAATTCTGGCAATCGAAACATCTAGTCTCTGTTTCAATTACGCAAAACGTAAAATGAAACTGAATCATGTTTGGTTACAGCTGCCAATTGTGTTATCACTATTGCAGTAGTTCATAACAGGTTAGCGTGTGTATATGTTTATGTTTTGTCCTAAAGATACAACCGTCATGCTCGTTTGTCATGCTACATCAATCGTGTGTTTGATCGAACAAAAAAATAGTGGCGTTTTTTCATCAACAATATAGATATCAATACGTAAGCTGGAGCAAATACGTGGAGATGAGTGTGTTGGATTAAACATGTCAATACTGTGGATGCTGGCGGTCCATTGCAGACGAACTGCCCACTGAATTGTTATATTGCAAATTTGTACATGCAGACATTTTTTTGAACTCTTATCCTTCATTTTCCAATGCACAAAAACTATTTAATGATAAAAAAGATTTTTATGTACAGCCCGATTCTCCATAACTGATGCAATTAGCTTCAATTAAAAGGAAGCTTAGGTCAGATAATTGTATCGCCTGAAAATATGAAACGCTTTTATACGTCAAGCAAACCAACGGTCCATATAAATTAAACGGTAAATACCATATCGGTCGAATGACCCACTGTGTTCACAGCAGCTTTATTAATTCATATGAGAAGCGTTTACACAGGCACATATGCCTCAACGAAGGCATTGCTCGTGAGAGGTCCATCAACTCTTGCTCCAAACCTAGTTCGTATATAAACTGTACCATGCCGGTATTATAGGAATTTACCTTTGACGCAAATTCGGCTTGTATCGTTAGTTTCTACTTTATCGCAGGCTTCCTTTTCGTCGCTGCTGCTGTTATGGCCGTCGTCCGGTGATGAGGGCCCAACTACGCGGCTAGATCTAGCACGAAGCGAAGTAATTTCTTATCCGTTATTTGTGTGCCTACTTTGCATGCTCGATACTCATTTGCCTGCTTTCCTTTACATTTGTTATGATCTATTTAAACTAAAAATATAGTTGTTGGCACTTCGGCTGCGGCGGTTGTCGATGCCTCGGTTGATACCATCGAACAGGCGCCATCGCGGCAAAATAGATTTTTAATAAATTTGTCTCCTGGGTACCGTCCATAATCTTGCCTGCTTGCACTGATGCATATACCGAGTTGAAAACAGGTCTCGTTTCTCGACTCGTCTTCGACTGAAGCCCTGAAGGCGGACGATGAAGTTTCGAGCTGTCGTCGGGAAGTCGTACATCAGATTGACATGATTTATTCATTTTGGTTGCGCCGATACTGAGCGACAATATTGCTGATTAGATATAGGCTACATTCACCAGCTGAGGTAAGGCATTGATGGGAGAAGGCTGTATTTTTTTCTACGAAAATCTTGAGTGCGAGGGAAACGAGGTCCGCGCCAAGCTAGCAACGGCCGTGTAAAGTTTGTCACCACACCTCCTAGCGATGACAATAACGATGGCTACGGGCAGCGTCTTAGCGACGAAGACGAAACGAGCAAAATGTGAAACGCAAGATTAATACTAGCATGCTTGACGGCGCTAGTCGCGCCGCACGGTTGCACGATAACCAAGCGCCGCGTAATGTGTACTGATCGATCGACATCGTGCCAGGCTCGATAACTCAAAACAATCGCGTCGCGCCTTCGCACATATTACACCTGTGTTATATTCATGCATGTTCGAAAAATGAGCCAAAAATCTAGGTTTTCATCTATACGGCACCTGTTTTTGAACAATTATTTCCGCGAACTCATCGACGACTGGATACACACGCACGTAGGGATTAGGGACAATGTATTTATTAGATGGCATGGAAAATCGTGAGCGCGAAGGAATCTCATAGATGGCGACACGTATTGTAGAAGTCAGTAGTAATGTCAGCCATGCGGTAATCGCAATATGGATGGTGTTACTTTTGTTTTTAAGCGTTTTGTTTAAGCGTATACTAATTATTTTACAGAATTTATAACCTTGCTTGACCTTGTACTATCAACCGCGTAAGTTTCGTTTAAAATAAATCGCTATTTGATGTCCAGCAGATGATTCGGTTCTCTCAGTAGTGAAGATGACTTGTTTCATGGCAATGCAGGTTATTACAGGTCGATTAAGTATCTGTTAGTCTAAGGGTGGATTGCCAAGTCCTTTGTCATATTTTATCTTATTACATCGCAATATTTGTTTTGATTAACAAAGATTTTGATTGCGTTTGGTCCGGTAGTGGGATGTACTACAGATAACTACTAGGGCACCAGCAGTAAACATTACCATTTAATTAGTTAATCAAGTTTTCTTCAGTGTGAAGTTGTATGATCTGGACTACTGCCCTTTTCAATGCGTCCTCGAGCTCGTTTTCCTAAGGGTTGGAAAATAACTCTTGATCCATAATACGATCCATTCTTAATGAGACAGTCTATTATCTTTTGGATATACAGGTGCACACTGGACCGTCTAATGATTTTGCCGATTTACGAGTTCTTTAGCATCTTTCTTTACATTCAGTTAACCGAAGCTAAATATTTCTAAGTTTATGTCTGGAACTTAAGCCATTTGGGACTGCTTTGAATAGCTGGCCCCCGGTCCGGGGCAAAGCGTGTCTACACGCGATTCGAACCTAGGCCATAACGAATCTCTAAGTTTTCTAGACCTATACGATTCAACTCACTCGTGATTGAACCTTATCAAAATGCTAAAATCGAGGTTAGACCCTGTTAGCAGAACTAATTATGCAAATATAAATATATATAAATATATATATATATATATATATCTTTTTTTTTTTCAAATATAAATATATATATAGTATATAATAATTGAACTAGTGATATACTGTATTGCAAAGGAGCTGTTACAGTGAACCGTCGACACTTTTTCTTTCTTCTATTTTTTTTTAATGTAAATCCGCTATTCCATTACCAGTTTAAATTATAGTTATAAAACATGTTACGTTGAATAAATACCAAATAATAAAGTAAACAAAGAAACATCATTAGACTACATAAATGCCGATACGCATACAGCCAGGGACATAGCTGTACCTTAAGACGGTCTTTAAAAAATCTTCTAGTTGAGCTCGCTCAAAAATGTGAGCCTACATCTCGCCTGACACCTGTCCTATTTGTCCAACGTTTCGTCAATCGTTCCTCCTAACAAACTCCAGAGAACAGACATAAACGCAGTTACTTTTAAAACATGTCCTTATACGATTTCCTGACCCAACAAAGAACTATCTATGCTAGCTAAATACATGGCACGAGGGGTAAATATAAGTAAATTTATTGCGCAATTCAGAGCGGTAATAGTAGAGAAGGTTTATTGTAGAGAACAGGGAAGCTACGGGGCTTGAAGCAATCAATCGTTAGACGTGTGGAACTGTTAACGCCAGCAGTTGTTGGAAGTCTATATCTTTCAGTCCGTAGCCTCGTGTAGCTGCCCATCTGCCCTGGCTTCCGCGTGGATCGTTTGACTGATACGACATTTAAAAGCTGAGAAACGTAATTTACGTACTGTATTCATTCATTCATTTTGACAATCGTCATCATAGTTTATGGTCAGTTAGTCAAGAGAATAGCAAAATTCGTTGTCCTGCTTCGAGAATGACTAAGCATTGAGGGCCGTGACCTGGTATTTCACCGTGCAACATAACGTAGCAGTGATAAACCTGAAGCTTTAGAACACGGTCGGGTGGTGACAAACTTCGGGATCGACGCCTTCGGCTCAATTCGTTCTAATCGATTGATCCTGGTCAGCTGTCCACCTACGTGGAGACTGCCTAGGTTATCTGGGGAATTGTGTTATGTTAAAAACGATTTCAACCGCAGGTTGAAGTGATGCTTTTTGCTTTGATTTACCTTTATCCTGTTTATTGGTTCGATATTTCACTGGAGATATTTTTCATGTGTTGGACAATTGAAAATACATGCGTTGCATAGTGATGATTTTTTTTGTTAAACATAAATAGTTCGACAGAATTCAGTAGACGACTGCGTTTGAACGAGCATTTCGAAATACCTATCTCTCATAACATCTACGGCATGAACCTGTACAGTCAATTGTCAGACGCGTTTATATAATATTAGGCTTTTAGCTAATTGCACGCGGCGAACACACGGAAAATATACGATAATATGTAACATTAACGCATCTTTTGCGAAACGTATCACGGTTTTTTTCCTTGACTGATTTTCGCGTAGGATCACTAGCAGACTAACGGCGACTGGAACAATCTGCTAATCCTGGCGCCGTCGTTCAATTGGTACAACATTTCCGTAGTCTGTTTCGTCAAAGACGAGATGCATTCAATCTATAACACATTACGCCGTACATAGGCATCTACAGGCAGAACGGAGTAGCGAAATCCAATATATATAATGCCCGTCTGAGGAAGAACACAGATTTCCAAATGATGATTTCGTATATTACCGTATCAATAGTAAAACGATCAGTCTGGCTACTGCCCCATATTTTAGACAATTTTACTTTTCTTACGTTGCCACATAGTTTTAGCTCAGAACTGCAGGTACTTGTTTGTCCTAGAAAAGTTGTTTCATCATGTGCAATTTGGTTAGTACCTCGTTATTTCCCTGTAGCAGCACAGGCATATAGGTTTGTGTCGGACTTGCGCTGGTCTTGTTTGTGTCTGTTCCGCTAGCGACAAAATTTGCTCGTCGCAAACACCACAACATTCTCAAGACCTGATTGAAACGAACACAATAAACCGTCGAATGAGGATCCAAGTTACATGGGGCCAATCTTTTGACGAAAAGTCCATTTATATCCAGTCACAATTGCCCGCTCAGTTGTCTCGACCAGTTGCCTAACTTTCTCCAATATCGCGGCGGCTGTTGCTGAAAAAATATCGGAGTTTCTCCTGTTACACACCTCTTCCTATATTTACCGAATTACTGCATGTGCCGATGAGTAGCGAAACAACTGTCCGGCAGCTAGCCTTGATCCGTATGCCTGAGCAATGGTTCACTAAGTAATCAGTAAGAGTTTTCGACGTGTCGGCCTGTAAAGCAGAGATTCGCTTCAGGTGAAGGGACTATCAGTGATCGAGGCAATGCTTGGGTGAGCCCATCACGGGCTACTTGCGAAGGGCGTACACGTTTACCGTGGTCATATATTGGGAGTGCGGTATGCAAGTCCAATGCAACAGATTAGCAGGGTCTTTCTTCAAGCGTATTGTGATGACACAGCGAAACGGTGAAACTAATTGGTGTCGGCTGGGTTTAACCTACTGATTGTGCTCTAGCGGTGGTGATAATTGACGGAACCTTAAATGGCTGAATTGCTGAAATCCATCGCTTCACCTAATTCAAGCGGTATATAACCATAGGACGGCTCATTTCCTCCAGAAGATATACGAAGAAGGAACTACCACGGAGATCGGGATCTTTCGACTAAACAGTAGCGGAAGGGTCCAAGTTAGATTTTGCGTTCAAATGTTCGAAATACCGTTGGTTCCTAAATTATGATTTTGTCATCGGTGCACGTTAGTTTCTGTTGCATGTACTTTCTAAATATTATACGAGTGCCTATCGTATCATGAAAGTTCGCAAAGTACAGCTTTGTTTGTACATACTTTCCTTCGAAGGTGCTGTAGACGCAATATTTTGTTATGAAGTGAAGTGGACTAAGATGGCGTGGTTATCTAATTAAAAGCTAGAAACACATTTAGACCGTTGCGATTCGGCGAAGTCGAAGTTTTATATGAGCACTTAAACTACTGAAATTAACATTACCACTATTGCCCGTTCGTGCATTCATTTGAAGATCATTGAAGTACCCAATTTGCTGGCCCACAGGCATTACTCTAGCTATAAGTAAGCCATATGGTATCATATAGTTGTACGTGCGTATAAATTTTTTTTACGTCTCGAATAAATAACATCTTGCCCCGTTGTGTGCTTTCTTTGTTATTCTCACTACTATGTGCTATTACGATTATGTGATGGTCCATGCTTGAAACCTGCAAAACGCGTTAACTGTTTGGCTTGCTGAGTCCGAAGCCGCTCTAAACGATGTTCATATAATAGACGATGAAAGCGAATGGTGAAACGCACCACATCAGCGTAAAATTCGAAGTAGAATTTGTTAAGGCGATTGCGTCGAACGCCGGTAGAACATTTCTTTGTTATAAAGATTTTTTCGCGTGAAGACTTTTTTTTTGCTTCTTTGTTACGTGAGATCTTCCTTAGATCGCTATTCATTTTGACGATCTAGGCAGCTATGCTGCGTAAACAACCGCTGATTTTTGCATAACATAAACTGATATATTGTCGTGAAATGGGTACACTAAGTAGAGAGAGAAGTTTTTGCTACTCAAATGATCCATTATTTATATGGCTATATCTCGCAGAAATATATTCTTAGTATTACATTTTTTCCATCAACAAAGGAGAAACATTGCTATGGCATACAGGTGATGCGAGGCCACGAAGCTGCTATATTTTTCGATACATTTTCGGCCGTCTAATTTTCGGGTCTTCTGAACTGGCTTAGCTACCGTGACACACTTTGTTATGCTGTATCATGTAAAACATATAATACGCAGTAGGTAATAATTTACAGGAATATCTTTTGATAACTGGCTAAATATATAATGTCAATACATGCTACAGTTTTCTTTTATTACAAAGAGTCCAAGAGCCATTTTTTTAATGCTTAGTGGGCACGTTTTTCCCTATCGAGAGTAGTCATAGCGTACTGTGGCAGATTCGAATAAATACTAAATATATCAATAGTGTCGAAATCAAGCAGTTGAACTTGGTATTCGTTTAATTGCAGCACAAACATCATCGACACCCTGCTTTGATCGAGACGGCATTATGGGGGTGTTTCCATGTTTCAACAAATCAAGCCACAGCGGCTTTGTGCTGCTCGCAGGTGACCAGCGCCTACTCCGACTACGCGCGGATATGTCATCAACTCAAGCAAAAGACATCACACTTCCACAAGGTAACCGTATTTTTTGCCTAAGATACTTGCTACTTCCCCTTAAATAAAGCAACTTAATTAACATCACGATAGGCTAGATCTATAGATTGGCGGAAGCTAAATTTAGAACCGTTCTTATTTCCAAAAATTAAAGGATATTCATGTTTCGCCTGATGTATACGTTTTTGACCTTCGTAAACAGTAAATGGCGCTGCTTAAATTAATTTGGCTTCATCGTACGACTAACTTTGAAGGAACTGTGGTTCTTATAGGCGAAATATCTTCGATCGCTGCAATGAGCGCTCGGAAGCTCGTCGTTGTCTGCGGCTATGATATTTACCTCTGCACAAAAGGCAAACCTCAGAAGATTTATGAAGGCGGAACAATGAAACCACTCATCGGATGCTTTGGGAGTAAGTTGTTTGGGGGACTGGGTGCGACGTACATCCGCTTCTCATGCTAAATATTCGTCTGCTTCCGATGTTTTCCAGTTTCTCGTTGAGTGGTAGAATAGATAACCTCAATATATAAATAACCGCTCGTCAAAATTCAGTTCCGACTTGACGATGATTATCTCTTCGTAATGAATTTGTTTAAATACGATAGGCGACAAGGAAGCGAACTGTCAGGTATGAATAGTAGTCAGATTTGTTGGATGTTCATAGTTGGTTACCATTTTCATCGAAATGTTGTTCAATTATACGGATTCTCCGTTATCTGCTGTGTTTCATAGATTTTGTCAGGATTTGTAAGCTTCGTAGTGAAATCATCTCATGTAGCGTTTTACATGGTAATGGTACAGATCTTCTAATAAAAAGATGGAAAACTATGATTTTCTAAAACTATCGCTCCTTATTCTCCGTAGCTGCACCCAGGATGAAAGCCGACTTTTTTAACTAAAAAAAGCGCTCTATTATACGCTTATAGCTATTCATAACGTATTTTATACAATATTATTTACTCTAAAGAATGGCATCGGCACTCGAATGTACGCAGCTGAAGTTCATGAAGTACAGCTAACTTAAGTAGCCGTGCCGCGCTTAAAACGTGCCTAATCGTTTAGATTGTTATATGGGCCGAAGTTGCGTATGTGCTATTGCAAGTTTAATATGGTACACTTCAGTAGAGCCCCGTACGCTAATTTCTTCGTGCCTATAATGGTGACTGGTGCCATTGCGACCTGTCTAGATACCACTGATGCGCGACCGCCAAGGGTGACTGCCATAAAAAGGGCCTGCGGCAATTTGCTTGATCGCAGCTACCTTCCTTACTTTATACTCTGGCAAGATCGCATTGATATAGAAACTGTAATACCAACTTCAACAATGTCTAATTAACGCCAAGACTTTAAATCTTGGCGTAAAAATTATGTGTCTCTGTGAGCTTTTTCTAGTCGATTGAAAATGAATACGCCAAAATGATTCATAATAGGAATTAGTGTCAGTGGGAATAACGGGTGCTATCCTACCGGCCGTTAACTGCTAACTATCATGCTAGTGATCTGGGTCTTATTACCATAATATTGTTATTGTGATCTATTAGAGTTACCTAAGTGAGGGTTGATCTTTTTGTGCTTCTCTGTGGTAGTGCTAATGTGGTGACGTGATTGGTGTTCTTCTGGAAAAGAATGAACTCATTATCCCGGGACTATTCCATTGCGCGGTTAGAAATAAATGAGTGTCTACTATGAGTTGCTACTGGAGAGACCCATAGGATCGCGAAGTGTGGAAAAAGATCATTTCACTACTACGAACACCCAGATAATCATAAAAAGCACTATAATTCGTTACGAGTCCGGACTTGTCGATTTTATATCATCCGCCTTTTACTACGTCTCTATTTATCACGTCCGCAACCGGCTTATCGGCTTTCTACGCTTGTTTCGCTGTGTTGGTTCAATAAAACCCACCCATATGACTAACCAGCGAACACGTGTGTTAGTCGACATAAGATTTTTCGCCAACTGAAAACGGATAAAGTATTGCTTTCGCTTGTAACGTGCATTTATTAAGACAGAAGAAATCGTTTGCACCGAACGATTATTTTAAGCCGTGTCACTGCGCTGACAACATCGAGCCTGTATTTAGTCCTGAACTAGTTAACGTCGCCCTACCGCTAATGATAACCTGCAACTAAATATTGAGAGCAGGCCGAGATGCTGGGCATCAACAGATAAATGCGGTGTATTTGTTTCCTGATCCTTTTAAAGTCGTCGTCGTTCTGGTTGTCATTGCCATGGTGGAGACGAACCCGATCTGTGATTCTCACATGCTACCAGTCCAAGCTCATATATTGCCATGGCAGGAGCTAGATAATTGGACTGACAAACAGCTTTTACTACCTTCACCCGAATTTTTTATATTCTCATGAAGATGTGTTATGTCTGTCACTTCCTCCCGTCCGTACTTCGTTAGAGTAATCTCTGCTACTGATTCCCCATTTCCTTGCTATTCGATTAAGTCAGTTTACTATGTTTGACAAAAATGCCGTATCTACCATTATACTTCAGCTACAAGCTGTTGCAATTACTTCACTAGATGGTAGATTATTAAATAGTATTTAAATATACAATGTCAAGGAATCATTATAATGAGACAATGTCGTACGCCTCATTGTGCCGTTCACGTAAAGGCAAAGTATTTTGTTAGTCGCGTTTTACCGGGGTGTTTATCTGTTCCGCGGAGAAACAAGCCTAGTGAATACAAATGCTGTGACAAGATTATAACCTGGTGTGCCTGGACGGGAAAAGCTGCTACGGGACTGCATATAGTGAGATTTAAGATTAGCATGGCAAGCAAAGTTCTAGTTTGGCGGGTTGCCATTTGTTATTGTGTCTTCTTTGAAAACTTTTCTCCTCGAGTCACAGTTGTCTGACGGATAGATTTGACGATTTGTTATCGTAAGCGAAACCGCACAGCCAGGAGACATTTGTACCACGCTTGCTCCTTTTCTACTATATTATATATTTAAGTCACGAGAACAGCAGGACGTTTTCAAAGCTGCTACGTAAAAGTTTTGTATTGAGGGATGCTTAGTTCTGGCATCTGTGATCTCAGCTTCAACATTTCCTCTACGGTTGGCTTGCCTTCGCGAAAAAGTTTCCCTTTTCCAGTGTCGGGCCATCTGATTATCACGACGGAACTTCGCTTGACCAATGAAACTGCGAAATTAAGACTCGATTTTATTCTCCTATCTAAAGCTATTTAGAACAGGCCTGTTTTATTGAACTATTTGGCTTATCTATTAGATGTTCTATCCTGCAAATAGCCGTCTTTGCACCCCCAACAACTTCGCTTTGTCATCAGCACGAGCTACTCTTCGGCACGATTTATCATGGTTCTGTGTCTCGTTATAACATGCAATCCCAGATATCTTAGCCGTACATTGCACGTCCGGATCTCTTCCACCTGTTCACATTCGCCCATTGGGCGAGTGAAATGCTGTATCTACTTGGACCTTTACGATATATGGCACGTAATATCTATGACAAGTCCCTGAAAGATTCCGACGACAACAACGCAAAAGAGTTGAGATGAAAGAAACGATCGAAGCAAAAGAAAGAAGAATTTCACACCACTGTAAATTTTGCTCGGCCCATTTGATTTGACGGGCAGTCGAGGCCCGTCAGCTGGCTGGCGTTGCTGCTCGATTTAAATATCTGCCGTTTCTCCGTGCTTCTTCCCATTTCTCGTCTAGCTTTGTATACACACCATTGTCTCGTCGAAAAATGAGACGTTTTTTACGATTTTGCGTAGGAGCTAAGCAGAACAGCGGTGCCCGGCCTTGCTGCCATTCGTTGCGGATGCGTAGCACCGTCACATCTGTGACGTGAATATAAGCTGAACCGAAAAAAGCTTCTGTCGCTCGCTTCTTTTGTGTGGTACTATTGCATGCGACAGTGCGCTTATCGCAACTAATATCATGGCTCTCTCGACAGCGGAATAAAGCCAGATAAAGTCGCGCCAAGGGTCTTTCCTCGTCAACCCATTCTGCCGGAGTGTTTTCGGTGCAAAAAAGAACTGTTTTTGTAACTTTAAATAAAATTAGAACAGTTGCAGGAGAGCGTCTTTGGAATAGTATCTACTCGATTATGGACTATGAGAGGATGTTGTTAATAGAGCTAGAGGAAGACGAGCAGCCGCGCAATAGAGCAATACGGTGAAATCAAACAGCTTGGCTTTTACCGGATTGTACGCACACATAGCGAGCCAATTAAATACGAGGAGGAACATGTGATTGAAAAAATACACTGTTTACTGCGTTCCAGCCTCGTGTGTCGACGAAAGAAGTAGCCGTGCCATTATTATATGGCACCTTCGATACTGTGTCAAACTGTCATTGAAATACTACCACTAACTGTACAATTTATATGTTTAGCTTTAACGAATCAGAGTAAGCACAGAGCATAAGAACAACACAGAAATGCATAGAAGTCAACTTGAATGCAGAAAAATCCATCTGAGGCAAGTTGGTTCTAATCTCCGCTTGCCGCCACAACAATACCGGAGCAAAGTTAGCGATCCGGAACCAAGCGGAGGCAAGATTGCAGTGGTTGGATCGCGCGTTTAGTTGAAAACCGTGAAAAACCATTAACTAGCAAAGTCAATGGCTGTTTGGTCGGTTAAACGGAAACCAAACGAATGAACAAAGAAAAGCTTGTCGACTTTCGTCGGATCGTTTTGCGTTCGACGAAAAAGACACAACTCCTAGATACGATAGCATATGACATTTCGCAATTCATTTATCTACGATACGCTAATGGAGCTTTCTCACTTACCGCTCATCTTGCGACACACACCTCCATACAAACATCAGCGTTAACGTGATGAAAACGGTATTTACCATTTTAGGTCACAAAATCAGAATAGTGACATGTGCTTTCATCAGAGTTAATTGTGATTTGTGGTGGCAGCATTCTTTTTTGGCTGTTTCCTCTTCTTACAATACTCGCATTTAAAGCAATGACCAGCACAGCGCGTGTGGCTAATGAAGCGTTGTTTACTAATACTTCAAAATGTGATCAGACATTACTATATGAGCTAAACTATATATATAGTAAAAAAAAAGTATAAACTCTTTTTCTAGCTATAGGGCTAGTCACATATGTTTCAGATCGGCGTTGGTGCCATATGTAAGTCGAGATTTGGCAGTAGTAGCTGTGTTAAAGTTGTTGGAATGCTTTTATTCAGACTTAAAATAGACTCTAATTTTGAACACGGGTGACATTTCTGCTAAAGATGTGCCGTATTCTACAATTCTACTATAATAAAGGCAAACAGTCTACGAAGGCCCGCAAACAAATAATGAGATCCGAGTCGAGAAAGATGGTTCTATTGCTTGCGTCTTACCAACTTCAACGTGAACAATGTGCTACTTGTAATGGTCGACCAATTACAAATAAAGCTGACGAAATTATTGAGAGAGCTGAGCAAGACCAACAAGTGAGTATCCATAATAACGCCAAGGAACTAAATATATACCACTAAGCAGTTTTATACTAATTGGAAATAACTGCCTACAGAAAAAGTCCGATGTTTGGGTGCTGCACGAATTTAAGCGGAAGACTTACTCGATTGTATTTCCATTTGCGAAATTCTACATGAAGAAACAAAACTCAGCTATTTCTGGAACGATTGATTGCGGGTAATAGAATATGAATAACAGACGACAATAATGTGCAAAAGAAAGAAAAAAAATAAGTAATGTGCTCCACCGCCTGTGGCAAAGCTCAGACTGACGCCAAAGGACGTGATGTTATTGTCTGGCAGAATTGGAAAGAGATCATACACTATGACCTGCTGCCGCCCAACAAAGCGATTCGAACGTTAACAACCGACAAGGTTACAACAAGTGGGTGAAAAAGTTAAAGCGAAACTAGTGAACAGAACAGGCGTCGTCTTCCATCATGACAGTGCCAGATTATCGAGTCCTTTAGCTATCTAAAAATTTGAGAGAACTTAAAGTTTAATACATATGCCATATAGATCGAATCTTGCACGATCAGACTATTGTATGTTTTGGTCTCTGCAGAAGTCTCATAATGGCGTTAATCTAATTTCAACGAGGGAATTACTGGTCACAATTTTTCACCCAGAAATACAGATTGTAGATATACCGTATTTTTGGAACTATGGTATACTCGAAGAATGACAGGAGGTCATCGATCAAAATTACGTATATTTGGTTTAATAATACGACTTTAAAATAGAAAAAATATGTGCTTCAATTTTTTAACGGTTAGTACCTTTTTGACAACCAAATCTATCTGTTGTAGTGGGATTTCAGCAGCATCAACACAAGTGAGACGGCTCATGTCTGCCTTTTGCCACTTTTTTTTAAAGCAGTATTTTTCTGCTCCTACGTCGAGGACGCGAAGGACTTCTTACGATATGCATTAATTTTTATGCGCCTACTTGATAAATTGCTTTTAAATTTGGTAAGACTACTTTTAACCGATCCTATCCAGTCTATAAGAACATTTTTGTTAATTAATTTGATTCTGTTAGCGCAAACTTCTCGTTATTCTTACATACACGTACAGATAATACAAAATGGTCTCACGTTTATTTATGCAACTTCACTTTACTCCACTGCACATCCTCCGTTCACTTCCCGTAAACAGGTCATTGAAAGATTAGCAGGTGTATGTGTTTTAAACTCATTTGGAATATAAGTGTATCTCCTGGCCGAGTGGCAGCATTTGGGTTATGTCGGGAACTGTCAGTTGGGTAGTGGGGGGTTGCAGTGGGCCACAAGCCCAATGCACGCCCGCCCAAACTCGTGCGTGGTATGTAATCACCAGCCGCAACAGAGAACGCATATAGGTAGATACCACAGAAGGACCAAGCGATCTGATAGCATTAGTCAATGCAATTATCGCAATTGAGACGCTTCCAGTCGGTTGTAGCCTCACTGGAATGACCATTACGATACTACTGACAATGATTAATTAAATCCTATTTCTTTTTGTGTGGCTTTTGCTGTGTAGAGACGCTGTATGCGGCTATTAACGGTCGTCGCGAGCTCCACTGTTTCGACAAAAAGCGGAAAACGTTTGTCCCGCTGTGCAGCGACTTCGATTCGTCAAGCGAGAAGGTGTTTAGTATTGGCAACTCGGATTCTGATAAACACGATGTACTTATTGTCGTATACCGCCCAACCGAGGCAGTTTCCAGGTGAGTCATGTTTGGAAGTCATACTAAAGTTGGAAATGAAAGACTATATAACTAGAGTAAAATTTCAACCCTAATTACCTAATTCCGATATTGTTTACTTGTGTGCTCGAATTTACTTGTGTGAACTAGTATTTAGGCAATCAAAGCAATTCTTTGACTATTTTGACGCTCTGCATGATCATGCGTTTTCAGGGTTCTGGAGATTGACCGACGGACTGGCGAACGCAGGGATCTAAACTGCCCAAGCGATGTGATGGCCCTATATCGTGCAGGCGATCGAATATTTGCCACTGGCAGCGTGTCTTCGAGAAGTACCAAACAGGTAGTCAGTTCGATAGCAACACATAATTAGGATGATTCACTCGACTTTATATTATTGAAATTGAAAATCCCACTTTGCTTAAATAGCTAAAAAACTTGAACGAAGCATTATGTGCAGTTTAGGAAGAGGCTGCAGACATATAAATATCAATTATCAAGGTGCAATAACTTAGACGAAAACGCTGTCTGACTTATAATCAGAAGTAAAGTGGTAAGCAACTTAAATCTAACTTGTAAAAAGTTGTATCTAATCTCTCGTCTATCGCGTTTAACTTATAATAGATATATCGATTTCTCATACATCATACGGCACTTACTCTTCATATATATATATGTATATTGCTTTGCAGTTTTTTGAGTATAACTACAAAGAGGCAAGGTGGCTAGAACGACCAGAACGTACCTACGGGCTCGCGAACCAGACGACCGATAAAGTACTTTACGTTCCAGGCTATTTCGTTAGCTTTACAGAAAAAGCAGCTTCTTCTGTGAATACGCTCATCGAAATCTACGACGTTAATAGTGAAAAATGGTCCTCACAAGAGTCTGAATTCGCGAAAATTCGGGCAGTTGCTTGTTGCTGAGCAACAACCAAATATGCTATTAATTATACTATTATTACTAACAGCATTGCTGTAAAGTCAGATAACTTTAAATAAACTCCATATGTCATGCGAATCCAAAAATTTAGGACAAATCATGCCGGATATTTCGAACATGGAACGGGAAGATTTCCGTTGCACAGCGGGTGGAATGTCTACCTACCGAAGATACAGAAGTTGAATCTACAAACGAAAAAAAAAAACAGCATTGCCTAACTTTAAGCTCCTGAATACACCTGACACAAGATGACACTAAGGAACTCCATTTTAATCTGAGAAGTCAATTTCTTGCACGCGAGCAGGGCTTCGTGTCTTTCCGTTGACGGATAAACAAAATAGATCTTGTATCAAAGCCTCAACTTATTCAGTATTCCTATAAATACACAGCATGCGAAAATAGGCAGTCTGTGAAACTTCACACCTCATTTATGGAAAAACAAGGCATACGGTTACGTATTAATTTAATAAAAGCAGCTCTACCTGATTATGCCTGTGTGAGATATCGTAGTATAGTCGTGTTTTTAAGGCATCACTTATTTTTTGACAGTTATTACTCAGTAATAGCAATTGTATAATGTTAAAAACACAGATTAAAGAAGCAACTCTGAAATCTGTTGATACATGGATCACCAATTCTGCTATTTGGGACGTGGTGTGCAGCGAGAAGTAATACGAAACACTAGTAATTTTTATAGCCACCAAAATGCAAATTACATTTCTAAGGTAATGTTTGCTAAGCTTGTAAGTCAAATCTAAAAATGTTTTACCTCTGAAAATATTGTGACCGAATTAATAGAGTTCATAATATTATTCATATTCCTATAAAGGCTGCATTTGCTGCTACTTTCCGTCTGACTTATTCTAAATTTGTGCGTAGCAAAACACCAAAGGGAACGATGCATTAAAAGCAACAGCTAAGCAACTGTTCTATGATGCGATCATGCGTAAACAATGTGATAATGGATCACCCTATTTACGAATAGCTTTTGTAGGATAAACGAACTTTATTCGAAACACTAATGTATTCAAGTCAGTTAATAAAGCTTTACACTTAATAAACCAAGCAGGATCAATATGTTGATTTTAAGCAGTTATTTCTACTATGATAGATACGTTTCTTCAGGTATTTTACGTATTCTTTATTTATATAACTAATACATGTGAATTTGCTCGTCGAAGGGTATAAATAAATGGTCTCTCCACCAAGAACTACTTTGATTCTTGGTTAAAGCCATAACAGGTTAAAACGTACTATAATAGAGAAAATATATACAACAGACAGGTTTTAACCGAGAATAAGTGTATTGTCCTATTTCATTAAAAATGAAAAGAAATAAAAATGTACTAGTTTTGTCATAAAGTCATTAGGTGTTATATACGCATTTATATTTTGAGATCTTATTCTGATATCGGACCAGACTACATTATAGGTACAACACATACTATTCACATATATATATTCGTCGTCACTACTGTAGATTACGTGCGAGCCATCTAGCGGTGACTAGCTTGGCTGTTGCCGGCGTTTGTTCACTTCATGAAACAACGTGAATACATGACATATGCGGGCCACCGAGGGCGTTTCCGATTTTCCCGAGACAGAGTTTCATTTTTATAAGTCGAACGTGTTTATACAATGTCTTGTTGGGTACAAAGATATCAAACACCAACATCCTCATAAGATTCTGTGCTCACACAGTCTGTGTAGTTACAAAGTGCTTACGTATCTTATTATATAATCGATATAACAGATCACACAGTTTCACAGCTCCTTATTTTTCGAAGACACACTTTGATAAAGCGGCTATAAAATTTATTGACTTCGGTATAGTATTAATATAAGGATAAAATATTTTATTATTATTATGTCATAAGTTTCCTCTCACTCCGCTTATTAATATCCGAATATACATAAACCTCTATTAGTTTACGTACGAAGCACTACGAGATCTTTGATTACAACTTACATCTAGGTACCGTATCATACTTGTACGAAGAAACCTTATACCATGTTTTGTCTAGCCAATAGATTTTAAGTGGTTCCTCTTACGTATTTCAGCCTTCTGCTCTCTGAGACATTAAAAAAACTCAAGTTGCAGTCCACTGGATTCATTGAATGAATTTTCACACAACGTTCAATCCCATTGTGTTGCTGAACCTGATAAAAAATACTGTTAAGCCTAAGGCCTACATCCAGATCGTGGTATGCTGGAGTATATTTACAATGAACCGCTTTTATTTTACTCTAATTGCTTACTTAAATCTCCATCTCTTCATGTGACAACAGATTTTACCGACGAAGTAACTACTGTCAGTCGTTAAATTGGATCACATAATAACCGCTTCTATAATACGATTTTCCCTGGTACAGTTTGAGATGGCTTAGAAATTTACAAATAAATAAAACTATCTTACTTTTTTTTGTTAAATATATGCTTTTTACAATAAACAAATGGCAATCTCTGGTTGTTGGTCATGCAACTGGCATGTCAGCAAAGCATTTGATTTACTTATAAATAGTTTACCTTTGACTTGGCTTTGAATTTTGATATTTATGCTATGACGCTTAACGTATTCTGCTTGCCGCCGATTAAAGCAAAGTTTACTAACTGTTTTATATTGTATTGCACATGGCCAGTTGTTGTGATCGACTCGGCGTCCTTTGTTGAGTCACTTTCTATACGATGATTTGTTTGCTATTACTAAATGTCACAAAAGCGCTTTCATACCACACAAAAGAAAATTGTTTAACTTCATGGCTAACCTTCATTCTTCGAACCCGCATGACTTACTAAACAATACTTCATCATATATATTTTGTATTATGCACTACACGGCTCTCATACACTCTCTCGTATATATATATATATATATATATATATATATATATATATATATATATATATATTCTATTTTTTATATATGTAATTATTAATTTTCCTACCTAATTGAAATATCGAGCATGTAAGTTGGTCAAAGTAGTTGTATCAATTACTAAATGTCAACTATGAATGCTATTTCCTGTTCATCGACGGGTTCCTCATGAAGGATGGGCTCATCTAAAAGATGCAAATTACACGTCGAATCCAACTGTAGAGACGGCAGTTGACTCAGCGCACCTTCCTCACCCGGTAAAACTTCTTCTTCTTCAGCAGTTAGAGGTGATGTGCAAGGTGGAGACAGTTTCACTTCGCCTGGGTGACATAAATGGAAGTGAATGTGTTACAGTTAAACGCTTCTGCGACTTAAGACTATAATACATGATTTCGCCGCCAACTAGGTGGCAGCGAAAAATCCCGCATTGGATACATATTCTCAACCTCATATCTCTTATAGGAATTTATTCGGTTTCGAGTACACTCATATAACGTTCACAATGAATTGACATCAAATGAAGAATAAATAATGTGTAGCTTTTATCCGACAAGATATCGTCAGCAAGTCAACGAAATCAACGAAGTTTTACTACCGAAAGCCCAAGTTTATCAAAGATAAATTTCGCAAGTATGTTTCATTAATAACATACCAATATTGTCGATATTGGAACTAGCCTGCGACCTCTCTGATACAGGGCTCTTATGTTTTCGTTTCTTGCCACCCCCGCCAGGAATGTCTGTCCTGAGAGAAAGCATCGAAGACCGCATCTTGTTTATCATAAATTCCGGAACCTTGAAGCCCTCCAAGTCGTCGACCTGTATAAGTTAAGCCAGTACACTTTTAACGAATTTTTCTTTTTACTCTCTTTCAGATGAATAAACTGACGCCACAAACCAATACAAAGCTCTACTAGCGTGAACGATAATCCTACTATTTTAGATATAAACGATCATTCTTATTTGTGACACAAGTTTTTAACATTTGCTGGCGAGTTTTAAATCGAAGTCTATTTTTAATAGAACCTAACTATGTTACATTTCACTGGTAGCATTCATCGACCCGTACTATAGAAGCATCATACGATAATTATATTTCAGAATAACGTTCTTTAACAGCCTTGAGTCATTACCACCGACTCAAACGTTCCAATCAACTCAGTAATAATTATAGTCGGTAGATAATGGTAGATCACCGAACCTGGACGCCAGGAGCATCTTTGTACTCCTCGGTCTGTGCGAGATGTTTAATATCATCTAATAATAATAGGAAAGCCCTTCCGCCTGCCGATGGCATGAGATTCTGCTCGTAAAGCCATAGCTTGTCTTCAGCATCTCCACAATAGCGGAACACGTCTTGATGTTTCATATACAGCCGACCTCTCTGTGCTCCTAGGCCAAGTGCCTTGTTGGCTCTGGCCCCCATTACGAATAACGTTTCAGTAGATAGACGAGCTGGGTCCCACCGGGGTCCTTCACGCTTGATAGCCTCCCCAGATTTACATGAGGTCCGCGACGCAGGAGTTGATCTGCCGGACCCGCCGGACCAGCTTTTCGTCTTGTTTGTCTGCAAATTAAAGCAACAGTGACGTTATGCTAAACTCTCGTATAGTCAAACGCAATATCACTGTACCAGTGCACAATTTATATGTACATATTTGGGCTAAAAATTGAACATTAGCGTTTGTACGTCTCATATTAGGTAGGGTCACTAACTACTAACCGATCTGTGTCGTTTTGCCTTATTGTTCAAATATTTCGAATTTTATTTCCCTTTATTCACTATTCAAAACTTCTTCCAAAGTTAAACCGTTTTAAATAAAAATACCTTTAATAGAGTTTTGTTTATTCTTCGGCATTGCAACTAAGGTCTCACCCTTTTCTTGGGCACGTATAAAGTGTTGATCTGACTCGCATCACTTTCTGAGTCAGATAGGTAACCCCTATTGGGGGATGTTCTATGACGTCTTGAGAAGTGCTTTCTCCTTACGAGTTCTCCTCCGAGCATGGGCGAATTGCGGCCTGATTCAAGGTCGGAACAAGGGCTAGTTCCTCGTTCACCACGAACTCCTACCGGCTGCATGGAAAACATCTTCTTCGCCTGTTCCAACATCTGCCTGCAAACTGCTTGTAGGTGCTGTTCAGCGACCGAGTTGTCACCATTATTCATGCGGACGTTCTCGATTCCTGGCTTGAAGTACTCATCCATGTACTTGTCGATGACCTAGACAAGTCAAACGAAGAGTGTAATATAATATATAGGTAAATACTTAGCACTTACTAACATGGGCTTGGTTTTATAGTAACGTATCTGTCTAACTCTATCTGATTACAGCAAAGGCGTGTTTTGCTATAAGATAATATTGAATTACATGCGCAAGGCATCTGGGAAATGTCTACTGGGTGCATGCCGAATTTTATTTCTAACCTTGCGAATTTCCTGATTAATCTTGGGTTGAAGATATTCCCTGAGAACTTCGAGACTTCGTGCAGCTGGAGTAACACAGCCCAATCGCGCTTTGTGAAGTGGAATGGAAGGACCTTTTTGTAGCGATGCAATAGCCTGAAGACTCTGTGGGCGCATATTGAATACGCCTTGCCAAGGAACACACGTCGACGGTTCAAAGTCAAAATAGCAAACTCCATTGACGATGTTCAAAGAAGTGCTTAAGGATTTAGGACAGCTGTTGCTATCATCATCGGCGCCGCTTGTTGGCTCGAATAGATGACCTACAGGACAGCGGTGAGGTAAATAAAATGTGTATGGAATTAACTTTTTAGCAGCTTTAACAGAACAAATAAAATGGACAGATGCATTACCTTAGAAAGAAATAACAGCTTCATTCGATAGGAAGTTGACAAAGCAGATATAGGTCTTCCATCGGATCGAATCAACATAAACTAATGTTGAGCGTGTGTTATATGATTGTTTTATGATTATCTCGTGTACCTTTTTTTTCTTTTCTGTTGCTGTGGGATTCTGAAGGTCGTCTTTCTTCATCAGAACTGTCACGCTCCCCATTATCCGACGGCGAATAAATCCGAATCTCCGGGATCATTGGAGTTTTATGTAGCATGGTTTTTAGTTAAGATCTTTTATGTTTCACCTATAAAACCTAAAACATGGTCGACTCTCAGCAGATTCTTTCTGTGCACTCGATGTTGTCGAATGTAGGTTCACCATGCAGGTTTTGAAATGATATCATTTTTTAGAGACGTACGCCTAATCTTGATATAATATAACATTCAAGTAGAGTCAGTCATAAATTTCTATTCTGGATGAAGTTGAAACTGGCCACTTCGCTGAGATATTGAAACTGCTCGGCTAAAAAAGACACCCTTTCTTTGAAGAATACAAGGTATTCAGAGATTTTCACATCTTCATATGATCGAATTCTTTTTTTAGGAAAGACGACTTAAATTCATAATCTGCACATTTCTGTTATTCAGTAATTGCATATGGTACACCGCATATGCTTCGTTTAATATGTGGACCGAAGCTATCCCAAACATTTTTTGCCACTCCTGTGTTTTCTATTAATACTTCGCTCTTTGTAACGCATATGAAGTTCATCTGCCCACTGTTGACCATCGGATTCCGCGAAAATGCTATTTCTTTTTACATTGTTGATTCTGATTCACGCCAGTCTCAAACCACACACCAGTACACAAGAGCGCCCTTATGTGAAAAACGCTAATGTAAATATTTTTATATTGAACATACACCAAAATGTCGTGTCTATTTTGTTGGAGCAAAGTCGTATATTTATGTTCGTTTCTCTACTCTCTCCGAGAACTTTGTTTCATCTTGTAGGTCCGCTTTCGCGCTCTTCTGAGCAGTTCGGTGTACGTTCCGTCATTTAGTCGATGGCCAAGGGAAGAAGTTGTTCTGTTTCGAGAAATATCGCCATAAATCGATTTAGCTCCCGTTATTTAAACGCTGGGAAGGGCACGACGTCAACAAACGAATCATTGTATTGTTGGACACATTAGTGAGTAGTTGTTCAACTAAAGTGTGGAGACTGAGTGAGACCGAACCATTAATCGTGAAGTGAATGCGTATTCTTTAGGTAAAAAAAAGCTTCCACACGGTATCTACGTAAATAATGTGAGTATGTCAAGAAAGACTTGATTGATTGTACTATAGTTAGTCAATACGATTTATAGTTATAGCGAGCTTACTTGCAAGTGATATCTTATCGAAAAGTTACAATATGAATTGAAATGTCTGCATTGACATGCTTACTTCTTTTGACGAATGCTTTGCAGCTCATTTCCAGATCACAAATTATCTTTACTAAAAACCGATGTGTTTTGTAATATTTTCCCTAATGATTCTGTAATAATGAAATGAGAAATTATTGTAATGAAACCTTTCATTAGACTAACTTCTCATTCAAATGCTAACAGAGTTTTACTTAGAAGTTTTGCGGTGCAATGTATGCCGTAATAGGAGTGGCTGATTATCTATTTCGACGTACTTGTGCAAGGTCCTGTTAGCATAACTAAGTTACTTAAATAACAACTAAATTACTTGTTGTTTAGACAATGGGAGATGCTTGACGGAGCTACCATTTTCATCGTTAAGCTCCGTGTGCATGGTTGTTTTCCGTGGTTAGTTTGTGATCTTACTGTTACAAACTGCCTTGAAATAGGTCATAGAATACTTGCTTAAAAAAGGCCCGTTCTAGACCATGCGTCCGTCGGCTGAAATAATGATATAATAGAAAAACAACACATTATGTATTACTAATATAAGTGTATTTACAAGCTGCATTATTTCAGTGCAGTTAGCCAGTGATACTCAAATATCTCTAGAACCCTATGTGAATTCCGTGTAGTCCGTGTAGTGATGAGCGCAGCGTGACTTGTGGAAAAACAAAACATGCTAGACAAACATTAGTAGAGTAAGAATCAGGTTGTATAGGGCCAAACTCTCTGGCCGAAATCCCAGGCCTGAATGCAGCCCCAGCAATTTACGGAATAGCTGTCGTATGGAACGATCGCTTTTCATGTACACATAGTATATAAGAAAAATATTTATTGCATAGTTATTGAATTACGTAATACTGAACAAATTACAGAGACAAAATGATTCTTCGCTTCTACTTTGCATTTTGAATATCAAATTTACTTTATGCTGCCTGCCAACATATTAGTGTGAGTTTTACACGCTGCGAAACCAAGTTATAATGTCACAGCTGAGCATCTGAGTGGATTATAGTGCTGTAGTGTAGTTGTATTATTGCCCGCATGATACAAACGTATGAGGGCTTTCCAAATATAATGTCGAAATTTTCGTTATTCATACTACTTTATGAAAAGGAAACGAATTCGAAGTATACTCTGTTTTCTAGTATCCTAATGGTACGTCTGCTGGTGGTAAAGAAGCATATCTTAATATAAATAAAATCTGCATGCGACATGCTGTTCCAGTTTGCGGACGTGAGCGTGTTAATCTATCTTAATATTGTATTTTTCTCTGTTTATTTTAAGAGATACCTATTTTAACATAATGGCGTCTGTGAGCTTGAGTAAGTTCGTAACGGAATCAGAGGTAGAAGAGGCTAAACGAAAGCGCAAGGAGGAATGGGATCGTGTTCGGGGGCCGGATGACCCAGAAGACGCACCCGAGCCGGACGTAAGCGACAGGCGACCACTTTTTGATAGGCTCGAGGAACAACGTTTGAAGAAAGAAGCCGAACGCGAAGAGTCACGCCAATTGAAGAATCTCGTCAAAGGTCTTGATTCCGATGAGGTTGAATTTCTCGAACGAGTCGACGATCTTCGGGCTCAGCAGGAACGCCAGCAGCGCGAGGAGGAACGCCGTGAGCTCGAGGAGTTCAAGCTGCGCACGCAATTTGCCAGACCAGCTGTGGAACCCGAAAAGGTTGAGCCCATAAAAAAAACAACGAATTTCAGCTCCGAAAAGAGAGAAACGAAATCACAAGCTAAGCTTCTCATAGGCGCGATTAAGAGAAAGGTCAGTGACGCCAATATTGCTGATAGCACCAGCGGTACCGCTTCAATCAATAAAAGTGCGTCCAATAGTCAACAAACGGCGACCGAATCGGGTGACATAAATTCTAACAGACAACAAGCGGATCAAGGACAACCAACGAAGACGATGCGCGTACTTGGCGTATTGCCTGGTCTAGGCAACTACGAGTCCGATAGCTCTGAAGTAGATTCTAATGGCAGTTCGGAAGAAGAGCTGACCATGCCTGTGCGAGATCTTCTCGGCAGAAAGCTTAATCAGCAATGACAGACTGCACTATGCGCAAGCGGCCGCCTTCGACATAGACCTCACAAGCCCAATAATTGTATACATTTGTTTATATAAGTAAGAATAATGATGATATGATAACAGGCGTTATCACACCGTTAATCTAAACGCAGCAAACCTTGTATTAAATAGAATAAAGTTATTTTTTTTTGCTTCTCGTAAGTACCGCAGCTTTTGCGATGCCATTCGTAGTGTTTCGTTAGCTTGAACAGTGTGAGAAACTAGGCTCAGGAAGAATTCCGTGGATATATGGACAGGACTCGCAGTATTTATGTTATTATAATATAAAGATGCAGAGCATAAACGTTACTTGTCACAGTGAATTTTTCGCTTTTTTCTTTGTATTTATTTTTTCATTGCCGAATTGAGCCGCTAAATGTGATTATCGTATAAAATCCGTATTTATTATGATTTCTACTATAGCTCCAAATTTAAAATAGGCAGGCCTTTTCACCATATACAAATTCTATACAAGTTTTATTTGCTGTGTTAACACAATCCATTTGTATGACGCAAGCCTTAATATGAGGCAATACCATTAGCAGTTTCAAAGTTTTTTTTGTTTGTTCACATCATTCTTACTTTTTTCGCCTCTATCGTCTTGACTGTGGATCACGGTAAAAAAGTCACGTAATATTATTCAATACTACGTTACATCCACTGAAGTATTATCGTTTCCATTAACTTTAAGTAACTCACGGCTCGATACACATGACGCGCATTTAAAGCGTTCGACAACACGGTAGTGGGCGTCGCTTAACGCGTTCCTGAAAGAATAATCAATCAAATGGTTGATGAGCCGATTACAACAAACTCTAGTAATTCATTATTTCTTGACGAATGCGTATGCAACATACACAGTCAGTGCTTCCCACTCTGGCTTCGAAAGCGTTCCCTGAAACGATGGGCAAAACGGCCATATCAGAAACTCGTCAAAAAAATCACGACGCAATAGCAATGTGCTCTGCTTCTTACATTCTGTATTATCATATTTAGGAAGTAAGCTCTCTTCGCCACATTATAAGCGATGAAAATCTGGGTACTGAGTAATAAAGTTTTCCTATATATTTCCTTATACCCTTTGATAAAATCTTAGTCTCATTTGCCGCTAAGCTGGCTTAATTATGCATTTCCAATGGCAAATTTAGATGTCAGTCTACGTCTGCTTCAATCGGTCTAGGTCGCTGTAGTACGGTTTTACCTAAGCTATCGAAGGTAGGCTTGAGAACTACCTATCAGTGCATTTTGCTTTTGTCATTAGCACTACTCCTTTTTTATCAGACTGGTACTAACCAATTGTTTGCCCGTCGCTTTGTGAATTTCATGTGCATGAACGTAGTCGTGCTCATGGCCGGCTAGTGACCCCCCTATGTGGGCAGGATATGTTTCTAAAGCGTTCATTTTCTGTAGCAGCGAGGCGCCTTCCTGGTTACGAAAATCATTGAAGAACTCCTCGAATGTCCATCGCTGAACGAGTTCAAGATCTTGTTCGCGTGCGAGAATTTTAAACATTTCAAAATTGACTAGAAATTCGGGGCAGTCCACGACCCCCTCCAACTGAAAATTGTACTTGCAGCCGAATAGCGGAAAATCTTCTTTTGAGCTAAATGTGACCGTGTACACATCATTACCAAAGCTGAGTTCATCAGATTCCTTGAGGCGGCGTCTGTGCGACGGCGATGACGACGTTAGATAAATGTAGGACAACAAATGAACACGTATTGAGGAAACCATAAGCGCATGAATATTTAGATGTATGGCAACACTAATTTAGCAAATTTACTATCGAAGTTAAGTTGTAAAGCTTTCATACTCATAAAAAATAGATATAGCGGGGTATTTTTAAACCACCTGCCTCCAAAAGGTATCCTCAATTAATCTTCCTAATAGGCGCTACTGACAGTGCCTACAAATGGATCATCTCTGAATATAACACAGAAGTAAAATTAGAAAAAAATATAGAAAACCGCAGCAGTCTAATACTCACACAAGCTCGTACGCGTTTGGAGTAGTTCCGATAAAGTAGCCTCCCTTCCGAAGCCTTTCGGAGATGTTCCGTATCATGCATCGAGCCTGTGTCAATGATTCGAAACTGCTCGCATAGAAAAGCACACAGAATACAGCGAAGTTAATGACAATCACTGCACTACGTAAGCTTTAAAGAAAACGCAAATTATGGAAAATAAAGTATCGTAAATCAACTACGTAAGCATGACAAGAAAGAGTCAACTACCATAGCACATTGATAAAGACAAGCTGAAACATGGAAACCAGGTACTAAGGAATAATACTAGTAGTATAATGATTAAAATAATGCTGTGGTAGTACCAAATGAAGGCTACATTGGTGATTGACTAACCAATAATGGAAAGTAAATTGGCATGATACAACATCGAAGACAATATCCGATTGGGAGTATTTATCGGCAAGCCTCTCCCTCGTACAATCTGCCGCGACGAATTCTGCTTCGAAAATGTCGAAACCCAAACGAACCGCACGATTTCGGTTATCCATATAACGCTCTTTTGCCTAAATCGCAAACAATGAAGTAATCACAACATTTAACAGATTGTTCGACAGACTAAGTAAGTTCAAACCAGAATCACACGAATTCGTATCGTGAAGCCAAGAAATTTGAATTGGTAACAATAACTAATGCAGGATTGATTCACCCCTTGATTCTCTACTCTCGAAGTATTGTTTCTAGAGAAATTAGTTAGATTTTTGAGTACATAATCGTAGAATACAATCGAGGCATATGTTATACAGACGGAGAGAAATATTTATAATAAAACTGCGATATATAAAAATGTTTCATTTGTTTTATACAAAGATGAATACTACATATCTTGTAGAGTATGGAAAAATAGCAAGTCAAGCGGTGCGTTATGGTCAGACTGATTTTCCTCTTCTATATATATATATATATATATATATATATATAGAATGCGATATTTAAATCCGGAATTTTTCTTGCACATTCTTAAGGCTGTATCGAAACAAAAAATATGTATGTATTTCTATGAAATTTTGTCATGTACCAGAAGCGTCATTTTCGCCAGTAATGATTATTTCATGTGATTACCATTCCCTAGGATTGTCACTCCAATTTAGAATATAAACATTCACCACTAAATTTCAGAATACACTTTTTTTAATCCTCAAATAACCTTTTGTAATAGTAACTTGGTGTATTTCAATGTTAGTAGATATACCATCGTCAAAATATCGCTAAAAGACGCTACATACAAAAAAATTTTTAGCGCAAATGCATTTTGGGTTGACTGTAGTCCCAAAAATGGAAAACCTCAAAAAAGCCCAACAGCCCAAAATGTGCACAAAGGTACAAAAGGTAATTTTCCCCCTTTAGAATTCTGGTAATTTTTTCCGTTCAAATTTAAATCGTGTGGAGAATTTTTCAGATTATCTCGCAGAAATCTCTCTTAGATTTTTTAGAAGCCGCATTAAGCTGGCAACAGCATGCGCTGTCGATTTTGGGTAAAAAGGGACGAAGAAATTGGATAATCGTTGATTCTTGGTTAAATTTCAAAAACGAAGTACTGTTTGTTGCTGTCACTAGTTTATTGCTCTATTCTAAAAGGAACTGACTTTTTTCCTCTACTAGGATGACCGCACACCTGTTATGACAAGCAGCTCCTAAAATTTACCTGAATTTAGACACCGCGTACTGCACATCACATAACCGTTTTACCTGTTGTAGTGACGTTTCTGCAATATCAGCACAGACTAGATGGTTGATGTCTCCCTTTTGCCACTTCATCAGGTCGCCGCCTTTTCCTGCACCAATGTCGAGGACACGAAAAGCCCCTTGCGACATATGAGGATTTTCACGAGCCCGCTTAATAAATTCCTCTGGAACATGGCCACACACAATAAGGCTACTTTTAGCCGATATTGTACTATTTATAACAACATCTTCATCAACTTATTTACTATTCTGTTTGTACAAAGCTTCCATTAGGATTACAATAAACCTTCATTTCGGTTATGCTTTTAATGTTTGCAGTTCGAATAAATGCATTATCTTATTGATACGATCTAGCTTAAGAGCTATTACACGGGCCCTCGAATGCCCTTCGTGCCGGGAAGTCGATTTTTTTTTAAATTAATGGTCGTGCGCCTTTGTTCGCTATATCTTTGGCAATTCATACTTTTGTGCCAATTACATATAGCTTACGTTGAACAGAACGATTCTAGCTAAACAAGCTTGAGTATTGGCTTTAGGTATCTTATTTGATAGAAATGTATATGCGATCATAAAATAAAGTTGGGTTTATATTATACTTGTAGGATTGTCATGTATTACCATTAGTGCCATCACACATAGATCGGTTATAGTACTAATAAAATGCGTTCAGGTGCATTGAACTCACTGATAAGCATTGATTTCACCCAGTTGTTAAAGGAACGCATATGGAAGATACGCGATTCTTTTCTGCCTTCACGACCTTGATCAGGCAGCGAATTGTAGTGTTGTGCAACGACAGGTGCGAGACCAGTATTGGAAACAATCTTCGCTGAATCTCCAGAGCGCACTTCAAACTTTTTGTGCCCGTGGTGCTATGAAATGTTTAAAGGAAAGTAATGCTTATTTGACCATTTTTTCTACGTTTAATTTTTCGCTAATGTAGCAGCTTCTCTTTCTCACTGTTAAAAAAGCTACACAGTCTTAAAATACGTCTTAATCTTACAGCATATTTGAAGAGACCGTAAGTTTATACAGGTTTTCTGTTTCTTCTAATGCTAATATTGAAATCTCTGAGTGACAACAACCTTCTGAATAGCTCGAGTAAATGACCGTTATCGCTTTAAATTAGTGTAAACATTCTACGTGATTAATTTATAAACTATTACCATGCAGCATTAAATTATATTTTTTAAAGGTGCTAATGTATAGCGCGCCATCGTTTGTTTGATGTATATCATATGCTGGGCTGTCACGACAACGTGGGGAAGATCAGGTTAACTGTATGTTTTCACTGACATCAAACACAACAAAAACCGCACGACAACAGAATCAGTGCACATTTGAATTCTAAAAATGAACTTCCGGACGCTGCATTGGCCAAAGGCACTCACTTGGTCACTCATGTCTTTGTTGTTAGTACTTTACTTGTTGTCACGGAAAAATTCGTAAAAACCCGCAAAACATTTCACAAACAAATCCCGGTAATCTCAGCTGATGCCAACGCGCTATATTTGCGCCAGTAATATGCGAGTCTTCCCTTTCCACTTTATTTTATTATTCTTACGAGGCATCTAATCGGCGGAACGCAGTTTTGGAGCGACCAAACGTCTCTGGTTATTGTAAAGTCGGTTTCTTCTAGGAAGTAAACTATACTGTTTTTATTGCAATATAAGGAGATCTGCTTAAAATTTGTTTTTCGGCTTGAAGGGTACAAGTTCCGATCCACGGTCGTCGGATACGTGTCCGAGCAAAAATTTCAGTAATAAAGTCAACACATTGCATTGTGCAGGGCGCCATTTTCGAAACATTCGATATAATATAGTGGTACCTGTCTGAACAAACTTGCTCTGAAGGCTATGCACGTGTTTCGGCCAATCTTGTATGCAAAATGTTGCGCCCTTCGAACGTAGGACATAGAAAGCAGAAGTATACTGTTACGTGTTAAGCAGCACTAGTCGATACATAAGGGCATTGGGACTGAGAACAAAGGCCTGACTTGACAAATGACATTTGTCATATGTGTTAATCATTCAAGGTAATTGTGCCGGTACTATACGGATGACTCGAATTCGCAAGTAACCAACTCCTAGTTACTTGGTCGCCTGATGTCACAGGTAACACATTGTAAATGATTGGATAAACTTGGATGACGTCAACGCGAGAAAAAAGTCAAATTTAACGAAGCTTAATCCTAATAATGGCATTTCACCACAAGCTACTGTTTTGAGCAGTGTATTCGGATCATAACATGATTGTTTTTTGCGTCTGTATCAGGAAGACACGCATATAATTCCACAAAAACCCAATATAGGACACAAAAGCCTATTCAAATAGCAAGATTCGAATCTGAAAAGCATTCTTATATCATGGAGGAGGTTTGCGAAGAACGCGTATTCGTCGAACGCGAATTAACGGCAATAGAGCTATTTCTTCCTAAAATTCAATATGAATATCTCGATCATACGGCTGATGTGCAACTTCACGCGTGGGGACCCGACCTCAAAAAATGTTTTGAACAGGTGGCTATCGCGATGTTCGGCTACATGACCGAAATTGAAAAGGTAAGCGTGGAAAATTACAGTCCATTAATCGTCTTAAAGCTAATTGTTTTTGGAGAACCCCACAACTTCCACTGTCGTGGTCATAATTTTGATTTCATAGCATTATAACCATGTATTTCATATTTTAATACAGGTTGAGCTGCTTGGCCACATGGATCTTACGGTGTCTGGAACAGATATGGAAAATCTTCTTTTTAATTACCTTGACGAGTTCTTATATTCGTTTTCAACTGAACCCAATTTTATTGCACGTAAAGTAGAAATTATCCTCTTTGATAAGGTGAGTTCATATGCTTGTAATATCCTTGGTGCTATCTGTAAGCTATTATTTTATTCTGTAGAATACAAATACTTTCAAGAATACAAATTAATATCTATTAATTTGTTACATACATATCTGTTGTGTGTTTGTCACGTGCTACATTACCTAGCTATGAATCCGTAAGTAAAGTGACTTCGTTGATTATGAGCCGTCTTCTTCTTTTCTTGTCATTTTTTCATCCACTAACCTGAGCAAACTGAAGTTTAACCAAATATTGATGCTTACTAAATAGGTTTCGTCCGCTGTTGGCTAAAGTTGGTGAAACATCACACTTAGATAATGAAATTCAATTGATAATGCTGATCTATTATATTGCAGGCAAACTTCACAATAAGATGTCGAGCATATGGGGAGCGTTTCGATCTTGCAAAACATCCCCAGGGCACGGAAGTGAAGGCAATTACGTACTCCAATATGCAGGTGTGGGACAAACCTGATCACCATGAAGTGTTCGTTATTATTGACATCTAAGTCCGAAAATTAATGTACTTTTTTAGAAACTGCGCTGATATAAAGGTTAGCTATGTGCGATTCAACAACGGTTTCATGGATGTATGTATCTTCATTGTTTGAGACGCATTCGTAAACTAATGTTTGCCATAAAATGCAAAGTACCTGGATGAAAAGTCTCCCTTATTGTACCGAAGGCTACATCGAATATAAAGAAGATGCTAACAGAACCCGTTGAATTCACTTACTGATGAAAGTGATAGAACTCATTTTTATTATGTAAAATGAAAATGAGCCTCTTAACTAACTAAAAAAAGTAAGCATTGTTCAGCCTAATTTTCTCTATCTCTAATTATTAAATTTTTTATAATAAACTAAATCCGGTCATTTGCAATTAGGTATTTTCTCTATTAAAGTAGTAATTAGTGAATTAGTTGTAGTTCTTTTAAATGATCAGTTGTCATATGTATACCTAGATAAATACAGAACAAAAATCTGCAATTTGTTTCCACGGCCCTTCAGGGCTACCTTCAGTATTAAACACGATGTTTACTGTAGGACTGCTGGTATAACACGTCAAGAATGTTTCTGCTATCGTATAACTGACTTAGCGTCGACAAAGCTATAGGCGATGGTTATATTTTGTACAAACGTATTTAGGTCTGTTAAGTATGCTATATTTATCCACATGTAGGCACCAGTTGTGAAGTTCGGTTGTTTATTTTTTTTATTATCACTGTGTACATAAAGGTTCATTTAAATTACAAAAGTACACTTCTAACTGCAATGACATTGCTTTCACTCAGATTTGCACGTTTCTTTATTAGCTAGGCTTCATACATCATTCACCGGCCAATTTACAGTAACATAGCTCAAGCTTCTGATTTTAGCACCCTGCGTCAATAGGTACTGCGTTAATAGGGTGAACCCCACAGCGCAGTTGGTAAAGCTTGTCTATTTCTATAACCATCTTAAATAAGTTCCCTTAGCTACCCAGTGTGCAATGGGTTAACGCTTGGTACAGTAGATTCATTAGGAGGCATTCAGCTCGCATTTATCTTTGTTACTTGCTTCTACATTTATCTACAGTAGGTTGTCAATAGAAATTGTTACTAGCCGGCAAAGCTCCGTATGAACTTCTGCACGTCGAAGTTCTCCCATTCTCCAGTTGTATACTCAGAGGCTCCAATGTACATGGCTACGCAAGCGCCAATTGCCGATGAGAGGGTGATCGACTTCTTCGAGATGATTACTGTACAGATGATTAAACCTAGGTGGACAGCCCATCGACTTAGCGTTACCTTAAGACAATAACACAAGCAGAGCGAGTAAGATTTTTTAAATTATTATTATCGTTACTATAACAATTACTTCTATTTTTTATAGAAACGATTGCCTTATGCTAAAGTATCATTTGGAGCAATTTAATATGAATATATCTTAGAAAATTGCAAGAAGACAACTGTTTGTTTAGTTGTGCTTTTTTTTAACTTGTTGCGACGCCATATATAAAGTTATAGATATATTATATATATAATATAACTTTCTGACTAACACACAAATTGTGTAATATCTACGTTCTTGGCAGGATTCGAAGCAGTGACGCTTCCTTATCATCCTTCAACGAGGAGCTTAGTTGTCTAAGCCGCTGTGTGGGCATATGTAGTAACAGAATATCTAGCTTTAAGCTTGCATAAATAAACGAGATAGCCAGGTTTCCATTTTCCAATTATTCGTTGCATTAGTAAAGTATAAAAAGAGTTAAGTGAATGTAGTGAGTTAAGCCCAGCGGAAACATGAAGATCGTTAGGTAGGGGTTAAAAATTTGCTTTAACTAATTGCTCTGAATACGATTGTTGAAGGCGTAGAATTCGATACCGAAAAGAAGTTTATTTTTGGTTTCTTTCTAAATTTATTCCTTTCAGCGATAGTTTTCCGTAATTCAATAAGGATCAATAGGTTAAGGATAAGGTATAATGATACTGTGGTCTTTCTAGGCTAAGCTAACTTTAATGGTATGGAAGCCGTACATTATGCTGGTTTTAAAAACAACTGGCTAAGCAACATTTGCTAAATGAGAACGAAAATCGATAAGTGTAAACAAGATAATTGCTTGCAAGTGTTAGGGTCCTAATTGTTGGTTTATGCTCTGGGTGATTTCTTGTCCCGCCAGGGTATCAATACCTACTCATAAGTGGGTTCTCTTAATTTCGCTCGTCAATATTCCAACCAAGATACATATTATTTCAGTAAATGCAACAACAGTGTTCTGCTTAATGGTCTTATACAACTCACTTTATAAATACACACTGTCAATAGTTTAGAAATCACACGACTACAATTTTTAAGTTGGAACATGTTTAATCGAAAGAAAGAATAATTTTAATGTTTTAGCTGTATTGAGGAAGTTAAAACCAATCCGCCAATGTAGTTTTTGTAGTTATAGCATGTCTGCATGCTTTGCATAAAACGCTTACGCAGTGTTTATCCTACTTCTATAACGTTTTAATAACTTACCTGCACACTGTTAAGCCTCTGTTGCGTGCAGACGCCCTTGTTGAGTACGTAGCCTTTAGCACACTTCACACAGTTATCGGGACCATCGGCATAACAGCCCAGACAAGTTTTATCGCACTCAAGACAGTGAAATCCGCCCTCGTAGTTCACGCAGAACGTGTTCCCTGTACACGGCGACTCCTCACTCTCAACGCACTCGTCTATATCGGAACAGCCCCACTCTTGTGTATGTACATAACCCTTTTTGCATACAACACAGCCTTTTGAGCCTGTCTCACGACATGTAGCGCATGACTTATCGCAAGCGCTACATTGGCTCGCTGTCGAATTGAGGAAATAGCCATCCGTACATTGGTCACACAGCTCACCCTGGTACCCCTTATGACATTTACATGTGCCATTACCCTTTCGGCTGCCAGAGCCCCGACAAGTACCATGGCCTGAGCAGGGTTTCTCCGCGCCCCCCGTACATGGTGTACACTCCGGGCCAAAATAGCCTTTATCACAACATACGCTGAGCTGCTCGACACACAGCCATCTGTCGAGCGATTTACTGTCATGTTTCCGCAGTCCGTGATACCATTCCTCGAGCAGGTGCTCGTGTTCCTCTTTAAGGTCCCTGCACTGTCCTGCGTGTTTCTTGATATCATCGCACATTGCCTCCTGAACTTCGATCAACCGTACCTCCGAGTCCTCGTACCTCATGCCTCGCTCCTTTTCGTAAGCAGCGTCACCACCTTCGAACTTGTTTCGCTGGGTCTTTTCGAGACCCTTGAGGAACTCTACGGCGACCATCCTACAGGCTGCGCACGGTGGCAGACGCTCATCCGAGCCTCTGCCGACAGTGGAGGCTCTGAAACCGAGGGTCTGCGGGTAGGCTGACGGAAGCAGGACAGGCAGTATCCATATAATTCTGAAAAGTTTTGCGACAAATAGGCAAGAAAAGCACAGTTTGATGAATCCGGCATATGAATGGTCACGTTATGATTACGAATTGTTTTATAAATTGGTTTTGTCTTACATACGATGGCATTTGAAAAGCAACGCCAATGAGGGTAAGTTAATTAAAAGCTATTTAAGTCCCTGTATCTGATATCTGAAGTATCTGATATTTATGTGAAAACATATTAATGTTTCCACATAAGTATCATTATGTTATTATTATCATATTACGTTATTGACAAAAAAAAAGTTGTTTGAGCTGTACGTATTCTCGGTAACAATAAAGAGTCTACCTCAAGTGATTATGAATTGTATCATTGAAATGACTATGGGAACTCGGAATAATTTTTGACTTCTTTTCCGTCTTTCAAAATGTAAGTCGGATGAATTACAATATATTGGTCAAGAAAAAAACGTAGGTGGAACGAATGCGAGCAGTGCGGCACCTGATTCTACACTTCAAGTATTATCCGATGTAAGGACATCAAGTTAAATATAAAAAAAAATATTAAGCATTCTGAGATTGAGCATGCAGTTGGTGGTCTGTTTTGTTCTTCGCTCTGTGATCTTAGCCGATGCAATATGTATATTTGCTAAGTGTAATGCTGACTAAGAGAGGGACTATAATCTGCAAACGCATCAAGTTGACATTTTGTGATTGAAGTTCGGTTATGGTTATAGTCTAGAAAAGTGACTGATGTTGTCGCTAAGCCGCGCGTTAGTTTGAGCCTCGCTACGATAGTCGTTAGATTATCGTAGATTTTTCTGCGCAATGAGGGAGTCGGGTTCGGCCAAACGTTATTTTATATGTTGCTACTGATTCCCATAAGTTACTCTAATAGAATAAATGCTAAAGTGAAAAATGCTTCGAATTTCTTAAACAAACATTAACGTCAGTAATCACGCTAAATTTAAGTCCACGTCCTGAAATATACCCCAGCCTAAATAGGATTTCCATGATTTATGTGAAAAATTTACTGTCGCCGTATCTTATTTCCGATTGCCTTTTCAAAGCAATTTAATCCTATTCTAAATCAACTACCTTACGGAATATGTTTCTATACGCGTAGTCAATAAAGAATCTCCCTTATTAAGACTATCTAGACGCGTGGCCGCCTATAGTCTCTACCAAAACATCGCTTCGTTAATGACACAGATCATTTGGAAGCTTCAAATTGTTGGAGTGATGCAGTTATGAAGGAGGTCAAGTAGTCGGACAGCCGACCCAATGAGACCAACCACATCCGATTCTGGCACAGCTGATTCTAATCTATTGTCATGCGTCCTTTATGTTTTCCCCTCTTTTATCCTGTTTCAAATAACAATCTCTTTTTTGGAAAAGCTCACACATATTTATCTGCACTGCTCTAGTCGCTCATCCGCTGAGTGGCAATAGACACCAGTGGCTGTCTACGAACAGCGTGAGCTACAAAGACACTTTCTTTCTGTATCAGTCTGGTGTGAATACAGTCAGTTGTATGAGATCAGTTGTCGTCTAGCGACACCTCTGCCACTCCCAACAGAAGCTGTTAAGACGGGCCAACGTACATAGCAATGCACAGATATTTCATACTCGTTCGATGACCACTTGATTATTATCGTCGTAGCAACCCACAATATTCTTCGTACACAGTGTAAAGTTGCAGCTTACCCGATGCTTGTTTTAGCATTAATGTGTACCGATGAGTCGGTCGTCGTGTGCATGAATCTCATTATGCGCCGTAACCGAAGTTTCTCCCAGTGCCGACCTGTAGACAAATACTACCATATACGATTCTAACTAATGCTGAACAACGCGTAGACAGGTAGAAACGGTACTCTGCTCAATCTCGATACTCGCGTCGAAAGTTAACTTGAAAATGTTTTGTTAGTCCAAATTCGATTTGAGCTTTGCTCAAATCTATCACCGGCCCAGAGAGTTCTTTCTACAGGGCCGGCACGCACACGAGTGTCACACGAAGTTGTACTATGTTTTTGTCCTACAGTTTTTCTGGGCTCCTTTTACACAGACGAATTACACACACAGGGCCGACGTAAATTACGGCAAATGCTCACCATAGGGCGCAAAACGTAACCAGCGGTTCAATGGTCTGTTGCCTGTTGGCCCGTCCGGGTTTGGCTTTACAATGCACCTCTCGTTTGTTTCGCCTGCTTTACAGCTACTGCTTCTGCGGATGCTGCTGTTGTTATTGACCGTGCTGCTACAGCCGCCGGGAGCGGCTGTCCCTCGCTGTCTGCCTAGTTCTATCGGCGCCATTGTTTAGCTGAGAGACAGAGCCGTTGCAGACCTCTCGCTCCAATTCGCTTGCTGTTCGCGCCCCCAGCCTATCAGCTGAGAGGCGGCAAACATGTGGTCAATTCGAGAAGAAGCTTAGAGACGGACGAGTGTTTTAGACGAAGGACAACGTTGTTGTTGTCCCCGATTTTCGTGTTACAGAAAGAGATTAGGTATAGGGTAAACTGGTTTTGGAAATCGGTTATGGGCTTTTTCAAATTGGTTTGTCTATCCCTCTATTTTCATGAGTTACAGCTCCCATGATAGTGTCTTCCATCATGTTGTATTGTGTGCAGTATTGACTGTACTGTTAAGGGTGTTGTCACTTGTCCGAAATGAACGGTTTGCAGTTGCGATTCTATTGCTGACTGACGACGGTCACCTTCTTTGATGACCGCTGATAGTGTGCTTGTTGTCCAGCTCAATTTGGGTTTGGTCATGTAAGAGAACCAAAAAAAGGCAAAGTATTATGTGGCTGAATGCTAGCTATACGGAAAACAAAGCGATGGTAGCCGGTTAGTGAGCCAGCAATAAAGTTCCGGGAAATATCATCCATTATTCTAGAGTGGTGACGGGTTATCCAACTGCGCTGTTTCTGCCGAGTTATCCACTTGTTCAGTTTCATTTTGATTTTGCTTCCCCTCTTATGACGATAGTGATTGTGTCCCATAGCGGTGAACTGGGCCGAGCAAGAGAGGCACGTGCGTATTTTTTTCACTGCATTCGTATTAGTGCCTCGAATAATGAAAAACGAGTTGCTAACAGGGTTGGATTTTCAGAGAGTTCTGTGCGCAGATGGTGAGATTCTCCTTAAAATCTTTGTGAAATCTACGAGCAGACAGTCGTGTAGATTTTAAGCACTCAGACGACTAAGTGGCATTCTCTACTATTAGATAATACGGCGTGCACGCACGATGTTGTCCACATCATTGGTGCTTAATTTGGTTGCCTCATCCCCTAAAAGGCTATCAGATTGCTCGGCCTGGATCGAGGACCTGGACAAGCAATTACTAACCTGCAAACAATATATTACCCCATTGATTTTTATCATCGCCTTGACTTAAGCAACTATCAAGGTTTTAAAGTTTTTGGAGTAAATACTATGCATTCACCTAGTCAGACTCCGCAACCTAACCAGAAGCTTTCCTGTCTGCTGCTTCCACTGCTGCTGCGTCTCCACTCTTCCCCAGTCTAGAGTCTCTTTCCACCAAGGAGCGACGACGGTCATGGCGACCCCTGGTTTCAGTGTAAGAGGGGCATATTTGCCCGCGCGAAAGGCGGAAGGGACTCGCTAATACTACAAAGTAGCAGCCGCTAACATCTTGCCGCGGCAGTAGCCCGTGCGGTCTTCTCATACTCTGCTCTTTTCGTAAACTGTTCGTCGGTCGTTCATTGCACGACTCGATGCTAGCGTTGGCCGAATCGGATCGTAATATCGTACCCATTCAATCCAGCAATTGGCTACAGATGTCAGCCCTCTAGCAGCTGCTTGCCCATTCCTCATTGCTTGTAACAGACACGAACAGGTTAGTGGAAAAGACCACCGCAAACAAGGAGTGACGATCCAAACGATAGCCGCACACAGCATTTGAGGAGCATAATGCACTCTACGATGGGATGGGTTGCCGCAGTGCATAGAGGAGGTAAATGAGTGTGGCGTTGCCACTTGACTTATTGTTTTTGGAGCTATTCAACGGACAGCTACATCGAATAACTAACGAAACGAGCGGCCGCAGAACATCTTAAAGAAGGTTTGCTGAAGCAGAGACGCTTGTTTGTGCTATAGTACAATATCCAAACAACAGAAGTGGTCGTAGCTACATCAACAGTTGATTAATCGCGCTTCAATCAGTCAATCGCGGTCAAGAAAGGGAAAATACAAAATGAGAGTGGGTGAATACAAGTAAGGAAGAAACATAAGGCTGTAGTTACTGTGTGCTAGTAGTTTTTGTCTGGGTAAACGGTTAATAATAATTTGACTGTTACACGATGTGCCACTTCGTCTAACTGTTTTTACAAAAATCTACATGGATCTATATGAGAGAGTAACAGTGTACACATCAAAATTTAACGTGTATCTGAGAGAAGTAGTATCTTTTGTGCAGACTCGGCGAATACCAGACTGCTCTGGAACATTAATCCGATGAAGATGAACTGATCAGGGCAAACTGTGGTGGAAAAACAAACCCAGGACTGGGTAGTAAAATCACAGCGCAATCAGTGCCTTGACGTATAATGTTCATATTGTCACGACGTGTGGGGAAAAAAATGGTAGCAGGTTTACTAGCACGAGTTCCCATGTCTTAGACGTGATACACGGTAATTCCGGCGGAAAACGTATTGTGGAAAAACCAAGCCGTGTCTGGCAACTTAGCAGCATGGACCAAACAGACGGCTCACAGGGACCGATGCAGCGAGTCGGTTATTGGTGGCCTGATAAAAAAGAGAAGTATGTTTCGCCGAAAGTTCTCAGGAAACATCTCAGGTTAGTAGAAAGCTGTTGCACTGCCCATCTAATTTAACAATTTTATTTACTTTTACAAGTTGCTTGATACAATATAACATTATCATCACAACTTAAATATAAAAGGGAACCACTACAAAGTTTCGACGTCTTTGTTATTCTTGATATGCGTGGGTGTTAAACAGAAGTTAGATTAGATAGGATAGGATAGGATAGATAGATAGATAAGATAGATAGGATAGAGAGGATACGATATGATACGATACGATAGATAGATAGGATAGATAGATAGATAAGATAGATATAGGATAAGATAGATAGGATAGATAGGATACGATATGATACGATACGATAGATAGATAGGATAGATAAGATAGGTAGGATAGATAGATAGATAGATATAGGATGGAATAGGATAGACATAGGATAGATAGATAGATAGATATAGGAAGAATAGGATAGATAAATGATATAGGATAGATAGATAGATATAGGATAGAATAGAATAGATAGAAGAATAGGATAGAATAGGATAGATAGATAGACATAGGATCTATATATCTATCTATCCTATATCTATCTATCTATCTATCCTATATCTATCTATCTATCTATCCTACATCTATGTATCTATCTAGATAGGATAGATAGATAGATAGATATAGGATAGATAGATAGATATAGGATAGATAGATAGATAGATATAGGATAGATAGATAGATATAGGATAGATAGATAGATATAGGATAGATAGATAGATATAGGATAGATAGATAGATAGATATAGGATAGATAGATAGATAGATATAGGATAGATAGATAGATATAGGATAGATAGATAGATAGATATAGGATAGATAGATAGATATAGGATAGATAGATAGATAGATAGATAGATAGATAGATATAGGATAGATAGATAGATAGATAGATAGATAGATGCAAAATTGGTCATAAAAAGAAAGGTAAAAATGTCCTTTTAATCCGTTTCGTTTGATATTGCAGAGAGTATAATTTGGAACTGGTCAAGGTACGCAATTGTAATCGTCTCGTGCACACAATACCTAGCGATATGTAAATCGCTAATAGGGTGACGCAATACAACATATAGGAAATTGGATGTGGTTTATAACAATATCCGATGATAAACAGTAGTTCTAATACTTTACTAGTAAACTCATCATCTTTGTCAGTTTACGTATCTTTTGATATCGATGAGAGAACATCTAGTAATTTTTGCATTGTTATCACTTTTCATTGTTTGAACCCATCCCACCTACTCAACTGATTGGTACCACAGCTGGACTTAAATTGGCCCCTAGCAAAACAGGGACCTTTTGTGGTGGTCGTCCACAAACTCTGCGAAATGCTCGTTAAGGAAATAAGAGGTGACAGCCACGCTGCCTCGATTTGCAAACAATTGGATGTAAGTAAGGGTTAGTTTCCATGCCGCGAATTCAGAATAAACTTGGACAACTAGGTATTTACTCGCGGTTCAAAGTTTCCGATTTCGTGGGTTTGTGGTGAGGAGATTGGTGGGTATTTGACATCGTCGATGAGTTTTTGGATTGCTAAAGAAAAAATGGGACAACACACCGGAAATTGTTATTAAATATTCTTGCTGTTTACTTCCTCCAGGAACTCAGTTCGTCAAATCCACGTATGGTCATCCTAGACCCATTGTCTTCAGTCCGCGCGATACTCGATCGGAATAATCAGTACCAGACGGTGAAATCCGCGCTCGATCAGCTAGAGGAAAATATCTCAGTGCCTCCGTTTGTCCGACTAGATGCAGCCGAGCCCGATGTCAACATTCATCGTGTTCAAGAAAGCGGTCTCAAGTTTCCACTAGGTGCGCTTTTTTCTATGAGTAAAAATGAGTAAAAAAGTTCTGTAATTATCTTCTTTGTACAGTTATGGTCGACGCACTACTGTATACGATTAAATGTGAAAAAAATAATTACTTATATATAAGATTATCTGCTTTCCCGCTACGAAGTAGTGGTGGCTGGCTCCAGAGTGTGTAGAATCATAAGCTACATATTCAACAAGCTTTAGACTAAGGACCTTGAATTTTATTGTTTCAGTTTGTAAGCCAATCGTGGCACAAGGGACTGAAGCTCATATAATGCAGCTTATTTTTAACGAATGCGGGTTAAGAAAACTAAACTCGTTTCCTTGCATCGTGCAACAGTTTGTGCCTCATGGATCCGTTTTATATAAGGTACCAAACGACATATACCTAAAAAATCTAATTGTATAATTGATGCCTGTCCAACAGAAATGCTCCGGTGCTATTGGGAAAATCAAACGACCTTCATCGTTGACAGCTTAATGTCATACGAGGCTAACGTTACGGTATCATTCCAGGTATTCGTTGTAGGTCCGACATTCAGCGTGATTAAACGACCCTCGTTTAAAAATATCACAACATCATCTAAGGAGGATCTTATCGAATTTCACTCACATGACATATCGAAGCCCGATGCATCATCGCCACTAATTGACGTAAGTCATGCGTTCCTGTGCGAATCGGCGTGTTAGTCGCTCGCTTAGTCCCGCGAGATTTATTATAACCGATGCTACGTTTTTCGTAAACTGTTAAATAGAAATATGCACAGCTAGACTAAATCAACATCTCTAACCTCTGCATCTACATCTGTGAAAGGCCGCTAAGTTAATACCCACTATACGGATGTCGTCCGCGCAATAGAGGCAGGTTCCAGCCGTTACTCTAAGTGTAAGAAAAAATTATTGCTAAAAGCAAATGCGTACATGGACAATTGCAAATATGAAATACCTGCTCGACTAGTCTGCTATTTATTGTGACAAAATCTTATTGTTAGCTGGGAACTTTGTATTAATATAGCTTAACCGTTTTATGAGATTTTCATGCATGGAAACTACGTCACATATTTTCGCTATATTTGGTTTCGTCTCGCAGCGAGAAGCATGGCACCGACCAGACAAACGGGGTGATTCTGTCGGATTTTCGGGACGTCTGGCTCGAGCTGTTGAAGCCGTTCGACAGTCAACAAAACAAACGCTCTGCGGGATCGATGTCATTGTCGAAGAGCAGACTGGTCGTTTGTACGTCATCGACGTGAACAACTTTCCCGGCTACTCTGGTATGGAGAATTTCATGTCGGAGTTTATCCGACTGATTACAGCATCGGCCGCACGCGCTGCGAATTCGCCACCAGCAAGGGCAACCGAGGTTAGTTCCGCAACGCCCACAAATGGTTTGGGGGCGGACATATAAAAACACACGACTGGACAAACAGTTAGGCCTGTCATGAGATCACCGTTTTTTCGGTTAGCCAATCGGTTGCGGTTGTTTAAAAAAATCAAACCGCTAAAAGCAGAAACGTCTTTGCGTTGCATTTTTACACTTTGGGACAGACGCTTTACGAGGAAAGAATTGATAATGTGGAAAAATAGAAGAAACATACGAATCTCATCGAAATTAAATTTACTTACATCATACATACAATGTGATAAGTGCAGGCGAACGATTTAAATATTTGAGGATATACTATCTAGTTGAGAATTAATAAATTGCGTAGGCGCAGAAAAGATGCGCATAGAAGATAATGCTAACTTATTGGTTGGGGGATATGTAATAACATAGAGGAAGAAAACAAGCAAGCTATTCAGAAGCGGTATTTTCTTTTTCCCCACATTATCATAGTGTTGTTTCACCATGACAACGATGTAAAGCTTAATAATTAAATGCCTTTCACAAAACGGCAGGCAGTGGATTTTTGCTAATTACTTGTTATTTACAAGACATCGTGCAGCAATAAGCAGGGCCGCCGATAGAGTTTACATTTCGAAATAGTTCTCGTTGTTTTTCGTTCACGTTCTGTTCCGGTGCCATTGCAGTATAGCAAGGGTTCATACACGAAGGTTCATACGAGGGGCATTCCTTGCAGAAACTGCGTTGTTTCACTAGCCAAACTTTGAAACAAATGCGCAAATTTCTGATGGACAAACAACCGAACAAAGCATTCAGAATATTCAAATATCGTTAAGCTTGTCTATTGCAAAACATAAATAGCCACGTTCAAGACTGTTACGCAGAATGCAAAGCTTCGATTGCCTAGAGTGACAGGCTACGATTTTAGTGAACGCAACATGCACCTGAAATTACTCTACACGTGACATAAATATACACACGACTAATATATTAGAGCAATAGCAGTTGAGAACGGAAAAGCATCAAGTTCGGTGCTGAGTTTACACCGTGCCCTAGTCAATGCATTATAGTAATCATAACAATAATTTACCGAAGCTCGGTCACCGCTAAAACCTGTCATTTATAGTGCTTCACATTTCCGACATCAAAAAAAAAAATACGGAACACTTCTCAGGATAGAAAGCAACAATATCCAAATGAATTCCAAATAGACTTCGCATTGAACAAGGTCGAATTGCAGCTGCGACATCAGTTGCTCAAAAAATATTTTAGTGACTACTTATAGTAGCAACGTAAACAGGCTGTGCAAATTAATACAAAAGAACGCGTGCCAAATAAACAGTTGTTCAAGTTCTTCTTTTCTACAAAAAATAAAAGGCATTTCTTTTTTCATTCACAAAGAAGAGAACAAAAAAGTAGACTTCATTGTGTAAGCAGTATTAAGTGTCGCAACAACTGAACTGTTTGTTTTATGGAAAGATTCTATCGACTCATTTTCTTTACGTAAACGTAGCAGGCATAAAATCATCCGCCATTCTACCAGCAAAGAACCAATTCTCTCTAGAACAAAACAGAAAACTCGTCATAGTGAAAATATCCGAGTTTTCCGAATTTCATCGAATATCAACGATTATGTAATATGTTGACGCAGGACGAACTCTTACCGATACTGAAAGCTGTTTACCCAAAATCAAAGGTTTCTATGTAGCTTCGACAAATCTAAGGAAGATTTTTGGGAGCTTAACTGTATAAACCTCAATAATTTATAGTTAAAGAATTTGAAGATCGGAAGTGGACCCAAAAAGTAACACATGAGACCTCTTATACGGTCGTTATGAAAAGCAAAATATCAATTGCCAGTCAAGTTAGCCAGAAAGCTATAACAGTTGGTCACCTTTTTATTCTTATTTATTATATTATTTATTAAACAGTTCTTTTTATTGGCCGTTTTAATCCATTGGATTTTAAGACCTTCAACTTGCCATCATCTTGACCTTAGTTTCGCTGAAATTTTTCGTATGCAACGTATTTGAGCAACATTAAGGAATATATTATATATTGCTAGACGGACTAGCGGATTTTCTGAGAATAACAAGTGAGTGGTTTAGGTCCTAAATCGAAAGTGATCGCGCAGATTGATAGTTGTATTGAAGAAACACGACTGTTAGTAATGGTATTTTTAGCACACATAAAAATTCCGCTGGAATAACTGTATGTAAAAACAATTATATCTTATTTATTTTATGTTTTTTAAATTTTTTTATAACGTTTAAAGTATGTTTAGAAAAAATTTTTAAATTTAAAACTTTTTTATTTTCGTTTTTTTCTCTTTTTTTCTGAAGAAAGGATTTACATACCTTTATTATTAATTAACTTTTGCAAAGTTAATTTCAGCGATCATTACTGAGCAACTACAGAAGTGAATAGACAATTTAACAAAATCACATTTTCGTTTTTTATTACAGCGAATACCGTATACGCCAACCTGTATACAAGAGTATAAGACTGTTCATTAAAAATAGGTGTGTTTATAACAACAAAGGGACAGCAACAGTCAACACTTCTTTCGACTCCATTCTGTATTTTTCTCTTTCGCTTACAATGTTGTTACTAGTATCAACTATCTATTTGTTTACCCATCGATACTGGACATATATATATATATATATATATATATCCAGTATCGATATATATATAAATAGTTGGAACTCTGTCTACTTCTAATAGTTCAAGATTTTCTTATCTCAACGAAACAGTATTGATTCTTAGAATACTGTGACATACACAAACGTTTTTCCTCCTTGCGGTGCAAGTCTATTTTTCATAGTTTCAGTTTGATCATTCGAAGTTATCCTTCCCCCCTCGAGCATCCCACAACAACTATTTATTAGACATACCACGAACGGACAAACCTATTCAACTATTTAGTTTACTTTCTCCAATAGATACCCATATACTACTTCAATATAGATTGGTGTGCGACTCCGATCACTCTAGGGCAGAACACAGTATGAAATTTGAGGTTACACCGTCAACTTGCCTGATCATCGACACGGGTAATTTATGACGAATGAGCAACAGCTTTAGGGAGAAGCAGAGGTTACAGCCCATTATATTTCCAACGTATGTTGCACATATGACGCGCTTGTATCTAGCGGACTGCACACACCTACACAGAACTGCAGTTAGTCGATATGTAAACGATGTTGTAAGATAACTGTATTGCTAATAGTATTCCAGTTCCGCATTTAAGAGTTTCTACTTTGTTTTTTTTCACCTTTGACCCCTTTTTTGGGTCGTCGTTACTATTAACTACACGTCTTTTTAGTTTGTACTTTCTCTTTCATGTACAAGTTACTTTGTGGGGAAAGCGAATTAACTGAACATGTGTTCAGAGAGAGAGAACCTAATAAAATAATACACTTTTGATAGACCCCACGGGCCTTACACAAGGACGGCTGTCACCTTCTGCTATTCTCAAAGCCGCGCAAATAAAACAATGCGTTTTATTAGTCGAACACACTCATTTAATTATCGAATGAAATATATCAATTAGTCTAGTTCGTTATTTTGTAGCCTCACCTACAGCTCCGCCTTACCTATTTTGCGCGCAGTTAATGAAAAATATTTTTCTTATTTTGTTGGAGCACATAGCACATTGAAAACACATACTTAGGTAAAATCAATAAATGAATAATAATTCTAAGCGCAAAAACCTGCTAGAGAGACATGACCCTTTCCGCTTTCACAAGAGTGCACTTGAAAATTAATCTACAATCAAAATATAGGTTAAAAAAATGTCTCGAGTTTTTTTCTATAGGAAATGTATAGATAATTTGTACGGACGCTGTACGATCGCAGCCCAGGAGCAAAAATCCCTATTTGCGCATCTTTCTATAGCTTCTTTTCTACGAATAGAGTTCCACTTAAAATTGCAGGAGGCATGCTTAATTCAATATTTCACTATAGTTAACTATCTGCCCCGTTCTTGATGATGTATTTATTCATGTCTTTTTCACTATCTTCGCAAATCCAAGGTAAACGACCAATCGCTCAATAAGCCACAATACGGAAAAAACCATTTCATTAAAATCGCTTAGCGATTTAAAGAGAAAAAAAATCGTTGTGGTAGGGAGACGAAATGATAAGTTTTTTTTCATAAAAGATGTTTCCGAGCAGTTTAAATTATTGAGATGTGGAAACCTGGCCCACTACAGGGTTTTTCCTGTCTATATAATTAAACCATTAAAGGTGGCAACACAAGTGTTTGCTTTACCGGTAATAGCAACCTACAGGTACGAGTTTTTTTAACAATCAAGCTTTCCCCATCGGTTTTGATGAAAGCCTCTCCTTCTACGCTAATATGCTAGCATGCGCCGTACTGAAAGCCCAGCAGTCTCACGGCGACGAGCACAAGCCCTGTCGCAGAACATGTTCTGGGCTGAAAGTAAGCACCTTGCTTTTGGACCACACATGTTACTCACTAATTACTAAATAAGAGTTTCTTCATCTTATTTACTAAAAACATAATCTACCATTAAATATTTTACGACCGGTGTTTGTCTGCTAGTATTTACGCATAGTATGATGGGGATACGAGCAGATCGGTAATTATACCCAACTGCTCTTCGCTGAATTTGTCTTTATGATTGCGCCAATTGTCGTGATGGGTCCGCTTGAAGTCTGATAATGTCTTCCTAATCGTTGACTGTAAGAATCACCACACCGATTGAATTATAAAATTGTTTCATAATAACAATATTAAGTGGGTTCATATGATATTGTAATAACTAATGTCGTTCTTATTTTTAGCAAGCATTATTATTATTCCATTTGTATTAGAACCAAAACTTTCTAATCGCGTAAGCTAAACGGTCAACAGGGGCAACGACAAATACTAACCGCTATTGGTTGTGGGGCATTCGCGTGCTCGGCAAGTGTGCAGATGACATCGGGCATAAAGTCCGGGACGTCGTAAGGATATGCATTGACCATAGCGCACAATTCTAAGGCGCAGGCATGGTAATTAATAATGAGCTCTGAATCATTTTCAACACGGGCGTTTTTCGTTTCCACGGTTTTCTCATCTGCAAAACAGGGTGACGACAATATGTTGATTCGATGACTAACCGCTATTGCCTCATCTTACGGGAATACCATGGCATTCATTAGGCTTCAGAAATTCGGTGTATATATGTATATTTACATATCCGAAAATCTAAAAGATTTTTGATGCTGAAGTAGTTCTTTTGCACAAGATTTCCATGAGTGCTTACCCTCGTTTCTTCCTTACAGTAAAGAAAAACCCCTTTTTAACAAACGTTACGAGATATCAACCGATCTCTTACTCAAAGTATTAGATATTGCCGTTCCAAATGATCTTTTCAGGAGACTTACCTAAACCACTCGACAAATTTGACAATTTTACCTTTGACGGAAGCTCACCTAAGTTTCCTTCTTGTGTAACGTCGTTTTTCGATGCAGTATGTTTCACTTCTAGAAGAGCACGACGTGCTGCTCGACGATCACGAAGTTGGCGCGAAGTTTTGTTTAATTTCCGCTTAGTTTTGTTGAGCATTTCATCGGTGACGGCGATGAGTCCGCAGTGGATCAGGCCAGATAGGGCCTGTTGAGCGGCTGTGCGAACCTCAACTCGCTGGTCAGCGATCACCCTGAATAGCAGACGAGTTTGAAGAACGACGATTATTGACGGTCGCGTATTAATTGACTTACGCATATGTAAAAAAACACCTAGTAAGATCCTACCAGTGTACAAATGAAGGCTGACCATATACTTCGGATCTTCGAATTTGCTAAACTGTTTGCACTCATCCGTTGAAACCCTTAACAAATTACCAAGTTTGCAGACTTGTATGTAGACCTGACCTAGTAGATTCTGAAGCCAACAGAGGTCTATTCAGTCACACGTTTTACCTATTCACTTACTTAAAGATGATGTCCTTGATGTCTTGCATTAATTTGGGATCGGCGCTAACCGAAAACAGATTGCTGTAAGTCACGAACAGAAGCAGCGATACGACGAAAGTACGCACCTATTTTTGGTTTAGGGCCGAAAGAAAGAAAGCAATATCTAGTTAAACAATTAAAGCTATGTATTGGTGGAACCACATTGACCGTAGTAGGCCACGTAAAAGCCTTCTAGTGTCTCTATATAACAAGATCACATCTAATTTAAACAATCTGGATATTGAAATTAGTACTACTATCACGATAAGATGTGCCTAGAAATTAACTATTGCTTTACTATGTATAAGACAACGATAGCTTATTCTATAGAAATAAAGTTAATTCAGTTTTGACATGGACAAACTTTTTCACCTACCTTCCAAAAAGGTTCATTTAGACTGGCTTGCACAGCTTCGATGACAAGGTGAAGCGTTTGATTTGACAATAGCTCATAGCCAAGGAGTGCTACTAGAATGCCACAATCTTTTTGAAGCTCCTCGTTGCTGGTATCCGCAATAAGCCGGCATGCCGTTGGAATCAACATCAGGGCTTCTCGTGGAAGGACACATGCGTATGATTGGACACAATGCGACGCTTGCCATTTAAGCACTGCCTCACCGAAAGAATGGCAAAACATGATTACAGCCCAAAAAATTGACGAAAATGGTTACTATAATACAATATATAGATTTAGGTTATTTCAGATCTCTAGCTAATCAATGACTAGATATCACACGACAGAATCAAACTCACGTGTTTGGAAGAGTCTCTTGGCCGCCTCCTTTTCCTGTTCGTGATTGTCGAGTTTGAGCATTTCGAGCGAACTCAGCACCTTCGTCTCAAAGTCGATGCTTTTCGGCGCTAGCACGAAGTGGTCTTCGTTATCAAATTTTGTCATCATACCATCGTTAATACGTACGTCGAACGCGAAAATGTTCGCCAACAAGTGAGCCATACGTTCGCGGACGTTGAGGTATGGGTGTGCCAAATTTGGAATTATTTCTTCCAGCAGACGATGGTCGATTTCCTGCACTCGCCATCGCATTTGTACCAATCCACCAAGAAGCGTGTACATACGGCTAGCCTGAATAAACGAGCTGCCCTCGAATAAGTTTTTGGTAATCACCTCAAAGAACCAATAGAACTTGTTGCAATCCCGCGCCTCAAGCATTGTCGCCACGCAAGCGCCCCAGTCTGCCATTGTCTCTGGTAAAATGTTTGCTGTACCCTCTTCAAATAACGGCACAACGAGCCTGGCCAGATTTTGGTTTCTCTCGAAATTCCAGTGTTTAGCTCCGCGTACCATTCCTGCAAGAATTTCGAGGGCACATCTTTGTTCTGATTCCTGTTTGCTTTCTTTGAGATACTTGTTCAAGTACCCTTCAAAGTTGCCAATGAACGCGTCGCCATAATTACGAAACAGTCCTTTAAAAAAGCCCACCCGTTTGCCCTCGAATTTATCCCGGCCTTTGTTCTCTTCAATGGCTAAATAGAAAATAAATTGCTTAACGAACTCGGGGTCGGCGAAGTGTGCGAATATAACCTGTTCTACAGGATTCATCTGCTCGGGCTTAGGAATTGGCCATTGTTCTTTGTCCGGCGCATACAGTTCGACTTCATCCTTCAGGCCACTGTAACCGACATAGGGTTTGTGTATGAAAATGGCCTTGTCCCAGCGCTCTTGCGTATCAGGATAGTTGGCTGAGTTAAGCTGCAGAAATAAATTGAATGGTCGATTTTTGCGGCCTTCCAGGCACTTTGCAAATGCCGGGTTGAGCGGAATTTTGGCGTTCACCTCTTCGATAGTTTCGCGCTTTATCTTAACTTTAAGCATTTTCCTTTTCTGTTGATAAAGGATTCCGGTAAGGATATCAATACAGATTTTACGCGTACGCAAGTGTTCCGATATCAGATGATCCGTGATCATCTGAACAGTTTCCTCTTTGAAGGAAAGATCGTGCCGTAATAACATCTTGAGCATAACCAATCCGAGATAGTGATGTCGCCAGTGTCTGAAAGTATTTGCAAATTATACGCAATTCTAAAGCAGCAATTGAACTTGACTACGCCTAATTCTAAGGTGTTTATTATACACGAGCAGTATTACTAATAACGATAATGATCGAAGACTTACAGCTTTCCGCTGCCAACCAGTTTGGTGAGATCGACAACGAGTTTATCATAAACTGCCTCATTTGCTTCTCCATTCATTATTAGATTCTCTAGGTTTAGCTCAGAGGTTTTAGGTGTATCATCAGGTTTGATCTCAGAGGTCTCCATAAGTGTCCCTGCTAGAGCGCGTGCCCGCCTTGCTATCTGCACTGGTACCTTGGTAACCATCGGGTAGGTTTCCATGTACTTGACAACCTGGAAACAAACCAAAAAGCATTAATGAGCACAGTAGAGAAAATCACCAAATTAAAGTGTCGGCCGAATGATGAAATAAGTACAAACCACTGACAAAGTGTAATCTGTTTGAAACATCGCAAACGCAACACAATAAGATCTTTAGACGCTCTAGCAGACGTATGTCTTAACGTACCTGGTCCTGAAGACGACTAATCAACGTGATGATAGACGGTTTTTCTGAATGCTGAGCACTCACAAGTGATGGCCACAGCTTGGCCATAGCGTTCCAGTTGTTTGTCGTTAGAATGTTGTGGTCTTTGTTGCCTAATAGAGTGTAGAGTATACCCTTATACTGGTCATGGCTTATCGAGGGGCTGACAAGTAAAGAGCATACGTCATCAAGCACGAACCGATAACTGCGCGAGAAAACCGTGAAAAAGGCGTCTAGAACATCCTGCGCCTGAATTCGCACCTAAAAAATCAAAATTACATTTGACCAACGCCCTAAATGCTATTTTCCTAAAGTTACACGTGATTGGTCTAAAATATTTTCATTAATGTGTTATTAAAAGTCTATTGAGAACAAAATCTACGCCGTAGTAGGTATATCCATCGAATAGAGAGTTTTAGGGTGAGGTTTCGCTGTAAAGATAAAGCTCCCATAACAGGGGCTGATTTATATCTTTCTATATCTAGAGGCATTATATTTTGCAGGTACAGATATAATATTCATTTATGCAATCATGATATTTCACAAAACTGTAGCGTTGGCGTTAATACAATACACGTTGAGTTAGTAAGCGCGTATCGTCTATACATGTCACAAGGCCCTGAGTTCATATCTTTGATATTCTAGCTAGGGAGCACATGACTCGGCGATCATAGCCCGTAACTCACAGTTGTGCTCCCCAAAATAAAAATAATGATAATAATATTTATATTTATATTAATAAGAAGCAGTCAGCTAAGAACGATACTGACGTTAAGGCACTGATGACAACATACCTGAGAATAATGTGAAATGGCCAATTTGAACAAAATCTGCATTGCCCGTTTGTGGTTGTTGGTAAATTGTTGACACACCTGCATCAGCCTTAGCTCATGCTGTAGTTGAGCGCGGTCTTTAATTAATGCATAATAACACGGAATAGTCAAACATCAGCGAAACACACTTGCGAGCAAATTGTGTACAACTGGAACCTACTAATACATTTGCCATATTTCTCTATTTAATCAAGGATCGTTTAGAAAAGCTTTTTTTTTTGACGCTTGCGTCCAGCGTATGTACAAAGATGTGAACACGCAAGCTGTTGTTATAGTAGAGATTAAAGTAAAGACACTTACCGACGATAACAGAACGGGTATGCTTTAGCGAGCTCTCGACAAGTCGAAGATCAAACATCTGTTTGGCTAACTTGTAGCCCTTATAGCGGACCTCGAACTCGGGTTTGGTCACGCCAAAATAGAACGCCACTGAGCTGATAATGCGACAGATGAAGATGAACGACTTAATATCGTCCTCGTAAATCGTTGACACCGTTAACACCACTCGTTCAATGTCGTTCTGGTGGGGGGGGGGGGGGGGGTAGAAGTCATACGTGAGAAAAACTACTAGGAAATTACTAACTGATTGTACGAACGCTATATATTCATCATACTAACCAGAATACTTTCGCGGAGCGTTTCGGAAAAGATTTTCTTCCCTGTGTTCTGGACACGATTGCAAAATATAGAGGTATTTGTTTGGAGCACATTGATTCCCTCTCCTCTCAGAGGAGGTAAGCATGAGCCGAGCCCCTGAAGTGTATCCCAGATGACGGTAAGTGACCTTTGCACTTCCTCTTTGGTCATCGAGTTCTTTTGCGGATCGTCACACCAACGTCGAAGTCGATCGATCTCAGGTTGACTACATGCCTCGAATAGTTCTTTAGCGCAGTTGATGTCTTCATCTGAGGGTGTGTGCCACTTAATCTGAATGCTCGTCATGTCCTCACTTGCACCCCAATGTGGAATTGGTAGATTCTCAGCGGTTATGACAGATGGTCTTGGGGTAACTCGATAGAAATATGGGTACACGGCCACCAGAGCCCTAAATGTGTGACGCAGTATGAGTCCTGAGTCGAGGTAGCCTGTACGCGAATTCAGCCTAAGGCCACGACGAATAACTTTAATTATCAGCAGCATATGAGGCCGAATTCCGTCTCCGTTACAGCGCACAACCTCGGATAACAGCGTGAGTGAAAACTGAAGTTCGTTGTCCACTTTTTCTTCCTGCAAAACCTCATCTGGCTCAAGCAGGATCAACGCCCGCTTAGCAAAACGTATCAGGAACGTCTCTAATCCTAACTGAGGATTAGCGGAAACTGCGCATCGCACCATAGTTGCAACCTGCTTACCCGGCACCCGACTCAGAATCTTATTATCGATCAGTCCAGTCAACTTATCAAGCGCCGATCGATAGATTGCCGGCGAGCACTGGTTGAAGACTGCTGAAAATGTTGACGCGAGTCCCACATCGAGGATGCTGTCATCTAACGAGCTCGTCTGGCTTTCCCGATGTTGATTGTCGGCGGCGTTATTGTCGATTAGTGCCATGCACCTCGAGATTAGCTCGAGAACAAAGTCCTCGAAAGCGGCTGTTGTCAGACAAACCTCCTGAAGTGACGGGTCCACATCATCGGCTACGCTGCTACAGTCCACCAGGGGCACTACAGCTACGAGAGTGGAAATGAGTTGGAATGTGACCGTTGTTTTGCGGTTATCATTAGGATCGATGCCAGGTAGACAGGCCATAAGAAGGCCAGGAATATCTATAGGCACACCCATTTTGGTGTGATTAAGGACTAATAGGCGTGATACGAATGCCATCGAGACAAGCGTCGCTGTTAATCGGTGCGGTTCGGATACGTTGTAAAGAGCATCGTTGAGTTTCTCAAGAAGAGAAGGCACTACGGCCTCGGGTCGAAGCCAGGCGATTGCCTGGAGTGATGTGCATCCATGAGTGTAATGCATCTTCAAAAACATCGCCATAAGCCCGATCGGTCGGATGGTTTTCACGAACGCATCGATGTCGCTCTCGGTAAGTTTCTTGCTGTCAGGGATCTCGTGACACCAGGTCTTCGTCTTCCTGCGTTCTTGCCACACTCGGTCGAGAAAGCCATCAGTAAGCTTGGCTAGGAACTTCGTTAGTCGTAAAGTCCATCTGCCAGAATTACTAGGATGATAAAATGATTCGATGGTTTTAAACAACAATTCTAAATGCAGCTGCGTTGATGACCCGCCCCCGAGGCATGCCACAATCCATCGTGTAAATTGAGCAATCTCGCACTGGCTTGAAGGCGAGCTCCGCGATACCTTAAGACTACCATTCCCGTACGGCAGATTGAACGATCGAAGTAGTCGTGTGAATATGTCAGGCACGTACGGTTCCCAGTCGATATATCCAATGTTGTCTTCTGCAAGTCGAGCGAACAGCCCGACAAGTATTGTTTCTGTTCCACCTCTGCGGTCAAGACGCCACAAGGTTACGAACCGCTCGAACCAAAGTTTCCAACCTTTGTCAAAATGTTCAGGCGGCAACGTCGTTGGTAGGAACAACTGAAGACGCCGAACTAAGGTATCCCGGAAGTCGTCATACGGACACATGTCAACGAGCCACTCGTCCAACATTTCTTTAGTAGCTGACAAATGGAAATAAGGCCGACATGATCGTATCAATGTGTTTAGCTGGGACTCGAGCGTCTGCGGGCACTGGATTAGACCATGATACTCGAAAGACCTGTTGAGGCAACGTTCGGTCAGCTGAAACAGTGGACGCCATTCGATGGTCAAGTCACTTGGGGTCAGCAAATGCTTCTTTCTGTAAAATTACAAATTGTATCTTTTTTAATTTTATTATAGATTATGATTATTACATAGATCATGATTACCTCTGTATAACATTCTGTGTTGAACAAATACAGTACTGAAACATCAATTTAGGGAAAGCATCTATCGTAAATAACAAAAGGGATTCAATCGCATAGTTTTTAGCAATTCTCGGGCAATGAGGCCCTTTGGACAAGATGCAGACATACATATACATTTATATCAAGGCAGCTGTTGTAGGTGAGTAATGTTCGCTGTCTGAAATGCATTTTGAAAAGAACAATTCGAGAGGTTTGCAAACGATCTAGTAGCTGTACTGTTTCTACTGCTGTTAATTTGTGCGTTCGTTGCACTCACGTACAGACGACCGCGGCAACTTCGAATATACACCTTAGAATTCATTGTAGGCTTTTATCATATACACGAAAAAGAAATTGTCAAAACGTTCATCTTACGACAGGTACGTTTTACTCCTGTGCCACATTCACTCAAGAACCACTACATCAACCAAGGACAATAACCACCCATGGCGAGGCTCTGAATACCCAAAAGCGTTCGTAACATAATCTTGTTTATAAAAAGATAAAAAAAATGCTCATTTATTAGTTCACGTCTCTAATGACGATGAGAACTCATTTTGGGTCACTTTGGTTTAGCGTAGCGTGTTTCACATCACTTTAACAACGGTGCATGTATAGTGTACGTAGTTCCTCAAGACACGGTGTTTCTAAAAATAGTTCACAGTGCATAACATCGAATTCAATTTTCATGTGCTTTAATTGATTACCCCGCACATTAGAACAAACAAATCCACAAAAGCCTATCCCTGTTGTCGACCTCAATAAAGCTAACGGGTTTCTTTCATAAATGCAATTCGTATATTCCTGTTTGTGTATCATATCAATTAGGATTCGATGAGTAGCAATATGCAACTAGACCTGCATCACGCTTTAACGAGCCCTTCGAGGGACTGAGTGACGCCAGTGTGTTGGCGCTGAGGATTTAAAAGTGCCGCTTAGTTCAGAAAGTGTGGTTCAAGGCCTTATCATTCAAATTTTGCTGAGGCCAAGATTTAGCAGCAGATTGCATTGGCTAAAATAGTCGTTCGATTATTACCTTTTCGTTACCATAAGTAGCACCAGCTTTGTGGATGCTTTTCAAACTGTCAGCAAGAAACGCAAAGCACCGAGCAACTATACTGAAATAAGGAAAACAATGTGGTACAAGCAATTGGCAAAAAGACCACTACGGGTCTAGAGCATGCCGGCATGCCTTGCCTAAGCTCAGTACTGGATAGATGACGTTGAACCGTTGCCCGCTGCCTATTCACTCTCATTTGACGCGAGAATTTGTCATAAAGGCGCTGCTTACGCTCTCTAACGATGTGGCTGCTATTACAACGCATGTTGTCAAGGTCTGGCCTTCATCACCGGATTCTTCCTGACACTGTCTCATACCAGCCAATGCCTTTCAAGCTATTTTCCTGGACAGGTGATAAAGATTCCCTGTTTGGCCACATTGTGGTCAAGAGTTTGTCTTAGTAAAATAGTGTAAATGTAAACGTATTTTTGCTAGATTCGTGGACGACAACCTGCGTAGTGTAGCCAACAGTCGGTATCCGGCTGAGTTCGGCTAAACGAGTGACTGAACACGGGTTCAAGATCAAGACAGAGCTCAAGGAAGAAAACAACGCAGAAACGTAGGACATTGGCATGGCGCAGCAGCGGGTACTGGTGTGGAAAGAGCCGTCGTCACCAGTGACTCACTAACTGCTAGTTGCTTCGAGAGACAAAGCGATAGCCAGCAGCTTAACAACGAGACATCACCCAGACCTTCTAGCGAAGTAGACTACGGTCAACAAAGCTAAGACCCTTTTTGCCTCCTTTCTTATATATATATATGCACATTTTGAAGAGTGCAGGCAGTGACATGTTATGTCAGATTATAGAGTAATCTTGGCATGTCATGAGAATTGCGTAGTTGATGTTGAGGATAATGGGGGACGAAAAAAAGTTGAGTCTTCTTTTATGTCTTATGAGTGCTTTATTCGCAAGAAATTATTGGCTTAGATATCACATATTTACATAATTTAAACTTTATAATCTAAATTTAATAAAAAAAATGCGAATAGGAGTATGAGTTATAGAGGGAGATTACCTTACACTAAAAAACAAAGTCTTTAATTACGCATAGTGCTCCAGATATGATTGATAAATGCATGAGGACACAGTGTTATACTTGACAGAACAAGTGTCGTTGTTAATCAATGAGTAAGCACACAAATTCAATTAAAAAAAAATATACGATAAGTAGGCAAGCATCTCGGCTTGCGCCTTTTTTTTGTTGACGGTCCTGTGTCAAGGTTCACCGAGCAGATCGCTGGCACACTTTTCGACAGTTCGGAGACCTTCTCATTTGCATATGGGCGACCTGCTAGCGGCAGCGGTAGACTTACCAGCTGGTTAAAATATGTCGGTTGGCCGGATAAACTAAAAGCTGGTTAGTTCGTATGATTTTTTTGAAGAAAATAGCTACAGTAGGAGACATTACAAACTTGTTCCTGTATAACGACAATTGTTAGATAAGAAAGAACAAAGGCTAAGTCCTACCCCGGAATTTTTCGATTGCAGGCATTTTGTACTATATTGTCTTATATTTTTTGGAGTTATGCTAACCCATCCCTCGGGTTGTTCTCACAGTGAAATTGTGGCCTGTTGCCGAAATATACTCTGTCATCCAAGAAGCTCAGCCGTAGCAATGTAAACTTCTCTTTGAGTCAGTCAGCAGAATGCGCTTGGAATGGGGAAGCTTCTAATTTCTTCCCATAAATTTCTGAGACCCAGCGGTCATTGCCACGCAATACAAGGCTGGAGTTGAAAAATGTTACCCGCTCATTTGGTTTGGTTTTCAAATTCGACTTTTCTCTGCCTGGCTAGGACTAATGATACGATGTTCACGATGTTGCTTTCACGATATTGGTTTAGCAGTTCTATTGAAAACAATATTAGGAAGTGCATAGGATCAATGATAAAGCTTTAAAGCGGTACACCCTTATACTACTCAAGCTGCTACAAATTTTCCGTATGACTAGATTTCATTGCCGCCCTTCCTGTACCGCCGCATCAACGAAATAAAAATGGCCCCTGTGAGTTCACTTACAATCGGCAACAGCAGTGGCCGTATACTTTGTACTCGGCGCCATTTAGTGTCCTCCCTATGCGGGCTCTCTACGAGCAACCTTCTCTTCCTGGTTGACGTAAATAGAAGTCATTAAATTTCTGCCTTATCCCTTAATCTAGACCCGCAGAAGACCTTCAGCCAAATACTGATCAACGTGAGACGCAGCCCGCATGTAAATCGACGTAGTTTTGATTAAGTGTTAGTTGGCGTGTCTCCAATTTCTTTACCATGACCATTTCGCTACTGGTTGCCGCTGTTTGCAACCTCAGTCTTATAAATCACACTACAGGTAGCTATTGGTAGCTATTCCTTTTTATATATGTACTAAAAGAAACTAAAGAAGCTAAAGACACTGGAGAAGGGAGAGCTGATATGCACAAGGCATGACGACGAATATTTTATTTTGTGCTCGTGCAAAAGCCTAATAACCATCTTTACTCAAAAAGGGACTTCGAAACTGAACATTTGCATTTGCAGAAAATCATATGGTATGCCTTGCGCGGATTTTTGATCCTATTAATAAAAAAAATCGGCTAATTCCTTTCAGCACCAATTAAAAAAGGACCGCTTCGCGGGCCCCATACTTTTTAGCGACAGCTTTTTTTTGGAAAGCACTCCGAAAACCAGTAAGTTCAAAAATACTTTATGTACCTATTAGTCAACTCGTTTGAGTCGATTCGTTTGAATCTATTGTAATTTTGTAAAATCTAAAGAAGTGCAGTACCATCCGTAAGTATAATGAAACAAAATTTTCGATTCTTTTCATGCCATTTCGATTAGGTAATATCCTAATGTCAGGTTGAAAATAAATTATATCCAGCCCGATTTGACAGACTTACCTTAGCAGGCGACAGATAGCCGACGACACCTTTTGGACAGTTCCGAGATCAAGATCTGGCAGAAGCACGATATCGATGAGCAAATGTATTAGTTCTACATGGTCTTCCTTGCTGAAGAGAAAGCCGTGAAGGCCTATGAAACTGCAGTCAATCACACAGAACCAAAACCACGAACCGCAACGCGTTATCGTTTGACGAAACTTAAGGGAATAAGTATGTACGTGATTCTTATAGTTGCGACCTTGGAGCTGTTAATAAATTAGCAGATATCTAAGTCTAACAGATGGATCTACTTTTTGGTAAAGTTCCATACATGGGTGTATTGTAGTAATTAAATTGGATACGATTCAGCTAGTGTGTGCGACATACGTTACAAATTCGTTTCAACTTAAATACATTCGGATTGCGCGAGGTTTTCTTTAGAATGGTAGATTTTATAAATACGGTAAATTTGAATGTGACTTGAACCCGACCCGCTTCACCCAACTTTCATTATCTTCGTCCAAACAACATATCCGTATGAACTCTTAAATAGAGAAAAACCATTTAAAAAAATGCATCCCATTTCGAAACTAATCAGATATGGTATCGCTGCTACGGTGTCTCGAAAACTTATTAACAAGTAAAGTTTTTCTGGTTTATTTCAATCTAAACCTGAGACGTCTTGATTCAAGCTTCATGCGATTGAAAAGCAAAACTATCTTCACAAGGTAAGAGTGGAATAAAAAGGATATTTAGTATCGAACGTTCTATGTTTAGCAAAGATCAGCTTGCTTATCAGCTTAAATATCAGACTCAAAAAGTCTTGTGATTATTAACTCAGTAAAGATATAGTACTGCCAACCTGCTATATATATAGTATTCGGCGCTGTATAAGTGGTGTATTTTGCTAAAAATCAAACAATCCAGAAATGGCCTCGATTCCAATTTACATGAAAAATAAGCTGTTATTGAAACGACTACTATTCTTTTTAATTCGGAGACAGAATCGATATTTTCGTTAACGTGCCTTGATTTTCTTGTTAGACAGCTTGCCTGTGAGCATTGCCAGTGTGTTTAATCACCAAAGGGTTACAGTTAGGGCATCGCTCCTGACATCTTAACATACCCGGCACTACTTTGTGGGTTGTCTCACTTTGACGTCATAATACTTCACAAATAGTATCACCAACAATCAGTATAAATCCAAGGTGGGATATTTAAAAAAAAAAAAGAAATGAGAATCAGCCATCGACATAAAACAAAGAGCTTTAATAATCATGGCATCAAGCAACACTTAGAAAAAATGCTGTTAATGTGTTTTAGTTAGGCCTTAGAGGGCCATTTCTAGAAGAATTAATTTCACCTGGTATACACAAATAGCGGGCATATCGATATTCATGTGTCATGCCAGCCAACGTAGTTTCATATGGGCAACAAGCTAAGGTAATAACAGGGCTCTGTGATAGTTTGTTCCTCTTGATAACTATATTGTATGGTATAAATACTTTTTAACGAGGAAATCATCATCATTCGTCATGTTCCTCTTCCGTTGCCAGGTGGTATTGACGCAAACATTTATTAGCACAGCTTAGCTAGAGATCTGTTATTGCAGCTATTATTTCGAATCACGAAATCCTTTGTTCGGGCCCTCGTCACTGGTATAAAACCACAAAAATCTTTTTGTTTCATAGACCTCCGGTTACAATTTCACCACGAAACCGTTTAGAGCCGATTGCTCTGAACCTACCCATAATAGTCAATTTTTACATTTGGCTCAACCTGGACGACACTAATTTTTGTTTCACACCTACAGCTGGCATAATTTTTCCTATTCGATATTATGGGTTATACAGTGCCTCACAAAACCTGCAGACAACACTTGGCTAGCATTTCAACCTGTAAATCAACCCCTATGATCCGCTCTATCTTATAGACAGGTCTAAAAAGCTTTATGAGTTCGCTGCGATAAGCAAAAATACACTATGGTATTTTGTGTCAGGGTAATTTGATTTGTAATGTAGTTCTCCGAATTCAGTTAATAGTTATCTTATAAAACCAGATTTTTACCAGAGTCAAAAACCGTGTTTTTCTTAAACTAACGCATGCCTCCCACTGTCATATTTATGTTACAAAAAACATCACGACAAGCTTTGTATTCCGATATCCGTCCTTGTCCTGATAGCTACGGATTTCCACATCAATCTCCTAAAAAGCAATCTGTGTTGTTATTATCTTTCTTTTAACCAACCAATAACAATACTGTAAGCACATCCGGCTTGGAGTATTGCCCTATGTTTTACCTATGATTATCTCTACATTCTACCGTACCAGCCTTCCTTTCCAACGACTTCACCTTCTATTCCCTATAAAAATAAATGCTTTAGAATGCAGCAACTACACTAATATAAACAGGCCTACAGCCGTCGGAACAGAACTAGCCGACAAGTAGTTAGAGGAAGTAATGGCGTTTGTAGTTGTGCCAATCAGACAGCCTCCTTTGTTCGTCATTTGTGTCTTCGTTTGCGCCCATCATGTCCCGTAATGTCTACGGCCACTAGAGCTGGAGTAGCCGGAGCAACGGCGGTGAAACTAGCCGCAGCAGCTGCTACAACAGCGGGGATGACAAAGCACTTTAACTTTGGTGCATCGATGGTAACATCCGGGTTGGTTCGAATCAAGAGCTCATCATCCTGCTTAATGTACATATATGCGCATATGGTATAATACCTTTTCTAAAACTAAATGTTTTTGTTTTTTATAGACGTTGTCATAGGCAGTCGCCACGGTTCGCCAACAACCATAAAAATCCACCTAATAATCCGTGGAGTTGAAAACAAGCACAGGCTAACTAGCGTGAATTTTACACGAGCCATGAACAAAAACACAGGAAATTCTGCCAATAAAACTGCCACCAATATTTTTTTTCTATTGGATAAAAACTATCATTTAGTTATTAGAGATGGATTTACTATGTTGCATTAAAATAAAGCCTTATTCTCAGGCCCACATATGTTTGCTAACGGTGCCCGTATATTTTCTCCGTATTGTAACAAATGCATTGATTTACAATTATTCAGTCATTGATCGTACAGTAAAACCGTAGGTTATCTCGTTACAACTTTTTATATTGATTGTCCGCTCTGCTATATTATATTGAATTTCTCTATCTCGGCTTAAGTGCTTGGTTAGCCAGTTGTTACTCAAGTCTCATTGCTCTTACGTAGGTACTTACCTCTGCAGATGAAATAGCCAGCTAACTAGGCCGGGTCGAATTTCGGCAGACGAAAGACATTCCGCAATCTTTGACTTGATTTCGGCGAACAGTTTGCTTGCCTCCTGATCCAACTGGTCTGCGTATGGTAACAGCGCATTGTATTTGTTGCATCGGCGGGGCGGATCGTCATCGTCGGATGACAGGATCATATTTTTTTAACAGCCAGATGAATATCTAATAGTAACAACAATTATGTAGATTACACCGATTCGTACTAGTCTTGTGTGACTATTACCACTATAATAATAAGGGTTTAGTCTGACGATGCTTTCAAGATCAACAAATATCAAAAGTGAACATCACTGATAACTAGAAAACAGCTTTGCTGTGACACTACTGCAAATAGCTGCAGTAAAAAAGTGATCGTGGCAATATCCCTAAAACAACTGCGCGAAAATAAATCTTCCTGATGATATCTCGTCCATCGAGTATGTTGTTGTAGTCTCCTTTCTCTCGCGTCGATCTTTCTATGAAGAAAAAACCATTATGACACGCGATACACCTCGTTCTAATCTCATCCAACAAACCACAGTAATCATATATGACACTAGCTCTGTTCCACTATGGGCCCTGCTGCTACTGCAGCTGGTTTCTCAACCAGCCTGTGTGACAGAGCAGAGATGATCTGAGAAAGCCGTTGGCGAACACAACCGATGACTGGCATAGGAATATACGGTGGTACGTCAAAACAGTTCACGCTTTCATAGACGTAAAAGGCATTCTCCGTTAGTTGGAGTGCCAGTAGCTGTGGGACAGCATTCGATTATACCGCACACACCACCGCAGGAATGCTTGCCTCTACTATTGGAGAAAGATATAATCAATAGCTATATCAGTCACAAAGAGCGATAGTAACTACGGCTGATCAGCCTTCGACCGAATGGGATACACTTCAGACCACAGAGACCCTCGCTGTGGCGACCTCTCCACCGCTAAAATAGCGACGATTCAGACACCTGGCAACCCCTTGCCACCGGGACATCTCATGACGATTTCGCTTGATATAACGACCCTTTCTTCACTAATTAGCTAAAATTTGACGGAATGATAACGAAGGTTAAAAAAATGAACGGATTTTTTCGTCGGTATGAAATCGAAATGATAGTTTGCCTCGAATCTAAAGAACAGCTGCATAACAGTTTAGCGGGCGAGCAGAGTATTATGGGTGGTAATGATTTCGTCTGCGATGCATGAATAAGTCGGTAAGTGCGTGATTTTGCAGTTTTCTTCATTCCCCAAGTTATGAGACGTAGAAGCATGTTAATCCTATGATAGATTGTCGAACAAGAAGTCAGACTTAATTCGAGAAAGATTCGGGGTTCTTCTGTATGATAGTTTCAATTGGACTAAATCGTGGGCCTGGCAACAACAATGGATTAATGTTCGGATGTGCGCACCGACAGAAAGTTCAGTAAATTTAAATCAGATGCGACTTATCAAGTGTATTCATTTATAGTGTAGTTTTACAAAGCGGAAAAATAATTTGATATTCAAAAAGAATATTATTCGTGTATCAAGGCCCGGCTAAAAGGTACATTTTCTGTATTAAAACTAGAATTCAATAAACAGCTGAGAGACAACTGATAATAATAAAGACCCATACGTCTTTATAAACCGACACAGAAATCAGCTCAAAGAATCAATATTTAATTTTTTTTAATTAATATTTTTGAATTTGTTTGCTCTCTCCAAGCCCACTCTTCCTATGACCTCTAATAAACAAACTAAAACTTCGGGCTGTTCAATATAGATGCGGATTACGTGAAAAACCTTCGGCGACAACACTGAAAATATAAATTAGTTTGAGGATGTAGAATATTTTAAAATCACCATTTTGTGAATCTTTTTCAACTGCTTTGTTTATAATTAGAAATTAGCAGACAACTTTCAATATAAATTGATTCCAGCTACTTGTGAACACATATATATGCTAGGTAGACCGGTCTCCATTAGTGACTCAAACAAACAATCTCAAAGATGTCCCTAAAATAACCTAACCTAAGCAGCCGTACAGCAATGCCTCTTTAGTACTTTTGTGTTTTATACAGTGGGCACATCCAGTCGTTTTAACATCACGAAATGAATCGCGTGCTTTCAAACGTACTAAGTGAGACGAAACTTGTAGCCGTATTTATGACAAAAATGGATTGCAAATCCATTTTGGCCAATAGATAATCACATCAAACTCCAGAGCTATTCGAATGGCGACATCGTATTATGAACCTTTTTCTCAGACCAATAATGGCACAGGTATCGATCTGTAAGCCAACCTGCTCCAAAGTACGCTTAAAAACAATGAATAATTTCATACATACAAATTTTTTCATCTGTTCATTGAAGCACTGACGGTATGTGGAGTAAATGTATAAAAAAAATTATATTCTTCGCACTAGTTTTGAGTATTTTTTAGAAGTTTACGTTTGGTGCTTAAATCGTTGGGCATTGCTCCAAGCGACTGGCCGTTTATATCACAAAACGGTGTCTTTATGCTCGGATCCGAACCTAAACCATCATGTCAAGTTTAATTGAAAAATATAGAACCACTGCATTATCACGATGAAGTTGTGCTTAAAAGCTTAGGAGTTTGTCTTACATTCGCGAATGTTTTACAAATTTTTGATTATGAGGTTGTTTCGTATTTCTATAATTCCTGCTAACTCACGAGATAGCTTCGCATTTCGTTTTAGGAATAGCTTCGCATCTCGTTTTAGGAATGCTGCGTTCATTAGTAACACGCGTCTTGAGTGTTGTCTCACGGCAGTCCCAAGAATGTATCCGGGATACTGCTTCCAGTCCGATGCCTACCCCGCAAATCCCGATTGTTCAACAAATCCGACACAGGTAAATTTCGATCGAGGTAGATCGACTAGAACTAATTTATTCAACAATTCTTAGTGATATTAGTTATTACTTATAGGATGTGAAGGATAAAACGACCAAACTAAAGTTGTAATGTAGCTGCTTTTACTCCATGCTACTGGCTTGTTTGTAAATGGTTCTTTTTTTCGACATGGTTTTTCGACACAACTGACCAAGCCTCACGGAGTCCGTCTTCCAATGATTCTTAACTATACAAAGCCTTGACCATAAATTGCACGAACGATTTGTTTACGCAGGTACTTTGTTCGGGTGCCAGGTCCTTTAAATGACGGCCTAATTCCTGATAAAGTCTTAGAGTCCATGCACAAAGCAGGTCCGCCACCAGCAAAACCGAAGCCTCGATGCCCAATCGATCATAAACCGTTCATGAAGGGCGTCGTTATTAAAACAGTGATCAAGAAGCCGAAAAAGCCGAACTCGGCCAACCGAAAATGTGTTCTTGTTAGGCTGTCAAATGGCCGCGAGGCAACCGCATATATCCCTGGCGTAGGCCACAATCTACAGGAGCATTCAATTGTCCTTGTACGCAAAGGCCGCACACAAGACGTGCCTGGATTGAAACTCAAAGTCGTCCGTGGAGCGTACGACTGCGCCCATGTTGTTCGGAAACCTCAGAGTTAACTGCGCAAAAAAGCGGAGCATGTCTAAGGTGGACATCTAATGAGGTAGTTTGTGCTTCGTTCTTGAAGGAAAGCAATCATTATATAAAAGAAAAATCATTAAATGGACGATGTTGAATGTAGATATCGAAAATGGGTGTTGAATAGAGGATACGATTTTTGAAAATATGTCGCTGGCAGGTAAGACCGAATTACAGAATGTATGTATAGTATTGTTCTAACGGGGAAATATGGTACTATTTTAAAATGAATAAAAGTACGCCAATTATCATTAAACTCAATATGAGTAACTTCTATTTTTTTTTATTTATACTATTTATTATAATTTGATTATGAATGCTTCCATTATAGACAAATGATGAAATCGTGAGTAGAGACGACATCGTAACGAATAACAAGTTCCGCCTCTGCTACGACATGTCCTTAAAGCAGTGGTACTCAGTGTACGTCGAGCCCCATTATGGAAGCAAAAATAAACATAAATGGTGCATTCAATTAGATCTTCTATAATAAGTCGATGATAAAGCTGCGAATGAAATACATCTTATAGCATTACTTTTTCAATTAAAAGGAAGAGAAGACACGATTTTAGAGAGTAGATCTAAATCTAAAAATCACCTGAAATAACAGCATCTGCGACATAGAAACAATCTAACTTCCCTAGAATAAGTTTATCATTAATATTGTATATAAAGACCTAGAAATTGCATTATCGTAGGTAACTTCATAATTCACTGGAATACGATTCTCTTGTATCATTGACCCTCAGAAAAGACGTATGTGCTTCTTATTGCTCCACAAGAAAAAAAAACTCATTTCTTGTTTTAAACGTATATTAATACTTTTATGTCCTGTTTGCCTTTGATTAAACACGATTAGTATTGCACCTTAAATAGAAGCTACAACAAATTTTAAATTAGTGAAATCAATGATTAGCTGTTATTATTACATGCACAATTCCGCACACGCTGTGCATTACTTAACGCTTTCTATTTTTGACTTGTCATCCAGTTCCAGACTAATACTAAGTACAATGAACGCGCTGTAGTGCGAGAACTGGCGCACTATTTGAACTCTAAAATCGATAAAGCGCTCCTTTAACATGTTGTTTTCGTATCGCGAGAGCTAACAGCGTGTGGCTCGTATTACTTTGTTGTTACAAAGATATATTGCGCGCAGAATAAGAGCATTCAGTTTTATATTAATAACAACCCATTCCTGGCAGAAAAAAAGTCAACGTGAATGTTTAGTGATGAAGTGTTTGCCTACTAAACTTAAGAACTCGTGAAGTAGTTTAGGTCCGAAACTAAGGTTGAAATACTTTGTTTCGTGTTAGAAGTCAGTAGCCCAACGTTGACCTTGAAACGGAGCCATAACACAAAAATCCTGTAAATCAACATAACTGGGAACACCATGAAAGCACTTCTATAATAGGTAAGGAAAAATTCCTAGTGTGACCACTTAATATTATGCTACACGGACGGTCCGTATTTATTGCAAGTTTTCTAAATTCACCGAAACCCGGACGTGAACCTAAATTAACATCAATATTAAGCATAAATATATTATATTGTATATAAAAATATATAAACATAAATATATTATATTGTCGTGGAAGTATTTAGCATTTGCATGTAGGCGCTAAAATGCGAGGCTCTATTCTGCAAAAATACGGGTGGGAGAGCTATTGATTATTAAAGATAAGTATTGTAATTCGAAATGCAGCCAATTAAACGTAACCAAACTTCGCTGAAAATTTCTGTAGGGTTATTAGTAAGGTCCAAGGTATTGCGAAAGATGGTATTTAGCTTGAATCCTTGCTTTCATCTTATCAAAGGTAATCAGTGCTACATCCGACACTCCCTGTAAAGAGAAGGTTCTTACTACATAATAACGTTACAAGAATACACAACTTCCAGATATACAATTTATTACGTAAGCTGTACATCTGAAGGCGATTTTATTCGAGATTGGCTTTGCGAAAAAGCGAAGAGGTTGCGTATTCTGTGCTGCATGCCACTAGCGCGCTTCGATATATCTGGTGAATATGACAAATGTAATTTCACAGAAATGAGATCATAGGCCTTTTAAATCTGAAATTTGTAGTAATAACTATTGCTCTCCGTTTTGGTGGCTAAGACCGACGGTAAGTGCCGAAATGAGTACTTGAAGCCTTGCTACGAGACTAATACGAGTAGTCGCCGTATGGAAATAAATTTTATTTTTGTTATTACATACTCATGGTATTTATCTAACGCAAGCAACTGGCGTGAACTTGACACATTAGGGGTAAATTTTTTGAGCAACATTGTTAATTGATATGCGCAAAAAAATTGCACAAAACGCAGGATTTCCCAGAAAATGTATGCACTGTATTTTAATTGGATCATTATTTTTTATTTACAGTGACTGGTGCCGATTACTTGAATTCACTGCAAGAATCTGTTTTAGAAAGCACTCAGCACTTGTAAAGTGCTCAGGTGAAAATTATCTTCAAGTTAAAGCACCTGCTATCATTGTGATGTAAGAATATACTTTGATGAGAATCATCTAAACAGATAATTTCATCGAAGAGGTCCTACAGATAGATTATTCTGCTGGTTTTCCAAGTAGATTTTTCTTGTAGGGTTACCATCAGTATTTTACACCAGGATACTAACGATACCAAAAGATCTAGGAGTTTGTGGAGGTTTTAATTAATAGCTCACCATTATCAGCACTGTGTTGACTAAATGGTAATAATTTTGAAAAATTTAAGACACCCAAATCAGTTGCCCTCGTTGGGTCGCTGAAGTAAACATTTGACGCAATTTATAATAAGAAATGTAACAACCTGTAACAGATTAGGATATAAAGGCCACAACAACGTAAAGCGAACATATTTATCAATGAATTGAAATAAAGTGTTGGTCCTTTAAGTGATTATCATACTTTTTTCGAAACCGCCACGTACAGCCGGCCTGCTTTCCTCATGATGGCTTAGTAAGTACGGTATTTACATGCTAATCTTAGGAGATATTATGGTCTAGGTGCAAACCCGGGCGTGGATAAAATTTGTTTCGTGCTGGGAGCCAGCCGTCTGATGAAATGCCAAACAGCGATACCGCACTAAAACTCGAAACACAGAGGGAGCAACGTTCAACGTTCCGAAGATTTGTTTCCGCACTTTAACCGCCAGCTGATTTCATCATGCATTTTGTGCACCCATTTCGACTTTACAACTGTTGTCTCACCTTAGATAAACGTAATTTTCTAGTATACGTAGATCACGAGTACTAAGATGGTATTAACAGTTGTTTGACGTACATGTGTTTACTCTTACAAGACTACTAATTGTACAGATTATCCAGCTTCGAGTAGGTAGAAAACAAATATAGCTCATCAGCAGTTATTTTGTATTAATGGTGTGAGTAAATCAAGCTTTGTACATCGCGGCGCAACTATGGAAATGAACAACGTCGTCTTAAAAGTGATGCGGTTGGCGAGACCGTCGTTCACGCCCAATACGCGAACCCCCATGTGTGAACCTTGGGACTTCGATATATTGCCCTCTGACCACTCCGGGCCACAGGTGTTTAGTTCAGATATGCTCTACCTGCCGCAGTCCTTTGGTTCAATCTATCTTGGTGAGACGTTTTCATCGTATATGACCGTGCACAATGGCAGTTCCATGGACGTCGGCGGTGTCCAACTGAAAGCCGAACTGCATAACGGAAATCATAAAGTTTGCCTTAACCCAGTCATCGCTCGCGGTGGTGAGGTTCTGAAACCTAACGAGTCATTGGATCAGATCATCCAGCATGAAGTCAAGGAAATCGGTACCCACCTACTGCAATGTATTGTGAGCTATATCAACGCAACGACCGGTGAACCTATGCAGTTTTGCAAATACTTCAAATTTCAAGTCTACAAGCCACTCGATGTTAAGACAAAGTTCTATAATTCGGAAACTGGTGAAACGTTTATCGAGGCCCAGCTCCAGAATATTACGTCTAACCCGGTGACATTAGCCAAGGTTTCGCTCGAACCTTCGCCGCAGTTTCAGGTAACAGCCCTCAATCAAAATGATACAGGAGATAGCGTTTTCGGTGAGGTGAATCTCATTAATCCCCAAGATTCACGACAGTACCTGTTCTCGTGTCGGCCAAAATCTCGATCACCTCAAGAAGGCAAAAAGAGCGCAAGAGGCTCGTCGGCCATTGGTAAGCTTGACATTATCTGGAAGAGTGCTCTAGGCGAGAAAGGCCGACTTCAAACTTCGCAGCTTGAACGAACGTTGTTTCAACATTCCGATATCAGTCTGATTATTGAGCAGTTTCCCTCGAAGATCGAGTTGGAAACATCCTTCACTATAACATTCACAATTATGAATACATCCGAGCGCGCCATCGATCTTACAGTGTCACTAGAAAATCAGGAAGGTCTCATGTGGGTTGATAGCACTGGCTACGAGCTGCCTCAAATTCCAGCCCATAAAAGTATAATTAAGGATTTTTCTTTATTCATGACAAGGTGCGGTTTACAGTCGATTGGCGGCATAAAACTGACAGAAAATTGTTTTAAGCAGACGTACAAATTCGACCATATTGGACAACTTATAGTTATTCCGAGCGTTTAAAGTAATATGTGTATTGCAATAAATATATCTATGAAACAATTGTATGTGTATGTGATTGAGGTTAGCGGTTCATATAATAACATAATAAATATACACGTATTACAAAAGAATGAATTCTTTTTTGCTTTATCAAATTCAACGCTTGTTTATAGAACATTACACAAAATTAATCTTAATTAAAACACCTATTATAGCAGGCGACAAATATATTAAACCATTTCAACTAAATCAGATGAATTAGATTTATTAAATATGCTATACGTAGACATGTTCTGTCGACATTAAGACAGCATAATAATTCAGTCTGAAAAATAACGACAAGAAGAAGCAATGGTTACTACAGGTTTGGAGAAATACTAATACTGATTTCAAAGGGTCGATTCTCCATAAGGCGATTATGATTTTCCTGAACGTACAAGAGGTAGAATAAAGCCTCAGGAAAATCTAAAACAGCTAATAGGGCCGTGTTACATCGAAGAATATTTGAACAAAACTGTGTTTGGTATGAACGAAACTAAAAATATCATACTGTTTAAATCCCTTTTGTATAGTATGTTGCTGCTTGAAATAGCATGTTATTGGTTCGTTCCGGACTGAGTGGAGTCCCTGTTTTTTTTTGATTATTAGGTCATCGTCAAATTAGCCATTTCCTAGTCTACTAGCTACTGAACGGGCCATCCATGAAACACCTCTTGTCGCCAGTTCTGGTGTCCCCTTGAAAAGTACCAATCAGCTAACTCTTTTTAACATAACAGTTCTGTTTCGTATTTATTTCAATACATATAATTAAAAATCATTAATTGAGAATATATTCGGACACCAAATTAGTTGTATCGAACTATGGTTATCTTATGCCGGCATGATCCTAAAAGTACGTGCTAAAAAAAGGTAGTGAACAAAGATCAATCAATCGTTCAATATTTTCGAGAGACAGTCATATTTGATAAAAGTTTAGCTGACCCAAGCATTATTATCTTTGTGCTGCAAACGGATACACAAATTCCAGAAAATAGCCCACATAAATAATAAAGGCGATATCATGAGCTAAAAATAGTTAGGGCGGAATTTCCTGACTTTGCCCGTGTGAAGCTTAACTTGTTTCATAGAAAACGCCTTCGCGTACCTTCTATCTTTAGTTTATTTATTTGTGTACAGCATCATTAGACCATGTATATGCTGAAATGGATGAAGCCGTAAAAAAAAACAGTCAGAAATATGCTCACTAAAAACTACAACTTAATTTATTAGATGATCATGGATTTTTTAGTCATTTTTTTTTGCAATATTTTTTTCCGTTATGCTGTCCGTCCACCTAAAACTTATGGACAGTCTACATTCGAATATAGAAATAATAGTGTTGCAAAAAAATTAAGATATTTTTCATTTCTTCTTTCTAATCGGTACGAGTAGTTCCACTGCTTCGTACATTACGAAAAACGTGTTCCTTGGTACATCGATAAAACCGAACCGCTATTTTATTTCGACGTGCTATTCTATTTTATTCAAAGTTCGAAAGGATTTTTCCAAGGCATAAAAGTGTCACTTGAGTGAATTACTGAACAGGACAATGTCCAACTACTGCTTTTAGTTTTCCGAGCAGAGACAAAGATATCAATGCCAAACGGAGCGCCTAGACGTTGCTCTTGAAAGAAACGCCAATACAAATAATTTTATATTATATCAGTAGTGCATCCAGAAGAGGTATCCAGAAGAGACTACTTGACCAAATTTACTTTTCCAAATCTCTGTTAGCAACAGCGAAACAGTTTTGAAGTCAACTTTTCCCACCTACTCTTATGAAGTATATTGTATTTGCGTCCGAGTATTATTTGTTTCTCGGCCTCAAGTTTATCTAGAATCTTTCTAGCCCAGTTTCTGGACGAATTTGAATAAGTGCGAGTAAAAGAAAATGTGACTTCATTACGGCAGGGTCGATTCAGTTCTCGTTAAGCCTTCGTGAGTTGAAGCAGGAAGATGGGAAGACCTCTTCTACATATCATGGACCTATAAAGGAACAGATGCAAAATATTATTGTTTTCCCCACCTGGTAACATAGCGTATTTTTAAAATAGCAACATAGGTTCTTAAGTAGTGTAATAAACCATTTTTCAATCGAACTGGTGACCAGGATAACAGGAGCTCGTTATTGGCCGTAGCTAAAGCATATCAGATAGTTATGTCTGCGCAAACGAATGCATACCTATTTACCTACAGATGTATGCAAGAAACGTCCGCTAATCAACATTTAAATGGCCAGTCAATAATATAGTATTATCGAGGTGGGTGCTTTGAGAGTCTACGCGAAGTAGGCTTGGCTGAGCACTTGCGTAAAATGAAATTCAGGCTGCTTAAAGTTTTTAAGGTTATCAACATAAGCGCTTGAAAGGAAGTCGTCGAAACACAAGTAGGTCATTTCATAAAGTGGGGTGTGTCTTTATAATCAGGTCCATTTCAAATAATGAAAAATTGTTTGCCACAAAATCGAACTTACTCTCATCATTAGCGCAAGAAGACTAGTACCTACGTTTGTGTACCCCTTTTCTATTTATTTGAAAAATAATCTAATAAAAATTTTCTGAGTTACCCCTGCTGCCACCTGCTCATCCTCAGCATATGCAACGGATTCCCCTGTAATGGCGGCCGGCATTGCGTCAACTCTTGGTGCGCTGTAGTGGTCAAAACGATAAGGAAATGTAGGTTCTTTTTCGGGGGGTATCGTGTCAAGCAGGCTCGCGTCAGTTCGGGGATTTGCTGGTAAGGGCTCACCCTTATTCCCTCGGACTCCGCAGTAAGGGATTTCTCCGTAATGATATCCGAGTAGCGCCTCTCTAGTCCATATTTCGTGGTTCACGTAGGGCGGCATGGAGGCGCGGGTGACCGGTGGAAATACTACTAGCTGTCCGTTGGGGAACATACCCGTCATTGGGTACGACATCTAAAAAGTCACAATGATATTCGCATTATTCAGGTTAATGACTATAGTAAAATAAAGTCTCAGTTACCATTTTGCTATGACTATAATTGCATTGTTCTGTACAATTATCGAACTTGTGATTAGATGTAACTAGGTGGTGGCATTTTCTGATCAATTTTATATACGACTGACATTCTGGCCTTTCGGAATTACTATAACCCTGATTCTAATCTTAGATATATAACTGTGTAGCCCGATATCGTATTTATTCATATATGCATTTCGTCACTTAATGGTTGACTGATCGTTCTCAATGTTCGCATTAATCGGAAGCTAATCCCTATTGAAATTCTAGATTGCTTCTAAATTCACGGAGGTCGCTCTTCCTGATTTGGTTTTTTCAAGTGTCATATCTTTCATACAAGGATGTTTGAGATTCTCGCACTTCAAAATTCACTTAGTAATCCAGAAAGAAATCTATGCTAATACAAATAACTATTGGATAACAGGCAACCCTTTGATAATGAGTCAAATATAAATAGGGTACCTCGATATTTAGGCGCCTTCGCCACGCACCCTAACGACAACCGAAATTTTCTACTAGAAACAAGGCGATATCCCATTGAACCATGGGTCTTAACGAAAACCACTGCAGTGTTCATCTGCTAATAGAAACGAGACATGCAGGAAGACTATGATCGACAAAATGACTTGGGCCTACATTGCTGTATGGGACCGCGTAATAATGATGGTTGCCATTATCAATCACCACCGTTTGCTGATAGTCAGCGCTCATATAGGCGCTGGCACCTTCTAGCCTTTGCATGGGAGAAGGGGGAGACATTGGAGAAGGCGATACGGAACTGGCTCTCGAACCGGCTGAATGGGGAGACAATGAGCGTCCAAGCGAAGGTTCGTAGTCTCGCGGAGCTGCCCGCACGCTGTAGACACCACGGGAAACGGAATTGAAAATAGGTCTTGGCGTTTTCTTATTCGATTTGAATGCCTCACTAACGGTGATATTTTGGCCGGAAATAAAAAACGGGCTTTCATTGGCCTGAAAAAAATATCAACAAAAAAGAAACGAAAAAGCTAAGGGTATTTTGCCTTATCCTAGAATATCGTATTTCAGTAAAGATATCCCCATTATTTTGCCAACTTAATTATTAGCATAGAAAAGTCGCTAGTTGATATTAAAGCATATTCCGCTAATTACTTACTTATTCTCATATTTTACAATTCACTATGATCTTAGCACTTTCTAACAATACCTATACTTCGGCGAGACTATTGTACCCATTATTGAATAACCATATCTAATCAAGAAATGGCAAGATCAACATACATCTGCACACGGACCTATTTGCTTTATAGTGTATGACATGTGGATGCCCACGAACTGCTCCACTGAATAAAATTTTATTCACAGATTTATTAAATGTATATAACATGGATAGTTGAGCTTTACTGATTACAAAATCTCGTCCAGCGTCTAAATCATGTAAATTATCAAGCTTTATGGGTCACTAAAGGAATTGAACATATATTTGTACTAGGCTTCGTCAAGTATTTAATTAGAAAATTACCAGAATGAACACCACTGACCGTTTCCAGTATAGCTTCGACGTCGCGTTCATCGTTGAATGACACGAAAGCAAAATCCCTGTCCCGAGCTGAATGTTGAATATGAATATCTCGAACACTGTACCCGCCCTCACTGAAAACGCGTCTTAGATCCTGTTCACTGACACCTCTTGGCAGTTTGCCTACGAAAACACGATCCTTTAGAACGGTCCTGCTTTCTTTGTCCGCCATGTCTCCGCTCCTGCGATACATCGTGATACGAGTGGAAGATGACTTCCCTGCGGAAAAATTGAAGAGGGTTAACGGCCAAGTTACTTCCATATTATACTAGCTCGCTACACTTTGTCTAACTCAAGTCTGGATCACCTCTAAATAGACACCCGCACATCTTTAAGTTCTTTACTGAGCCGATCGGAAGAACGAACCTATGTTTTAATGCGTGACGAATCTAGTATGTTGTCGGAACCAATACACTTAGTAGAATACTGAGATAATAAAATAAGTTGTCCAAGTCACTGATATTAGTGACCTTCATGTATGATGCCTTGAACTCGGGATAAAATGTTTCCAGTGCATACATATGACAGCGGTATTGTATTTCCCGATATAGAACTGGGTGATGATATAATTTATAAACCTAACAAAAACTCTTGAATATGTTTCTTTACAGGAATATAATAGGATCAGTATTGATTTAAGCAATTACAAATTATAACAGGGATATCATTCTGTGTATAGCAGCATAACCTTGAAGGATATCGAAGTAAGTGTTTGTCTCCTTTATTAATTTATTCGTCTGCTGATCCCTCATATACCGAAAAGTGTACATAGATTGTCCTACATGTCCTACATGTCCTTGTGTACATAGACAGACCTACTGAAGTCTACGTCGAAGCCTATAAGTTATAAACGTTACGACCGTTTTATAGTTTACAGCTATCGAGTTTACTTAAAATGGAGAGATTTAATTTTCATTAAATTCGTCATGGGACAATAAGTTACGACTTATTGAACTGGTAGTAAAAACAGACAAACTGGTTTTAAATTTTGCGCGGCATAAAAAACTCTTACGCTAAAAAAAAATGAGTCCTATCTTATTCATGTGGTATCCCTGAACGAGCTCAAAGCATACGTCACATATGAAGGAAAGTTTTTTTGACACTCAATTCGAGAGACTCAAGTTGGCCAAATGCAAAGATCACAGATGAGATGAACATACTAATATAACCCACGCCAGTGTCGACGTGTTTATTACGATACAGTTATTACCCTATTGTCAGTACTGGCCTACAAATGACATCGGATTACTCACCAATACGAGTGGCAGTTACGGTAGCCAGCGTGATGATTAATTGACCAAGTGATATTTTTTTTACCGAAACGACCGAAAGCTCCAATAGCGAATTCTTTCCTTCACGACCAAAACAATTTTTTTTGTCGTAGCTTGTTCTACCAAGCACATTTCTACATTTTATCGTCTGCCCGAGCCAGTACCTCATGTGCTTCTGGATCTGCACGATAGTTAACATGTGTACGATGTTATTGGCCCGTGACGCTTTTATTATTGCAATTGTGGTGACATTCATGAAAAATTAAATCCTAGTGCTGTGAATTGTCAGATGAAGCATTGAAATAAAGCTGCTATTTACCAAGCCGTAATTCATTCAGGTTTGCACGTTTATTCGAAGAGATATGTAGTGACATGCGATTTGCAAAAACAACAGCCTACGAATGCGGTTTGCTAAATGTTTTCTATGGCTTAGGAAACCTAAAGCTTCACGTAGCAGGTAATAATCGAAGAAAGAAAAATATTACTTAGGCGGCATAATTTGTGCAAATTGAAGTATTTCCGCCTATTATAGTTATATCTGATCATAGTATTTGATCACAACAGATGCATCGATATTTTTGTTTTGCTGATAAATGGTTATTATCCATCATTCTAAGAAATAGGTTGTTTGAATTACATCATCTAGAAATTACCGGAAGCTCCTAAGATTTTGTATGGTAAGGTACGGGCAAGGATACACTTCGTTCTGTGCTAGGGGCTAGCCGTCCGTTGGAAGCAATACTTACCTAAGGCAGTACCGAATGCAAAATTCAAAACATTTAGAGCCCACAGTAAAGGTCTTTAAAAGACTACTTTTAAATATTTATAGTAGTTCCACTTTGTAAAACGGAATCCTAATGTTAAAATTGAAGTCTTTAAAATACGAAACATGCTACAACATGACATACTACACCATCTGTGCGAATAAATAAGAATACGTATTTTCAATATAGCAAGAATGATCATAGCCAATATAATTTGCCCGTATTACCCTCGTATGCCTAGATGTGCCCTGCTATTTTGTTCATAATTATCTACAAGGATTTGTTTCTAACATAGGGCTACAGGAGTTTACAAAGTGGATATTCCAACTCAGATTGAGCTTTTATTGGTGGCCTACATCCCGCACCTTTTCAACTTCCTATGTTGCAATTAACTTATTAAACCCAATGAATTCTCTCGCAAGCCAAATCTACGGTCTTTTATATACTTTTAACAATAAACGCGGGCGTCAAGTAAAGGCATCTACCTTATACAGATGTGTCTTTCACTACTATACATTTGTAAAGTAAACACTTTCTGCGTGCAACTATTGTAAAAGTTTAATGATATCCTTAATTGATAACGGTGACCGTCTTCTTCTTTAAAACAGGACAACTTTCGTCTTCGTTTATTAGATTATATTCGCGGCTGTTCACACTCATAACAATCTGTTCTCTTCGTATCTGCTACATATAAAATACTTATTAGATGGTATAGTGGCCGTCTGACTTTTATCACGGCAAGGGGCCGAAAGTCTAATGTTTCACACGCATTAGCGCAAACAAGGTGGGAACTAAAGGTTACATCTGGATTCTGCAATCCTGCTGAATGGAAGCCGCTTTATGGCTTGTTCAGAATGTCCAATACTGCGACCCTTATAACTACTTTCAAAGATGATTTGGCGAAAGATCATCATTTCTTAGGCCTCATCCGTTCTCAATACATATTTTTCTTCTATATTTAAAATCTCTATCTATCCTATATGCATTCTTCTAAAACAAACGCAACAGTGTTATCTACATTATAATAGAATATTAAGAAACGGTTTAGTATTAAACACATTCCTAGATAGTTTCTTATATGCATACCTAATGCACCCATTTCGGTAACCTCGTGTTTTGAATTTAATATCATAGAGATTTGTTTACATCTCACCATTCACGTAAAACTAAAATGGGTAAGTTCTGCCCCGAGGCGTTCGAGTGCATTACACTTTGTCTGTTTGTCTAGAAAAGTTACCACAACAATGTAGCAAATATATTAGTCAGCACAATATGCTTTGGTTTGTTCTTCAATAATTTTTTAAGCCGCACTTATAAAGTAGAACAAAATTTCATCTATAAAATCACTTTTGACACACTTGTAAACAACAAACCTTGAAAATCTACAATAATCAAGCATATATTGCTTAGGGTAAGATAGGTTTGGGTTTTTCTTCAAACTTTTTTTTGTGTTAAGATGTTTTCATTTATGTTTTAACAAAAATATCATGAAAATGTACTAGGAATGATAAAGTTATGTGTACAATGCTAACAAATAGAATTAGTTTTATCGCAGATTAAACCGTTAATAAATTAATTTTTTCAATTATGTCGTAAAAACGACGGGACGTTCGTTTTCCCTAGTTTATGCGGACGGACAGGTGAAAACATTTTGTCTGCCTCCGGATTAAGGGTCGGTTAGCGATTCACTCTCATAAGAATGAACGCGATGCATTACCAGGAGGCCGTACGTTACCAGCTTTTTTGCCTGAAGCGATGTTGTCAATGGTTTCGTAGGAGTCTAGGTTCCCGGATTCAACTAAAGGCTTGATGATCTGCATGTTTTCGTACTGACTAAGGGTTTCTATGGTGCTTGCGTCAACTGTAGAGTTCCCAGGTAAAGGGTAAATAAGGTCAGCTTCTTCAGCACTCCGCAATGTGTACGGGATGTCGCCAGGACCCAAAGGTGACTCGAACCGAACAGGCTTGTTATAATATTGTGGCTGATATGACGGAAGAGAACTAAACACGTAATACAGCTGGTTCGTTACGGGGTGGCTGTATATATACGCTGGTAAAATGCACTGTGCAACAAAGTAGTTTCCATAGCTCGCGCTATTAGTTATTGCTGAAAAATAAGTAGAACAGTAGACATCCTTCTCTGGATACATGACGTCAGATGGAGGCTGAACACCAACCGGAACACAAGTTGGGTCCGGAGCCGTAGGTCTTGGTGTCTCAAGTAGAGGTCCGCGATTTCTCTCGACACGTATTGCCTCTTCAGGCCTGCTGGCGTGAATATAATGGGTTGTTAGTGGTTCACCATTATCATTTACTGGCGACCAGCCATGGACATGGAATTGCCGGATATGAGGTGCCCACTGGGCACCATGTGGGTACATCTGGTTGTCCTGCTGGAAACTGTGAGCATCTTGCCGGATCAAAACATATGGCTGATAAGGATAAATTGGTGCTGCTATCGGATACGAGTTATATGAATGAGCCGCGTACATGCTGTGCTGCGGCAGAGTACCATAACTCTCAGTATTGATTAGCTTATCTTCTATCTCGCTAAAACCTTCATGGGGATCCATGGTGGCAGACCATGCGAATTGCGGTTTTGATGCAGATGAACTCGTTCCGGGCGATGCAGGACGTTGTTCTGTGGCTTCCGTGCGCGAAGACGTTAGCCTGTCTTGTGATGACTCCATATTCTGCGCATAGAGTTTAACGTAGCCAGTCCTCGGAGGTAAAGAATAATTATTGCTTGCTCGTTCTACGGAAACATATTTGCTTCGCATGGCAAAATGGCGATTTTTATGCTGAAAACGAATGGTGCCAGCAACAACAGAAAGAGCAGAAATGGTGAATAATTAAATGGGCCGTGCCTGCCCAGATGGAATGTGTCCAAGAATATGCGTATATTATTTATACATTTCCCAATTGAACTACTACTTTTACGCAACCCGTGGTCATCTATATTACAGTAAAGTGATTTCACTATGTGGTTAAAGCTTACGTTATTGTGCTATTAAAGCAATTTTTTTAAAGTTGACTCTTAGCTAGTCTTCTACAATAGGTCTGGTAGGGCTCTTTAGCTTTGTTTTAAGGACCCATTAGGGTAAGCAAGGACTAATTATAAGCAATCTCATAATTATAAAAGATTACGATATTCATCGCATTCGTGTTGTTTAGATTCTTAAATTGTTTGATGCAGACAAACAGCCAGCACTCGATAATGACCGCAACAGTTTTCTCGGTATTTTTAGGTTCAAATATAGCAGTCTAACTTAGTCGCCGTACCAACGTCTTTTAATAAATTCTGTTAATTTTTTTAGCATTTAATAATAGACCACATAAGCTTCGAATCGAAGACTGTAATCCTTAAAGTAGTTGCTTTTATGTTGCATGAACTTTGAAGAAACTGTCTAATCAATGAAGAAGTCAAAGCAGGACTGCCTCAACCAACCACTCTGAGTAAGTTTTCTACGATACGTTCGTTATCAAACGACACAATTGAAGATGTGTTCGGATGGCGAGACTTCATGATGATACGACGAACTTGAAAGCCGCGTTCCTCAAACAAAGATCTTAGTTCTTGTTCGGTGACATCCTTTGGAAGCGCGAACACATGAACGCTGTTTTCCCAGTCCGCATGTGCCCCGTTTCCCTGATCAGGAGTGCTACCTGCTGGAAACTTCTTCGTTTTAATATGTTTGCCTATATATATATATATATATATATATATATATATATATATACAACGATCACTCATCCAGGGACTGAAAAACATTTTTTAGGTGATTATACCATAGCCTGTAGAAGAGTGTCCATGCATGCATAATATGTATATATATATTAGCTCTGTCTTATTTATCATTCATTTTCCGTTTTTAACAACGTGTTGCGTGTGCACAATCACAGCGAATGGCGTATAAAGCGATGTCATGTTGTAAGCAGGGATCTGATGCGGTTGGTTAAAAGTATGGGTCTATTACATCAGAAGAAAAATTGTTTTAAATGCCTCTATCTAAATATAATGTTTGCATGCTAAATTATGAATCGTCTCGTTTTCAAGTTTTGAACACGCGTTTGCATAATACATGCTAACGACAGCATTGCTTGCAGTTGGTGAGCTCTAATTGTATGACCTATACAATTCTTACAATATTAAATTACTGCACTGCTCAATGAATACGTTTAGATTATCATGGCGTCTATGTTTGATCTAAACCAAATGGTCACTCTTAGCTCACTAGCTCGTAGATAAACATGATAATACCTGTGTAGCTAGCTATTTGGTTCCTCGTGCCATTTTATCTTATATCTTTCCCCTTTCAGTAGGATATCAAACTGATCCGTTCCCGTTACAGCCATGGAACTAAAGTTCCTAATTCGATTCTGGGTACTATGTCAACTTGCTGTTATACACTGGTACGCTCAGTCGTGACAGGCAGGACTAGGATAGACACTATAATCATTTATTAGCACTATTTGTTTGACAAATAAACGGACATTATTCGAGCTGGCAATCAAATTTACACTTGACGTTTCGCGTTGAGCTCTATTTCTTTGTTTTTGTCATAAATGTATATGGCTCCGCGTTAAGGCCACTGTCGAACTTACTAGCAAATAAATGTGTCTAGGTATGCCTTCCAAAGGCATTGCTGAGTATGGACGCAGGTGAAACATTACTCAAAGAGGAGAACAAATGTGCTCACGTGCCCAGGAGGTCAAGATGGTGAAACAAATGGTGCCAGAAAAACCACCGAAGACCCACTGATGTCTGACAGTCACCATTCTGAGGAGCTTACCACCACGAGTTGTTTTCCTGTTAGCCATCATGACGACCACAGAGGTCCTCTGTTTCACTTTCAAAGCCACCAAGAGGCTCCAAAGCACGATGGGACTACCTTTTTCACCCTATGAATCTCGTCGTACTGCCTGCTCTGTTACAGTGGAAGGCCGTTCCCCATTTGCCAGTTCTCACTGTACACGTATCAGACGTGTAGGTTTCATGAACGACTGCATTGTGACTTGACTTGAGAACGCAACGGGATAACCGCCAAGTTGTTACTCGATCTGCGTGTATGGAAACGTGTGTTGAGACGCTTAACCATCCACGACGTTCTACGTTCTTAACGAATCGTACAAGCGCTCAGGAGATGCATAAGCGTGGTGCCCGTTGAGAAATATATCAAATCAATGTCGTTCGAAACGAGACATTGATCGCTTCACCGCTGTCGAATGCATGAGCACTGTGATATATACAATGCTATATATGCAAGTAAATCATATTTTACAAACTCGTACGATTAATAATAAAATTTCTAAAACAATGCCTTACATCGAGTGAAAAGAGACAACAGGCTTACCTCTATAAAAATTGTTTATTGCATAAATGGGTTCCAGGAAATTCGTCTTCGGTTACTACTCACCAGAACAGCTATTGTTATTATATGCTTAAATAGAACAGTATATCTATTGCTGAAACATAGCGCGACGCTCTTAAAATGACAATAGTTACAAGCGATACCACTTCATAGAATAGGTTATGTGTGTAAAACAATTTATTATACACAGTAAACTGTCACTGATCGCTTAGTGATTTTGTCCCTAGTCAGATCCAGAGAGAGAAATACGGGCCAAAAACGGTTCTTTTATCTTGTTTGTCAAACTCATTGTTTATGATGGTAGTTTTACTTAATAGTCGGTGTTTAATGAACTTGAAGCCCGTGGTTTCGGACTTATATCTATATAATTAAATTCAGATTTGGCTTAATGACTTTGACTTTATGTACCGAATGGAAAATGAAGCACTGCTTATGTTTAGTCCTGAAGATCCATTCTCAGCAAAAGAAGAGACCGGCGTAGTGAATCCTGGTGGACTAACCACAGAACCGGGCCTAAAGTCATCTGTAATTCACACAACAATAAGATATGACAAAAATACATTGGTTATAAAAGCTTATTTTAGTTGAGAGACATAAACGCACTACTCTAATTGTTGCCCTGTGATAAGAAAACGTCTATGAGAAAAATTGCAAGTAACCCGAATTCCAGTAAAGGCCCATTCCTGCAGAAGTCCATACAAATATCACCTATTTCATTGTGGTTATCCATTGCATTATAGATCATATGTAACCAAGAAATATAATCGGATATATTTATGTGTTTTGCATACATTAACATGCCAGCAGTTTTTCTGACGGTTCTCGCAGCTCGATGTGAGCGAGTATTTCTATATCCATTGTTGTATGAATGCCGCACATTTTCCATGAGCGTTGAATAGAAAAGGCTCCTGTTTCTGGTCGAAACTGAAGGGGCATTATGTTGTTATGTAGGTAGTAGTTGAATACTGCTTTGAGCACGCACTACTTTACACCTTGAGACTTAAGGTTATTACAGGACTCGATATCATGGAAACTTGCTATGGTGTCAGATGAAATAGGGCACAGTATACACAAGTAAACAAGTTTACGGTACGTCCCCAGAGCTGTTGGGCTCGTCAAAGGTGAGAAACTTATCGTAAGTTAAGCTAGTTATTACCAAACTGAGGTAGACAAATGTTCATATGTGCTCTATGCTAAAAGTTATTACTCTTCTCAAGAAGATATTTGGATTTTTCAGGCTTAATAAGGCTAGTTTATGTAATTGCTGGCATCCGATAATAAAACCTTTTTGTACCTACCTGGAATAGAATACTATTTCTCCAAAACGTGACAGTTACCGTAAGCTCTGTCTTGTCATTGCTTTGACGGGCTTTTACGGTTAAAACTGGCCTTAGCCACTGTGAGCTGCCGAAGAGTCGAAGCAACCGACCAGGAGAATAGTCAATCACCTTATGAATGTTGATTACGTCGCCTGTGAAACAAACTATTTATTCGATAATCGTTTTTGCTTGGTCATGCTACAACGCCGGTAGTGTACTGAAGCTCTAAAGGCAATTTTACTCGTAAGAGTGCAGGTGAAACAGGCTTACATGTAGAACGCGGAAATGAAGCGAAAAATAGGAATACTATTGACAGTGTAATGAAGGCAATCTAAGGATTCAACCTGCAAACTAGCCAGTCAGAATTACTATGGGTTCACATATGAAGATAGAGGATGTGCTAATTTACTATAACTTTAGTAATTGTTTAGATACAAACACTTTGTACATCTTTCAAAAGGATATTATACTCATACATAAATATGAACGTAAGAGAACGCCTTATGGGTTCATAATGTTCGCGATATGTTTACCTGCAAATTGGCATTACAAACTACCCTTTCGCCTTATTATGGCCTTATGTAAGTGCTTCGTAATGTAAGAATCATGCCGTTTACTATGGTAGCATGGTCGTCCGAGTCGAAGTTTTAAGTTAAACTTTCGCTCGAAACTGTTGAATGAGTCGTTTCCAAACAAATGAACTCAATTGTTACATATGTGGTGCATTGCTTTAATACCCATAAGGTGCCTAGAAAACAATGGTGTGTTGATATATCTAATACAGTCTGCGCGCTAAAGCGAATTGTTGATAATAAATCGATCGACAACCAAGTAGATGCAAAAAACTTACCATAAAAAGGTACAGACTTTCTTGACTGATACAGCTGATTTTTAGCTAGCTCTCCCTTACCAACCCGTTGCATCTGATCCACGAACGGCATAAACTGAACGTAGAGTCTGAGTTATTAATTTAAATCGGTTCTGTTTCTCATTCGAAAAAATGCCTAAAAATCCTCATGATAAGTAACGATAGCTATAGCTAACATATATATATATCCGATGTTAGTGGGTGCGGATGGAAGCAAACAAATTTATTATCATATATCAATGAATTTCTAGAACAAAGACAGGTAATGGAGTTTAAAATATAAAAGCGATTTAATTAAATAATTCTGGAACAAAGACGGATGGTCTTTTCTCAGCGTTCAACTGTATTCGCTTTTAATACTGATCAATTTGACCTATAGTTTCTTTTCACATCCACTTCTCAATAATTATTTCAGAGAAGAGGATTTACCTTGGCTATCCATTTAGTCGAAGTGGCCGCAGCAAAAGAATCAAATTGGTTTCGATTTACCACCAGCGTTTCCTGAAGCACAAATGTACAAATATACAAAACTATTTGGAGACACATGTAACTTCGATGTGTAATATCTTTCTCATCATTTTACTGAAGTACATCCGTGCTCCATCTATATGGCACACGTTATTAGCATTTTCTACACAAAATATTAGGGTATAATTATTGTTATTACTTATTATACCGTAATATGTAGAACGCTTAATAGCATAAATGATCATGACCGCTGTATCGTTCCTAGGTAAATTAATTATTAACGAACAAAATATTACTCGAACGAAAGCTCAGTACTAATGAAAATTGAAGAACGGGTTTTTTTTAAAATAGCTTTAAAAACTATGGTTTTAAAGATGACACGTATGCTTTAAATAGCTGCTCTAAGTCAGTACTGGCAATAAATAGTATGCTATCTTTTCCCAAAATTTATGGTTACCTGAATACTCCAGCTAAAAGGCTTTTCGGTTTGGTAGGTGACGGATACCGCAGCAGCGATCACGAAGATCACCGCTCGGCCCCAAAGTGTCTGAAAGGTTACAAATCACAGTTAGCGGATGGCTGAAAACACAATGTCGGTGATCAATCGGGCGACACCAATTCCATATGATGAACATAGAAAAGCTGAACTTACGCAAATTCAATAGCTCTTTATTGGCTTACCGAATAAAATGGTATTCCCCTGCCTCTTTCACTGCCTGTATTTTTTACAGTTGAGGCTAAATCAGTTTCTACCATCGATTTTTTGTCCTGGGACATTTTTTTAGTTATGAAAAAAATTTCAGTTGTTTCTACAGAGGTGACTATGACCCAATTCAGGTGCAGTCCAGCCCCTAGTACCACAACGTTTGGTACTTTCACCACATCAGTCCATGTAAAACCTCGATTGGACACAGTCTAACAATACACAGGCTAATCACACGCAAAGGACGTACTTCATAAAGGATTCACGAAAAAAAAATTATTGTTTAGAGATCTGCACTGTTATGATCATTAGAAGAAGGTTTTTTTCGGCGTACAGTAATACATGGATATATCACACCCTGTCACCCTGGGAATGCTGCTACGTAACATGAAGCGTCAGATAAATCTCGGTGTTATGCCACGTTCACATTGTCCCCTTTGTAGGAGGTGGAGGGCAGATATTCATCATGTATATAAAAGGGACGGGGGCTTCACAGAAAAGGACGGTAATGAAGGCCCTGGCCATTTCGCCATGGCAACGGCGAATCAAAACGGATCGCCGCATTTCGAACGTTGCGAAGGAAGCCGAGAGTAATAGTATGGTGGGGTACTTTATCGTCAAAAAACAACATTTCGAAGCACAAACACGACTTACGAGAGTCCAGAAAAATAGTCAATATATTTAATACGATACGTAGATTTTTAGGATCAGTTGATACTGGCCCGTCGCACTTTGGAGAACGGGAATAAAGATATTCGCCCTTATGACTATTCCCCAAACGACATTCAAATTAAACATTGCGCTTGAACTCATTGGCGACAATTGTATTTGAATAAACATTAATTTTTATCGACTATCATGTTTCTTATGCAGAGAATATGAGGTTAAATGTGAGAAATGCGGCTAGTACTATATTGAACACCAATATATTCGAGACACTTAAGCTAAATTGTATGATTCTATTGTAGCTAGGTTTGCAGTCATGCCTATTCGTCTCTTCAGAGCTAGCGACAGGCGAAAAAAAAGAAACCATGGCCACTCAGCTTTGCGAATGATTTTTGAATATGTCTTTCAAAGCGGTTCGTATGGAAGACGTTTATTTTCATGGGTAATGATTCTCAACGCTTCGCCTTTTGGTACCCTAAGATTAGATGGAGCATCTATTAACGTCAATAAGCCATATATAACGTCAAGCCATTATATAAACGCAGTTAAACGTTTTTCATACAAGGTAACTTGTGGTTAAACGGGTCGATTTTGCTGAAATAAAATCAGAATAGTACGTCTGACTTTGGCAATATAGTTCAGTGGTACTTAATTGCTTTTGAACTATGGCTAACGATGTCTATCAGCCTTGCAGGTTTTATGGACATAGATGTATCGTTTATGAAATAGGTGCTGTTTATCTCAATCTATATGTTAGGCTATTCCGAAAATATAATGATTTTGACTTACAAAGAATCCATACAGCAGGGTAAAACCGGTTTAGTCAATTATTAACGTTGCCATGATGACGCAGTGTTTGCGTACTTAACTTGGAGATCCATGAAGTGGCCTAGATTCAAAACAAGTTTACACATAATTCGTTTTGTATTGGGAATTATTGCGTTCAAGTTACGAGTGTTTCTTATTTACAGTATAAATGTAATAAAAAAAATCCGTCTAATAAGCACAAAGTAAGGTAATACGATCGAGTGGCCTTGTTGATGCATATGGCTAGTCGTGCTCCAAACGAAAGAATTATTTACATTATTATAATATACATATATTTATATCAGTATTTGAGCTAATTGTTATTGTTGGCGTTGGTCTTCGGGCCCTGTTTTCATATTACACTTTCTTTAAAATAGTTTAAAGGCATACATTTTGTGCTTTAACAAATAGTTTCATTGCATTCTGATGGCGAAAGGTTACCTCAACGTTAGTAACAGGTGCATAATTTTTCAACGACAATTATTGGAATGGTTTTACATGATTCGTTACAAACAGACAAGCATTTCGGCGTTCAGGAAATTCGCAGTGGAGCAAAATCATTGTTGACTTAAACACGATTTGTTGGTTCGCTTTAGTGGATCCGCAAACCGCCCTGCACCATAAAGTAATCGACAGATCAGCCGAATGCATTCATTCACCAATTCGGATTCGTATTCAATGTAAACATGGCGATACAGTTTTCAATGAGCATGCCAGTTCGAATTCACATTAAATTTGAATATCAGTAATTTTTGCTCATTGGTTTGCTTCTCTGGTTATTCTATAGCTCAGAGAGACAATTACTGAGTTGCAAAATCAGGTTGGAATCGGTGCATTAGAGCTTGAAAATAACTGGTTTAGTTGCTTTTAGTGCTGCTAAATGTCCAATTCAGTTGTCATAAAGAAGTGTTCTTCTGAGGATGGGTCCACGACTAAAAGCTGTCACAGTGTGTAAGTATATATTAGTTATCTAGATTCGTTGAATTATTTATTATGTCGACCAATATTACTCTAAAATCGCTCAAATAAAAATTCATAGCGAATGGCTTTTGAGTGTATCATATTGTATTTCGCAACTTAATACTTAAATATTTCAGTAATCTATATAAAAACATTTTACATAAAGTAAAATGTATTTCTAGTAATTTATCAGAGATACCAAACGTTTCACCTTTCAACATTTATGTAGCGCGAAAGAGCAAATTTAGTATCGTATACATAAAATATGGCTAAGAACCATAAAATAGTCAATTCAGAAAAGGGCTTTTTTAGATAATGTAAATATTTCTTTACACTACAGATGTTTTATTTACTAGACAGAGTTGCTTATCTTATTATCAAGTTATTGTAGTATTGTGAGCTGTACCTAATAGTCATCGTCATTATTTTTTACTGAAGGACTTTTGTAATCCCTGTGCGAAATGTGGCACATGCTAAAATAATCAGAGCTAGTCTTCAAGCGGATCCTGAACCCGAGCGAAGCTACTGCTCAAAGGTTATCGAAACGGACAATGGTGGACTTAAAGTGTATGTATATTAATGGCATCCTGTTGATGTTGGAACAGGTAGAAGATTAAGACAAAGTCTTGCATAAACAACTGCGTACCGCAAACTTCGCCGTAATCTCATGCTAATGCTAAACTTCATTAGACCAAACTTACTTAAGTAATGCTCTGTGGTATTAACTACATATAAGCTATTACCGGAGTTCGAATAAATTGCTATAAATCCGTAAAGAGAACAAAGTGATTTTTTAGGATAATTACATTGCTGCCCACCAAATCCTTGCATTGGGGTCGGTTAGTTAACATTTAGAACGACAACACAATATGCTGGCGGCTCTGTAGACAAATCTAAAAAGCAAACTATTATGTCTCGATCAAAGACTCTTCGGCAACTTTTTTTTCTCAAATAACTAGGTATGCGACGTCATCAATAACAAAATATTAGCTACAAAGCACAGACATTTCAAATGTTTACGTTTTCATATTATAGGCGTATCACGTGTGATGCAAAATTCGACTCATCGACGAACATAAAAAATCTTCGGAACGCCACAACGAGTTTCTTCGAGTTGCTTGACCTACTCCTACAGACCATTGATCAGTTTAGTGAGAACTAGATTATTTTGGATTATAAGGGAACGCGAGGCAATCTACTCCTCTTCATCACGCCTTGCTTCTAATTCGACAACTGAGCAGCATACAGGACCTATTTTGCAATAGTAAAGGAAGTGGTGAGCTCGGTTAATGTCAAGAAAAGTTGACCGACTACATCTCTGTTCTATTCATTAATTTCTTTGTATAAGCGCAGTCAAATAGATTGTAAAACGTAGTAACCTGTAGTAACGCATCTGATTAACTACGGATGCTTCGATTAAACATTAACGAAACGAACTCTTGACGACCCGGTTTTAAGAAATCGCTTGATTTTTTTTTGTTTTTATTAAAATGGGCTCCCCGTCGCCGCAGTTGTCGCGATCAGTGTATGGCTTCGTGCTTATGGTCGGCTCTTTATTGGGCTTAACAATCTATTTAGCCTGGGCATTGGTTCCGATGTCCCAGTGGGCTAGCTTTGGTATTATTTATTTGCCGGATAAATATTGGGCACTGGCTTTGCCTTCGTGGACGATTGTAGCGGTGCTGACCTTTGCAACGTGCCTCTATCCAGGCTACATTCTCACTTGCAGCCATCCAAGTAGTTCGTTAGTAGTAGAAGACAGCATTAGCAACTATGACGTCTTTTCATCGTTGAAGGACCTCGATATCGAACCGCTGCGAGACCTTCGAATATCGGAGGTGAATCGGCATCTGTATAGGAGAGCGAAGTGTCAGTAGAATATACGCTTATATCGAATGAACAATTTCTTAGTGTGACTAATAAAAATATTATGTATTTATACAATTGTCGAGAAAACATATTATATATGAAATGCCGACAAAAAAGAATTAGATATTTCATGAGATTCGTTTACTTAAGGACGAGTAGATGAGAATGAAAATACGAAGTTTTGTGAAATACCATGTATTTGTGCGTAAAGATACACTATAAGTATGTAAAACGGTTGATAGCGGAAACAAGGAATTTCTATTAACTGAAAATGTTAGCAGGCATATTCTTTTTTGTTAAGTTTTTTTGTTTGTCTTAGATCATTATATTAACAGACAATGACCCACTTATTTGAAAAGATTTCAAGCTGTGACAGTTGAAATTAGTAGGGCAAAAACGAAAATTCTTAAGAAAAAAGGTTTTATCATAACCACAATTTAGATATCACAAAGCGACATAGCTTTCTACATCGCGCTGGCATCATTGAAGCAGCTGCTTCAAGATTGTTGTGGATCATCGTGCTACGTACTACTGTCGACAATCATCGACTTGACATGCGTTGGTTTTTTGTTTTGGTTTGCAAAAAGATCGTATATGTTGTAGCAGTTTTTAAATCAATTCGTTACGTTCTGACATCATCATATGCTTGTGGACGTTCACAGGTTAATTAGGAACAGATTACATTAGTAGTATTCTAAAATTGAATTGCAATAACTCTTTTTTACTCAGTTTTTTTAATTTTACGTTTTTCTTGTTGACTTTTTTTCTGACTTACGCCAATTGTTATATTTTTGTAAAGATTGATAATAAGCGTAGTATCTGATACACAGTATGCGGAAGTCTCTGATTTGGCGTATGTTTTGGTTATATTAGGATGCGCGAAAAGGCCGGTACTTATTCAGGGGTTTGTAATGCGGATCATATGAATAACGGGATAGTTTCGCATATCTTATGTTTTTATTACCCTGGTCATGCGGAAAAATAGCACGCTGTGGAGGTTCATACAATTGACCTATCAGGCCCCTGACGCCGTGAGTGAGCAGTAAGTAGGGACGGCGAAAGTTGAGCAGTTAATGCGCATCCCTTCAAGTGCGTTACCTGCTACAACTTATCTTATAGAACTCATGTTCTAACAATAGTACAAGCTGATCCACCTTCGGTGATGAAGAATTAATCTTATTATTATTATTCTCGATTGAGCCAAATCGACATTTTGGCCGCGTCAATTGAAGCACCGTAGGAAAAAGAAACAAAGATCTGTTCGGTGCAGAAAACTAAAAAAATAGTAACACAGCTATTCAGGGGTGACTCGGGCTTACTTTCCGGGATTCCTTGTATTCAGGCTCTCCTGAGCATAAGTAGGCAACGGAGCACCATTCATAATGCATCAAAGAGCCAAAGTGATTTCACATTTTCTACAGTAGTAAAATAGGGACGAAAAGAATATGACAAAATTTAAAAATAGAATAAGATAGAGGTTAGCTCTAAACGTGTACGAAAAGACTCTGTCGGTAGAGGACAAATCGTAGAAGTTATCATATAGAAGCTCTGTTCACTTTTGGGTTTTCAGCTACTGAGACTGGCTTCGTAATTCTAAATTGAACTAATAAATTAGGCACGTAATAAACTTCAGACTTTACCTTACGAGTAAAAACTATCTAGTAGCCATTGTCTACCATGGAGTGGCTAAAGTGGCTCCGCGCTAACAGCCAAGACCGTGATTTCTAGTACCGCTAACCAAATATTGAAAAATATGAGATATATATAGGAAAGCAAACATTTTTGCTGAAGTAATATATACACTTTATCATGATAAGGCCTACTTGAAATCCTAATGGAGCCGAAGAAGATCGTACCAAGTTTTCGTGTCATATGTCTGGTACTTAAGCCGTCAGGGATTATTTCAGACGGCTGGCTTCCAGCACTAAGTATGTCCATGTTCGATTTTAAACCTGGACAGGGAGGTGTTTTTAAATTTAGTGCAAACATTTTTCACCCACTGCACTACCAGCGGAACAACCTTTTTTTAGAGTTTTGCAGATCCGAAAATCCCGAATACGTCATGGCCCAGGGATGCTATTTAGATTACTATGCAGATCAGAACACGTTGGGTCTGACAAATAAGGATGGAAAATCTGAGCTAAAAAACATAGGGAAAGACCGCTACGTCTGCAAACACTTAATTAAAAGCTAACAAAGCTTGAATGAAAAATGAATTTTAAAAATGGAAGAATAATTTTCCCGTCATTCCAACTTTGTGTTCTTAAGTGTGAAGTGAAGAGTAGGCAGCGGAGTGAACGGCTATACTGAAGAGTCTATATACGACATACTAATTTTATTTTACTGTTTGTGTCAACGTGATTTTATCAACTATTTTAGGCAAAAGTGTATTTTTCTCTTTGTGCCTCAAGGAACGAGCATAGTGTGAATATTTTTGCATTTTGTGCTAGAAAATATCATTGCTTGAACCAAAACAACATCAACAAGGTGATCAATATTGTATGTCTGTAGTCCATGAGAATCGTGACCCATACAGATGAAATAATTTTTCTTCATATTTCAAAACATACATCGTGTTCAAGGATCAGGATTATGTCAGTACATGTCGCTTGGAACTCAGGGAAGAGATCGATGCAAGAAATAGGCTTTCTTTGCTCAGCATCGATATTCAGTATTTTTTTTCCCATATAACTAGTATCAAAGTTCTTCGAAAAGAGTTTTCTTCCTCTGTATTTTGTCATGCCAAATAGGGTAGACGATTTCCCGGAAAAGTACGCTGAGTTTCTGAGTACGCGCTACACTCCATATCTTTAGTAATCACAATCCTAGGAAGATAAGTTGAAGCACTTCTATTCAACATCATCAAATCCCTGCACATTTAATACTAGCTTCGTTTAGATCTTTATATTGCAGTAGTTTATTAGCCAGATTGGAATTCTAAAGGATATTTTTAACGCAAATTTCTCACCAATAATTATGAGGTTTGTAGTGTATACATATAATCAGTACTTAAATAATATTTGGCTGAATTAAGATATGCTGAAAGCAGTGATTTGCTAAAATCTTCACGCAACATTATGGGCAGTAAGTATGAATATCTACTTTCTTTTTTGATCACCTTTATTACCTGGATATGACTACTATAAACACTTAAAGTGACTCAATCATTGGTCAGGCTGTCAATTCTTTATTTATAGAAGAACATGTAACTGTTTTAGTCGATAAAGTAAATGACGCGAATGCCGCTACCGCTGCTATAGTTGAAGTAAGGTTTCTATGTTATGAAATAGAAATTCCTGATCAAAACAAGCGTGTTAATAAAGGATTAAATAAATTAGATCCGTTTAATGGATAGTAGATAAAGCATACATATTGTGAGGGATTTTGATAAATAAATGAGAAGGTATGATCAATAGAAGTTGATCAACGGCGGCATTCTCAAATATAAAAAGTTCGAACTCTACGTCTAGATGTTGAGCAGCTAGACATCGCTTCAAATTGCTGGCTCTTTCCAGCATGAGACAAAGCGTATCCATAACCGGATCGTACGCCTTAAGTTAAGCGACAAGCACGTTACCACTGCGCTATCAAGGAAATAGTTTCCAAACACGATTAGACAAGTCGAAACAGCATCGTGAGAGAGGCGAATTACAGCAGATGATTTTTCCTTTTAATTCTGAAAAAACCGTATTTTGGTGTAAGAACGATACCAAATAATGTTGGCAGTCCATAACAATTCTCATCCTTAATTTGTTAGAAGTGCAGAACCAATGACTAATTTATAAAAATTAATACATAGTCTTTTTGTTTGCTCAAGATACAGTAACCTATACTTTCAAAAAAGGTGATGTTTAGTGGCTCTTTAATTTTCACGTACGAAACCATCCAGTTGTGCGTTTCACTTTTCACATTTGAACACATACATTGCAGCTTATCCAGCTAAAACGAATCGGCTCTTCAAAAGTATTTTTTTTTATCTAACATTTCCAGCTAGAAAAGTCATTACATCAAGCAAATCGGATAGACGATTGATAAAGGCACCATCGTATAATCCACGAATTTAGCCGTACTTTTGTGAACGATTAGAGTAGCAAATTGATTCACTTGCAGTTAAGTAAGGGATACATAAATTGCCTAAACGATCTACGGTTGTGTAGATGCCGATCGTCCTCTGAGTTTTCTAGACATGAAAAAAACGTATTTATTTATGAAACCTGAATTAATAAGTTTAAAGCTCGGCAAGGCATTTGCTGCGTCGATCACCGCACTTGTTATAAAAGTACATGAGAAGTTTACGTCAGTCATGACGTAAACTTCTCTGCTTACCAACCAGAAATAAACGACTCCGTAAAATACCAATTCAACAATTGTACGAGTTCGATTTTCTTTTATGATATTTATTAAAGAAGGTTATTTCATAGAGACATGAGTCTGATTACGACTTACATGTTAAACACACGCAATTTCACGACTTCTTCTTGTACTATTCTTCGGTTGACTACTATGATCTCGTCACGATCGCGTTGATGTAATTGGTGCCGTTCGCTGAATGTCTCGGACGGTCGACGGCACCGACCGTTGCTCCGTGACTCGTCTTTGGTTTTCGCGGTGTCGATTTACATACATTACCGCGTACTATCCGTTTACGATTGTGCAATAAACAAAACGGACTTGCGTAGCCGCTGCTGAGGCGGACTCCAGAGAAAGGGCATGGAGCGATGGAAGGAAACTCAACGGGTAAGGGTATTGAGATGCGGACGATAGTGGTGAAATTGCTAATAAGTTCCTACACGGCCTGTATTGAAGCACGTGGTGGTAAATAACTCGGACTGTGCTGCGCGAAGCTAGGCCCCATTATACCGCTCTGCTTAGGGTATACTTTTTGACATAGATGTGTCACTACTCGGAAGAACAGCCTTTCGACTGATAGAAGCCAATCTGACCACTGGCTTTGGGGCCCAAGAGACATTAAAGAAAGTTTAAATTTGACAAGGACAAACTTGAATTTGATAGGAAAAACTAGTCGCAAAGAAAAGAACACGCGCTCTACATAAGCAATACGGATAACTGAAGCTACAGAATGTTGTCTTTGGAAGTTAAATTACTAAGGCAACACAGATGTGGCGCACGCTGCCATAGAGTTTCACCATAGCCAGTGAAATGTTTTTAGAAAAGGTAAAAAAATTACCTATACGACAGGTGTATTGACAGCATATGGCCTGCCTAATGGTCGCTTATAATATAGATTAAACGGTGAAATAAAGGAGGTGCGAAAAGTCGACGCTGAGTCGCACCATAGTGATCTCAAAACGGTGTTGCTGTTGCAGAGCCTTTCGCTTGCTGAGATGTCAACTTTTGTTATCGCACATTGCGTCACTCACCGAAGCGCTTCATTGAGTAGCATCTCCTACATGGATCACTGCGATCTGGATCGTGTAGTAGAGTTCGCATCCATTACAATATAGCAAGAGACAGCCACGACAGTAAAATAGGGAAAGGCCAGCCTACTGCTTGCACCAACCGCAAGCGTCACCCCATTGAACCCTTTTCGGGATGATAATCAGTGTCGCGTTTGCCTGCTCTATAGTTTGAATGTTAACACAATTGTATATATGTCCATCCAGAGCGTCCCTTATATTTTAAACCATCAAAAGAGGAATGAAAGTGCGTTCAGCTGTCCCTGTTATTCCTGTACATCTATCTGTCGTTCGTCAGCATTCTCGTCGCTCTGATTGCCTTGACGATTTCCCCCCCAACGCAGCGGTGATAGGAAAGCTGAAAGATCTTGTCGTCAATGCGCAGCATCGTACCACGAATCAATCTAGCGGGATGTTGTTAACGCTGTTCCACAAAAGGGCGAACGTCAAAAGGCTTCTTGACATCATGGAAAAGTGATTTTGAACAAGTCGAAAATAAGCAGAACAAAACTCTGCGTTGGCTTTAATCAGCGCCTCGATCTTCCGTTATCTATCAACATCTGTACGACAACTAGACAATGCACGTTGCAACTACGTGATATGCCCTCGAGGTGTCAAATCTAACGAAAAGCCTAGAGGAGTTTGTATACCAGGTTTAGCTAGGACAACAAGTTTCCTCTCTGCATGTATATGTGCATGTGAGTGTATATGCAGTTTTAAAAGTGTTCGTTATTAGACGGATAAGAGCTGACTCGCTACCATTACTAAGCATGCTAGTAGGCAAAATACATTAACAATATGCCTGCATGTGTCTTTTGGTGTATGTGCGCACTGACCGCCACAAGTTATAGCTATTTGAATCATACGTCGCTGCCGAATTTGAATGAGCAAGAAGACCCAAGGGCCGTGTAGGGCGGGTACAGGGGCCTTTCGTAGGGCACGTTAGATGTTAAAGGAAGTAAACAAAGCAGTAAAATAATAGCCTGGGGTAGCGGGTCGCAATGACAACGGCGACGGTAGCTGCGGCAACTTAGACACCTTAGGCTTGTAGCGCTTAAGATAATCTCGCTAAATGATCATAGTCCAAAAGGATAATCTTGTTCTTGGCTACGACTATGACTATGTTGTTGGCTACCGTGGTCTTGTAGTTTGTAAGTGGCAGAAATACTTGTTACTTTTGCCGATGGTGTCCGCGACATTGACGACCGTTTACTGTCGGCAGCAGCGTAGAGAGCGACATTGGAAATAGAGGAAGAATCCAGTCTAGAAGGATTAAAATACGCAACAGCAACAACCTTGCCGCTTGGTTAATTGTGGGTAAGCGAAAAAGAAGTGTTATTGCGTAAACGGATTTTGCCAAAAAAACCTATATGAAACTAATTGAATGAAACCAATTGGATTGAGACCCATCTAGGTGCGTATTTCCAACGTTCACTGTTTGCTATAAACAGGCATTTTGTTTTTTTTGTAGTAGCCATTTTTTTCTAAAGGCCGACATCTTATTCTGATATTTTCTTAATAGACATGATAAGGAACAATTTGAATATATCATTAGTATTACAATGGTTATGACTCCATTGCAAAACATGAACCTGCCGTCCTGATGACAAGATAATTTAAAATCGTATTAGAATCACTCTTATGACAGCAGGAAGAAATTAACTACCGGTGGTAGTAAAGTCAAATGCATTACCTGTAGACATTTCGTTGTATGCATACCGCGCAAAATGCAAAACTGAGCGCGTTGGGACTTGGTCCAGGACCTACATAATAGTCGAGGGCATAGTTTCACTTAAATTTACCAGAGATTTTGAAGGATTTCGCTGTATATTCGTTCCAGGGTTTTCCGACATCCTGTATCACCTACTAGGGTCCTTGCTGCCTGATATCAATCAGGCATAATGAGGCGCTTGCCTTAAAAAACCTTTATATGTGTATATTAATAAAAACAGTATTTCTATAGCTTTCATTAAAGAATGCTATGTCAACTTATACTAAATTACTTAACAGAAGATGAACATTTGCGAGACATTTCAAGTAAGAGACAGCTGTCAAATTGACTGCTTCTCTACAACATTGATTGCGTCATAGTTTTGCGTACTTTTGTTCAGCGTTAGCTCTGACAATGGAAGCCTCAGCTGTCCTAAACGGGTTCTTAACTGACATCTTCATAAATTCATAGACCGTCCTGGCATCATAACGCAGCGACGCTTTCTCACATTGAGAAAGAATAAAACCGTAAAGCGTTTAGCCGATTATCGATTCCGTCATTTTGCATTTATTTACGCAGTAACGAATCATGTGTGTCACTTGTGTGCGAGACGTCCCAAATGTCCAAAAACATCGCAAGTGCAAAAAAGGCGAGCGCCATTAATGTTGTCGCTAGATCTAATTGCGTCTGCGAGTGCTTAAGGTATATTCTTAATTTTTAGAGCTCACAGTTTCGCGTGCGTCGCATCAGGGCTCCTGCGCAGACGAGTTCGTGCAGTCGATACTCCATCAATGCAGATTAGCTAGAAAAATATATTTGGAGATTGATGATCACAATGAAACTTTGGGCTTTTCTCAATCACCTTTTGAATAATAATAAGCGTGTTATCAGGCTAGAGAAAAGATAAATTATTCTGCAGGCTCGAATGATGATCTCAGAAGTCAGCAATTTGGTAAACGTGGCACCTATGCTAGAAAAGTAGATATATCGAATGGGTTCGTAGTGGTGTCGTTGTAAGGTTTTCATTACAATCACTCCCGTATTGAGATACTTTATCGTCTAATAACAGCTTTTTATGTGCTAGTCATTGTGTTTTGAGTGGTTCTAGCTAACGTATAAGAAGCAAATAATAATAATAAGAATACTTCGGTAATAGAGAGTCGCACGATTAAGAACGACATGAGTCAACTTTGCTTAAAGGCTTTCGCTTAATGTCATCATAAAAATGGTAAAGGGAAAGAACTACTTCCATGTTTACGATAGGAGACGTGGCGATGTGAAGACATAGTGCGCTCAGCTAACTCTTACCAAAGGTCTTATATACAAGTCTCTTAGGGATGATCCGCTGGGTTTTCTTACTACCACCATATTCATTGATCTATGATGGCGCCTGAGTATATAAGAAAGCACCTAACGACCGCCTTAAAAATCAAAAGACGAGCTTTGCGTGCAATATGGCTAAGACGATACGATATTTATGACTCGACTATTGTCTGATATCGCCGTTATTAAACGTATGCAAGAGAACTCTTGAGGTATCATCATATAAGATCCCCTTTTGCTTGCATGATATGCGGTACAAGTCAACCAGTCTCGTTTAAGTAAAACTGAGGCAGACATGGAAACCGAATTAATTGACACAACTTAACGGTTAGATATTTGGCGTCGTTAATGTGGCTCTAACAAAAACACATTAGATTTGTATAGACACCAAATGAAACGACATTACTTATGCAGAGGTTAAATCAATTTATCCTGAAGCGAGTGTCTCCTCCGTGTTTAAGATGTCCTTAGCAGACTGGGCAGTCTCTTTTTCCTAGTTTACGGGGTAGGCTTTGAACTCTATGAGGCTACAGGGCTTGGCCTATAGGACTAGCACATACCAATCCCCTTCTTCTGAGTCTACTGACACCTGTGTCAGCCATTGCGTCAATGATGTCAAGTTACTGCGACGCGCCTAATTCGCTGTTGCACTGTATTTTTATACTGTGCCAACAAGTCGACGCGCTACCTAGACGTTAATATCATTCCTGCTGTGCTGCTTGTTGTTGTTTTTTGTCAATCGTGACTAACTATTTTCGTAAAGAAATGTCTTCCACTATCACTTTGCATCACAATCAATTTGCGGTTGAGAAAGACAAAGGGGATATTGAATATTCTGGGGATATCGTGTACGGTGATGGTCCGTTAAAAATTCTATCACATCTGGTCTACGTTGATAGCGCGAGACAATTTGGATCGCCATTTTGAATCAGCAAACTTAGTGAGTGGATCTTATGTTGTATTTGTATATATTTTAAATGTCTGCGCCTGAGCCGACTATCACGCATTTTGTTTAGACGTATTTTTTTACTGAGAAAAAAATACGATTTTGTTCTCCTTCCGTTCTTTGATGTGAATTAGCATATATTGTTAAAATATCACAGGTAGAGCTCCCGCCCTCAAACATGCAGCACACTTGTTAAAAAAGAACTTTGCGACTTGTAGAATTTGCTTTAATGCTATTATTTACTCAGATTTTTAAAAGTGAATTCTCCATGAAACAAAATACTTGACGCAATGTATTAAGCACGATTTGCTTATTATATATAGTAGCGTGCTTATTGCCATTAAAATTTTAACGCGAAAGCACTTAATCGGCGCACCGAACTCAGACAAAACTCACCAGGGCATTGAGAAACGATAAAAGCTATCAATCAAATCTTAACACGCATCTTAAAGAACAAGATGTCATCCTGATTTGTTATAAGGTAGCATATGTACCCCCATTTGTTATGGAGCATTGTATTTTTTCTAAGGCATATATACCCCCCGAGAAAAAAGGATTATTTCACAAGCTTAACCGTTACAATGTACAAACTCGATGCCCCTATCAAACAAGCTAGAGGCAACTATCTAGGTAAATGTCCTACATATTTCCTTCATACTAGAGAAACGCTTAACGTAGCTGAGATACTAAGTATGTCTGATTCTATTTTAGCATTTCCTGAACGCCAATTCGCAAGTTTCCACACAAACAGCTCGTTATTCGAAAGCAGTCCTTGTAAAATATGCTTAGTTATAAAATAATGAGAAGGCGGTAGCGAGATAAAAACGCATGTCGACGGGAAAAGTCACTGTGGGCTACGAAAGGCTACAAGGCAGGGATCACATAAGAGGTATCGAATGCTTTTCCTTACTTGATTTCCAGTACTTTGTCATAGAAAAAATTACATTTATGGTTTACAGCATTTTCATTCGGCTCTAATGACGTAGGGACACCGTATGCAACGGCAGGAAACTCTAAGACACTGGATACAGTATTGACTATATAGATAGATTATAATAATAATAATGGTATTAATGCTATCATTTGCAACGTTTAAATAGACTGATGTTCTCGATCGAGTCTAACTTAATATTTGTCTCTCCTCACATGACTGACATAAAAAGGAGCACAATGGTACGGCACTGGCCATACAGGTAGTAAGTAACCAGTGATTCGAGGTAGCATCATACATGTTCTCCCAAGATATTCCCAAGAGCGGCTGTAGAGACTTTACTAGGATATTATATCGAACATAAACTAGACTCCTATAAATATGTGACAAAGTAAAATAGGAGTGCTTAGAGCTGCTCCGAGTGTTTGCCTCGGTTTTTCTTGCTTCACGCACTTTTCGACACACCAGAAGACGCCATATAGGTGTATCAGTTTGAGCGATACGTATGGTGCAACGGTAATAGCCGGACATATAGCATATACATTATGAACTTGGATGTCTGTGCTCGTAGAGAAAGTGCCTACACGCGTGTCTTTGTTGAAAAATCAGTAATAATCAGATTATGCCAACGACGAAGTCTGTTTTTCTTTTGATAAATGGTTTTTTTAATTGAATCAAATCGTATATAGCGGCAGTGATCCGAATCAGACGTGAGCATGCTTTTCAATCTGAGTTAAGATTGCATACCTAATAGTAGTTACGGATTGAGAATGGAGAAATATTGATTATTCAAGCAGCTGTTTGAGACTGCATAAAGGACAATATATTTTGCTGTACATATATCGCGGAATTAATAGAAATATTGGCTATATTTTTCAACATATCTTTGTTGATATTTGTACTCTCGGCTTTTTTGCGGCAACGGTTGATAAAAATGAACACCGGACAACCGAAAGCACTAGTTAGAAACAAAAGTAAAGGTTATTTGCTACCCATAGTTTTTGTGTGCTTGACAAGCTCTCAGCTAATCATCGGTATGGATAGCCGAGGTGGGACCATGATATTATGATTGGATAAGTCACCCGTTTACAAGCAGAATCGTGTTTATAATACCTTTAGACAGCACAGGCTTAGATTTTTCACACTTATATGTATATCTGTAGTGAGTTGGAGAAAAAAAGGCCCAACGACGTTTGTCGGAATTATTCGCGCTATTTGCGGGAGCTTACTTCACTCGTAACCGTCTAACCTAGGTCTGGTCGAAAGACGCAAAGAGGCGTATTGACAAAATAGTCAAAAAAGTTCTGTGATCCGGGAGTTTAGCCGAGATAACCCTAGATTTCTCCCGGGTGAAATTAAAACAACCAAAAGGGTCAAAAATATTGCGAGTTGGACTCTAACACGATATCGTGTTATAGTTACTCGCCAACACTGTTCAGGTGCAGTAAAGAACAGGAGCTTTGAAAAACTAAAGGCACCGGTGGTATTAAAGTTTGCAGCAGTGAAACGGTCTGCAACCTTCAGAACACAAAAGTAGGCCACCAGAGCCATACGCATAACAAGATTCCTAATTAGCTAAATCGTTTTATTTGGTAGGCAGAACTATACACGCTACTGAGCTATAACATAGTGCGATATTTGTGCCTCTTACTTACAATGTCATGCTCAACTAAAATGACTTTCGATGCTCGGAGGGTCTGCTAGTCATTGCAGCTATGTGAAGTGCCAAAAACATTTGTGTATAGCATATTCTTTTAAACAATGACAGTAGAGTGTCTCACACGGATTATGCCAAGTTTTTCCAAAAGCCCATAATTTTCAAATTAATCCGTTATGACCTACTAAGCGATCCTGACAAACAACAAGGCCGCGTCATACCTTGCATAGACTTAAGAATGTTCTATCAGCAGTAATAGTCTCGTCACCTGATCAGACTCGTACCGTAATATTATGTTATACATATATGTCGATGGCAGATTACCGGTACCAGCCCCATAATCAGACGGTTTAATGAAATGATTAGCTTGTTAACGTATCGTGACATATCCGAAGGCCATTCAAATGCATTAATATGTGCTCACATGTATTCGTGTCGTACGCATACATATACGTGTATAGATACCATATATATTTTGTTATAGGCTTGTCATGTCTTCTTGACAAGCGCCACCTCCTCTAGAACCGAACACCTGGTAACATGCATTGATCAGCTGATGACTATCTGTCATGTCTGTCACGTGTCTGTCAACGTGACAACAAATCAGAACAATAGTGCGTCTGCTTTACTTCAAGATCTTCTTGTTATTGCCAGTTTTCACGAATGTATGTCAATATGAAACTTTCGGTTTAAGTTCAGGTTGGCCATATGGCCTGCCCGGTCATGTGTAGAAACTGCAGGATACTGCTGCAAACAAGAGTGAGCAAACGCTGTCACACAACGAACAATTTCTAGCATTCGTCAACAACTGTCTGTTAAAATTTGTACGCGAAGAAAATTGTCAAGTTTCTATGAACGATAATGTTTATGAGGATAGGACGCTGTATGTTTGGGCCGAGTGCGCTCTATAATCCAAGCGGAGACAAATGATTCTTACGACAATTTGTTAACGATTCAAAAAGGCAAACTACTTCGGTATCACAGTACGATATGACGAACGTATGCAAGGCCTGATTGCGTAACCGCCGCATCTATTGTTCCGTAACATTTTCCCTTGACAATTATCGTACGGGCAACTGGACTACCATTGAGATGAACATCGCTTGAAGTTTTTGCACTAGTAGAGGTTGCAGTATCGCGTCATTTCGGACATCCATAATGGCTAGGAGTAATTCTCTCCATGGGACCTGTTGGAGCGCCAAACATTATGTGACAAAGAGATAAAGCTTAGATTGACGCAAGATTTGACCAGTTTCGTTGTCACTAACGTCGTCATTGATATCATCTGGCGACAAAAAACCTAAAAAAACCGAAACACAATTATAAAAGGTAAAGTAGCTAGGTCTCTCTGATCGTAGTCAGTCATTCGACGATAAAGAGGAAACAAGCTAAGACTAAAGGGCGCGCTGGAAGTCCACTGTGCCTCAACCGATTTCTCTCGTCGGCCAAAGAAACTGGCCCGAAAAAACAGACTCCCTACTTACAAACAGATTACAGCAAGTGTTAAAAAACTACGCCAGGGCGATAAACACACTTACTAAAATAAATACGCGCGAATTAGCTTTTATGCACGGCGTGCAGGTTAATAGCAATATTTCACTATGATGAAACAGGAACGGGGGAGGAAATGAACCTCGAACAGCATGCTATTGAGGTATTTTGTATTGCGAAATAAAGTTGTTGCCCATTCAATGTTAAATGCATTTCCCCTGCTGGTCAGTCTAATCGTTTCCAGCATTATTGATTAAGGGACAATTAGGCGGTAAATTATCTTGGCAGTTATACTAGAGCGCATTTTCAAAGTCGCAACTTAAATTGACGTTTTGTTTAAACACTTCAATTACCGTAAATGGTCAATCAACTACAATAACCCAACGTTCAAGAAAAAATAAGAAAAAAAAAACACACAATATAAGATACCTATAGTTTCTAGCATAGGACAAATTTCTAGATATCAAAAATAGAATGAATATTTTTTGCGCTAATAATAAAATATAATTAACAACTAAAATTATTTAGAAAGATCGTTACAGGTATATTGATTCAGCTGCAATACACTATTGTAGATCTTTTGGCTCCTATTAAACAAAGTACACCACCCAGTGTACTTTGTTGTAAATTTAAGCCAGCGAGAAGCGCATGCCACACCCGTACTTTCTAAGGTACGTCTAACGAATACCAACATCGAAAAATTTTGGGGGATTTTTCAAGTTCTGTTATGCTATCGTTGTCCATATTTGCGATGCTTAAATTTTTCATATTAACAGGCTAAATCATTTGAGCGATGGTTGTGTCCTGTCATTCGTACTGCGTTTGCCGATCGGCCAAAACAACATGACTCCTCTATGTAGATGTATGTATTCATATAATAGATCAAGCGAAGTAGCCACTGCATTGTTTTCCAACGTGCGACTCTCTGCGTAGAGAAACGTATTTGCCCATTGTCGAAGGTGAGCTTCGTCACTTCGCAGCTGCGTCAAGCGTCAAGTAGACGGCCCGTGTATATTTATAGTTCACAGTGAATTCAAGTGTTGCCATCGAACGAGTAGCATTGCAATAAATCGTCTCTAATTATCTCGTAGCAACAGCGTCCGTTCGAGCCGTAGAAGCAGTACAAAAAACGCTTCGCTTTCACGTAAAATCATTACCCTTGGGGTTATTCATAATATCGACGTTCTTTGACAAATGCGTGCCACGAATTCACGAATCAGTTGGGTTTCTCGAACAACTACAGAATGTAGTCAGCGTAGGATCGACACAATGCAGTATTAAATATTAGTAAACGTTGCAGTTAGATTTATACATTTAGGATCTCACTTAAGTATAATATCAGCAATGTGGACCGGAAGCACTAGATTTTGTCTTAAACAGTGCTACGAACTCCTTTCGCTACCGTACGCAGAGTTTTCGAAGAAGGTTTGCGAGATACGTATTTTTCAGCGGCACGATCCACACCCTCAAATAACTAACGGTGTAATTACTTCATTCAATTATTGCTTCGGTGAGCGACTGCTCCCGGGGTGGCATAACCCTTCCTTCTTTTCATGGGTGTACCTAAAAAGTAAGGCGTGCTAGGACAGTCATTCGAAGGATATAATGGATAAGGAAACTTGAGAAAAATACCTGTTCCGCCATTTCAAAGATAGAGCTGCATGTATGCGAAAGAGCCGCAAAAACCCGAACGAAGCAAATAGCTGCCGTGAGCGAAGCCACGGGAGCCCCTTTCATTTATGCTGTATTTTAGTAATAAAGTTTGTAACTGAAGAGGATTTGTTTAGAGCACTTGCATTCAAGCTGTTATTGTGAAGGATTATGAGTGTCCTTGTAAAAGAGACAACAGCCAGTTATAGCAAGTGTCACATTTTTGCGTGGATTCAATTAATCTGTAAAATTGTTCTACGGAGCGTCAAAATGTCTTTCTCCTCGTGCCTCGCTAAATTAGCGCTTGGCGGCAGCCACGGTCAGCTAAAAGTCAACCAGGGGCCGATAAGCTGATGACATCAAAGTTTCATCAGCGCAAGGAACCGGCCATGATGGGAAAGCGTTCAAAAGATAGCCGTATTCGTGTTTATCTTGATACGAGAGCGAGCCAGTGAGCGGTCGAGTTACGAATTTATCTGTGTGGTACGTAAAAGTGCGCGGGATCCATTTTGCGACACCAACACCATTTCGATAGGCGTTGTTCCTTTCTGTGAAAATTGCGTACACATCGTCACTAATAATTGACCTTTCTGCAACGTTTATATTGTAATAGAATCTCCTCGTACGTACATTGATAATTTTTGAAGGAAAAATGTTTACAAATCGGTTGCTACAAGCGGTAGCCAGCCAGCCAGGCGTCTGGTTCCTGTAGATGAATTTCGCGAATGGCTCTTGCGACCATCGACGAACAATATTAACAAAAGCCAGCTATTGAATAAACAATTTCTTACGAACATATCTGTCACAGATCACAGATTGGGTTTTTATTGTGGATATATTCTTCATTATTGATAAACTTTGTGTACCTGTTCTCATCATATCTATTTTTCTGCCATAGGTACGGCTTCTTCTTGACCCTCGTCATATTGGCCCTACCCGATGGGTGTCTGGCTTGCATTGTAAAAATGAGATACTTCATACCGAATATAAAAGGACTACCATATATGATATGGAGACATAGTTTCATTTGTACGAATCGATGACTTTACGCTTAGCTTGGAAGTTTGAGATACCGCGTGTTGCGGTTTTGCTTTATGCTCTAATAATTGGCTGTCTCTTGAAAATATTGAATACCTAGCATCAATTAAATGCGGACGAAAAAAGACGGGCAATAAAAATATCTTCGTGAACAACTATAATGATGCCTAATCTTCTATAATAAAACACATCATATGCTGACCAAACGACATTAGCTGGCTATGTCTGAAAAGACGCAATGTCGAACTATCACCAATATCATCTATATCAGTACGATAGAATATCGTCGACAATCAGAGTTGATGGAGTCTGCACGGATCGGGAACTTGTGTGAACGCGTTACGCCACAAGTGCACCGCAATACGCCGCTGACAGGATCCTCTTCGTATGGGTGGTAACTCTTTGGCTGTTTATATCCATTAGAAGCGAAGTGACTGGAGGTCAAACAAGCCGATTTACGACTGCCACTGCATGGAGTAGCTTTCAGCAGATTGAACCCTCACGAACAGCTGGCTGTGTAAGATAGCAGAATTTTTGTTGACATGTGGTCCACAGAAACTTGTAGAACCGTCAACCTTTAGACGTAACCCCACAAATGGAGGAAGATTTTATGGCATAATCTGTCCATTCTATGGAAGGTTCCCAACTTTGTATAGCTTATTTTAAAAAAGTAGGTCCACAGTTAATCGGAAGAATCAGGTCTATAACTAATTAGAAGAGTTAGGCTTACCTTACAGTCAGAAAGGAAAGTACGCTTATAGTCGTTCTGTATTTGTTCACATAATGGTTCATAACTGGTTCAGGGTTTCTTGCCATCATTGATTTGTTGACATGGTTCGCCTATGCATGCTTTTGCGTTGTCGTACACAATTTTTATTATAAAATGCACCAATTTCTGAGGAGACTTCCAGCCGTCATACCGTTTATAGCATGGATGCTTTTTCACACAAGACACGTATGGTTTATCCGTGACGTTCGCACTGCAAAATGTTAATATCTATAGAAGCTAGCAAGTCAAAGAAAAATCATTTTCGTTGCAGGTGTAAGGATGAAATAAGAGAAGCGATAATCCTACGTGGTTTAGACGTCGTGTCTCTTGCTTGCAAGGCAAGCATTATCTGTAATACGTTAAAAACTGTCTGTTTATGTAGGTTTAGAAAAGGAGACGAAACACAGAGACTGCAATGAGAAATCTGCGTATAGACAGCCTTGTGTTGTAGTAAAATATGAAGGATACGCTTATATGAATTTCTTCCGCGACTACGTCTCCTACAAGATACTACTCTGCATTTATTGGCAAACCATTGGGAAAAAAATTAGCTATAAAAAGGAACCGCGGACCATTCATCATTTATGAATATCTTTAGCATTCCGATTAATTCGGGAGAGGACAGAGCGTTGGGAGTAAGAGGTTCCTGAGGGAAACACGTGGCATCAGATGTAGAGGATCCGATAGTTGCTAGATGCACATCGTGATAGCCAGATACTCATCCTATCAATGAAGAACTTCTTTAATATAGCGTCTCAAAGTAAGTTACTATATATATAAACTAATTATCTAAATTAAATGCAGCTACAAATTTCTATTGTGAGGTTACTTGCGTAGCTGCTTAATTGATCCTATTTGAAGAACCTACGCACGGTGGTTCGAACACAATTTTTGTACTCGATTGGCGGCTTAGATGAAACCTTACAAATTAAATTAGGTAAGTTAGGCCAAATAATAAGTATCAGTATCTAGCTCAATTAACCGCTTCAGCCACACTTCAGCACACACACAAAAAGCAACGGAGGCTGCTAACAAAAATTCAAATCACGCTAAAAAGATGAATTAAGCTATGTTTATATCTGCCACAATACTGTTAGTAAATACATTTGACGAGCAAGTTAATTTAAAAGAATCGTTATCTATCATTATCCTCTAAAAGATAAGTGATCAAATAGTTTACAATGCCCGAACGTGCGTTATGTGAATACACTGAAGGGGCAGATCCTTTTTTCAAAGTTCTTAGATATAACATTTACTCAATGTGCTTTCTAGTTGTAAGCATATAGTCAATAGCATTTGAGGAAATGTCATCAAAGGAATAAGTTCATACAGAAAGAGTGAATCTACCCTAATTTTTGTCATGAATAGGCTGGAACTTCACTGTCACGTCGACTGGGTAAAGGGGTTTAGGTCACGTGAACTGACTCTATTGTTAGTATTATAACTTAGTGAAACAAAGGCGGCTGCTCTAATTCTACAGTTCACATTCATAGATATGAAGGTTTGAGGTGTCAATGGAGAGCTTACCCGTCGAAACGAACTGCTAAGCGTTTTGCTTGTGTGACTTTAAAATTAATATAGGAATGTCTTCATTATTGACTTTTGTTCCGCGATTCCTCAATACTTCGTCCGACCACTAGCGACGCCAAACTCGGAGGGAGAATAACCGTCGACAACAATAAAAGCCATCGTCAAGTTTCGCTGATGCTGGCGTGTCCTATATGTACTATTGGATTCGTATCTGTGTAGCGCTGCTATAGCCATAGATATTGCGGAGGAAAGCGTAACTATTTACGCACTGTTTTTACAGACGGTCTAGCTTTAACCCAGGGTGCATGAAGAACGGCGGTCTAATAATTTTGACCGATTGCTAAGTGACCACTGTCAAATTGTAGCGCTACGTCCCAGGTGGAAATAATCGATTATAAACGGATCACTCGATTTTATAGTGATTACTTTTATACTGTAGCTAGATCACCGCTGGTGCCATTGGCTATCGGCCAGACAAAAGCCATCGCGCGAAACCAAATGGAGAACAGCGTCTTTATTAGTACTAAATTAAGCAAACATAGTTTCCGTACTGATTTAACGTTTAATTGTCACGCAAACCCTGTTGGAAGGAGCAGGCATCACCCGGAAGTGCGCCATAAATGCGTCAGAGCTTCTGAGAAACAGACAATGCATCGAGTCGCTTACTCCTTTCAGGCTACAAAACGTGCATCGTTCAGAAATTGATAGCGTCTATGTAAGGTTAGGTAGGACATGATGGGGGTTCTTGCAAAGCTATTCATTAGGTTGCTTGGACGGCTAGCTGGAGCAATAGCTACGTACAGAGATAATGGGCACCTATATAACTAGGTTGTGTGCATGCTTATGGCCATCTGCTGGATGAAGTCACGCGCAAACTTGACTTTGGGCTAGAACAAGATTAACCAAGGCTATGAAAGTGTATGTGAAATTAAGGTCGTAAGGGAAACCCTAATGGACTCGCTGTTCTTGTTGCCATAGTAGGTCAAAGCGGCCACAAAAACGGTACAAATAATCATGGTCAGAACTGTATCTGTTGATCATTAGTACACTGTTCGAGTCATACGCTGTTATTATTGATTTGAGGATGTCGCTATTTTCATGTCATACAATGCGTAATAGCGTGTCGAATAGAATAGAAATGACGAATACTACATGTGTCTATACTGAATATGTAATGTTTTGATAAATATTTTAGGCTCATTCCTCGACAGTGATCGAACGTCGGTCCAGAGACAGGAATGAAAAGTCAATTCGAAAATGACGCCTAGCCATGTCCTGTTGTGCGTGTTTGTCGCTGGCTCACTAAAGGTGAGAAAAGAAAAAATTTCATGTATGTTATTATTCCTGTTCATGAAGCTAATTACGAGTAATTATATTAGTAGATTTGCTTTATCTCTATCTTTCGTTTTTATTAGTTGTTTTTTTTAAATGACCCGCGGTGCCGTGAAGCGTTTAAGATAAGTTTCCTGTAGGTCTTCACAGATATGATTGTTTCTACCCATCATATAGAGTACAGCAAACATCCGTACGTTCCGTACGTGTACTAGACTTCTTCTTCTTACGTGCTTTCAAAACGGAGGCGTACATAAATTCTTCTGGTTTGACAAATTCTATGTAGAAGTAATGTACCGAAAAAAGATCTCAAATGGACTATTATTATTATTATGATGTATTTTAGGTATAGCATATTCAATTCATTTAGTATAATCTAAAAAAAAATGAAGTTACATTTTCTGACATTCTATTTCCCTACATATGTTTCAGGCCCATACTGACCCATACTAAGTTACGATGGTAGAACAAACAAGATGTACATACTTATGGATAGTGTCCTTCAGCGTCTGCATAGCGTTTATATTTTGACAGAAAAGCTTTCTTTGGCTATTTTTTTTTACAGAATAGAAATCATTGCATTACATCTGAGAATCACTGTCGTATAGGCAGATTCGAAAACTTTATAGAGATTGAACGTTTGCACGTAATAGAAATATGTGTTTGACCTAATAAATTCATGTAATCTTATATTAGCTCGTATATCTCTGCGAATTGATTTTTCATTTGATATCTAAATGAAGTCCGTGTTTGACTTTAATGGTGGTCATCAGGCAATTGCTAGCCAGCGTACCTGCCCATTCCAGCCCCCATGGAAATTGAACGCTTCAAATAGTCCGTCTTTAGAAGATTGGGATGTTGACGATATGGCCCCAATCCTTGGACGAAGGGAGTGTTCCGTACGAAACCATTACTTCTACAGGGATCCTGAGCAGTTTCACCTTCACACGGCAGCGGAATGCTTTTATTACACAGGAGCAAATTACCTAAACAGAAAACCCTGCCTTGCGTTACCTTTCATATGTTTCAACGGCAATGCACGTTCTTTTAGCGAAGGCGACTGCCATCTACCTGATACTGTACATCGCAAAGGCGGACTCGCAAAAGCGCTGGAGGGAGTCCCCGGGGCAGAGTTTCGATGGCTTACTTGTGTAAAGGCTGCAGTTGGTGAGTGGTTGTCTATAGAGCCTAAGGCAAACAGGGTTTGTCCTAAATCTATCATAATTCTCGTCGTCTAACTATGTGAAAAATCGTTGTTAGATTTAGATAAGGCTTCTAGCAGGTGCATCCGCATCTCCCCAAGTGCTTTGAAAACGGCTCTCGGCTGTTATGTACGAGTAGCGTTTCGGGGCTAAATGTGTTTGTTCCCTTTGTAAATGAAACAACCAGGGCCCGAGATTGCGCTGCGCCAATGTATTTTCTAAGTAATGATCGATAGCAAGGATCTATGCAATTTTCGTTGTCGAGAGCCTTCGGTATATCCCAATGAGAGCAGAAGAGCGTGGCATCACTTATTAATATATGTCTCTTAACATAGCGTCGTTGAAAACTTTTCGATCACGCAGGCTGCTAACTGCTAACACAGATGATGTGTAACTAATTAAAGTCATTTAAGGGTCCGCCGTTAAATTTCCCGAAGTTCTCATTAAAAAGAGCTTCATTCAGTGATAGCAGCGTACAAAAGTTGAGTAGAACATTGTTGCATCCTACTGAACTTTAGTTGAGACCAGTTTTAAGTTGAACCTTGCGTGGTTCGTTGGATTAAATTCTTTAAAATTTGAGCTATTTTCAGAGTTATATAGAGCAAAACAAACACAGATCATATAGTACTTGTGCTAAATATGTTATTATTGAATCTTTAATAAAGTCAAAAAACTATAGAACATTTCAAAGGCCATAGACAATCCAAAACAATAAGACACAGGTACAGGTAAGTTCTCGTTTAGGGAAATTATAAAAAAATGAATTGATTTTGCATATTCATAGCATAACAGAACGTTAATTTCTGTTCATCTCTGTCTCGTTATTTCATGCATCTATTGTTTAATTTAAAACAGATTAGAAACATAGCCGGCTTTGTTTCGTAAAAGGGTAAAACATGACACATATTGGCCGTCATTTTACACATATCTAAATGGCTCAACTAAAATACCCTTCATTGTATATGTCATGATACCGCTTCAGAGTGCTGCCAACGTATACACCATTACACATACCCTCCCGACACTGGCCACTGTAGGGCAACCTGGGATGCTCTCACATGCTTCGACGATGCCACCCCTGGATCGATTGTGGACAACGAGTGCCCTAAATTTCTCTACGAGAAACCACCTAAGGTAAGCCTTTATCTAATTTTTTGGGAAGTATCAACTGTATCAAACCTTCTGCGACCTTTGCAAGCCTAAGTGTTGCTGACGTTTTCTTACAGTGTGTACATACTTCACAAAGGCTTTGCTTACTCGACGGCACATGGAGACGCAAACCTAATAAGACCGATGAATACACAGACTATTCCGGCTGTACTCTCAAAGAGCGGGAGGTATGTTGCAATCGTGTCTATGCTAATTCCATGAGACGTACCCTTTTTGCCCCACAGGCTTGAAATCCTGATAGCTGTTAAGTGGGCGCCAATTGTAGTTAAGCTCGCTGTTAACTGGGCAATATAACGATAATACACTTCAAGTAAAACTAAGGAAAAGCGACATTTCAAATTATGTACTTCTGTTCGTTCGTATTTGACATCAACAACTGGTCGACGATCCAGGTACGATTAGACTAACAGCTATAGAGCTCATTAAATTTTCAGGAGGAAATCGCTTCGGTATACTACTTCGCTATTACGTTATACACCTTCAGCGTACTGTTCTGTCTACCTGCGGTGACCATCTTTAGCTCCTTTAGGTAAATAGGAACGATTTAATTAACAATTCTGAATATCATCCTGACTGCTAATGCACTTATAATTTCAGAAACTGACACTTTGTTAATAAGATCTTCATGGCTAACTTGAAAGCAGAAAAATGTTCTTTAATATACATTGAGCTTAAATAAGTCGATCACCCCACTTAGGTTCGATTAGTCTTGGCCTTTAAGGACCGTGAAGACGCAATGTTTACTGCGTCGTCATTGGATATAAAAGAAAATCAATGAACATTTTTTTACTCAGTTTTTGTTAATTGTAACACCTCGTACGCATATTGCGTTTTCCTTGTTCTCCGTTTTTTTGACATAGCTTTCAAACAGGTTTTTTTTGCTCCAGACCGGAGTTCCAGTTTTACATTCTAGTCATAATACGGACCAGAAGAAGCGCTGAAAATGATTAATTAAATATTTTCGTATGCATATATAATTCTCATAGCACAAACTATTTTTGTAAGCTAAATACGACTTCTATATGATACTGGGGTTGCGCTCGTTCTTAGTTCTTTTCTCTCGTATTTCTTTCAGGGCATTGCGTTGTCAACGAATCTCGATGCATAAACAACTTGTTTTATCAGTGATGCTATCGTCGTTGTTCCAGTTAATTGAGCACAGCGTCCTCACCTTACCTAGCGTTAGCCGACAGGCTTCAGTCAGCACGGCTGTCTTAAGTCGAATAGTCCAAAATACGGTCGGTAGATGAATTCAAGATATCAAGCCCATATTATATAATTACATTGTTATGAGCAGTGATAACCCTTCACGTGCGTGAGAACGATCTTCTCATTCTTTTCGCATACTTTTGATTAACAGGCCGTAAAATATGTTGCTAGATTGTAAAGTTATCACTTCTTTCGTTGTGGTAAATGGGATTTTTCGGCCTGATCGAGGACAAGACGATTCGAAAAAACTTCAAAAATCAGAGGCCCGATTTAAATATCAACTTTGAATAACCGGTCGGCCACCGGATCCGTACGACGATTCACCTCAGAGCCATTTTACTATCGCGTACCATATGCAGTTTATCATGGAGCCCGAAAGTCATACGGTAGTTTTAACAGATGGATTCTTCGCTTTCATCGTGGTGTGCAGTGGTGGTGCAAAGCGCTTCAGGTTCTGCAAAAATATTTCTGGGCATCGCAGTTCGCGTGGATGCTTTGCGAGGGGATCTACCTGCATACGCTAGTGTCACAGGCCTTCATCGATTATCGATCGTTAACATCGTACTACGCCTTTGGATGGGGTCAGTTTTACCTTCAACGTAATTGTGTGTCTTCATCATTCCCTAACTCTAATACGACTTTCAATAGAAATTTGTCGATGAAAAACGCTGATCAAAGTATCGATTCATCGATATATATATATATATATATATATATATATATAACGCGCTTTTCACACGTGTAGATAGCTTGTTTCAAATAAATTCAAGTGTAACACTTTATTTCTGAACTTACTCCTGGAAGTTTAGCTAAATTTTGATTGTTCTGACAATTGCAGGAATTCCAGCTGTTTGCGTTATAATTTATGCTGTTCTGTCGGCATGTTTCACCAATGGAGAGTATGCGCGATTCTACGAAACATATTTATTATTATTACTATTACCTTTGATATTAATCTCAATAGGCACCACAGTTCTGTCATGGATTTTTTTGTTATTTTATAATGTCTGCTATTTTTTACAAATAGGCTACTTTCGAGCCTGAAACAGCTACGTGAGTGAATCTTCCATCCCTCTTTCTCGCGGAACACGGTCAGGTTAAGTAGTGTTTGGTGTACGTTTTTGATCCTATCTAATTAGGTACCTGAATTTCTTTGTTGAATCCGAAGAGTGGCAACGATTTGGTGCAAATACCTAGGATTAAACAAGCGTATCGAGCTTCACTGTTTTGTAAAACCTTTCAAAGTATTACTACTTCGCTTTGTGACGATTGTTTCAGCTGCTGGCGTTCGATAACTCTATACGATTATATTGTGACAATTCCAGCTACTTTGTGCTTACTGGTAAGTTAAACAGATTTGAGTGTATTGATGGCTTATTCAATATGCTATAATTTATCAAGGTTGTTCTTTCAAGGGCGCCTTCAGATATCGAGTACATGGATTAAGGTTTCTCTTGCGGATAAAATTGCGAACACTCAACTTTTAGTCGTACAATCTACATCGGAAACTGATAATAGATTTTTATAATTCATTTTTACCTTAGTTGAACGTAGTTCTCATGGTACGTGTAATGGTCATTCTGGTGGCCAAGCTTCGAGGACCGGACAGTTCTGGCGACGAGGCGACAGAAAATAATCTCAAGTAAGGCATTGTATCATGTCAAATTTCATTAGCTTGGAAGCTTTCCCATTGGAAGTTCGCTCCACGATCTTTGCAATGCGCTATTGTCGCTCGATAATTCGATAATTTTTTCAGTGGCACGCATTTACGTTCACGAGCCTCGTGTGAATAGCGTGCATATGGAAAGCCTTAAATGTTTCAAAAGCGTAGCTTCGGGACGTTTGACATGGACCGGTCCGATATCTAGGGTCGACTTAGACGGTGAGCAAGATATAGCCAGCAAAAAGTCACTTAGTGACTGGACTGTTCCGCGTTAGAGGTCCCGACAGCATTATATATGGGAGCTTTCGATAAAATGGCGAGCGAATCAACAATAGCTGTCACACCATATATTCTTTGGAAAGCTTAATTGAAGTACTCGGTACAATATTGATACTATAATTTTTCACTCATATTAAACATTTACCGAAAAACCCTTACGAAGCAGCTACTGTTGTGTATATAACGGGTCACCTACAGGCGAGTGTTCCGTGCCGTTCTATTGCTTACACCCTTGTTCGGTGTTCATTACGTGGTATCGATGTTTGCCTCCGGAGCCGCGTGTGCGAACGCCCTGTTGACATCGTACATCGCCTGGTGTTGTATCAGCTCTCAAGGCATCTTCGTTTCACTGGTTCTGTGCTATTGCAATGGGGAGGTGCAATTTCAGCTTAAGAGAACCTACGCCAGGTGAGGACTAAGTGAGGCTACACGTGAGTGACACTAGAGGCATGATACTAACTGCTTTACGAACACATTCGGATACCGCATACGAGCTCGAGCCCAAAATAACGGATTTGTACTTTAGAGTATATTTAGCAGTTTGTTGGTAGCCAAGTTTTATTTAGGTATGAGATTGGGTGCATAGTGCATTATACGTCTGCATCCTGCCCAGAGAAATAATTATAGTGGGGTTACTTACTAAAAATATGGGCTCCTGTCGTCCTTGTACATCCGTTGTCTCTGTGTCGAACCAAGATCATTTCCTCCTCATTGCTATATTAGACCGGAAAACGAGCCCCTTCAACGGTGGCTATAGTTACAACACGTTAAACTTCGTTGAGTTCTGTGTTGCCTAAGCAGATATTTGTCCTTTAGCTATTCTGATTTGCATTAAAAAGCGCGTTAGCTGGCATTAGGTAGCTTCGGCAATTGGTAGAGAACGCAAATAATAATGATACTAAATGCAGGAAAAAAACTAGTAAAAAAAGCCCCAGGAGGCCGGAACTGTTCTAGTTTCCCAGCCACATCGTACGTTGTTTGTCGATTCTCTGATTGAACAATATCGTTACAGGTTAATTGATAGCCGTCGTTTTGAGCTGGTCGCATCAGTACCGCATAAGAGATATCAGCATGCGGATGCCCGCATGTCAATGCTTACGGTTCACAGCGATGCCTCTTCCGGACTTTTTCATCGGCCCTCATTAGTCTGATAGCCGGTTTACGTCGACGGTCTAAAAGGAGCGAAGCTCAAATGGAGACTCACATTGCGACGCTTGTAATGAATCGGCGTCATTATTACCCGTAGTTTTCTTTCATTTTTTAGTGATTGAATTGCTTTATGATTTGCAATAGAACCTATAGATAAAAACTGTGTATGTAGATTTAGTAAAGGATTAAGCACGTATTCATCGAGACACAGACCTGCTTGGCGCCTTAAAATCGGGGCAAATCTGCGCAAACTAACCGGTTACAATTCGCCAAGTATCAGCGTATAAATTATACCTAGCTGATATATTTGCGCTGTTCTGAAGTACGACGTGGGTTGTAGATGAACTTTTGTCTGAGACCTTTTGTACTTTTTATGTGTTATTGACGTTCAGGATCACAACAGAAACTGATTTTGTGGAGACAGCCTGCTCAAATACGCAGTGACACGCCGTGCGTGATCAGCGTTAGTTATGTCATTTTCGTACATCGTTCCAAATAAGCTCATGTCGTTCTGTCTACTGCGCATCTGTCTATCAATCGCCACTTATGTACATATTTATAGTAGAAGGTACACTGTCTCAAAAGCAAGAATCATTTATGTACATGTATACAACTAAGAGACTAGACAATTGTAAAAAAAAAAACAAGGATATAATCATGCAAACGATCTAAGGTACTGTATATAAACATAAAGAAAAATGAAAATTGATCGAATCTTTCATTTCCGCAATATCATTATTACGATAGTCATGATAGAATGTAGGTAAGAGATGATGCTGACAAAATAATGAACAAACATATGCTGCTCTACATTTAATTTAGTGTATTACTAAGATACAATATAAAAATTTGGTATCAAATTAAAGAAGGTCACGACAATTAGCTAGAATAGGCCCATTAGTTTTTTTTTATGTGTAAACAAGAAGGGTACATAATTCAACCTTAGATTGGAGATTCAGTTCGGGGCGTAATTCTGTTGTCTGAAGGTTGACGCCCGGGACAGGTTAAATCAACCTATAGGGCATCTCATATGTTTGCTTTTGAAAATATTTTTAAAGCTTCGCGCCTCACTTTAGGTATCTGACCTGTAACAATTTTCTTGATCGGATTGATTGAATTATTCTAATAGGATTTACTGTCCGACATTAATTATTTATTGCACCCTTATCGCTTTCAAGCTCTTTTGTAAAACGTACTTTCAAGTACTGAATTAAATTACCGAAAGGAACAGGAAATCCAGCGCCAACAGCTTTTGCCGTTTGACACAGCACGTATACACAACGAATTTAATTTCGGATTTTTAAATTATCTAGCATATTACCCCTTCCACACGCTTGTGTTGCAGTATCCATGATTGTCTATGTTTCTAAGAGACGCGGTTACGATTGGTTTACTTGCGGATTCAACGATGTGGCACAAATTTGTTCTCTTTCTTGTCAGTGTTTTTTTCCGTTCAACTAAACAAGATGGCCCGGGCTTCCTCGTTCATCATTATAGGCAAGTTCATCATAGATCACTGATCAACTGAAGAAGAACCCATTCTACGGCTTCAAAGTGTTAGTTAAATAAGCGACCTTAGTTTTTGCATCCTGACCCGTTTTTCATTCTGTTGCTAACTCAGGGATGTTTCTCGGGTTGGACTCTTTTCATTCCACCATCAACTTTTTAACGGATAAAAATGTGTGCTCTCTGAAATACAGATGCTCGAAATACTCTGTCTCATATAGGCCTATGCTACTCTGGCCGTTTGTTATAATTTGTTGTTAAATTTTATAAGTATCGCAGTCATCAATGTTTTTGATATAGATAATGATCATTTGTGCTTTACTTAGCTATACCTTTGTCTAGCTAACACAGAATCTATAGAACAGTAAGACTAAATCTAGATCAAGACAGCTGAGAAAAGTGAAATTTCGCACATTTATTAAGTATTATTAGTTAGCAATGCCCAATATATATATATATATATATAACAACACGTGTCGTTGTTAATGTAACCTAGTAAATAATAATAGCTTTCTCCTTAATAAAAATAGTTTTACAGTCTTTGGCTTTGTTTTATACACAAATTATAATAATGGGAATATTCGCTATGGAATTAAACTACAACAGTGAGCCGGGTAGATTGGACATAGTCATTCTGCCGATTCATGGAAAAGGTGTCCAGATCCATCATTTTTTTCTAACCCCAAAGGCATGAGCCTAACAAATGAACATCTTATCTAACTTCCCTTTTCGACATTACAGCGGATTCACTTATTCGATTCCTTATTGGAAAACATGTAAAATTATAAATATGCTATAGCTACGTATGTAATTAAGCCAGATACTATGTAACATTGGCACTGCTGTCTCAGCCCCGTAAGACACACGGCAACAGTGGACTCGTGGGTGAAGATCGCTGAACATTTTTTATAGCTTTTTGCCGCTTACAGGATAGCCCTTTAACGGATCCATTTCGTGGCGGTATAAGATTACGATATTGGTATTAATGGAGCATTGAACACATTGATCGGCAGGTGCCAATTTTCCTTCTTGGGAAATCTAGTGCATTCGAAAGACGAGAAGTGACACGATCTTTTCTAGGACTGTTGCTCTTTGGCGGGCAGTTGCCAGCACCTCGTCGTGACAAGCGAATTGATTAGCTTCATATGATGCCACGGCCTCATTGGTAATGAGCGATAAGCCGACGACGCGCAATCCACAGTGTTTGGCCACGATTACCTCGTGACTGGTTGACATGCCTAAAACACAGAATCGCTTGTGAGGTATATATATCTTACTAGACAAGGAAAAATGATGAGAACTTGCTTCAAAAATTGCAGTTTCGAACGATTTGTAGCGTAGATTTGTTCGAACGTACAAATAGTCGAATTAGAGATTACCTACCTACGCAATCAGCTCCGAGTAAGCGGAGCATCTTAACTTCGGCAACGGTTTCGAAGCTTGGTCCTCCCAACATACAATAGACGCCTTCCTTAAGAAAACTACCAGCACCAACCTCCAAGGCTGCATCACGTGCTAGCCTCAAAAGCTCTGGATCATAAGCGCAATTCATATTAGAAAATCGTGGGCCCCAACGATCGTCGTTAAGACCCCGAAGAGGATGGTTACCAGCCAGACCAGCAAAATTGATGTGATCCTTAATAAGCATAATGTCGCCCGTTTTAAGACTGGGATTAAGTCCACCAGCGGCGTTCGTTACCACTAGGATGCTGGCCCCGCATAGCTTCATAAGGCGAACTGGCATAGCGCACTTCCACATGGGATGGCCTTCGTATGGATGGATTCGACCCTGCATGCAGACGACGACTTTGCCCGATAATTTACCAAACACCAACTGGCCACTGTGGCCTTTTACCGTACTCCGTGGGAACCGCGGGACGTCCTCATATTTGATGATATCCTTCTCGGCGAGAAGGTCAGCTAAAAACGAAAGACCCGAACCGCAGATAATGCCAACTGAGGGTCGATGTTGAGTCTTCGTTTGTAGAAAGTTTGCGATCTCCACCTGCGCGTACCACAATAACCAGCAAAGGTAAAACAGACCATAGCTTGTTAATAACGATTGATGTTAAAAACTTTTCCAAGTTTAGAGTAAACTGAAACATGTCGCTGACTCGAGCCTGAGTCGGTGTTCTATCCAAATCTAAAAGATGCATTAACTGTTTTGTTCGTCTCTCGTCCAAGCTCGCAAGCGATGTACCATTGAAATCGTACAGGAAGCGTTTCCTTGTGACTCACAATTTTTTCTTACCTGTAGAAATGGTTTCTAACGTCGAGATTAAAGAACATTGGCAATTTTCACTTGGCTATAATAACATTCAACTTGAATAATACACCAGCTAACAATATTGCCTGTCTAAAGCAGATATCAGTGATCGTGTCGTGATCCGAATGGCGTATCAAGTAATTATGACGAATCAGACTGCTGAACTATATGTGAACTCTGCGTTCACTCACCATCTCCTCGTAACTATATGCCTCCTCCGGATTGATCATGGTTATTTCTGAAACGATATATAAAAGGCAGATTGAGACTCGGTTTATTACGAGGGCCCCTTAGCTTAACCGTTGCATTGGATTAGTAGTTCTATGTCGTTCGAATTATACCACACACACTATTTCTGAGCGGCACCGATACCCTAATAAATGATTCAAGCTTTACGTATTGAGCACTGTTTCAAAGTGCTCGCTTCCAGCACGAAATGGGATATATTTCCTTTGTCTCAAATTTAAGCCGCATCGAACGTCTTCAAGTGGGCACTCTCCCATAGCTGCTAGCACGTCGCAGCACAACGGTGTTTCGGCTAGATAGTTCTCGTCGAAGTAATGCTAAATCTTTTTTAGATTTTTCGAGTATTTAGTAAATTCATAAGTTTCACAGTAGGCACCATGGGCCACCGACGAAGCATGTGCACTATGAGATGTTTAGAAACAGTCTATGCCTATTTAGACCTATTAGCAATAACAATCGTTGAGTCCTCTTATCAAAGCAAGTCGACACGCACGAAGTAATCAAAATCCGAAAACAAACGTTTTCCAAGTGAATTAGGCTAAACCTATTAGTTTGATTTCACGCGAATCTGGTGGACTTTGAAATTAAATGATGTTTTAACTAGTTGGACTAGGATAATCGTCTTCAAGGTACTCTTTTTATATTTCTTTCGCACTTGTGCCACGGCTCTGGCAATCTCCGGATGGTCGTATGTTCACCATTTGCGTTTCCACATGTAATTTCTCTAGCCCATGGCTTCTCGGAGTAAATCAGTCGTAGGCTACGCTTGCCCAACAGTTGCCCTTTTCAAAGCATAGGTATGGATCAAGTTTTGCAATTATTTAGGGAGGAAGAATAAGCGGGTTGAAGCCAACGCTGGGTATTCCTTTGCGCAGTTCGGGAAGTACGTGAGGTCTGGCGTTGTACTTAAGTCCCCAGACTACGTGCCTTCGAACAGTCCAGGAGTCTTTTGGGGAACTCGACATAGAAGACTGCATTCATCATATCATTTTCGGCACGTATCTCATAGTAGCAGATACCCCTGGCGTCTATTGCAAGTACAGCCATCACTTTACCTCCGAAGTCGATTTGTCTTAAGGGCAATAACACTCTGTTGCTTGGGTCCTTCTCGTCTAGTAATAGAGTCTGAACCATGTCTAATGTACGAAAATCGTGCACTACAAGCAAAGTTATATACAAGGGTAAAGATACAAAACATGCATTTCCACTAACTTGGAATCAATGCACAAGAGACCCATTTTTTGTTCAATTTCTGTAAATTCTGTACTTGGGTTTTAATTTTGCAACATGTTACATGTGGTACATTACATTTGACCAACGGAACCTTTAGGTTCCACACTCTGCTTTCGTGGAAAACCTTCTAAATTGCAGTACTGCGTTCTTGTCTGTGCCTTCGAAGGTCAAAAACTTGACTGCTGAGTATGGACTTTTGGGACTAAAAGATGTTTTTTTTCTAAGCTCATTTCTTCTAGAGTAAATTCAAGTGGTTTTTACTCAAAAATTTATAGAAGACCCAGGTACTTACAAACCGAATTTCAACTGTTAGCGGCGCGTGATTCAAAAACTGTTCTATTAAAGTCTATACATATACATTATATATATAGCGGAAATAAGGAGCATGTGGGTAAAGATTTCCTTAACATCGCTGTTGAAAATAACTGGCGCTGGGAAAGAAAAAAGCATTAAGCCAATACATTTGTGAAAGACTTATATTATGTGGCTCATATCTATAGCCCCATTTTGTGGAGTTTAATGGGCCTGAGGTCGACTACATTGGCCGCGAATGATTCTGTGTGGAGGACTCAATTATTCAGCTAAGCTCAAGAGAAGATTTTATTTTTCCTAGAAGAAACTGCGGCTATTGTGTCTATGGCCGGAGAAGATAATGTGTTATAGCTGCTTACTGTTAGTCTGTTAAGTCGGTAGGTTTCGTTTTTCTTTGCCTGATTAATGGCGGAAATGCATATCTATTACCTTTGATAAATGAAAGTGGATTCTGCATAATTTGCTGGGCTACTGCGTAATGCATGGCTATATTACCAAAACGTTTTACGTTGCTATGTCTGTGTAGAAACTTCATTAGCTTTATCCGATACGATACTATAATAATTATAAAAAAAAATTGTTAATCAGTCACATGCTAGATGGAGTAGTTTCGTCCCCGCCTATATCGCAGCAGTAGCAGCCATCCTTTGACACCTCGAAAGAACGGGCCAACGAAAACGCTTCATTAAGTGCACGCACTTAATAGAACAATAAAAAACTTTGGCAAATAGTACTAGTGATACTACCAGAGACTATCGAGCTCCGAAACAGCGGTATCATCGCGCGTCGGTTTAGAGAATTGATGCCAACGCGATGCCAAGTAGCTTGACAAACCAAGCGACTTAATTAAGGCCTACGAGGACACTATACGATTCCGTGTAGCTGTGTAATAACTGAACGAGAAATTGCCATCTAATAGCTTCAGGAACATGTCATAGGCGCATCAAATTGCCAGATCTGCACGGGATGGGAGCTGCAGTTTGAAAAGATCAATAAATACCTGAAATAACATTATATTTGCAAAAAAAAAATCTACATTGAGAAATGTATACGTTCATTGGAGTGGCAAGCTTTGTGACTGCACTTCAAGTCTATTATGAGTAATAGGCATAGAAAAAGATACATGACAGTTCTCTAACTCCATGTATCTTTTATATTTTATTTATATCAGAATATAGCAAGCACATTACCAAAGTAGCTTTCTATCCGTAGAAAGTAGATGAATTCATCGTTAATGTTAAACTATCGTTGTCCTTCAGGCAGAACCATACAAACTATACTTATATCAAATGGCTGGACTCAAAAATAATAGACAACTTAAGAAATTTAAGTTACTTTATGCAAGCGAGTGTCCTCAGAAAAGATCACACATCTCTTTAACTTCCTCAGACAACATTATCTTGTAAGGCCCTGTTGAGATTTACGAAAAGCATACGAAAAATAATTGTTCACAAGTAATTTTCCACCACCACTGCAACTACTCACTGTCTCGTTCGAGGCGAAACGAAATCACTACGAGGTCTACACTCCAGTTCTGCTTCCCGACTTCCTAGCTTTTCTGGAAGGCAAGGACGTTGCAATAATTCGTTGAAGCGTGACGGCTGCGTGTTAGACACGACTCGCTCCTGCCCTTTTCTCGTTTGTGACCGTGTTCAACGACGTCAAGGTTGCGTAGGCATCGTGTGTTTACATTGGCTTCCGGCAGGAGGAGCTGCTGCGATCCAGGAAGCCCCTCTCCACAGCCTGTTAGCTATAACTTTTGCCCAATATGAACATGTTGAACAGGGCAAACATAGAATATTGCGGCTTATTTTTTTTATTTTCCGAAGTCCTTCCCTTTCTATTCGTGAGTGTTGTTTTCGAAGATTCCGCCGTGCCTTTCGAGGTTCGCTCTTCCGGTGATGAGCATCATGATGCTATTTCCGTTACTGCTTTCATCATATCGACCCAGGAGTGTCAGTGGTGATCTTCTTATCCGAGGTGATCTCGTTGTATCTTATCGATATCAACATCTCTTCAATGGCAGTAGGTGCCTTAGTCGAACAACATAGCACAATATTCGTATCGCTAAGTTTGATATAGTTCCTGTTAAATACTAAGCTTGAGCCACAGACGAGGTGAATACGCGATTATAGTCGGCACTCTCAAACGGGATGTTGTATACTGCCTGTCGGTGTACCATCTCTATAAGAGTGACAGAATCAGTTAGTCGTAATCGACGCCGACCAAACAACGATACGGCTATTGATCAAGTGGGTAAAAGCCCGACGCCCGATGGCAACTAGCGTTGTGTTGATAATGATGGTAACGCCAGCCCTTTTGTAAATAATCGCGCATAATAATATTGTTTAAGTTCTTGCAACCCAGCTAGACCACTCATGATTCACATGGATGAATACAACGGCTCTGAATCTTCTATCAGAGCTTCTTCGTGTGTTTTAAAGCGACCCAGCGTCGAAGGGATAATAAGAGCTTCTAATCAAGTCTTTGTTGTTTAATAGCCGACACAAACTACAGAAATTGTGTGAATATTCTAAGTTATCGTAATGACTTTCACACCACAACTGGGCCCTACATCGTGATTTAGTGTCAGCGAAACGGGATCACAAATTTCATATTTAAAAAACGTTTCATTGTGTTAAATTTCGATAAAAATGGTAATTTTTGGTACGCTGCAGGCTGCTGGTTGTTAACTGAAGAGGGTGCAATGCTTATGAATAGTCAAATTAATCCAGCAGAAAACTGAGCGATGGACCTGTGGTTACTTGTTTTGTATTTGTTCCTTTCATTGATTAATGATATCAGTTTTGTCATGTGAAATTGAATACTGTTTGTTGCACATCGTTAAAAATTAGTCAAAAAAATGGTCGCACAAACTTAATATAGCTAGGGGTTGTAAGGCTGCCGAGCATCAACCTTTTCGTGTAAAACAAGATCTTTACTAGTGTTTTCGACGATCAAAAATAGATATCTAAAAGTGGCTCATTTTTGCTTGAAAAAATATGTATATAGCTTCCTACATCGAAACCTCGAGTTCACAGTAGGCCTAGATTTGATCTCGGAAATCTGACGCTCGTAGTTGGCAATTTGCTGAAAAAACGGTTGCCCTTCGTTATAGTCTTAAACCAATATCACGTAGTAATATGAGTATTTAAAACCGAAAGAAGCTAATCGTAATTGGTTCTATTTTATAACGTCGTATTTGATAACGACAAAATGTCCCCTATTTCTAGCTAGAAACATAGCGAGCTTCCCCAGTAGAGCAAGGTTTCTTGTAAATTTTGGATGAACTTATCTAGGTGATTCACAGCCATCTGACGATTTACAGGTTTCTTGGGCTCTGAATCCTAGCGAACCGTAGATGCTTTCTTCTAACGTGCTTTCAAATTGTTATTACTGTTTCAAGCAGTGTGCTTTAAATATAATTCAATGCCAAGACTAATAATATAATGGACATAACTAAATGTACCCCCCTTTTATGTGAGGAATGTTGAAACTTCAAATATGATAATCCGCTACATATATAACGGCCACGATTACAGGTTCAATTCGAATCGTGATCACCCTTGGATGCGAAAAATAAATGTCTTTTACGAAATCCTTCAGTCCTTCAGAAATCCTTTGTAATCAGAGGCCAAAACTAGATGTGTCCGGTACCTACACCGCTAGGCAATGCTTTAAATGGCTGGCTTTTTTTTTTTTTTTTTTTTTTACCATGAAAGAAGGTGTGTCTACGCTTGCATTCGAACCTAGAGCATCACGTATCCCTTACTTTAGAGACTATAGTAATTTTTTTTTCGTCAACCGCGTAAAATGTGCGCACTCACGACAACCCGGACGCTGTGCATGATTTTGTTCGAAAGTTATTATCGGTCCTGTTTCCTAGGGAAGGTTACTGGCCATTGCGCGTATTGGGTTCGAGAGTACCTTCTCACGTCTTGGTACTCTGTCAACAGGTCTAATGGTAACGATATATTGCAAATGCAGTACTATCTTATAGTAGGCCTGAAAGCAGCTGGTTTTAATCCGCCATGCATATACAACCCAATATAATTTACTTTAACAATGCTTCCGATTCTTGAACCTTCGACAAAATGCTTTGTGAAGACTTGAGATAGCAATTAACAAAAAAAAAGCGTTTAAAAGCACATTTCACGCAAAAATGCTCTCGGTTAGTATAAAAAATCTATTATACTATTATACAATAACTGCTAAAGTTATGTCTATTGCGCATAATTATACCGGGTATATTTGTTATCTTATAAACTTTTCAAAGAAAAGCTCTTTATGTGGGTTCAATTACTAACATGTCGCAACAACTTAAATGAGTGACAAAGATACGGGTAGTGACGTATTGAATTAACATTAACTCAGTAATAATTTGTATTTCCATTCATAATAGCTAATTATTACTGCAGTCTAACTACTCACAAAGCAGTGCTTTTTTGTTAATTCCAAATGCAGCATTTCGAAGCAGGTTTTGTATTTGTTTCTCACTCAAATTGTGCTCTTTTTACTTAACACAAATAGGCAACTTCTCGTTTTATTTGGTATTTACAGAGAAAATATGCCTTAGTGCCATTTTGTCCTTCTAACATAATACCTTGATTGAATTGAACGAATGCGACTCAAAACATCAGCATCAACTTCCCGATTATATATAGAATATAACTGCTAGAATTTAGCCTGGCTTCATGGGTCAGTCTGACAGGCTCGAAACTATTCGGATTGACGATAGCAGTTCAGTGGAACAAACTATTATTGTCATGCGGTTAACTCTTGGAGACGCCTGTTGAAAAACATCACCTATAACAACCTATTTCGACGTAATCTGCTAGTTAGTTTAGTGGTTGAATCACTAGCTAGCGCTCAGTATACGACGCCTTGTTACTCATGTTGCTAAAGGCCATTTTAGGTAACAAGGCCATCTCAATAACTTTATACGAAAGTGCTTGACACGGTTAATAACGTATGGCCTCGTAGTTCGAATAACATTAACTAGCCAATAAAAAATATGATGAATGAATACTAAATACCTAGAGTAGTTCTCCCTGCGTTTAGAGCTAGCATTGAGTTTTCACTGAACACTTACCCACGGATCACCGTGTCACGACTCGAGCTAGTATTTGCATCAGTAGTTTCTATGGTCAATAGGTGTAACTTTTAACGAAACTGTTGTTTGAGTTTAGGCAAGGGTAATGCTGTGTGTGAACAGTTTCCGTAGTTCTATCGCAGTATGGCCATGTTCAGTCTCTGTCAAAAAGAGCAGAGCGAATGATTACTTACATAACCATAAAATAGTTTAAAAGACTTGGGTGGATATGATTTATATTGTGCATACGGAACAGCTTGCCGGTTAGCTCCTAATCCGAAGCAGGATTTGAAGCCTGCATCTGAAAATAGTATATTCCAATTCTGTATAGTAATTATTTCAACAATTGTAGCAGTCAAATTGTAGCACGTTGAAATAGTGGGTCTAGGAAATGTCACATCGCTTTGTGCCAATATTTCTTTTCAACATTTTGGCCTATGAGCACATTTTTGCATAAAATGCGTGCAGGCAGCTTGAGATATTATATTTATGCTTCGTTTTAACAAATACATATATAATGTACACTAGAAGAATGCATTCTATTTATACCATGGACATATATACATAACTAGTTTTTGTTTGCAAAGGGGAATGTGAGCTATTAGAAAAAGCCATACGCATTGTGGAATGGCAGAGGAGATCAGCGAACCGTATGGCAATATGTGGCTTTGCAGTATATTCTAGCAAGCCCCAATGCAGGGCCAAATCTGATCGACTCATACAGTATTAAAATAATTTCTCAATTTATGTAATAAACTACTATCAGATTCATGCAGTATAGTAAAACCTACCGTATGCGATAGGAACTCGTTTTATATATATTGTAATAATGCCAAATGCCGTGATAATAATAAAGCTGATTCTTTTTTGAAATCAGTGGAAAACTGCTCAATGGAATGAGTTTAGCCCTTAGCGGAAGGATTGTGGATGAGAACTTTGATACCAATGTCTATATAGTTCCAAGCTGAACGTTACTCTCCGAAATGGACAAAGCGAAAAGAAGTTTTAAGAAAGTCCAACAAGCAATGTTTAAGAGCTTACTTAAAATAGAAAACTATAAACACTTCAAACGTTTAGAGAGGCATTTGGTTTAGGATTTGCGGAGTGTTTGTAAGGCTACAGTACCCGACAAGAGGCTGATGGAAACGAAACAGTTACAAGAAAGTTTCCTTTGGAGCTTTCCTTATTTGCTTTACTTAGAGAGTAAACATCTATTCTTCCTTTTTTTGTTTTCAAATATAAGTTATTGTCTGGACATATATGTGCAGAAAGGAAGAGGTGCTTTCAAGGCCGACAAACATTGGTTAGTGTCTATGGAGTTGCATAACCAAACGCTCTTTCATAAATCGTTTGTCTTGTTAGCCTCTGATGTGAAAAGTTATGATTTGGACCCTGAAGTAGTTCCTAATCCAGCAGTAATGGTATAATGTTTATATCACTGATTTGAGATCTTATGAACGTCCGATTCCCATTTGGCAGAGGGCTTATTATGCGTGCTATTCTAGAAGAAATAACCATTTCCCTAATAACAGACAACAATAGTTACTGTAGATTCTTCTATAGAGATGTAGTACCAAACCACCTATATGCGCTTTACACCTCTGCACTACGCAATCAATAGCAGATGACAACTTACCGAAGTTCCTTCGCTTTCAAGATAGATCCTTCTCTTTCAAGATAGATCAATTCTACTTGATCCATTTATAAATTGAGGTAATAGAACATATCAGCTGGTTTTCCAGACAAGTCAGGCTCGGTCGGACCGAGCAACCATTAACCCGAGTCCTACAACTTTCATACAAACCCAAATGAAGTGAAACCCAACGAGCTGAATCACGATCCAGTCACAAACGTCTACAGTTTACACTCTTTAGCGATAACCATAGTAGCCGAAAAAAGCCAGTCATTGTTTCTCGACTATGACTTCTGCTCTCCATAACAACCACTTCGTGTGAGAGTACCTCACTAACGGCCAGAGTATCGCCTGCCCTGCTACTCGACACAGCCACCAACGGCAACACTCAGTAAATCTGAGTATATGACTGTTGCGGCAGTCGAGACCTTGTGAGGCTTGCGAACCTCCCCTTCCCGTTTTCCTCCCCCATTACTTCTTCTTCTTGGGCCTCCGCTTCTTCAAAATCACAGCGCCACAAACATGACGTCAGAGTGCCCCGCCTTTCAACCGCAAATCGCCGACGTCTAACGCATCGCAGGAGAACAGCCCTAGTAGATATGCACACAGTGCCAAACGTTCAACCATCGTTTGCAAGCGTAAGTCTGATGGACAAAGCAACGGCCCAGTCAGCTACGTTAGACTAAGGCCGCTCTGCTAGCACGTATTTATAGTTCGTCTGACTCGCCGCCACAACATGTCAGCTCTGTATCGCGCTGGTCGGACATTCGCGTGTTGGCCGTCGACGCACAATCTTTGGGAACGGGCAAATGAGCGACAGTAGAAGTTAATAGCCACTGCTAGTACCCGAGGAAGACGTAGAAATGCCCGGCTACCACCGGCGTAAAAGTCGGAATCGTCAGCACTCTTTGCTAATAACGCTGCCGTTACTGTTGTCTGACTACATCAGTTGCTCGGCCTCTTTAGAAGTGGAATAAACTGAGAAATGCGCGAATTTATGTCGAACAGATGTCTGCTTGGATAATGTAGAGGTTGCTAGTAAACAAACATATGTAATTGGAATGATGATTATAGCATCTGTATATAATCTGTCGTAGTAATTGATTTGCTGTGTATAAGTGGATATGAGATGAATAGACAAAAAGTGAAGCCAGCAAAGGCATCAGTTAGGCCGCTTTTATAGAGTTCAGGCGATCTGGGAGGTGAGTACGTATCATTACGAAGAATATGTCGGATTATATTTTGACCGTGAATAAAATCATTTATGACCGTTGTGTTAATGTCTTACCAGCTGGGTTGAACTTAGGGCTCTCTTCATATTTGATAAACCGCTGAAATGCCTCACAATCCGGCTGTTGTAATAAAGACATAATCGATCTACTCTGAAAGTTCCGCGCTTAGTATTTAATCTGAGCGTTTGATGCGTGAGAACTTCTGTGGCTCGCATTACTTGTTTAAAAAACTTAAAGCCTGCTTTACATGAGTCGCCGGAATGTATAGACTCACACAACAATAGTAGCCTCGTGTGGTAATCCTCTCATCAAAGATGTTCAACGTTTTTACAATGACATTAATTAAATCAGCAAATTTGCCTTTTATATATAATATCATGCTAAAAGGACTATTTCGGACTACGCACGCGCCATTGCGATGTAACCATTATTTCATATTTGAATTGTCTGTTTTTAATTGACCGGCAGGCTGTACTCATGCGTCAGCATTGACGCCCGTGCAAAGTCGTTAGCCTGAGCAGCTACGCGCGGCCAAGTAGCTCGCATATGGAGCTTTTACAATTTGCAGTGCATTTTGATCAGTCGTGATCCAGTAGCTTCTGAATGGATTACCGAAGCATACCGCTGTTAACTTTAAATATACCAATTGATAATGGAACGAAAAAAGAGTGTTAGGTCTATGTGGATTTGATAAGGACATATTCACGTTATCACACACTGTCCCTCAGAAATCGACGCGGAAGTACAGCCTTGGAAGCCGTTCAAGCCGCTACTAGACATGTAAAATATCCCTATAAGGTAATTAGAAGTGTTTTTTTTTTTGCATAAAAGACCGCTTGACGCGACTTCCATCAACCATGTGACAGTGTTTCTCGTTTCGTAAAATGTTATACCTAAGCAAACATTCTATTTAAGGTCAGTTGTCTTGCTTTTTAAACTTACTATCGCCTACAGTTAGAGGAATCCGACGACGGCGCTCGTTTCTGTGGGTATCAATCTCGAAGCGTCGAAATGATTCGTCCTATTTTTAATCAATTTTCAGATTGGCGTAACATAACTTGTAGTCGAAAGCGCTGAGCGTATCTGCCCAGCAGTCCATCTCATATTCCCTAAATGTCTGTACTTAGCCTCCATCGAATCTGCGTTGAGTTGTTTGATTACGTCTGTTGTACGTTGAAGAACAAAGAACACTTGAATGCGATTAGATAAACGACTGAGCCAAAATGAGAAACAGGAGACAAATGTCGACAAATTCGCGCCAAAATGCTCTTTTATTCAGCTGTTACTCCTTGCAGGACTGAGCGGTAATATATTCTATAGAACTAAAAATTGACCGAAGCCCTTGTTTTCTAGAAATAGCCTTTCCGTTTTACTTATAACGAACTAATGCAGGTCGCAGCATTTCTGCAAGGTTGACCAGGGGAAGGATCAAGAGTGAAGCTGCTTTATGGTATCAGTAAGCTTATTTACATGATAATTTTTTCATCGTAGATTTGCCTTTAGAGGAACAACTTCTAAGCCAAAAGCTTGCATAGCTCACATTGTCATTAGGACTTAGGGATATCTGGAGGAAAGCCTCTAGACGTAGTTGCCTTAACGCAACTGTCGTTGTGTCATACTAGCTACTATTTTTTGCTAGTATACCACGGACAGACGGCGCACAATCACGAAATCATGTCGTAATTCTTTAGGCGCGGAAATGTGTGGGGCTCACTAACTATCGCAGAATTGTGTTTTTTTGGATATTTTCGAGATTCCAGCTTGCACAGGCAATTCTCAAAAGACACAGAAACCAGGGATGAAGAAAAACGTTAATTTCGAGAGAAGTGTAATTTAAGAAAAAATGCTAGATCGCCGCCAGAGCCAATAAAGCGGAAAAAGGTAGAGGAAAAACTTTGCTTTAATTCTAATAGTTGCATTCGTAGAACTACGTATCGCGCAGGTAACGGCTACTGCTTTTATGATATGCACTACTGCAAAATGTAAACAAGTATACTGCGAATTAAAATTTAATTCTCTAATTATCGAACGACGCACGGCAGAGTTGCTCGCGCTCTCCTCTTAGCTTTGCTAGGGTGAATTTGCTTCCGCACAATGGCCTCGCTGTTTGCACCACATTATATGTAATACGTCCTATGCTTTCTTCGAAGATAGGTATATATCTTACTAGCATGGCTTAAGCACAATTTGCGTGCACCAGAAAGATTCGCTGTCAAACTCTGAAAAGGTTTAATAAAAAAAAAAAAAAACTTTGGGAAACAAAGAGCATACGTAGGACCGATTGTAAATGGAGTAATATTACCACAGCTAACGCCACCCATAGCCACACTACTCTATTCGTAATAGGTAACCTCGAAGGCTCGTCTTTAACAGGTGTACGTGACACGCTCTGTGTGATCCACTAACAATCGTGTATACACTGTGACACGTAGATAGTGTATTCTTTGGCCTATACGCAACCGACTCCGGATTTTAGAGCCGTCGGAGAGATCTGTCCACTGCTGGTGCCTGTTATATACCCTTTCTCTTAAAGGGGTCCATCGAAAGCTTCTACAATGCATCGCTGCCACTACTACTGACCTTGGACAATGGTGCTCGCCACCAAATAACACACCCCTCATGTCATACTCTCATGTCTGCCTATTGTTATATTTTGGTGACCGCTCTCAATCCACTCCCCGTCTGGTCTGCGCCCCACTCTTCATAACGATTAGATCCATTGAAAAGAACACCTGCGTCCTCATCGGTCCTGACAGGACTTGCGGATATAAAGTACGCTTTAATGCGGCACACTAGCTTACCGATATGTCGCCAATCACAGCTCTGTTTTGGTCACAATTAGAGAGCGTGTTTTACCTAGTACGTCAATACCTCTGATAATAGAACACAATTAATATTGGCGTCTTTCTGAGACCCATCCGTGCACGACAGCTCAAAACTGAAACACTCAAAGCTACCGTGAAGCCAGCCAACCGCCAAACGTCGCCCATCTTTCTCGGAGAGTGGGTTCATAAACAGTGTGTCCTTCTCATTCCTCTAAACGCCGCTGCCGTTTAGGCCAGCCCCGTTGACACTCATTAACCGCCGACGCTACTTGGGTCAGTTAATCGATCCAACTACACATGGACACGGATCCTCCTAGTAATTTAGTAATGAGTAGTGTCGAAGGGATCTTTGAGAACTGAGCTCGTAGTACCGGTGGTCATCAGGACACTAAGGGGGCAAGCAGGAACTTGCCCCCTGCCGCAGAACTATATCAGCACCGCTATCAGAAGATGTTTTAGCGTTCCGAGCTAGTTATGAACTTCACTAGAGTCGGATGGGGGTGCTATTGAGCTTGCCTCCGACGAGCATGTAGGTGTATGAGGGACTCGTAGAAACCAACCTCGGCAGGATTGCGCATGCATAACCAAAGTTCATAGTCAAATATCAGTGCGTGGGCGGTGGTATTACGTTGAACTGTGTTTTGAACGGAGCCCCAACAAATAGCGCAACGGGCTTCTATACCAGTGGTTTAACGTGATAAATATTACTAACAGGGCGTTTATGAAGACGCTTGACGGAACAGCATCATCGGACGCTAGCAAAAACAGTGTTAGGATTTGTTTTAATTAAAGATAGGTTGTCAGATTTGAATCTCATGCGTATCTATTACTGGCGGCATAGCAGCTCTTAGAACGTTTTCAGCTACATTTGCGAGGGTTAACCGTGGTGAGACTGGTATATACGGTGGCTGCTATTTACGCGTTTCAAATTGTGCGTTTGGAGCAAGCGTGGTTGCCGAATGGTCTGTTCGGTTTTTCATTATCTATACATATCTTGGCTCGGGAGAGGATGCACAAGTACCGTATCAGAAATCTTTCCTAAGGACTTGTTGCGAATCAGCCTCAAATAGTGATGTGAACATGGAGCCTGCGGTTCGATGTGGATTATGCTCAGATGTCCGTGTTGCTGAATTGCAGTATAAGTGTGCGCAGAACACAGCGGCAAGGGCGATGTTTATCGGTAGGTCGAGTGGGGTAAGACCCCAAGGAAACCAGCGACGACCACTGAAAAAGGTAAGTAGCGTATGTATACACATCCGTGTGTTGCTGATAAATCGCCCCGGCTATTTTATGATACACCAGCATTAAGTGGGCGGTTGTGAAATTCATTTAGTCAATGTAGAATATAACGTTTATAAGCTGCTGTGGAAAGCTTTTTAAAAAAGTTTTTATACTTAATGGGTCAGGCAATTATAGTAGCGATTCAAGCATGAACATGATGTACCAACGCGAACTAAGTTAGTTAGTACTATTTCGGGGATAACTACAGTTTTCATTGTTAGTTGGCTGAACGTAAATTACAGACAATTTTCGTGTGCATACAGTCTCGATGTGTTATCTATTTTTTGGGTAGCGATCTATACTACCACGTCGGTGGGCTGCAAAAGGAGGAGCTCCTTTAAGAGAGATGCATATTCCAGGTTACTGCGAAGGTTCATTAGTCTATTACTATAAAAAATTATATTTTACGCTTTTTTTTTTATACGCTTACAGAGGCGACCTTTTCCAACTTGAATTAGAAGTCAGACCTGCATTGGTCAACCCGTTCGCTAGTATTTAATGGGCATGTACAATCTCCTTTCGGGAACGTCTGACGGGAGTTGATCAGAGTTTCGGTCTGAATTTGCTTATCATTTATGCTTATTACCTATATTAATGGTTTAAAAATGCATGCGTGGCGAAACAGCTGTGTTGTAGGTTGGCAACGGGGCAGGTTTATAGCCGTTAATGTGCCTGCGATAAACAACTGTCTCTCCTGATTTTACAGCGAATTTCGAATAAAAATTTGTATAAAATGTGTAAGTTTAACAGGGATATAGTAAGTGTTCTTTTCAGGAGGGTAGAAACAAACCGCGTTCGGCTACAGTGGGCGAATAGAATAACATCAGTGTACAAAAACCAGAACCCTTTGAATTGAAATTTATATCTCGGCTATTAGTCCCATCCGTTATTTAAGATTGAATATTATATCTCCCACAGGATTAGCCCACTGAAAACCCTCAGAGTTTCAAAATAGTTTGAAAAAAAAACGCGCCAAAACAGTGCATGCGTATTGATAAACATTCACCACGTACTTCACCCATGACAGCAGTTGAATTATGCGGCTCTACGAAAAACGTGTATTGAAAGCGGTGCATTATGGGAAGACCAAGAGTTTCGAGCGGATGTTACCGCGCTAGGTAGCGACGGCGGACGCTGGTTAAAAGACAGCCACGGAATCGAACCCGGGGCTATTGGATGGAAAAGACCATTTGTGAGTAAACATTAATAAAAGTTCATATTTTTTACATTATCGACTTATTGAACAAGTGTAAAATCTCCAACCTTGTACAAAATCAGTTTTTCAATGTATAGACAAATGCTAGTTATCATAATTAGAAACAGTACGTGTACTTCATTCACTAAATGAAAGCAATTACTGCATAGTACAATATTTTATCAGGAGCTGACGGACGACCCAAAATTTTTTGTCGAGGGTCTCGCATCTACTGACGTCACTGAAGGGATTGCGGGTAACGATTGGTTCGTCTCAGCGGCCAGCGCCCTCTCACGAGAAAAACAACTCTTCAATAAGGTTCGACACATCCATATACACCAGTACACTCCCAAATTCACATATAGCAATACAAAAATATAAACACCAAACAATCAGACACCGCCACAGAAAACATGGGCGACTGCGTCGTCTGCGTGCACATTTCAGTTGTTCAAATACCTTTTGTCAAACAAATAATTTCTTCTTACACAGTAGATGATTGGCTGGTTTGTTTGTTTTCTGCTCAATTTTCTCGTCTATTTTGTATCGCGTGAAATGCGTAGACAACTTCTCAACGAGCTCGTCGTTTGAAACAGTATGCACATATATCTATATGGTTTTTCTTTCATTAGCAATACTGACAAAGAAGCAACATAAACCCATAATCAAAAAACTTATTATCAAGAAAATCATCAATGACAACTAGAAGTGTGCCAGGAATTTGGCGCGTAAGCGAATTTAGCTTTTCGTAGATATATCTAGCACATTAAAACAATTACATTTCTGAAAAAAGGTATTTTTTGTCGGGCATCGCCTTATGAAGTAAGCTTTTCAACCTAGGTAATACCCTCGGCAAGTTCATACTCACTGGTTGCATCGGCGGAAGGAGGGAAGACCTCATCGAAGTTCACGTACTGCGGCCTTTTCCGTTTTATGTTCTATCATTTCGGAAGATGGAAGCAGGTGTTAATAGATGACCGACTTCCCATTGATCCAAATACATCGGTTCCACTGTTTGCCAAATCCAGGACAAAGGACGAATTTTGGCCAGTATTGCTAGAAAAAGCCTACGCCAAGTAAGAAGATTCTTGTGTTGATTTTATATACGTGACAATGTAGTTCGAGCAGATCCATTGATAAACCACTACAAAATAGTTATCCGAATTAAATATGTCCACTCAAAAACGTTGGACTGCGTAAAAGTGAAGAAAAAGTAATAATAGCAATAAGTAATGTTATTGTATTTCGCCCACTTGTTCTCATTTTCAGTGGGAAGTACGTAGTCACTTCTGTTTGAATCTGATGAGTGATTAAGCAGTTTTTTCTAATCATCTATGAATAATTAGATACCTAGGCTCGTACGAAGCTTTGTGCTCCCATCGGTTGGAGCAGGCTCTAGTGGACTTGACGGGCGGCGTGGCTGAAATTTTGGATATAGGTGGATCAGAGATGACGCCCCAACTCAAGGACGAACTGCATGCACGATTAAGCGACGCCTCACGTAAAGGGTCACCCCTCTGTGCTATGCACGAACTCTATGAGGAAGCTGATGGGCTTACTTTAACCGAAGGTCGACTACCGTGCGGTAATCAGTTCACCGATGCTATAATACCCCACATTTGTCTCAATACAACGAAATTTATTGAGTAATCAGACAGCAACGTCCTTCAAGGGCCTTTTCAGGAGAGAATAATTTCTGCCAGAGGTGAACACAGGTGGCAAATGAAAAAAAGAACAGAGACTAAATGAATAGTAGTAGAATCGTGACAACCGGATCCATTGGTCCGCCAGTTCTGTCTTCGTCGAGATTTTCTGCGTAACTAACTTCGGTGTTGTACTGTTTGTTTCGCTACGCTCATTGCAGGTATCATGAAGGGAAGACCATATACCGTGACAGGTTTTGCAAGTATTGACATCTCGGCGTCAGCAGCGATTCGAACGCTCTTCGGTGGACGACAACAACTTCGAATGGTTCGACTTCAGGACCCGTGGGCAGATTCCAAATACACTGGGGCATTTGGACAAAAGTACGCGTAGAGCTGTTTAACAATGAGCGGTTATTAAGCTAGTGTTATCTTGAAATAAGTTGCTGAAATGGTAATTTTTGAAACTGATTGAAATTAAATTAGAAGGTGGACACAACGCACTTCCTTATGGAAACAGATCGAAGCTAATTTATATTTTACAGTGTGGGGCAAAGTTCTCTTGGTGGCGTAAAAATATGTCATTTGACAGGTTGAAAATTTCAATATTTCGTCGGTTCAAGAGGCAATAGAATGAAATGTAGCCGAGCTGAAGGTAACAAAAAGTTAAAAGAAATCTCTCAAGCTGTCAAGTAACTTTTTAGTTTAGATCGTTAGGAGATATTTGTCCCGTGTTGTATTTGAAACATTTTTCATATGGATAAGAAAAAGCTAAAGGTTCAAAATTGACTTAAAAATGCCTTTGCTATTACTTTCGTGTTCACGTTGGCGATGCGTTAAAACGTGGGTGGCAAATTGGAGTCGTTTTTAAAATTTACATAAATTAATCTCAGAAATCTTAGTATTGCTTAAACTATGCTTCTGTGTACGTTCTGTTATATTATACTGTCATTTTATTGCTTCATTCTGAACATAATTTTCTATTTATTCGTTTTGCTTGGCCTTGTTCAGTTTGAGCAATTCCATCTTTCGTTTCACTTTATTTCATTAATTTACATTTGTTCTTCTATTCTCTTCCGGCTATCTTCCTTTACCGGTAGCTCTTTCAAGTCTCATCTGTCATACTCAACGCGGTCATTGAGACGAGCTCGAAATCGTGCTCTATTTAATCCCTGCAGTTCAAGCAGCGACCCCGATATTTGCCCCAATTATGTATTTCATTACGGGAGCAGTTTCCACGGAAACGCTGGTGGCGCTAGGACACGGAATCCTGGAGTCAGTAGTATCAGAACTGTGACAGCTTCATGCCAGGACCATCGCTCCGACGAAAGACTGATTGAGTGCCAAACTGATACCGAGCAAAATAATAGAACTGAATATATGTACTCTACGAAACAGTTACTACGCTTTCATTCCAGCTCAGTCGAATGGACGCGGCTCAGTCAAATCGAGCGTTCGAAACTTGGCCTTAAAATTGAACAGGCGGCGGAATTTTGGTTAGTAGTACAGTCGGGAGCAACACCAACTGAGTAACCTTTCCTTGTTGTTAACTAGTGCTTATCGCTTATCGTTCTCTCTGCGTATGACTAGTGGCAATGCTTCAAGAGCAATTAGATCCATCTATAGGATGTCACAACGATGACAAATTAAGCGGATACCGGTACTCGTAACCTACTTAGCAGAGTAACCAATGTCTTTTTCAGGGTGACGTATGATGACCTGTTAAAGTACTTTACCCAATTTTTAATATGTCATTTGAGTCGGGGCGCCACTGACAGAAGCGGATTTTTCGGAAGCCTGGCCAACTACGGTTCATCGTTGTGGGAGCACGCGTTTACGGGCGAGTGGACAATTGGAACAAAAGGCTCAATTCAGGACAGAGCAGGGGGCTCGGCGGCCGATAGTGTCTTACGAAATCCACAGTACCTTCTCGAGGTTTGAAGCCGTTCAGAACAATTCGCACGATTAACGAAGACGTGACAGCTGTGCATTTCGAGCTTTGTGGCTTCTTTAACCGAACGATCACATAACATGGCAACACTCCAGCACAGCCTGTCCATTTTCCTATGGTTTCCCTTGGAAATCGAACGTTATGCGCCATTCATTCACTGAGTATTTTGTGCGACTATACCGATAGTTATTATTGTCGTACGCTTCTCTATTAATATTAGCCAGAATAGTCAGTTATATGTTTGAGCCTTAGATCACTGCCAGCATGTACACGTAATGCATAAACGACATCAAACAGCCGACTCTGACCTAGGTTGGTGATCGATATGCGATTTTGAAGGGTTATTTTATCGTTCTTCACTTTATCGATACGCGTATGCACACGTAAATGACCCGAAGCCAAGGTAAACCACTTCTGCATTTTATTATTACCATAAGATGAGAATTGTAGAAGGGTAAATCAGTATATATTGTGTCAATATAACAAATTGCAGAGCAAGTACATAATAGATACACGCACGTACATTAATAAAATAATTAGAAACCTCTCGGGGATCGCGCTAAACAAGGTACGACCGGAAGCTTGTATTGAGTACGTAGCCTCTGAAAGCTTTATTGAAAGCTATTTCCTCTTCTCATCCTTTAATATACCTTTTCATTGTTGATAGGTAAGAAAAAGGATTGTTGACGTAATTAGTAATGGTGGCGTACATATACCAAGCTTTCAACCAGCCGGGGCATCGGGAAAACGGAATAACCTTATTTTGGCCCAATCGTCAACAGTCTAAAGAAGACTATTAGAAAACCGTTTATTTTCACTCGAAGCACAAGTTCGTGATTCACATTCTCGATTGCAGGTGATACAGGAACAGGCCGAATTAATCGTGTACCTGATGCAAGAATCGCCGTTTGAAGCGATTGGATTCATCCTTATGAAGGTTAAATAGAGTACCCTAGATGCCAGCTTTCTATCAATTGCAAACGTCTATGGTCGACTGCAAGGCAAATAGCCACTATAAATAAATAAAGTAACCTCAACCATTTGACGGATCCATGCGATGTTGTCATCGAAAGCTGATTGCTAACTTCTCTCTGTAGAGCAAAGAAATTGGAAAAAGATAATGTCTTGCGCTTGTCTGCGTTTACCTATGTTAATTACAGGTGGAGGCGAATCGCCAGTTTCGTCTGCATCGCCAAAAAGAAGTTATATATTCGTCAGAATTTTTAGCTTTGCGGGACCAGCTCTCACGCGTTGGTCCGATACCTCGAGGACGTTACATTCTTATTCCGTGTACGCTTGAGGCAGAAATCTCACAGACTTATCTCGTACGCGTGCTAGCTAAACTGGGTGCTGTAGTCATGCGAGAATTGTTATTAGATCAGCCCCAGAAGACTTTTTTAAGTCGAAAGCTACCTTCACTAGTCACTTACGTGAAAATCTATGGCGCAAAGGATCTCGTCAAAAAAACACCATTTTCAAGTAAGAGCAGTTTACTTATTACTGCTATTAGACGAAAGGTGGCAATGATCATTAAAGCAAAAGTCGTTCCATCACCTCTTTCAAGGCAGATAAAAACATACAATAACATACATGATAAATACGAAATGTTTCGTAATACTTATTGAATTTTAAATATAAGTTTGTGTCCACCTAGGAAATTGTATGTATTAATTTATTGCCCTAATTTCATTTACTTTCTCATCAGTGTCGCCATATTGTGTCATACAATGTGAGGGGACGTCCGCCCGATCTGCGAGCGGTAAGGGTACTTCGCCGCAGTGGAAATTTGAGGCACTATTCTATCGGAAAGATCCGAAATCCAGTGTCACAATACAGGTACATATATTTTCTATTACCGATTTGCAACATTTAGGTAGCGGTCGTCCCTTGTAACATTGCACTCGAACGTAGAAGACTTTTAAACGTATAAAACCCTCAGTTAGAAGACCAGGCTGCTAATGAAGACCAAATTGATTTCTCCGAATAGGACTGTTCTAACCCGTATCAAGTAGGCGCGTTATTACTTCATTATAAAGTAGACCACGCGTAATTCAGCACCAACAGCAAAGTCGTGCTATGTCTGAGAAACGCTATATTCTTTTTTGATGAGCGTAAACTGATAAGCTCAAAGGTCGCGATGTCTAATAAATAAATCGTAGCTCAGTTATCATGGATAACAACTAGCTAATAATAATTTGATATACAGGTGTGGAATCATAGTCTTGTGATGGATCAGTGTTTGGGTCGAGCAATTCTACCACCGGAAACTGGTCCCGAGCTCAAGGAATTCGAATTAGCCCTGAATCTGAAAAAGTGTGAAACACCGGTCGGCTATGTGACGGTAGAAACGTATACGACTAATGATGTCCTTTCCGTATAAAAGACTCCAAGCAACTGTTGACCTCCTAAAATGAATCTCAAAAAATTGAAGCCCAAGAGAAAGCATTTGCGTACATCGTGCTAACTTAAACAGAATCCTGGCAAGTAACTGAGGTAAAGATGAACCGATAATGGATTGTGGTAATTGAAATAAACACGTATGTGTGGTAATAGTTTCGATTAACGAAAGCGACAACTGTTGGTTCGTGCTGCGCCAAGTGGTGCTAGCTAAAGGAAGTATTAAACGCCAGAGAATTTTCACTGTAATATATAAATATAATTATATTAAAAGGCTAAGACAAGCAGAAGAATTGAGCAAATCCAATAATAAATATCCCGCTGGAAAAACTATTGACTAATTAATTACATTGAGCACACAGATCCTAGTCGTTAAACATTGTACAGCCTCGCTATACGCCATATGCCGAACATACCGAATAAGCAGTCATTGTATAGCTGTCGAAAACAAAGGCGTCCTATTGAATGTCAACTGTGTTTTAGATTTGTAAATTCCGACTGAGTCTGACGGTAAATGGCAAGAGGCTAGCAAGTGCGCAGAAGTGAGGCCGTTAGACCACGAGTCGTTCCGTTTGACTTGACTGTCACGGAAAGATCTATCCGCAGCATTGGTAGGCCAGAATACCGGTGTGACCCAGTCGGAAAGCCAGTACGAAACAAAGGTGCCCAAATACGACCCGAGCTATAGCCCCGATAGAGTCATCATCGACACGGGCTGAACAGCGCGGGACTAGTCAGCCTCCTGATACGAAATGACCTTGCCGATATAATTAGTTTTAGAAACTTCGCGGTTCTTCCAAGTGGTTCCGCAAATCATCCTTCTGCAGCAGAACTTTCTCTTCATCGGTGTAGCAGCGACAGACTTCACCTTATTCTGCTGTGATCCAATAATCTCATAATTCTATTGTTAAACGCATAAGTTTAGCACAGCTTACTGTGACCTGAAAGACAAGCGATGAAATGAATATTCTTGATATTAGGTTTTAGCATTTCAATAATGGCCTAGCTGGCTGCGAATACAGGCATTTAAAGTGAGCTGTCGTTTAGTCCTTACGCTGACTGCGATCACTGGGGGCACCGTGTTATCATGGCTCTGGTGCCAGGCTGAAATCACCGGCCGTAGGCGTCAGGACGTTACGATATATAGTTTAAGATAAAACACCAAATCATTGCGAGTGACGTTAGATATAAGGAAGGTAATGGACTTACTCAAGTAGGGCGTCAAAATTTAGTGCAACGAGAGTCGCCTTAAGCGGACGAGGAAACACAACCGGCCACAATATGTATGATCAAATTTATTCAACGGCCTATTTCATGATGATCGAGCGCTTTGAGGTGGGTTAAATCAATATCACTTAAGTTTCTTACTTTTTTTGCCGGTATTGAATTTAACATACAGGCTGTATGCAACTTACAAGAACCAGTAAAACACATGTGCTCTTAAGAAATCCACATGAAACCAAACGTAATTTTCATGTGGAATTTTACTCCCTCGAAGGATAACGCTGACCCGGTCATCAAAACACGAGCTAGGTTTTAACCGTATACTGAAAGGAGTTTGGTACGGAATTCTGACAGCATCTTACAGATTAAAAACCTATTTCTAAATAAAGTGTCACTTTTTATCTTTTGTACGAATTTATGTAGCTTCCCTGCTGGTCTGTGATTATCAGAGGAGGACTGGTTCTCGACAACCTCCAGCAAAGTACGCATAGCCTATCTCGGAATGCTTAGGACGAGGTCATCGGTGCTTGGTAGTGCCAATAAATGTTGAATGATCATATGATGAAAATAGGTGCCATTATTGGTTCCTACTACAGGACACAACGGGGGCTCGCGGGCGTGGACATCGTCTTCTGAGGTTTCTTGGCTGGACAAGTTCACTGAAACCTCTAACAGAAGGCTGTAATGCCCGACACACCCAACTTGCGGTCTTCCACATCGTTACGCCGCTACTATTTAATCTATTATTGGCTTTATATGGTAAAACATGTGCTACCTAAAATATCAATGTAATTATCCTTCAAATCTTCGTCACCAACACATATGAAGGTCTTGCGAATTTTTAAATATAGTGTTTTCTGCTGGAAGTTTGTGCCGCAGTAGCTAGTAAAAGCACATAAGGCGTCACATAATTCGGCCTCTCTGCCTGTCTATGGCCTGCGACGACCATCTAATGGCTTAACCTTCTTGGTCCTTCGTGCTAGATTAGCATTGTGAACTATGAGGGTGGCGCAGATTTCAAGAAAAGCATCAAACTCTGCACGAGCGTGATTTCGCGTACTGTAAAAAAAAAAATGCCAAAAACGACCCCATGTTGGCGGCGGCATCTGCGTGTGTAAATTTCATCTTGTAGAAACCGCGAATTAAGTGGTTTAATATACGAAGTTGTCTCTGCACACTGTGGAAAATCAGTAAATTGAAATGGTGACATTCGTGGGGAGTAAATAACTGCGCGGGGAGAAGGCTAACACCCCGAGGGCATATCAATGCACCGTGTAATATGTTACAACAAGCTGTATTATAGTATATAAATAGCTTATATAATGGTCGGTCGATCTAATTATTTGTCTATATATTGAAGTCCACGGCGTTTAATATGAGTTTCAAATATTGCGCCATTTCAGATCAGAAATTTTCCAAATATAACTGATTTCTGAGTTTCGAGAGTTTTACATCCAGCACCGACGTTAGATATTCCATCAGATAGCTGGCTGGCTCCCAGCACGAAACAAAGTACGTCTATGCAAGGATTCGAACCTAAACCGTAACATGTCCCTAAGACTTGCAGGCAAATATGTTAGGCCACCCATTGGCAGCAGTGCTTATTGGGACGCTACATAACTTTTCCTTGGGAGGTGGTGACACAATAAAACAAAGCACCTATTATGTCTAGCAACACTGGTTGTCTACGAGGCTTGTCCGAGATAAAAAGCTACCGAACATACTTCGCAGGACAATTGTTTCAAAATTAAATGAAAAATATATCTATGACGAACTCTTGTTAGTCCGCTAGGGATCAGCCGATAGGTAAGCAAGTAATTGATATCAAACTATAGAGTGTAGGTTTCCAATAAGCTCCAACCAAATTTAATACTTTGGTGCATACCCTTACCTTTTTTAAAGGAAATATTGGAAATTGAATTTTGTAACAATATTATGGTATAGCCAGTTAGTTTAGCTTATGAATTCATTTGTAGAGGCATAAACCTGTTAATACCAATAGGCCTGAAATAATCTCACGCACGTTTTCATAGGGTACACATAATTAGATCTTTAGGCGAAAATCTAAGTAAAACTAGTTGGAACTTGCCTAACTTAACCAACTTATCTTACTATACAAACTATAAAATTTGCTTTGTACCTATTAAAGAGACTATTTATGATCGGTCAAAAGACCTGACTTTTACATGCAAGAGCTTCAAGTAGTGTTCATGAGTTGCCGAACTAAACGTTTTGTAGCTGATTATACGTCACGTATTTTACCCTTTCTTAGTTATGAGGCCTCTCCTAATTTTAAATAGCGGACCCTTTCCGATCTAAATCCTCCTTCCTACGCTCGAAGCGTAAAACCAATAAAAGGACAGCCTTCACAGAATGCTGAAGCCATGGTGAAGTCTAATCGGTACTGATCGCATCGATGAAATTATTCAGGTGTTAAACAATTTGAGTAAAAATCGTGACAATTGCCAAGCCATTAACGCGCTGAAATCAGGTCTGTAAATATGAATGCTTATCAGCAGTGCTAACATATGAAAATTCTGAATGAGTCGCCCATGCATTGGAGACGGTGTGATAAGGATGTATTTAATTAGCATATGTAGTACACGACAAGACTAAGAAACAAAGTTTTGACGTCACTTACAAGGGCAAAATTACAACCGGCGCTATACGCTAACTTGAAGTTATCAATTATATAAACTAGTGGTCTCGCTGTTACCATTTCCATGCGTTTAAACTAATTGAAACTCTGTACCTTTTGGAATTATGATAACATTAAGCGGTAATTGTTTATTTTATCAAAGTGTACATGTATGCCAAGTAGTTAAAAATCAGGTTGTTTCGTAGATTTATTTAATTTACCCATTTGTGATAAAATAACAATGTTATCGAACCAAAATTGATATAGTCATTGACAGGTCCGTAGAGGCTTGTCACTCGCTAAACTAACAAGTAAAGATTGGGCCTAATTAACAGAGCATATTGCTTGCTTTTTTAGATAGATAATTGACTAGAGCATACTTTGGTATCCCCCCATTAAGTGCACACTATCTATAGACTTATTTCATAAGTATTAATACCTTAACACGTTCTGTTCGTACAAGCCCAAGACGGTCGCCACTACCACATCCATTAACGTCTGCAAAGTTGCCTATTCGTGCTTATATTGTCGTATCGGTTTGAGAACAGTATATTTCGTTGTAATGCAGCGGAAACACTTTTGCGGGGACACACGAGGGGTTCTGCACATAGAGACACGTGAGGTAGTCCATGCGCGAAATCGGGTCTAGATGCAGGGTTTGTTTCACGTCAGTATGAGCTGACCATTTGAATCGATGCTCAACATAACGATGATATGTAGATTGTGTTGGTTAATGTTTCTCCATTTTTTCAAATATCTCATATGATCAGAGCTGCGTCGGGTCCGAGTTGGTGTCGCTTCTAAGCCGATTTGGCAATAGTAGATGTGCTACGATTGCTCAGAACGCTTTTATTCAAACTTGAGATAGAACGCCTTGAAATTTCTGCAAAAATTCACTGTATTTTACAATTTAGTTACGATAAAGGTACAGTGCCTAGGCGCATAAAATACCTATTCTGTTTATGGCCTAAAAGTAGTTACCGGAAGAAACGGCCTAAGGGTAATTGTGCCGCTTCTATTCTGGCAATTTTGATATGCAACATGTTCCTCGTTATGGCTGACCAATCACGAAAACAATCACAAAAATAAACTTATTTCGGAAGTTAAGCAAGACCGACACATAAATAGTTGCAGTATCTCCAGAAAATCAAACGCCAACAATTAAACAGTTTTAAACCTATTGAAGAAAGCTGCTTATATAAAAGCTCAATGTTTGAATTAAAGAATTGATCGATTGTATTTCTCTAAGTGAATCTCCTCAGAAGATCCCGCCATTCCTAACGGGGTTAATCATGAGCGACGAAAAGTAGGCCACATATGGCGGTCATGTGCACATGAGTGAAACTTTTTTAAAAAATGTGCTCTACACTCTGTCGCAACATCCAGCCTGCAGCCAAAGCGTACAATGCAACGCGTTTGGTGGGAACGCGAGAAAAATCATGCACAATGGGTTACTGCCGCCTGGTCAAACAACTGATTTCAACTTTTACTGTCAACAACTAACAGAAGAATAAGAGGTAATTGGAAAAAAATCAACCGGAACATAAAGGGCGTTGTCCTTCATCGCGCTAGTCCATCATGCTAAATTAAGAGAGCTTGGAAGGAACATACACCGTGTAGCTCGATTCTTGCTCCAGCAGTTTATTCAGAATTATTTATGTAGAATTCTCGTAGTTATGTTGATTTAACTTCAGCGGAGAGATGCAAAACTAACTTGTTGCAATTTTTTCTTGCCTAGATACCGTACAGATGGTACGATGGTGGAACTGTGGTGTTGCCGAAAAAATAACAGCAGGATATTCGTCAAAATGGTGCCTATTCAGTTAGTTGTGTTGTTTTAAAGTACACAGTGTTTGCTCCAATTTCGGCCTGAAAACGGCCCATGTTTTTTGTATGTACATATATGTGTGGTTCCTCACTATGCGTCTAACGTCTCCGTAATTACATGCCAGAAGCCTGTTTTTAGCCACGCTAGAAATGAGTATATTTGAATAATCAATGCAAATTCATGCGTAGACTGCGGTAGCTTAGAGCGGCAGTAGCATAGATTAAAACGTGTGATAGATGAAAGGCCGCGGTTTTGTAATAACAATAATACATTTAACATGCTACAAGAAGTGGGGTCGGTATTCGAGTCTCGCCAAACAAAAAAGTTCTACGCTAGCCAGCACTACCCTAGCTAAAACCCACTGGTACTCAAGGAAATACCATCCATACATACGCGAACACCAATAACCGTACGTTACCTCTAATTTTCGTTCGAGCCGTGTCTAAATATACATGTCATTCTCTCACGCTGAAAGCGTCTGCGCGTAGATGATTGGGATATAAATCCATCAATATGACTGCCGATGGAATCGGCGTAACGAGCCATCACGATTAATAATTTTGTTTCGTTTTGAATTAAGTATATAGCATCCTTGAGTCGTTACCTTGTTCATCACCTAACACAACGGACCCCATTCCTACTTCACAAAACGGAAAGACCAATTGCCGTAGCGTAGGCGTCCACTTGATCTATCACATTATATTTTTTTATATATTTTTTAAACCTCAAAAAAAGGCTTATGGCTAGGAATAGTTAGCTTACCAAGATACACATATAGTATATATTTCGGCTGGCTCAGTGTTATGTGATCTCTTCGGTCCGGCTGACCTCTTAACGAAACGGTTTGTTATGTTAGCACAATTTATTGGATTGGCCACGTAAATAGTTTATTTGTGAGGTCGAGGAAAAGGTTATATTGCGATATTACTGTTCCAAATGCGTTTTTGTTGGCAGTACGGGTTTAGCAGCCAGTAGATTATGGGTATTGATTAAATGGGATAAAAACCCGTCACCGTCATTCAGTGTGATTGTTGATTTGTCGGAGGAAACATAGCACCTTTAGGTCAGCTGCCAGTCAGTATGAGCCATGCGATAATATTCGACGCGGGAACGCAAAATGATTCCATATATATATACATATATATATATATTCCTCTGGCAGAAAAAGGAAAACCACGAATGAACAAAATTCGTTGCTACATATGCGATCTTCCTTCTGACACTAACTCTATGTCCATGTGTGCGATTTATTTAACAATTACTTATATAGATATGTGGCTCTATGGCAAACGCTAAATAAGCGTAAGTTAGGGTATAGGGATTATAGTCAAGAAACTAGCCAAAACAGCTGTAATTGGCAACGTGACCTTCAGACCCATCTATGTCCAGAAAAATGATCATGCTTTTTGCTGTGGAGATGGTTCACGTCACTATGATACAAGTAGACATTATACAATTATGAAAATGATCTCTGGTGGCAGTTTGATCCCGTTTCATGCCTCAAACATTTCGAGTGACACGTCTGACACTGCGTTAGAATCGCATCAGAGTTGTTACGCCTTACGTAAAGTAAAAGCAGTCTTTTTCTCCTTGTTTTCAGTCACTGTGATTCCATCCTGTAGACCATTGAATCTGGCTTCGCATATATAGGCCAAGTTGAGCTAAGTGATTTTAGGTATCATTGAAATATACCAGATACGTTATCTAACTCTTCAGACTATTTCCTATTAAGGTTGTCTGTAGCGGAACATAGCAGCCTTAATCTGACTAGTCAATAAGACAGACGCCCACTACCTTTTGGTATCAGGAGCTAATTTTGCGCAATGATCTATTGAGGATTACCACCTTTTTAATAGAGCATTCGTTTAGCCTTGAATTCGGGTCCTTAGCACTGCATCCGAATTACTAATCTATACCCGACCATTCCCCGACTGGCAAAAGCCTCACTATCTAGAGGCCGATGACCGACCTACGATCGCCATCTTAGGTATACTTTTTAAACCCCTCAACAACATTAAAATAAACGTGCTCATAGTGTACTAGGAATTCTCTGGAACAATAACGTCATGACTAGAATGTGCGCGAATTGCTCATAATCCTTGCGACAAATATTCTTGGTCAACATCAAATTCACTGCCATCCTCTAGATTTAGCTATTTCACTTCAAATCATACTTTTCTACTGTCGAGTCCAAAGTGTATATAATAGGATATTTATAAAGCTGCCTCCTTTGATAAAAAGAAAGGATAAGAGTCGCCATCATCGACTATCATGCATATAATACACTGAATAGTTGTATCGGTAATGACTCAATTCATCTTGGAGAAAGAACCCCTCAAAGCTGTAATGTGTGCTAAGGTATGACTTGATTGGCAGCAATATGACGGCCTAACAGTTCTCGACTGAAGTTTGCTGAATAATCAAAGTTAATGACAGCGGATATGTTTAGGAGCTTCGAAAAAGCGCATGCCCAAATTAACTCTGCCCAGGCCCAAGCTTACATACGTAAAAAAAACTACATGGATCGTCCATTACTTCCAATCCAGTAAAACTTATTCCAAATATTGGGGTTCCATATATTATATTCCAAATATTGGGCGCAGACTCCGGTATGACGTGCGGTGAAAAATGACTTGTTAGCCTGTACCTATTCTGTAAATTTGAATCTAGCCCTTAATAGTTGGAGTTTTCATGAGACGCTTTTATCTCTGGTAGTCGACCCAGTTTTGCCTAATTTCCATGAGGATTTGTCCTTCCAGTTTGGGTACCGCCGATCAAAAAACCCATATAATACAACTTCGTACATAGCAAACAAGGCAGAAACTCAAACATGGTTATGAGCAAAGGTTTACTACATATGTATTCGCGTCGATTACGCGGGATTAGTATTGCAATCATTTTTTGGCTGGCTCAATAGCTTCATGTAGACGACGATATTAGACGACGGAAATCTAGGTTACTTAGGGTAATGACCGAGGCAAAATAACAAGCCATGTTTTGTCGATAAGGCGTAATAATAGTAGTATATAGGGAAATTATGATACACGATACTTTCGCAAGAGAGTATCGGTGCACTCTGGTGTACTCTGTCTGGGCTTGGTATTAAACGCCGATAACTCTGGTACCCCCCAAATTACTTACTTCTGCTGTATTTAAGCTTGAGTAGCGACAAATAATGGGTTGTTCGCATAAACATGTTAGGCTACGCAGACACCCGCGTACATAGATAGTCAGGTACCTATGACTAGACCGGCATTAAAACGATAATATTTCTATATGTCCTTTGACAACATAGGGCTATGTTTAATTCAGTCGTGGGCGAAACAGTACGTATGTACTGGTGCTTTGAGCTAGCTAATACTGTTGACCTTCTACTAATGGTCACAAAACAAGCGATTAGAGACTGCGTTCCCGCTATAACGGGCTTTGTGTGTAATGTATTTGCCTGCTTGTCTTAGGGACATGTTGTGGTCGAATTGGGCAAAGACAGACAGACTTCACTTCGTGCTGGGAGCCAACCAGCCGTTTGACGGAATGTCTAACGGCAATACCGAACAGTGAACTCGAAACATAGAGGGGATGCGTTGCACACAATGTAAGCTAAAAGACGCCTGTATGCATATCTAGAACACAGTCCCTAGCTTCGCTCTTCAGTTACGTTCAGCGTGTTGCGTACGATGCTTTAGCCGTTAACTTTTGTCCCAAACAACCGTTTTCTAAATGTTAGATGAATTGCAGAGTGATTGCGGCCAAATTGTTAAATAGGTTATCTCGTGGATCTATCCGCAACCTAGACATAAGGCTAGTTCATTCGCTAGAAGTCCAGGGTCATGAAATTTGACCAAAATTTCCTAAATTTATGTTTTTCATGTTTTATCACACCGGTTACCCACTTGTAGATACACCTGATTACGTCGATCGGTATGTGTTTACTTAATTTGGAAGTCTCTATCGTTCAAGTGTGTAGCGTCGATTTCTACTGAGCGTGGAGCACTTAATGCAATGATAGAATTTACATTCGAATTTTGTAGGCTAGTAAATTCAGTGCCCTTGAACACATGGGGTGGGCTGTTAGTCGGGTTTAGACGGAAATGTTCCGTTCATTGCATAGGCATCAAGCCTTAAAACCACTGTGCAGCAGGTCACGTCATCCTGATTATTCAGATGTACCCTTTTGTCCAAATCCTTTCCAACGTGCTATCATTGACAATCGCCCTCCGGCGGAAGGAGTATTGTTGGGCTTTCTCGAATACGCTGATTGTTATAAAAACCATAAGCCGTTTATTTCTTTCTGCATTGCTAATGAAGCGACTTATTACATCTGTACGCAGGACAGATACAGAACGCATAGATATCTTCTCATAAATGTTGGTGAAAAAAAAATGTTTCCATCGACTCGTTTGGCTCTGAAATGCACATTGTTCCATTTTGATTTCTAATCGTATTTCATCTTTAAATTAAATAATTATCCTTTATTAAGGACGAACTAGTTCCAAATGACAATTTAGGTCCCATATTAAGAAAAGTTCGTTAGAAACTTATCACTATGGGTATAACAGGTTTCCTAATAGCTTCTGCATCGCTTGTTAGCTTAACTCGAGAACCCATTAACAAAAGATAACACTATGTGTCTGGAACGATCGTGTCGCTTCTATCGGCTGATTTCGTACCGCTCTAAATCGATCACGCACAATTTCGAAAGAACGACCATTTACTCATACCCACATCGACAGATCACCGCGTTCCAGTTATCGATGTCAGACTCACGATTTAAGGTTAGTCAATGCATTAGTTTTACTGAAGAACTCGAACTTACTGCTGTCGATATCGCACTCAGCTGTAATTTTGACGTGCGCGCCACCGGGGCAAATGGGCCATGGGCAATGGGCACTTTTGAATAGTATTGTAATTGGTAGGCGCTTTTTCACATTGATTTGTAATGTTGTACATTTTATTCTAATTTAGTATATAACATATTTTGTTTATTTATATCAGGTCCATGGGCTTAAAGCCTCATAAAGGCATTTGTCCCCCAGTATTGTGTTTTCCCTGTTTCCAATACTGTAATTTGTAAATCTGTGTAGTACAGATTTAGAGGTTTGGTGGAGTGTTCACAAGATCGAAAGTGTCAATACGCTAATAATTTAGCAGCTTTGACCCTCGATATTATCCCCCTATTGAGAGCACGTTTTCCGAGCCTGCAGGGTCGAGTGCTTTCTTTACTATTACTGCAAACGGCTGCACCAGCTAGGCTTATTTCAAGATCAACTTTCGTAACATTCCTAGCGCAACAGAGAGTGCAATCAACAGAACCATAGGCGCCTCAGCACTCACAACCTGGACATGGGTCAGGATGGGTCCTTGATGAATCCACTAGCACGGTAACGCTAGGTGTAGCAGCGATGGCAAACTCAGTCTGAGTACAAAATGCAAAACGCTTTTTGGCTTCTATCAGCTCTCCTAGTTAAGGGGCATATATATCAACACAGATTGTAAGCTTTCTTGACGCCGATTAGAGCCAACCACACCGAATGAGCTTATGTTCGTATGTGTGTCCTACTTTTTAATCTTTAACATACGTGTTTTTCATTTAATTTTATTTATGTATGTATGTATTAACTTCGTCAAGTTTTTATCAAAATAAAATTAATATCGAGGACGGCTCAAGGACGCTGGCCATCAAAAAAAAATACTGAATAGTGTAAACAGAGGAAATTACACGAAAATTACCTCTATGCTATATTACGTAGAAACGAATTCCTAAAGCGAGGTTATTAAGCGAGCATAGCCACACACGCATCCCCACTAGCCTGGGGCACAAAAATGGTGAGCTTATATCTGAGCTATTACACTCACAAGTAACTATTTCAAAGATAATTTACGGCCTCTACTCCACCTTGAAACTAAACTTGCTGGTTAGTACAAGCAAGCATTTTCTTAGAATGATCGAATCTTGAAATTTAATCAGTTTCTATAAGACTTCACAAATTTATCAAACCCTTCAATATTCGAAAGGTCTGAGAAATTAACGATTTAGTATTGCTCCATGGAGTTGATGTTGAATCAGGTTCGCGCATATTTATAACACAAATCCATCAGCAGACGTTCACTAGTTCTTATTAGATCTTAAAAGGCTACATCGTTATATTTTGACGGGTAAGTTCTCCCAGCCATGATCCTGCTGGTTATGAAAACTACTTGGTAATAACTATACTCTGCGTGATTTCCTCGAAGAGGACATTCTCGTCGCAGTGCAAATTCAGTCAGGCAGAAGGGACTAACCGAAAAAGTACCGTAGTACTGCTCGTCTCACAATTTCATCGTCTTTGGTCGCTGGAGGATAGGCGAATGCTTTAAACTTCAATATAGAAGGAACAGAGCTGGGAATGGACAAAAACGGATAGCCCCAAGTTTGTCGCGTTCACCCCAAGCTTTCTTCCAAATAGCCATACCTAAATAGACACAACAGTTTTCCCTTTTTAGAGGCCAATTTAACAGTGCGTATTTCTCAGAGAGCACGTATCTGACTAAAGATAATCGAAAAGTTGGTACACTGGATATAGGAGACATCAGGTGTACCTAATAGTACGGGCGAATAGTGAGGATACGTCTGACACCACCCTGGCTTATAATTCACATCAACTGGGCTGGGCCAGCCAGACATGTCCTCGATGCTCACCCAAAAGCCATCAGATACACAACGATCATACGGCCATAAAGATTACGCGGCTGGGGGAGCAACTTCAATATTTAACTAATGCTGAGATACGCAACTTCAATAGCCCAGACAATCAGCCAGCTTTCTCATCTCTAGTTGGTTGCTTTCTGTGACTTTTAAAACAACAGCAGCAGCGATATTACGTTCGAGAGGGCGATGCTCGAGGTTTTTGTGCTAATAATATGCGCTGTCCTAGGTTAGATAGACGAGGGTAAGGTTCAGGCCACCGGTAGAATGGCTAAATAAAATGATAATGTTCAGCCGATGTTTACTTCACCACTCTCGATTATTTGCTCATCCATAGTCCGTCGTATATATATATATATATATATATCTATTACGTAATGCGATATACTAATTAAGAGTGACATATAGGTGAATGCTAACTAAGACAATAGCATGGATGGTAAAAAAAAAAACAAACGGTAGAGATGAAGATGTTTTTTTTCCTTTTCTTAAAAGCTCGTCGAACCGTAGTCTCAGAGAACTCAATTTCGCAGGTGCTGTCGAACTTCGTCATAGGAAAATTAGTGTGTGTCCTGACATTCCGAGACGGGCTTTCATCGTATTACACTTACTATGCCCCCCTCGCGGTTGTCTAATTCAGGATCGTATTGGATATGATAGATAGTACAGATCGAGCGACAGTTTCTAAAATTGATTGATTTATTAGGATATGATTATTGAAATACTCGCGCACGACACATGCAATGAAGCATACACAAACACTGGTCTAAGTTATAGCTATTATAAAAAGCCATTTAATTATGAAAAATGAAAAATATTTATAAAATTTTACTTATAAAACACAATGGAGGATTGTCGTGAAATGCGTAGATCATCCGACTAAGTGAATTCAAAAAAAAAAACGTGCAGAAACTGGTATACGTATACTGTTTTGCGTAATAGTATATTGGCGTATACAGACTTTATTTTTTCACTCATGCTTACCCCTCTCTGTGGCCCTCGGCGACAATCCTTGGAGAATTTTGGCTTTTCGTTAATACGACACAGCCAATTACAATTACTGCTTAAGAGAGCAGCGTCGAACTATCGAGTGGCTCCGATAAAAGCGACAGGCAGCCAATAGATAATCTAACCAGAATTTGCTGGCAGTGGAGGTCGTTCGCAAACAGCCAATCGCAGAAGTGCATTTTTGAAAGCGTAGAATGCTGCGTAAACAAAGGCAACGTGTCCTAGGGGCGATGTTTTCTATCATGAATGGTACGGCATGTGGAACAGCCATCAGTCAGCGTATGGGGCATTGATCCTGAACGCTTTCGCTCATTGTGACTGTAGCTGGACATCATTGTATTACAGTAATGTACTAACTGGAGAGACCTGCACACGCTGTGAACCCTCAGCAGAAATACGCATAAAAGAGTAGGTAACTAATATAGTCCTCCTTTATCTTACTCGGTTCCTACTCGTATTAAGGCAATTATTTAGGGGCCTTATTCCAATGGGTCCTTGAAGTAACGCTCTTCTTTGAAACAGTGTTACCGAAGCCTACAGTGGGAAATATAACTGAGAGCCAACTATGCAAATGATTTGAATGTAGACAAAACTGGTCGGGTCAGCATGCCTACAGCCAGCGAAGATGATTCTGAACGATTCCGAAGTGTTGGATACAGCTTCCGTGGTGCTTGTTTTAGCTTTACGTAAAGCCTTTCTACGCAAAGGCTTCTCCGAGACGGATGACGTACGGTGAACGAGAAAACAGTCATTCGTAAACTTTGTACAGCGAGACATCACTATTTAAAGAAAAAGATAACCATGCCTATTGAAATCTTAAAGTGCCGGACACGTCCTCGGCTTTAAGAAGCATCGTGGGAAAAACAAAACAGCTAACAAAATCAAGGAATACATATATTTGTGAGCTTTTATGGTCTAGGTTTATCTAGGTCCGTTGTGAAATCTCTAAATGATGTGTGTGTTCATGTGGCCTAAGCCTTACCATCCACTTATCTCCCATAGTAATTAGGGGCAATGAGTAAAAAAAAATCCTGCTAGCGCCCTACTATTGCAGATAGCGTCGACAACGAAATTGGAAAGACAGATTTAGCAAACTAATCTCGTATGTAATTTTTTTGTCACTGTCTGCCCATGTGCTATATCGACTTCGGACAAATTGTGTTATCTCTGTTTATCTATTCGGTCTTCCACTTTATGGATGATTTGTTCAGCCTCACAATTAATGGACTCCTTACCTCATTGACGCTTAACTAATTAACAGAATTGATTTAGAACAGCAGAATTAAACTAGTAATGAGCTGTTCGATAGGCGAATGGAGATTTAATTAATCTTACCTTTGTAAGGATATCATATAATCGTATTATTACAAAACTAATACAAAGGCGAAATGGGCGAAGGCCATCTATCGAAAGTGTTCCCTGCAAACACAGATTTGTATAATAAGTTTATTTCAAATTGTTACTGACCAGTTATGGGTTGTTTTGCATTTTAGGAACGAATTGAGGGCCAGGACACGTGAGGAACTACAAAATAAAAACCAAAGATGAAGGCCTATGGTGAAACTGGGTAAGTATTTAAAACAACTTTCCGAGAAAGCGTATCTAAATAGACGGCCACACTAACTTATATTCTAAACGCACCGACGTCTTTTAAGTATGCAGAAAATATACCTGACTGATGATACGAAGCGCGGGTGTGCCTCTGAAACAACATTAAGTACAATTAAGCCTGCCTTATTCTTCATCGTATTGGCTTTATCGTTTTGCGCATTGTTGGTCTTCATTATACTGATATATGTGCATTCTAATAGCAGTCTTACCACGCGTTCCTTGTTGAAACGACAATGTATTAGTGATTTGTTTCTGCATTACTTAGCACCCGACGTATACGACACAAAATGTCTGGGGTATCATACCAATATTGCTTTTGAAGCCAGCCGCAATCGAAGCGTTGCTAGCTTGCTTTTCTCGACACTAGTCATAGGTCGCCTTCCCGAAAAAGCTGTCAAATCTACAATGCCACTATGATGTGATGGCGCCATCAACGGTTCGACGCTACGGTCGTCCATTTTCAGGACGTTTTGGGGATGTTCAAAGTAGGCGACAAGGCATCAGTGTTTTTCAGGCCATCCTCGCTGTGGCTGATCTGGCAAATTTCCCTAAAAAATACCTGGGGTCATTTTCGTTCCTGTTTAATACGTCCTAATTTCCGAATATCAGAACCAGTGGAGTGTTTTGCGCCCAACGGAGCAGCGCAGTAATTGAGAGTGAGAGAGACACACGACGCCGACAGCTTGGCCGTGATGCTCCAGTACTTGTTAGCATAGTTGTGCGTTGTCGTCACGCGATTTCGACAGATGGAGGGCGGTCTGGAAGCAGACGCTTCTGTGTACGTGCGTTTGCCCCTCTGGTAGCGAGATGCAGTCCCTCTCTGGTCGACGTACACTTCTACGGTGAAACAATACGGATTTCTCTTATACCTTGAGGCGATGCACATCCACCCTGTATAGCAGTAAACTTGGGCTTGCACAGTCCTGGTTTTTTTATCTCTCGGCCAGGTATAGGACCTTTCTTCTGGAAACAAGACATCGCAGCAGCTGCACAAGGGATTATTGCTTGTTTATGCAGATTAATGGCGCGTTAATTAAAGAACTTGAATTCCTAGCAACGGCTCAGTAATAATTTTGAATCCCTCGAGTCCTGTCAGCTCACATCGCATTTCGGCTTTCATGAAAAACCCAAAAACATTGGCGTTTCAAATGACTTTCTTGATGCATGCGGAGTTCAAGTATTGCTTTGAGCTTATATCTAACAGTAAGCACATAACAGAAATTCAACGAGAATCCTTATCCAAGCCCAATGTTTTAGCAACAGATTAGCTGAAAGTAATGACAATTGACTTCTTTACCGACATTAGATACTATCTATATTGATGAGTAGGTTTACCACAGAAAACTATCATCATACGATTTACACGTCTCCAAAGTGCCATTCCCTGATCGACGAGGTTACGGAACAATTTAAGTCTAGTCCGACGATCCCGTTTCTGCTCTGAACCCGGAGTGTCATGCACTACGTTTAACAGCTGTTTTTCCTGTACGATACCAATATAGATAGGCTCAGTAGATTACGATTCAAGCGACTTAAAGTTGTTCTTTTTTTCTATTCTGCACCCCTTACTTACAAACTCCGTTTCATCAAACGAGTTGTCATTTGTTACCTGTCTCCTTTTCTCCCTCGACCCATTCGATTTCAACGTCGTTATTTCATTTATGCTCTGGTCGTGCTGCGCCTCAACCGCATTTCTCTTTTCGTTCTATCCCTAATGAGCAAGCGCTTATTGACATGATGCACTTTTCCCATAGGAAACCCGCAACCCGTAAAAAATAAGGTTGTGGGCAGATATTCAGGTGAAGTTTGAGCGAAACTCGCTTTGTCCTTTGTAATGTAGGGGGGTTTTAATATAATACATGTGCACGGTATTCTTCATAACTTCAGAGACGGACGGCTATGTGAGTGCTTCCGTTCCTGTTCCTCTTTTCTCAAGGCAGAACAGACATGTATAGATTAGATAGCTACCCTTTGTCGTCATACAAGTGCTCCAAACAGTTGTACTTTGCGCAAGCATTTGTATAGTACAGCCATTGGGATTGTGAGAACTCGTTGGTAAGTTAAGGTAAGATAGAGGGGTGAAACTGCGCGAGAGAAATGGTAACAAAAGTCGTTTGAATTTCCGCTAGTATTTCTGATGGTAACGCGGTTATTTCTACGTTTTTACTGCCCTCGACGTCATTCTTTTACGTTTCTCGTTAAAGTCCCAGTATAATCAAGAACACAAATAGTTACACTGCTGTGACGCTATATGGAGTAAGACAAAAACAAGTAAGAACAAGCCTCGCATCAAACGTGGCTTATTTTCTTGATGACAGTAGCAGTAACTTCTAGCCGTAAGCAGCGAGGAAAGCCACTGTCAAAAATAGAAGCCTTAAAGGCGCCGCCATTTCAGTAACAACAGGACGAGGCAGAAAATGCAAAGCATACTATTTTTTCTAATGATTAGAATGAGGCCAAAACAAACGACGTGAAGTATTAATGCTACATCATACGGCAAGAAGTTATGCTGAGCCACACCGTATCGTTTGAGTTATAAAATATCAGATATCAACCACAGTATATCGCTTTACAGTATGATAAGCGAGGTAAGGATACTATAACCAGTTGTAGCTTAAAGGCAAGATGCGTTGACAAAATATTTTCTTATTGGTAGGTAGTACAGGGATAGCTGGTAATAATCGGTAAGTTCATCCAAAAAAAGAGAAGGACAACACATCACTGTAATTTTGAGCCGCTCAGCCAGTCGTTGCGATGGGCAGAATTTGGCCCTGATTCCTAGGTTTTGTTCCTAGATTGATTTCTAGGCTGACAGAAGCTACGGGTCGACTGGTCAGAACAGCGGTGAGCACTGTGTTCTTCTGCCCGTCCCAAATACGACAAGGCCACTATACAGGACGAGAAGGTAAACGTGCCAGTCGTCGGGTCTTGCTGAGATAGACGTTGTAACTTTTTAAATTAGTTTTCTGCAGGTTAGATGTCGTAGCCACGAAGCCCGCTTGGCAAAAAACACCTTCACTTCGAAAGTCGTCGCACGTTGCTTTGCAACTGTCGTCTTTAGGAGAACCAGAGGGTGCCGCGTTGGAGGGATTCTGCTGGTTGATGTCGGCCTGTTTAGCGATAAACCAGTGGTCATGTGTCTATTATTAGACATGACCTAAGAGACTACATTAGTAGCCGAAAGAAGTAGCCGCTGTGACGCGAGATTTGAAAATGCAGTCACAGCGGTTTTTCGAGCTTTAGAAAAGTAAGCTCTGGAAGGGGTATCAAGCTACCGCAGTGGGCACAGAAAAGTTTCTACGACGAATTGTGACCATTACTAAATAGCTTTAAGGGTTAGTGAGATGCCGTACGTTTTATTAATATATGCAATCATGCTATATCGAATGCACACGATTAAAGTTGTACAATATTACCACGAAGCGTAACATACATTGGTACATAAATACGATACTGACCAATGATTGCAACACTAAGGTTATCCATTATGTACGTCAGCTATGTTTAATAAAGTAATTATTATATAACACATATAATATTATTATTTTAAATTTAAATTAACTTTAACTTATCTTAAACTTTAACCTAATATATATAGTAATAATTATTATTGGGGAGTGGACATAATCACCGTTGCAGAAACCGAATAAGATAGTTACTAGGGAAGTATTGGCTCGTTAGCTTGAAGCTTTTCTCGAGTTACTATTGACAAAAGGACTTATTCTTTAGCTGAAGTCGTTTGGAGAATATAAACTTCAGTTGAGTCCTGTAATATGATGTATTTACGGCCTGTACGCTATGTAAATAATGTTTGCATAATGTAAAATTAACGTTTACCTATCGATTATTCCCATCTATGTTTCTGTTACGAGTCTGTTTCATAGATTCGAGATTGTGCGCATCCGATGATACGGCCGTATAAAATTTGTTTGAAATCTTTTAAAACACAGTAAAGCATAAATAGAAATTTGCCTTTACCGACCCACATACCACTATAGAAGGGTGCAGTAATTTTAATGGCGATCTTGTGCCGTCTGTCAAATATCGATGGGTGTCTCGCAACCACTTCGTTTAGCTGACAGAGATCAGCAGGATTAAAACTTGTATATAAAACCTACACTTGTTACGAGTATTTAGACCCGATCAATCTCTAACCGAATGGTACTTACAACACTATCGATCTACATTTGATGTTTGTTTACAGTTACAACTTAATTAGTTTCCATAAACTTGAATCAACTGTCATACGTCAGATGCCATTACGAATGCATTACAGATGCCAGCCGAACGACAGTGGGTTACAGCGGTTGTCCTAGCTATAGTGGTTGCTACGACTACGACGACCTCTTGGGCTGGGTCTATGCTAGTTTCAAGAATTCAGAAACTGTTACCACGCAGCGCTCTGCGTGGTCTGTTTGGCTAATACGCATCTCCTTGAAACACGGCATATAGCACCCCATATCGAGCCAGATAAGCCTGCCAGATTCTGCCGAGGACTGAAATGGGCCCAGTTATGTCGGGGGTCCACCCTTGAATGATCCCCGTAGTAAATATTTGGCTGTTCAGGTCTGGCGTGATTACATATAACATACATAACAACTAAAAATAAAAGTTTCTACATAGTAATCAGATAGTTAATGCATGGAGTTCACTTCAGTGACATTATCACTGCGGCTCTATATAGGTCCATTTCGAGAATCGAGTAATATTATTATCATGGATACAGATAATGTCAACCTAAGACCAGGTTGCGAACGAGCTTCGTGGGTTAGCTGAATCACGCTATTCTCCTTTCGGTACCGACGGTCTTCGACTAGGTTTCATTACGTAAATCAACAGCAATGTTGAATCGAAAAAGGGCCTCGACAGGCTGAACCTAAGTGATGCGGGGAGTGTAAAAACAGTTTTCGGCGTTAGCACAAGCTAAGTGGTGCTCTGGGGGGTAAAATGGCAAACCATGCTTATTCCTGGTACTGCAAGTTTAGCTGATGCAGGCAACGGCAGCTGGTTACAGGTTCAATACTATTTTTTCCAAACGTATCATATAGAGACAAGTGACTTGACAATTATGGCAAGCATAGACCTGTGTTAGACTAAACGTTTCTATTGGTGAATCACGTTATGGTCGTTTGTGTGTAGTCAAATTTGCATGTGTTTCTTCTATGGGCAACTGTTAAGGTACTGAAGATCAGGGGTCTTTGCTAGTGCTGAAGACACAAGTATCGGCTTTTTTTTCCAGATATGATAAACGTGCAAACCTGCGCCGCATAATATTGAACTTTATTTATGTGTTAATTTTCTACCTATTCTTTATAAGGGATATGCAGAATTATCTGAACGAATTGGCGCAATGCTTGCCTGTCAAAGACACATTCATATATGAATAGCGGCCCGTCTACAATTAGATAATACGCTAGATCCATACTTACCGTAAACACACCCATAAAGATTAGGCTGTTATTAAAGTTCCGCAAATTTCCCAGATATTATAGCACTTTGAGCGCATCATACTCTCTCTACCTGTCCTATCTTCAACGATCATTTTCGAGATACCTTTTTGAACGCCCACTATCAGTGTTCACTGCATTCGTTGGTTAGTCTTAGGATTACAACGAGAACAACATAGAGGGCGGGACATTTTTACAAACCTTATTGGAAATGTGCGCTGTCATCTTTACTGAAGCTTGTTAGTGCATTCGATATCTTTCAATGGAAGAATGTTGTCCATTGCTTCAGTTTGTGTTAAACATGTACCTGGCTTCGTCGGCAGCCATCGGATACAATTATGACTGCTGAAGATATCGCGGCCTCTTGTGACACTCCGATTTCTGCATGGCAAACAATCGATCGACAATGTCGATTTCTGTGGTTTCGAACTATCGCAATAACACGGTACGAATTTAAAATGAACAGCTAGCGAGAAGTTCCGCATTTTTCTCCATACAACGCGTATGGGAAATTCAGAATGATTTTTGACGCAAAACAATACTAAAGGGTATCGAACAACCCACTTTCTCACGATAGGGCACAATACTATCTCTAACCGAAAAGCAAGAAACTAATGAATAAATTCTGCAGTGGTCCAACGATGCTGTCTAGGTAAACATCTTCGGGTTTTAAATAGAAATTGAAATTGCCTCGGATCACCGTTTTTCGGTTAGAAAAATAAGGACACGTATCTCTCAAAGGTACAAAAAACAAATTAGTACAATAAGCTGGTAACAGGAACGACTATGTAAACTTTAGCTTTTTCGGACAGCATGAAAGTAGCTGATACAGAGGCTGGATCGAACACAACACAGCCAAGTGAATCAATAGAAAACACATGGCGACTGACGTCGTGTATAGGTTAAGCAGGTACTACTGGGCTACGAACTTGGGACGAACAACTTTGCTGTTCCTGATGTTTTTGGCTTTAGAAGTTATCATAGTATAGCCCATTTTTTCATGGGGTCATAGTGCAAAATACGCTTTGTGGCCGGATACGCCGGCATTGGTTGACCCCTAGAATATGTGTCGAGCCATTTCCGTCTTTTCGTGCCGCGTGCCTTCAAGTGTTTTTGACTTCCAAGGTTAACTTATAAATCCATAAGAATACTAGATTGCCCCATGGTAGCGTAGTGGTTAACGTGTCTGCCCGCTAGTCTTAGGTCTAGGTTTGAAATCGGAGCCAAACAGACTTCATTCAATGTTGAAAGCCAGCCGTCTGATGAAATGTCCGACAGTCATACTGGACATAAAACTCCAAATATAGATGTATCCTTGATTAACGAATTCAATCGAACGAATGGCAATCAAACAGCCCATAGAATTATTATTTAGACGGTATATTTGAACATATAGAAACATATGGGTAACTATAACGCGTGTGGGCCCTAATGGCTTTCGCTTAGGCAATAAAGAACGCGTGTATCTCTGTACATAGGGCACCGCAAACGCAGGGTTTCACAGTGTTGAATACCCAAGTTGATTATACGATATACTGAAATGGCCTATTTGAGAGAGTAAACGCCAATATTACATCAGCGAAGATAGCGGATTCATGTACACGTAAAGAATCCTAGGGAAAATCTGTTGCGCAAAATACCTGTACATGGCAATCTGATTATTGTAATATTTATTATTGAATTGAGCAATTGAATATTCTTCAATAAATGTATCATCATGTTTTCTTTAAGGCTTATTGATATGCGATCTCTGTAATCAACGAAAATCCTATTTGTCTGGTCTAGGACACACGGAAGGACATTAAGAATGGAGGTCCATTCTAACTGACGTTTCGCGTTCTCTATTATCAGTGAGCAATAGTGTGCCTGCATTCCTTGTCTATCCAACGTGCTAAACGTGCACTTACGTTAACTTGTTATTGTTTGGTTCAACACCTTAGCGAACCATCGGTTGAATCCGTCGAGATAAGGAATGACGTCACGCAAGCAGCTAAAAAGATGGACGAGCTCCAATTAGGAGACGGCCTGCAAGAGGATGGAAATAGCGCTGACAAAAGGGATACCGATAATGATGTAAGCGTAATGATAAACGAAGTATCATCTGTTTTCTTTCCCACAACTTCACATGATGCAATAGATTCGAAGGTTTGTCGGCCTGTTACAAAGGAAATTACGTGAATTTACCGAGGCTATATAATCAGTTATGAGAGAACTTAGTCATTATCTCAGTTGATAACAGAAGAAACTAGAAAAATTGTTGAACAGCTCGTTATTTTTATTATGGGAGGTACATTTTAGTTGGGACTGATGATTCGCTTGTGTATTTTAAGACTCGGTTAAAATAGGGATTTAGGCTTGTTCCTATTCCGTGGCTGGATCCATCTGGATACATACACTCGATGTCATAGCACAGAAAACAGCATTGTCAGCTATGAAAGCTATTTGAAAAGCATTACTTCTAACAGTTGAGCTCGGCCTAACTGAGCAACTGAGTCGAGAAGTCAGATGTTTTTTTAGCTTAGCTTTAATACATTTTTCATTGACACAAATGTGTGTACGATGTGTGACTTGAAGCCGCGAGCTAATCACTTCATTGTAAATATGCATTAAGTTACATTTAAATGGCACCTAATAATCTACCTTTTGGGGTAGAGGGAAAATCACAATAGGGCCCATACTTCCACTTGTAAAGACGAACAAAAATTTATATCCACCTTGCTTGAAACTATTCTAACAAGTAATGCCCTTCATGTTGAATAGTTAAAGGATGTATATGCTTTAATCTTTATGTATTTTTTGGGGCATTTCAGGAATTGGCCCAAATCGATCTCAAGGATCCTGGACTGCAGGAGGCGGCCTTGAAAATTCAATCAGCATTTAAGGGATTTAAAGTTCGCAAACATAAGAATTAATAAATATTCCATTTAAAAAAATTAAATTAATCCTACCACTGGTGGTGGATGGCGTTTCACCGAGACATCGGCAACTTTGTCCAGTTGTCGTGGCTTAAATCGCGAGCTATGTAATTCGGCCACAACTGAAGAAAAAATATGCTAACTGGCTTATTTCTCTTGCCCATCTCCGTGAACCATAGAGTTTTCCAATTGAAGCTTGATAACTAGAATCACTATTAATGGCCGTCAAGACGATTACAAAATTGAAGACAAACGTATTATTTATAATTCTTTATTTATAATTATATTTATAATTCGTTCTAATGAAGTTCTAGTGATATCTTGTCTCGATACTTGCTACGCAGGTGCACTTATGGCTAGAATACGGTGATAGGTGTTGGCCATTTTATAAGGCTGTCTACGGTAGGCTCCCCATTCAAGCGTGATGCAAAGAAGATTCGGGGATGTTCCTCACACAGAACTCTTATATGAACATCAAGAAATCACGGTCATCTTATATATATATATATATATATGGAAACACTTGCTATATTATAAAATAATTTACTTTTATTCCATGTCTGAATCATCATGAAAGGGCGCCCCTTATTGCCATAGTCATATTCTGCTTCAAAGAAGACATAAAAAGGAAATTAAATATAGATTTGATTCTTAAAGCTTGTAGTACTGTCGTTATATATGTAGATATTGGCATTTTATTACATTCTTTAGATTTAAGAAATCTTGTACTGATGATTACCTTAATTAGAATTCCCAGTCAGATATATATGATGGCCTGAAAGCTGAGTGATCTAGATGTTATTATCACACAGAGAGGTTGATTACATTTTTAATTTAAACTCATTGAGCTTCTCGAAGTCAGGCAACGTTGGATACTCCACCAATGTACATATCATTCGTATTAATTAATAAATTATTTATACCTAGCATTTATTTATTTTCAATTATTTGATTTTATACAGAAAGGAAGGCGACACACTTTGGCAATGTGAAGCAGAAAACATCAGCGAAACATCACTAATTTCACGTCAAGTTAGTAATCAATCAAACCTCATTTATTCATCTTTGCTGCTAACAGTAAAAAAAGCTAATGTATACAGATTTTTGCTTTACTTTCTAAGATTGATCTTGAAGCCAACAGCAACGTAGACCCTAGGACAGGAGGAGCGAGTCCGCTAAAAGATACATGACGTGATAGTCCCATGTTCTTCTGAAAAAAAACTTTGACGAAATCTATTTGTTCGAGGCTCTTCACTGTAAGGTCTTCCCAAAGGACGAATATCCCATATATTACGATCGAACCTACCTTGAGGACAAACAATCAGAAAGCAGTTGTGAGGGATAGGCGATGAAGTGATATGATCGTCCGTGCGATTAACACTGGCTTCCTGCAGCTTTCGGCGATATGCAGAAGGGAACTTCTGTCTTCCGCGGAATGGATATGGGTAAGAGGCAACTCAGCAAAGAACTAAATGTCAGCGGCCGCTGTCCTGCCTTCTCCTGTAGACTTTATCCGTGAATAACTTTACGGTTAGTTTCATATCTGCAACTGCAGTATATAAGCTTATACACTTGGAACCTACCTAAGTCAGCCACATACAAAATTATTTTCACCGATTTCATCGGTGTTTTTTGTTTGATCAGGAAGGCCTTTCAGTAAAATGTGAAATAAGAGTAGGGACTTAAATTGTCCCTCTGAGCCAAACCAGTTGACTATGCGAAAGGCAGAAGCTCGGGCCTCTTTGTTGCCTATGATTCTGTTGTCCTGTAGGATCGCAGCGGCAGGCTTGTGCATATTCCTGGTAACGTTCGTCATAAGTATATCGATAGTCAAACTTCCGGCTACTGCTAGAAAGATCGGTGTAGAAGTAATTCATACGCTTACGTAACATTATGTATATGCTAGTTTAGACCTGCCCAAAACAAAATGAACTTACCTGCATTTTTTATAGTTACGGTGTATCTTTTTCTGGCTTTACCATTCTATGGCATTTTATTGTCGTACAAACCAGCTACATTAGGTTATCTTTACCGTATTTCCGGTTTGCTTTTATGGCTTACACCAGAGGAATATTAAGTAAGTAATTGTTTATACTGGTAAAGTTAGCAAGTCGAATATAGCTTTACAGAAATGTATGTATATCAGTGTCAATGATAATTCTAAAAGTATGCATACCAGGCACGGCGTATTAGTCGTTTCAGTAGACTAAAGGACAAGAATCTCTCAATGGGCCTGAACACTGCTTGTCTACATCGCTGAACTGTTATAAGGGATTCAATTTCCGTTATCGATACATAACTTGGTTTTCGGAAGTTTTTTTTTCTGGTGAAATGTGTTTTTCTTATATTTTCAGCTAAACGCGCACGCCTACTTGAGGGTAAATTAGAATTGTTTTTCGTGCAAAGCTCGCTTAAGGGCTGGGCTACTTGTGGAATAGGTAGAAGCCTTTAAACCTTGCTCCACCTTTAACTTAGCTTTCTTTTTTTGCGCCGCAATATTGTAGCAACAGAAAACATCTTCGAATGCTTAGGCATTTGTAATGCAAAACATTTATCTTTAATTCATAAGCCTCCAGATCCTCAGAAACTCAACAGTTTCTCTTTGCGTCAATGATTTACGAAACGCGTATTAAAGGACTTCGGAACAAAGGAGCCAAAAGATTTGTCCCACGTCACCTACTCATATATGAAATATCAAATAAATTTAAAACACACTCTTCTAACTATGAAGACCATTCAATGACCACGTATTCGTATAGCATTCGTGTTAAGTCTGCTCATATTAACTAAGTCATGAAGCAAATAGAAACACAGACAAATTGCGCGGAGAATGTCCCAATGAAATAACTAAACGATCCAAGAGAGCTGGCCTTAAGCAAAGAAAGGACTCCGGTGAAGTACTGCTGCTGCTCCGTGTGCAAGCGGCAACAGAATAAGAACGATACCTTATTAGAGTCAGAAGAGCTCACACTCTTTTCGATCTTTGGAAACCATTCTTTGCCTTTTCTGGCTCCCATTTTTTTCATAAATTGCCAGTTACTCGACGAAACTTGTCTTCTTGTAGCATTTAAATAAAAGAGTGCTCCGCTAATAAAGACGACTCTACCTTAAAGGGAATTTACCTCCTTGGCTTGGGTCTGAAAAATAAACGAGCGAAGGAAGGCCCAAGGAAGTATTCACGAAACCACTGAGCGCTGTAAGGCCACTTAGCGACAATGGTGACGGTAGTAACCTTGACGGCATCTGTATGCATTCAGTGTTGTTTTTTCATTAGTTTGCTTTCAATAGGGAAACACAATTAATCCGTGGAGCAGGGCAGATAGCACGATTTAGGGTAATTCGAACGAGCAGAGACGTGCATTTTCCTAAATCACTTCTTAGCAAAATGAACATGAAGCAACACCAATTTCGATGCCTTATACTGCCCTCCAATGAAACGACAGAATTCCTGCTTTTAAGACACTGCTCATCAGAAAATAGTGGTTAGGGAATTGGAAAGGCTGCCAAATCAGAAATCCCATACATTTTTTGATGGATACTCTGTGATGAATTGAAAGAATATGTACGAACCGAGGAAGTCCCTGAAAATGGGTTTATTATAGTTAATAAAGTTCGTGATTAGTAGTTTCCGAATCAAGCGAACTAAGAATTTCTTATATTTCATATACTGGATAAAACGAGCTGGCTCGAGTTCGGCCGACGCATACTACACAATTCGTGTAAATACAAGGGGTTTTACTGGGTTCAACATGTGTATATTACCCTAAAAAGACCGCTCAGACCAAAAAACAAGTTCGACATTATTGTCGAATATTAAAACTAATGATACGTTATAGGAAAGGGAGAGGAAATATTTTAGTAGTCTTGGCAAATCTCGAAATTGCCATTAGAACTGGCTTGCTTAGTTTGTAAAAAAAGTAAAAATAACATTTCTAACTCAAGTTGGTTGAGTAAAGGGACTCTAAGCACCCAACGGCTTGGAACTCTTCACCCCACCTTCTTCTTCCCGTGTGTTTACGTTTACGATGTCAGTGGCGACGTCGTTTATCATAAGTGGATGCTTCCAAGATATTTTGTCTTTAGAAGTAGTCTTCTATTGAAAACCTGTAATACAGAGGAGAAAGGCACGCTAAACGCCGTATCATTCAATTGGGACACCGTAATGAATATTATACAATGCAGTGATGCCATGTTCAGACTCGCTGCTAGTATTTAATCCATTGTTCTATTGCGTTGCACTATTTTTACGGCTAGGAGCTCGAATAACCATGGCCTTACTCTGCCCGCTAGGAGATAAAAGTGAAACTAAAAAGCATGGCCTGATGGAGTTTAAAATTTGCATCATATATAAGGGCATTGCCGACAGACAGGACCTACAAGGGAATTTTGCCCGATAAAAATTACATTTACCAACTCTATAATTTGATATAATTTTTCGAACAGACATAATTATAGCTGATAATTTAAAGGTGAATCACAGCTTACTTAATTATTTGACCTGGTAGGTAATGCAGAGAACTATAGTTATATAATTTTTAAGTAACATCAGTGTTTTCTAAATGGTATTAGAAAAAGTTTCCTATGGTATTTGCTAGCTTTTTAAAGCAGCTATATATCGATATTAAAAACGAAAAAACAAGATGTCCTAAATATTACAATAAAGTATTCGAGACTTGGCTTGGAATCTCATAAAATCCTCAGAAGTTACTTAACTATATTTGTATTCTAGAGATAGCTACCATTCATAAGTTACTGCCGAGTTTTCACCCATGTTTGATCAAGTATAACTTTTTTCCAGGAGCACATTTTGAATGATTTGTTGTGTACTATTTTCGGCCACCTTCGCATTATGATTTCGCGGCTTCTCGGTTATTCTTGGCCGTTTGCATCTTGAGTCATGACTGTAAACAAAGAGGGCCGATCGACGCTTTCTTTGCTCGAAGTTGGTCCTATGCCAACGTAAGCTGCTCCAATAGCAATAGATAAACTCATAATGTAAAATACTAGAGTTCAGCGTATCTTTTGGCATACAGATAGATTCGACCGTCCTTTTCTGATATACCAAAATGTCTTCGGAACCCTTCAACCGGAAAAATGTGGCTAATAGCCCCCCGCCACGAGCTCATTAAAAGTCGCCTGGGGCATGGCTGATCTGTAAGCTTAGTTTCTTACAATGAACGTACCACTCTTAGACTACGCATTTGATACCTATTCGGTAGCCGGTTAAGGTTAATTTCAAGATCGGAAAGAAATACTTGGATAAAATATGGCTTAAATATAGATGCATGTATACTAATATTTATTATTTTCCAATAGAAAGTCAGGATGGTCTAGCGTTGCTTTTCTTTTCACGCTATATCGGCCGCGAGTTAGTGTTCTCAGCAGTACAATGTTTAATAATTTTTTGTGCTATCTAGCCTTTCTATATCAGTTACGTCTGTTGATCCTAATTTTTTTCCGGACAATATCACAGCGCTAATGGCAAACCATTATGTTTGTGCTGTCTGACTGATATCACACTCTCGTTCTGATCTTTAACGATATGAATCGACTGAGCGACGGAAAAGCGTTTAATCTCTAGTGTTATTCTTATATGGCATCTGAACTCGTTTTCATCAGCACGTTTCCAGCGATATCTAAATTAAGCGTGATAAAGCGTAATGAGGATATTTACGTAATTAGTATTTCATATAATGAAAATCTCTACTATTATTGTATTCGGATATTATACCCTTCTTTACGGATTATGTCTCATTGTAAGGTTGGTAAACATTTAAGCAATCCAGACCAGAGCTCTATTAAAAAGCCCACAATATCTAAAGCCCCATTTTGTGTCCAGAGGTTCCGTAATTTTTTTTATTTTCATTATTATTATTTTGAATGCCATCGCTACATGCAGCTTTGTTTTGTTTCATTATATATATGAGGCTAAATGTTGTTATGCTGACAGCTCAACGATGCGTGTATTACTAAAACAGTTTTATTAATTGCGTCTAGTGGATTTGGATCTCTATCTCCATGTTCAGCTTGTGTACAACCGGTGTCTTTTGTGTGTTTAAGTTTTTTTTCGTCCGACCAGAATTTGCCAGTTGTTTGTCATTATGAGTCCTTAATTTTGGCTAGTGAACTAGCACGCGGCGATCTAATCCTCGGTATCTTAAGCCTACCTCTGTGCGTCCTCACTAATCGGTCCTGTTGGCGCACCTCAGAGTTGCGACCCTACACCTGCTTTTTTCAAGCTGTTGGCTATTATTATTATTAACTGTTCGTTATTTACAGTTGTAATCCCTTACATTTTAATACGCCTAAGCGTTTGACGAATCATCTCCCCTACACGTGGAGGCCGTATTCTGCAGTAACGGTAACGATTACGACCGACAAGCAGACCAAACAGCCATAGGACGGATTGCAGGAACAATCGGAGTTCTTCAATTGATTGATAAGTAGAACGTGAATATCATTAACAACTGTGCCTGACTTCGGAGGAGGCTATGAAGAAGCCGAGTTTCGTTTGGACGGGCTGTTACTAGTGGGCGCCGGATGAGCCTGAGGTAGGCTATTTCGATTGAGATTAGCGTTGGCAATACTACTAGTCATAAGCAGAGCGTTGGGTGGGGTTTGCGCGACGTTTGAAGGTGAATTGTCCAATTTTGCAAGATTGTACATGGAGTACTCCGGGTCGAGAGACACGTCACGAACAATATCGAGGAAATCGGGCTTGAGTTTTTCGATGTCCCCACCGTTCGTGTAAACCTCAAGAATGATCAATCCTTCGCACCGGGGATTGCAAGGCTGTTTGTATGAATCAAGCTGGTAAGAATTCATATTCCAGATGAAACATCGCCTGCGTTTGAAGACAGCGAGACGCGTGGGGTCTCGCTGGGCCAGGTAGTTCGCATAGTCCCGATGATTGATGGTTCGCTTGATTTCGATCACCTGATCGTCAGGGCTATCCCGCTGTCTCTGCGTATATGTATACGACCAGTGGCCGTTCTGACCGCGCTTACGTAAACGCATCTGTAGTTTCTGAGGATCGGACGATATCAGATAGTCGTGAATTACCTAAGAATGAACAGAAAAGGCTGTCATATTACATTATGAGAAACAGAAACAAAGAGAATTTGTCAAACACACTGGCAGCTTAAAGGTGAGGTCGAGCACTGAGAAAGCAAAAGGCAAGCTAGAAGAGTCAGCAAGAGAAGTCAGAAGAGTTTCTGACAATTGTTTGGGTTGATGAAAAATCAAAAACGAATGCTATCTACCCGAAGATCCGAAGAGTCCAGGTATACAAATAGCGGTTAGATATAATCTAGAAATACACCTTTATATCAGGTAATAGTGCCACTGTCAGCATTCAGAAATAAACTAGTTTTGTAAAAATACCGTATGAACTAACATATGTTGCCAGTTGGATTTTTCTATAGATCTGCCGATAGTTGGCTACTCAAAAAGGTGATTTAAGTGAGCAATGAGCTATTTGGAGAGGATATCGTACCGAAATAGACTAAAGCTAATAAAACTATACAGGCAGCAAATATTACAGGAATACCACAATATAGCCAACAATGAAGAAATTCCGCTTCGTTGCTGGCACAACCGCGAAAACAGGCTTGCACGTCAACTATAGGAGATCTCAGCAGGGACTCATGCTTACTTCGAAATCCTGGAATGGCGGGAATACTTTTTCGTCCGGCATCGACTTCACTAAAAACTTTATCTTGCGCGAATTCTGCTGCAGTCGGGCATCAACAGGTATCCTGAGTTTCCGGCAAACGCACTCCAGGGCGCGCTTCATTTTTCCCTCAAAATCTGTGGAATTGTCGATTACCTGTCAAACGCAAAACGCAACGAAAAATAAAAGCCACCTCCTTTATCGAGTTCAGAGCTACAGAGACTAAAAACGCAATAAAGATATTTAGCCAGCTCAATTATTACACTATTACGCTTACCTCGCCAAAGAAAAATCCTGCGTGCGTGTTTGACCATTGTTGACTATCAAAAATAGGCGACAATGCTGTAAACTATTACAGGGTAAGCCTGTTTTTCCTTACCTCGATATAGGGGTGACCAACCCAAGCCTGGCTAGCCTTGTCGTCTCTTTCTCGAGCTTCTTCTAGGGTCTCCTTTCGGGTGCCGTGGCCCGCTGTTGTATAGTATTTTTCAGCGCCCTTCGCGGCCGATACGAGATGCAGGATTTGGTTGTACCTAAAAACAACCGTAACGTAAATTAGGTAAATCGACATAACGAGATAAGGTGCTTTATCCAACAAAACCCAAGTTAAAAACAAAATAACACTATCTGAATAGTCTCAATACATCTAAATCATGCTATTCACACCTGTTGTCACGAAGATCAACGTCATTTAATCCATGCTTTCTGATAATGCGATTCCAAGTTGCACGGTCAACAAATGCTGATGGGTCCATCGTGCCTGAAGCCAACGTTACCATACGACAATCAAAAAGTTCCTACGAAGGATGCTATTCTGTGTGATCGCTTTCGGTATCAGTGTCAATGCGTTGAACAAAGCCTTCGATTCAAGCCTTATTAAATGCTATAAAAAAAAAATCACTCTATCAGGATACGATTCTACTTGTAATAAATATGTTGCGCTTTTTAATGCTGTGAAATGAAAAATACGATATAAGAGAAAATAAGATACGTTTAAATAATATATTATTATATTATTAGTATGCCATATTTTACGTTAAAATTTACTTCAGGTCCGAGCCTGTGAATGGTCGAGAAGTTATAATGTAAGTACTTCAAAAAATTAGCCATTTTAATAAAGTACAGCGGCATGTGGGAACTCGCGCACAACCAAAAAACAAGAGCCTATTGACTGGCGCAGCGCCATTTTTAAAAACATGTACTTTATCATTTAGCTTCAAAAAAGGTAAAAACTTGAAAACTTGAAAAAAATTGAAGTTTCTAATGAGAAATGGACCCTCTATCGTGTAAAATTTTTCTGACGTCACCCACCTCGATCACAGATGACTATACAATTCTTGTTTCCCATATGTGCAAGCTCGAAGAAAGTTTTCTCTATTGCCATCATAGTTAATAATAAATTCTCCTAAAAAAGTTCAAAGAAAATAATGAAAGTTAGGTTAGTTCTAAACTTCATACTTTACACAAACGGAAAATACCTACCTTCAGCTTAAGAAGGTCCCTTAGTACTTCAATCACTAAGTTCAACACTTGTATTGATATTATCAATATTTAAAAAAGAAAAGTATCACCATTATTACATTTATATGATCAAACTAATAATTGATAATTAAGCAGGTAATAATCTTTTCTAACCAAACTCCTACAAAATAAGGTATTTTCAAGCGCATTTTGAAGATTGCAACACTAGTTTTATCTCATGATACCCTTCGCAATAAGTCTGTAAACATTTTTAATTCACTAGTTAAAGATCGTACCCCCTGGTGTCACCCCCTACGACAGACGGTTGCTGTAATTATTCTGCCACGTGAAATACACGTGGGTACTTTTCGATTCATAAACGAACCGCCTTGTTCAGCAATAATTATTTTACTGTAACCCCAATGTATTTCAATTTGAGCTTTTAGCATAACTTATTCATAAATATAAGCTAGTATGGGCTTAGGGCTAAAAAGTAACTTTGGACACTTCTTTTTCCTTTAATAACACGGTATCAATAATCTACCTGAAAGCTTTCGACTTGTTCGGCGTTGAGTTCTCCGAAATTCACCCCACCTCCTGTAACCATATAATTAATTGATGTAGTAACATCAAAAAACAAAAAGTCTACAGTTAATTTTAAACGCGTGACGTAGATTCCTCAGCAGTTTCATCAACCACCTGTATTCTGGCATCTAACCAAACGGTACTAATACAATCTAAATTCGTATCAAGAGATATTTACAAAAGTGAAAAGTCTGGCCTAACCCAAGATCAACATAATTGCGACAATGTTGCTAACATAATGAATCGTCACTTCCAATCAGAATTATGAGCCCAAGCCCTGTCAGCCGCCATGGCCTTGCTTACCTAGAAGGACGTTCGCAGTTTCTGGAACTCGATATACCTTCCAGCCATGCATTTCGAGCATGCTCGACAATCGTGCCTGCCCCGTCGTCTTACCACTGCACGGCCCTCCTGTGAGAACAAGCTTGAACACGACATGTTTGTTGGCCTCCTCGATCGACATCTCGCCAGAGACCCCGGCGAACTTCGGTGACGTATTGAGCGGTGGCCTGTATAAAAGGCGGACAGATAGGACACATTAAGCGCGATACACGGGTTATATGGCGGACAGGAAATTGGCACAACACGTGACTTAAATGCACTATTATACAACAATCCACAGCACTTCTGCGAATAAGAAACCCTCAGGATGGTTATTCCTTCAACAGACGTTCACTAACGGTAATCGCTGAGTGCTTGATCAATGCATTCTATATTACTAAAAGTTCGTAGCAGGTCATCTTTCGATCAGCTCATAGCACTGATTTCTCGACTCCTTCGTCGAAAGGTTGCACGCTAAACGCACATAGAACCGAGTATTCGCTCTTCCCTAATAACTAATAACACCACGGCGGCGGTAGGCGCCTGACTCACGGCGACTCTTTGCTTCCGCTATTATGTTGTAACGCGGTGTTTATGGGTGCGTGTTTACGACTTATGTCCCAATATGCTCCTCTCTCGTCGTGCGTGTTCAGGCTCTGCTGGTGCTGCCACTGCCGTTGACGCCGCAGTTGCTGTGGTTCCCACCCGGAATATGAAACTGATTATGACGGGCAGTTCGCGCTGGTACAAATTTATGGGTTGGTTATACCTCGACGCGCGAACGACTTCTGTTTTCAACAGCAAGAGCGATTGCAGCCTAGCGGACCCCACTACGACGTGTCGACGTAGTTGCGCCTTTTCGAACTATACTACAAGAACCATTAATACACAAACCCTACACACAAGCGGCACGATGTCCCTTCGAACGCCTATGTTCCTTTCTCTGAACCAAAATGTCCGTCTATCTAGTTCGAACGGCAGCGACTATCGGTTGGCGGCACCCGCAAATAGGTGAAGGGCGACCAAAATATGGTTTTGCATAGACTCACGTTAAATATCATAGCTTGAGCGGAGACTATATAGTATTGCTGGGCCTACATGCCCACCATTAACATCAGCATCTGTGGACGCTGGCAGATACTCCGAGCCGATCCGACCGGGTGGGCAAGTTGACTGGCCGGCCGACGACGATAACAACAAGAAGCGAGGGAAGGTAGCTCATCTCGTACTCGCAGCGCCGAGTAAAGGCCAGCGTAATGCCACAGGCCACCAACACCGCCAGCGCAGACCGCACAGCAGACTCTGAACCTGGGGAGACAGAGGGCGGGCGGATGAACACATACACACATACAGACACATATATATAAACGCCACACTAGCATTAGTTGTCACTATGTACCATGTCTGCGTCTAAGTAGTTGATCATCCATCTGCTGATAGTGGTGGAACAACATTCACCATCAAATTTATTTACGCTCTCGCGCGGTTGTCACTCAAACGCACGCACGCATACGTCGCGTACCAAGTCTCTATAGCCTCCCTCCCGGCGAGTCGTTACCGTTTTAAATCAAGAGTAACGCGAGGAAGTCTGATTCCGTACACATGACCACGCCACTTCTGCTACAACTATAGGACTATGTTCATAAGAAGTACATTGAGCGGGCCCTTTCCAATAAGATCGCCGCCGCTAGGTGGGGAAAGTTTACCAATACGCGGCGCGGTCCTCCCAGACCGACCACGAGGTTGTTTTACCACAGAGGCGTGAAACCTACGCACTAATCCTCAGAATTCGGAAATCGAAAGAAGTTTAAGATTCTTATCCTAGGTGACGCACTTGGGGGCATTTTGGGACAGCTAGTGGAGGATTGCTTTACAGGTCTGTGTGGGCCGGCAAGAACGACGCAGAGAGAATGATAAACCTCAGATACTGGTAAGCTGCTGGATAGTTGAAGAACTAGGTAATTTGGAATAACTTTTAGCGTGCGGCATGGACAGTGACCCTCTATACAAATCTAATTGCCGAGCGACACAACTGCCACAAGTATTCCGCTTCGTCAGCAGAATACTAAGTTCTTTCCAGCAATACAACTATATATACTATATACATCTATATATTATATATATAACTATATACATCTGATTAAGGTACGAATGCTGACCAATGTGTTTTTAAATGTCCCAATTCAATTTTATGCATTAAGCAGTGCTCAAAATAGATATTGGTCAATAAATATGTCTTTATTAGAAAAGAATCACGTCTGTCGTTACCGTTCGACATCGGTAATAATCGTTAACGTCAGTGTCGCGCTCTGTAAAAAACATTACCGATTGTTGATAAAACAACAAACGCCTTTTCACAGTTCAATGATGTCAAAGTCACAGCAAATTGCACAGCTAGACTTAATCAGAACTGAATCTTCTGCTGGTATAATAGTGTTTCTTATAAAAACTGATCCGTTTATTGCTCCTGTATTAAACACAATAAGCACATCGGGTCTCTTTCTCGCCTTCAGTGTCCCTATATCATTCTCCTATTGACTTGTCTCCTATTGTCGTCGACGGTAGTTGTACCCTGCTTGTAAGTTCGCAAATGGCAGGTAAATGAGACAGTACTAACAAGAGATACAGTAACAGCTACCACTCGAGAACTTCTTAGCCGTTTAATGAAAGCGGTATTTGCTTGTTAATGGAGAGGTAGAACGTCATTTCAGTTAGTATCCGATCGATGCGGTGGGGTCTATCCAACGCAACTTGTACGATAATACTGCACGATAACATTAGTTGGACTATGCTTAGGAATCAAGGAACGGCACTTCGTTCGGCAAATTTGAAGCCGCTAGGAGTAAAATGGCACCTCAATTATGTTGTCACACCTGTGATGCTCGATTTTTTCTCTGACGTTTTTCTAAGCTCGAAAAAGGTTTTTCATACTACGAATCTAGGTAAAAAATCAACGTTTCGCATTTTAGCTTCGTCGAAAAATATCGTATTATTTAGAAAACACCTACGTATATTTGATCGACGTTATGCATTACTGAAAATGTATTTCAGATAATTCCAATAAGAGGAGACGTCTATGCTGAACTGGTACTCCAAAGCTAATCGCTTCTTTTTTTTTATTGAGGAAGCCATGAGGACTCCTTAGCACGAAACATTTTTTTTTATATCCACGTGCTTCCTGAATCCATATTATGCAAAAGATTTAGCTTGAATACATTTGCGAGCTTAACTTACATAACTTACCCCACAAAATTAGCGACTGGCCATGCCAAGTCAGCACAACGAACCTGTTCGTTACGTTAAACCTTGTAGCACTTAAATGAGCACGTATATTCAAGGAGCAAATTTTTACTTCATTTGAATAAAGTTACCGCGTTTAATACTAGCAGTGTACGTGGATGCCCAATCATTGCCCTATCCGTGGCTATTTTTTTGATAAGAGTGTCGAAATTCAGCAACTGCGCTCGAAATTGATGATGAATAAGTATCGCAGGACTATCGGCCTAGCGCACACAATAATTATGAATTAAATTTTTGTAATTAACTCAACGAATGTTCGTGTTACAGAAGCACAGACAGTATCAACGCTGTGATAACACGATATTTTGCGATCTCACTAATAAATTTGGGTCTCTAATTTTATTTCCAGCGTACAGACCCACTACGATTTTCTCGTGTGTACATCTGCTTATAAAGTCCCGGATAAGTAGACGAGGCCGAACGAGATCATGCTAGTGGCCAGTATTGTTCCTAAATGACTCTGTTCTTCATGTGATTAAATGATCACTGTTGAGTCTGCTAATCGAAATGTACGCGATACCCATTTTGAGTGATCGCGCTTCGTCCTGCCACTCCTTACGGCCACCATTCAGCTCAGTTACGTGAAATATTGATATCCGCAAGCTGATGCGTTTTGAACAGCTTGGAAAATTTAAGTTCTGCAGATTAAACGTCCAGACATTGTGTATAGCTAAATTCTTGTACACTGTACATGGTAAATTGTGTACAATGTGATTGGCATGAAGGAAATACGTGACGCTAGTCACCTATTAGTTAGGTAGCGGATAGACTATTAAGTAAAATCAACAGAATTAGCAAGCAGCAAAAAACGATATTGAAAAATAAAGTTAGGTTTCTTAAAATCATCCGCGGTGGATCTTTTCCGGTGGGTTTGACCAGCACCCGAGGACGAGTGTCGGCCAGGCCAAAACTCCATGTTTAATAGTTACTTTCGATCGACATTTCTCAATCGATAAATAGTGACCACGTGTCAAAACCCGAAAGCAGTCCCTTTTTTTTAAGATCGGCTAGTACCACTTTAGAGGACCATTTAAAAATAAGTTTAATTCATTACGTTTTTGGGCGTTGGCTATTCACTAGCGAATGCGTGTTTAAACAATGTTGCTATAGACGTATCTTGCTCGATTATTTCTCAATACATTGCACTTCAAAAAGCAAGTACAAATAAACTGCGGTTTCTAACCGAATGGTGCGAGCTGGTCAAGCGTACGCCGTTGGCGAGCAAGGACTCCTAATACCAACTTGCCATAGTTTCGTAACTGGGATAGCTTCCCTATCAACAAGCTCGACCAGTATTGTACCTCTTGTTTGTAACCTTTATATTTATAGGACAGAAGGTGCTGTCGCTTCGAACTGGGACGGCTTGCGTCAAATCCTGCAAATGATACGAATGTGGTACTAACACCACAACAACAAGAAAAGCCAAAGCTAACTGTCATTAAGGTCAAAACATATTTGAACTGATGATACCTCTATCACTTATTTAACAAGTAGGAGCATTTAATTATATGTTTACTTCGTATTTAATATAACGTCTAAGCGTCTGTAGAGTTCGTTAATTCTTGCAAATGGAAACCGATTCGGCAAGAAAATGGTGACATAGAAACATCAATAGGAACACAAGCGTCACAGATTTGCTTCTGGGAAAAAGGCTCTGCTTTCCCAGACGAGTGCGCGACAAGCTACTGTTTCCAACTGTCCTACACGAACTCCTGTACACAACGACACGTGTGTATTAGCCCCTGTGAGTTGCAGTTGGATCGGCTTCATCAACATCTCCTGTTTTTCTAAGCAAGATTCGTTTCGTACAGACGATGGAATCAACGACAGATTGAACTCGCACATGCTGTACAAAGCGGTACTATTGCTTTAACGACCTATCAAGATCAGCGGGAAGTTTTTGCTAGATTTTAAAAAATAACCAGCTCAAATTATTGTTGGAGGCAAAGCCTCTCGAGAATCTAGGACATCAGTGCTACGCCCGCCGTTACTACTTTCCCGTTCCATATTATATAATAGTAGTGTATGTACCTCATAGGCGTCGTTGCCAAGCGGCCTCGGCTAACCGTCGGCCTGATTGTAACAGCAAGGTGGAATAGATGGCTTGCTGAGTCATCTATGAAAGCATATGGTCTGGCAGCAAGCTGGCAATTACGCCACCTGCCTTAGCGTGCCTATTGCAATACATGTCCAAGCGAATTTAGGTGGAAGAACAATAGTGATTCTGTCCGTTCAGGAATCGTGCACGGAAACTCTGAATAAATCTAGGCGGTTCAATGTTTATATGGTGTCAGCATAGTTGACAATCGTACACGCATCCAGTAGGCACTTAATTGCTATACACGTAGTTCTTTGATGACAACCTAAGCAAGAGTTCCTAGCGGTCTACTCGTGCGTTACTTGAGACGCCCGAGCTGGCTCGCACGCCTAATATATATATATATATATATAGCTGTGGAATAGCGTTCTTGGGTATGTTTGCGTTACGCTGTAGGTAATACGATTAATCCTTTATGTTCAACATTCCGTCTAGTAATATTCTGCCTCGACGAATATCGCACGACAATTCAAACAAAAAGAAAACAATTCTCCCACCAAAATATGGATATAGCTGAAATCGCTTAGCCATACATGGTACCAGTGTCAAGCCAAAAGCTATCATACGCTCCACCATAATATTTTATCAGCTTCGAACCCGCGCTACAGACGAAATAATGTCAGTCATTTACGATTAGAAGTGTATACATTTTAGTATTAGGAAGAGATAGCACACGAGCTGTTTACTTACTTTGAGCCTGAAACGAGGAGTGGTCAGTTACTCAAGCGAACATAATTATTTGCTGCCCACGACTTACCGCAGTAATCGTTCTACAATAAAGGACAGTATATCTGCTACTGTTGGCTAAACATAGTCCTTACCAGCCATTGCAGCTGATACCTTTACTTCAGAGGGGTGAAGCTCGTCTGTGTCTGCTTGCTTGTGCAGTGCGGTTTTCTATACAAACACATCTAGCTCTTTTACCGATGGGAAAAGCTATTGGAAAGTCCAGTACGCACTAGAGCCGCAGTCTATTTGTTCCAACAGTAGTACTTACATGATGGTCGCTGATGCAGTCGTAGCTATGAGCACGAACAACGATAACTCGTTCCGTTCCGATCTCTGATCCGCTTGCCGGATGCAAACGCGCCACGGGAAACAACTCCTGATCCGAACACTCGACTGAAGTACTCCGGATGACCAAGTATATTACGGCGATTGTTCGGCAGCCGTCGCTAACGTGACGCAAATTGTTCTGATTAAGACAGAAAAATGATTTGTACAAGCGGCTTTTATTGAACGTCCGTTACCGATACTGCTGGGACTTCCGCGATTGAGTTTATAGCACTAGAGGGCCTATACAATCATAATGACAATACAATCAATACGATTGCATGCTAGCAAACCGAGTTGTACTCTAAACGGGTTACGCTTCCAGCAGCATATTGGAGACGATGGATGCAAAATTTGCTTTCTTTGCCCAGCTCGTGGCACGTTCCTACAACTACAAATCTGAGTAATTCGTCTACGTAAGAGAAGAGTCTAACCCATCTGTCGCTCTCTCACCAAAGCCATCTTACACTTTCAACCGAAACGAGAAGATCGTCAATCCGTCATCGGCTCATCAACCACAAACAGTACTTTCACGAATCGTAAAGCTATCACAAGAACTCCTTGCTTAAATCAACTACAAAGAAAAGCACGTATGTGGACAATACGAAACGGAAGACAGAAATCTATCAGATTAACATTACGACATGCCCTGATTCTAATCGTCGTGACAGGCGCACCGACAGGTCATGTACTAGTTTTCTGTTACAACTTCTTCAACTTAAAACTGTTACAACGACCACGAGATGTTCGTACGCAGCTTCGATCGACTTTGTGACGACCCGTTCGTTGTATCGCCCGAATCTCTTCTATCACTGAGCGACCAACTGTTGCCATCTAAAGAAATGGGTCCCCGCGAAAGCGATTTAGCTGATTTCTGCTGGTGCTCTTGCGGTACCTGCCCGACTGGTCCATGCGCATTCCGTTGAGAGTGGAACGAAGTGTTCGGATTTGCTTCTGATCTTCTTGCCTGATCTTCTATCTCTCCCGACCGCTGTATCCAAACGATATGTCCTGCGCTCCACCATCCGATAATCGGGTCGCCTCATTGTGGATTCAGCTGGCCGATTTAGCCCGATCGAACGCACTGAGGATGCTAAAATAAGCCAACATGCTGTGGACGACTTACCTGTACACGCTCTTCCTTTTTACGACGATGCTCGTATTTCTTCGACCACTGTTCATAATGTTGATGATGTTCTTGACGACGTATCATTGATGCGGCTGTCGTCGTCTTGTTGCTGCTGACTAGCAAATGTTCACGCTGTGAACCAGTACAATACTACCACCCTTACAGCCTGTGCTAGACAATTTATTCTATCCGACGGACGGCCAGAATGAGCCAGCGGCATCAAGCAAAATCACAGCCGTTCTTATTATCTAGAATGTCGTTGTTACTTCTTTCTGCGGCCTGATGATCTGCTACCTGCAGCCGTACTTACTGTTTGCCCGTCTGCAATCCAGTTGCGAACAGCTTCGGTCTCTCCGTGCAATCCGCTGTCGTCCAGTGTCCTCGTTTGCTCTTTATGTGCTTTACGTCGTCGAAACGCGTTCCGTGACCACTGTGCAGCTCGTGGTGAGGCTGGCACGCTTTTGATCAGCTTTTCTGTGCAGGCGCGACGGTCCTCGCTAGCAGCAGCAATTCTAGGAGGGCGTCCTATCATCGTAACTTGTTCGTGCTGTTATGGCTCACAACAGCAGAGATGGAATGGAGCGCTGAGAGAGGAGGAACCCACAGGGGTTGACTGGAAATACCAGCAGCTCAACAATATCTGAACGGTGTCGACGAATCGGCCCAGCTAACAGCTGACTGCCCGGCGCCGGCCGGCCTTCGTCCAACAGACGGGTGCGCGACAACGTATACGCCGCCTGCTGCTGCTGACGCAACCGCTACTGCCTCAATAAACAACCAATAAAAAGTTGACTCGGTAACGGGAGTTAGTGAAAAATACCAATGCTAGAGACAAAACCATTGCAATAGATATACTTATCTGTAACTGTGAACCATCAACATAGTCGAAGTAGCTCTATATTACAAAAAAGTTAATGAACAGTGAGTAAAGGCGAGCAGCAGAGGGTATCAAGGGGAAAAAAAGGAGAATCATAGCTATATATGAATAATGTGACCCGAAGCCCGCTTCAGACATAAACCTGCTTGGGACATAGGGGGACGTGGCTGCTTCGCTATCACTTACGAAGAGATTCCGAATACACGTAACTAGACCCATCGCAACATTCAGAACTACAGCGTTGAGCCTTTAATTTGGACTATCCGACCTTTAGAGCGCACTTTGGAAAAACATTAAGACGACTGCTATTCGATCATCACGACCGTTGTTAGTAAACCGATATATTCTTCGACTTTTATTTATAGATATAATACTAAACTTTCTCGCAAAATTTGAGAATCTAAACGATTATCGCTACCTATAGTTATTTTGAAATCTCTCACGATTGGTAGTCGTCTAAAGTGATCAGAGATAATGCAATGGCTGCGAAGTTACGAAGTAAAGTGCAGGTCAAACAAAAAGGGACAAAGGCGTGGCAGAGTCAACGTGTCAGTAGGATTTAGAACAACACCAAGTTAACAACGATTGCATAGACACGAGAGCAAAACTCTTTTAAATAACGAAGTCGTATACATACGATATGGAAACACTGAAAGCGGGTTTTTATACGAATAACAATAAATTTAATAGAGAACGTTACTTAAAGCCGGTATCTTGAAGCAACATAGAAAAGGTTTAGGGTGCACATTTCCACGTAGGAAACGTGATTTGTTCTCATAAAACCGTTCGAAACCTATTTCAGCGCAGATTCCCTTGAACATAACGGCTCGGAAAACAAAAAATGTACATTTCTGATTTTCTGAACAGAATAACAAATTACCAAATTTTTAAAACAAAACAAAGTATGCCGCACTTGTAATGAATCACGTACGATTTTATAGTCTATTTTTCTGTTCGCAAAAGGATCAGGTTGACGTGTTTGACCGTGAGGCGAAAGCCCGTCTATGTGAAGATGGAAAGTGAGTAATAATTTGGTCCTTTAAGTTAATCTGGGTTAAATGGAGTTAATTGAGGTCCTGAACAGGTTAGAGTTTGAAGTCAATTATTAATTACACTAAATTGGATTTCTACGATTGTATGTTAAGCAACAGTCGGCCGAATGGTAGTTAGAATGTTTAGACGTCCGTCTGAGTTCCACGAACCAAAATTCGCCATTCTTATAGGTGCGCAGCAATTTTTGGACGTCAATTAAACCTTCACCTGTTTTTTGTCTTCATACATATCTGACATGTTTAATGTCAGAATTTTTTTAGGGTAGAAGCTTTTGCACGAAAATAACACTGATCACTTTGACCAGTTCAGCAAAATAATGAATGATAAAAATCAATAACGGTCCAAAACTTTGAGATACATAGAATTGGTTAAATTAAAAAAAAAAAAAAAAAAGATTAAAAAAGAACTCGTATGATAACTCCAATAAGACTGAACCACTTTATACATGACAGACTTCTCAAGGTGACCTAAATCGGGTGTTTCCAGCTAGTCTTACTATAGAGCCAAAACTCTAAGCATTAACTAACAGCGGCTAATTACCACAATCGTTACTGATCTGCGAACCCTTTTTCTCGTTCCTTTTCGGAAAAGACGCGGTTCAGACGCACGTAACACTGAAATAAATTTTACCACTTCAATATAATGGAAGCTTTATCTTCGGCTTAGAAATCATCTTCTAATAATTCGTGTATCTCTGTGTGCCCGCCCTTTTCAAGGCGATAGCTAAAAGCGTCAGCTGACGAATCCATAGATTTTTATACTATGATTATTGCATATCGATGATCTCAAAAACGGGTTTGCTTTTTCTCATTTGTGGGTCCTTCGCGCTTGTATTAAGGTTGAATCGAAACAAAGGTCAACCATTAGAAACATTAACGCATTGACTCGTTATGCCCCTTGGACCCGATCACTTTTGCTCTCGGTCATCTTCTCCATCCCGCAGGTCTCAACTAACTCTGTGGTTCGTTATTTGGCCAGTCAAATATTTCGAAGAAGCTTTAAAACTATTCAAAAACATACACCGATCCTTCGTGGCTACCGGCTCCATTCCTTAATTGTTCGCTTCACTCATTTTGCTATCACATCATCAAAACGGATTATTATTCTTATTATTAAATGGCTTTAATCTCTCAGACCGCTGATGTATCAAGTATATCCCGCATCAAAGGCTTAAATTATACAAACTTAAATGGTAATATTGGAAAAACATAGAAAAGCTATATATCGTCACCCAAACACATCGGTGGGACTCGGCCCCCAACCCATTGCGGTGACTAGTCCCTAGAAGAAGCAGAATCTCGCCAAATCTCATAATTGCATTTCAACTATAAATAATGATACTCAAATGAGACTAACCAAAGTGATGGCTAACAACATACAGCGTGCACGTTCACGACAGGCGATTCAACAGAAAATGATGTGAGAAGCCAGATACTTCGCTCGCATCGATTAAAAGTCAGCTAAGCAATTAATCAATTGCTTTTACAGTGATAGCAAGGATGCGAAGTGTCATATTTGACCCATGGGCCATGGCATGGAGGTCACGGCGGCTTCGTGCGACACAAGCGTCGAAGTCCCTTACAGACAGAAAAGAAATATATCCCACGAAGGTTTCTTATGAAAACAGATATTAGAAGAATCAAAATGTATTACTTAGTTGGGGAAAATAAGAAGAATTATAAAAGTCGAAAGTGAACGTGAAGAAGAAAGTTGGGTATTAAATTTAAAAAAAAACGAGTGATTTGTGGGGTAATTATTTTAAAGTGTTTTGGATTTTTACAGGCCATTGTCTTGCAACATTGTCCCTTACTATCTCATTCTTTCAGGACGAACCTTACAAGATAAAATGAGATTACTTTGCAGGATTCCGTAGGGTTTTAAGCATTATCAAGTTTTTTATTATGCAGACGCTCTACTTTATAAAACGCAAAAGATTTTGTAGTAAATTGCACTGAGTTGCTAGCTCATATCTTCATTCGAACTTAAGATAGTTCTCGTAAACGATTGAATGAACCAGGACAGGCTTATCCTACAATTAAGCATTTTAAGCGGCAGACTTTTTTCGTCTGCAAAGCAGACGTCTATAAATTCAATTGACGGTACAGTATATCTATTTTTGCAAGGGCATTTATGGTAGCTGGCCAGCATGCAATGGCTTGTGAATGCCTGCGCAACTTCTGTACGAAAAAAATTCACTTAGCGAAAGCTTTGAACCTTGTTAAGTAAAATAATTTACTTTTATAGATCGCTGTATTCTGTTCAATATAATGTGTGCCAAAACACATTAATAAATAACACACAATAATTAAATACTTAAATCACAACGGCAACTGCTATTAAAGGAATCGAGTGTTTTAGGCGGGACCTTATGAAACACGCATAAACATCGTAGATTTCAATACATGCCCATAACCAAAATACGGATTTCGGCTTGTCCTTTTTCAGTTGTTCCGTGCAATCGCATCACTGGCACCTGCATGTCCAGATATAATTGACAAATATGGACCGACCTGCGAACTATGCTGTGTGCCTCTTCCAGGTTATCTGTGTCCTTATGACTATATTCACAGTTAATTAATTCGCATATATAAGCTATTACATATGAAATACGAGTTACTGTTTCACTCTATCTACGACACGACATCTTGAATAACAACTCTTGCGTTTAGCAGTATGATATCCTGTGGATTTATAAATGTGGTCCGAGAAGACGCTGTTACCCAATGGAGATCTTAATAAATATAATCAAAACGGCGTGTAACAATAGAGGCAAGTGAAAATTAAAAGGGTCAAATTAGATCTTCTATGAAGTGCCTTGCCTGAAAATTCTATAGCGCCAGATATGTTTAGAATCCGAGGATTTTAAATACGGTCAGATGTTACCGCGTTGGGTATCCGTAATTGCAGTAGTCACTATGGTGTTCTAATATATATCTTGCTATTACCCGGGCGTCATTAAGAACAGGTCACCTAAACAGTGAACGCATTCGAAGAGGTTAAACCATAAGGCACGATCTACGAACTCTTTACATCGCCTGTGGAAAGTCTTCAGAATCAAATTGTGTCTTCTCCAATATCAGCGCACATTTACAGGGTCACTGTCATTCTTGCTGGAAGTCACACGCGCAGTCTATGATTCGTCATTCAGCTTACTTATGTCAGCGCTATCTTTCCTTTATCCAGACACGTAAAACTAGTTATTTAACAGCGTATATTGTACAAACTAGCTAGCCTTAAAAGTGGGTGATAATTTCGCTGAGCCATAGTTATGGCTACGATAGTCTATCACTAGGTTTACATTGCAAAGCGTCTTTTGTACAGTGGTCATCTGTAACAGGCTGATTAGCTTGTAAATAATGGAAACGAGGAGTTAAGTTACAGTTCTCGAAATATTCGTTATTTTGTACCCAAGAAAGCTCTTTTAGTTCATTTCTCTCGGTTCGTTCTCGTACATTTATTATAAACACAGTATAATATGTTTTATTGTACTCGAAGTGATCCAAAGCTTCACTATTATAATAAACTAATTTATCTTGCGTTGATAAAGCTAGCAATATAACGTTTATAAGCAAGTTAAAAGATGAAGTTGCTCTTATCATGGTTGGATCGGTTTAATTTAGTCGTCAGTTAATACGTCATTCCTCAAACAGATTAGGTGTCGCGGCACAGTAAATTGCATTGATATATATAACCTCAGTTTCGGGTCGAGTTGGTATCTATAATTTTTGTCTACCCAATTATTATTACGACTGTTGATGCAGTCGTTGAAATTAAATAATTGCACTTTGTTATTACATTACTGAATCACCGGTCATGGTAGAACTGAAGAAGTATTTGGCGCTTATTGACTTGCACAAATTATAAAATATTGTGTCCCGTTATTATTCCATTATTTGAACAACATTATCTGTCTAGTCGATAGTGATCTGGCAAGGGAAATAATTCGAACTAATTCAGCGTCAGAATGTTTAGGAGAGAGCGACTTTGATAATCGGGACGAAATAAACTACCTCTGCCCACGGTTCTACTACGCTTAATGCGATTTTAGGTGAACTCAAATCTTTATCTGCTAACAAAGGTTAAAGGCATGATTTTATTTAAACTTTTGACGAGTCAGAAAGGTGAAACAGATTTATTATTACTGACCGATTTTATTTTTAGGGGGCGATTCATTATTATAGTGATGTTTCCACGGGCGGCACAAGACCCATGGAACGGCACGTATATTCCTAGATATCAATGAGTACCTACTGACGAAAGCATTTTTTATTTTTCACTATTTTAAAGATTATGAACTTAAGCAGAGAAATGATGAAGTTCTAATGAAAGTAAAGCGCATTGTCGCTGATATTGTAAATAAACGCCCTCTATAGCGCTTTCCAAGCTTATGGGGAGGTTACGTAACCCTGTGGGAGACAAAGCGGAAACTTCCTTAATAATTTTATTTTAATATCTTTCTGCACTTTTTTTCTATTGCCACTTTTATAAATATGCATTAAGCTCGCAACGTCTATTTAAAAAAAAAGGCGTATCATTTAGAAGGATTGGTAGGACTTTGAGTAATGCTATTGTGTTTTTTTTAAGAAAATCTTTTCTAAACGTTTAGTATTTATTTGCGTTAAAATAAATAATAGGATCTAAAAGAAAACACATTGCGCGGCTAGCTTACCCGGTCGTAACGAATCAATCACCATTAGATAATCCTATATAATAAAACAGCAAGATGGCGCAAACATAGTGGTGCGTGAATCATTTCTGAATATTCCGCTTTTTTACAAATTATTTTATACAAAAAACTTGGCTGAGTAACAATTAGATTTTTTCAACTAGAATTTAGTTAATCAAAATATTTTGTAGTGTGAGGGATCTAGAAGCCCAAAATAGACTCCTTGCCAATTATTCGTATGATTGGCGCTGGATGGGCAATTTCCTATTTACAAGCTTGTCTTTACGCGTATACTATATATGTACGTGTATAATCGTTTTCCACTAGCACAAGGTAACTATAAAGATTAAAACGTTGAATTCCAAGATTTATCTGTTGTATCGTTAGGTCCATCATTACGGCTAACATTACAGATAAAAAGCTTCGATTATCTCGCCGAAATTTAAGACTCTTGCGAACATTATATCTTCAATGATAGTCGGTCGTTATCAATTCAAACGTTTTTGGCTACATTATAATGTACAGAAAAAATAAGATGGCACTGGGAAGTAATCTAATTAATGAAAGAAAGTATCAAAAAACTTCAGTAAAATTTTAAATAGTACCTTACATACGACCAAAATGGGCATCTGTTCAGCTAAAATCACGAAATAAGTCTACTCTCCATTTCGATATATAAAAAAGATTTGTTGAGCCTTCCGCAGTGTATTACCGGCTAAACATATCAAGTCCTTTGGATGATCGGTATACAGGACGGAGTTACTTAGTTGTTAACAATAGAAATTATATATATTACACACCCTTATAAACTGGGTAGCTTAGGTACACTCTATGTTAATTGAAAAAGGCATCAACACATCCTTACAGGATAGATTGAGGAGTACGTTTGTTGGACGCCTCAGGTTCTTTATGACGCGTGTTTACAAGGCACGTTGATATCAAAGCAAGGAAAGCTCTAGCCAGGAACACGGTCATCAGTCCAGTATGTGCAGCTTCAGCTATCATCATCCATCGCTTCTTAGGTCCAGCAGGCCATTTATCAGCACTGAAATCACTCTTGAACGTCATACGCGAATAGGCCTTCCACATAACGTTCCACAAAGCCAAACTGACGTAACGTCCCTATGGCGCGCAAAGTGCCTTGGACGAAATGATCAACCTCAGGGCAGCCACTCCTCTGTTTGTCTTTAGTAAAATGCTCGTTTAAGTAACAGATTCATGAGCGAATCAGACATCTGAATTATCACTACAGAAACAATGGCTGGCGATATGGTTGAGTAACGCAACTCACGACATCACTTTTAAGTGAGCTATAAGTAATAAAAAAGACATATATCCCTGTGCGCTTGCTGCACTCGTAATATTATTATATCCAATATAATCCCATGGTGAATGATTTATGATAAATTTTAAGATATTGTACTTTTTGTGCTTTTTCATGAGGTTCATGCTAAGATAATCGTATATATGTACACATATCAATTTCTATTGAATCGCATGAAGTCATACCTTAGGTATATAGAAATTGTGTGACATATGATTAAGAAAAGCTTTTATTAGTTGCAGCACACACGGTACATCATTGCCTGCAGTATTCGTTGCACAAAGAACGCCTTAAGTCAGCTATACAGTGACTGTTACGCTATTCTCTGAGAATTATACCATTCCCCATACAAAGTAACTACGATAAGAAAAGGTAATTGGCTTTTCTGATGCGCGAAAATAAATTCGGCCATCTTTCGTCGTGTCAGTAACATAAACTTGATAAAATCATACAATACCCTTAATATGAGTAAATATATTCGTCTAAAATTACAATTCCCTATAGAATGAACGCCTAAACAGTAAGCAAATACACAGTACTTGCAAATGGCCAAACAATACATCTACGTCTTACGAAGATGATTTCTCGACTAAGTAATGTCCCCATAAACCACCCACTTCAGCTTCGCGCCATCGAGAAATGACACGAAGATGTGTAGAGAAATCAGAAACATTGTCAGATGTCGATCAACAATCGGATACTCATACAAAGGAGTAACTTTTTACGATCACTGTATCGCAGTAGAGGCAGAAATGTAAATCAGACTTTGCATTGCATGGGGATTGCTTAGCTGCAAACTTTCAGACGCGTTGACACCGTAAGCTCCGGCGTAGAACGGCATCTTCTTTGCAGTTTCTACAAGCATTTTAATACTCCTGTAAAGAACTAATAAAACGAGGGTAGCGCTAGGTAACACGGAACCTAAATTTAGTTCTTCTGTATATAAGCTGTGTGATGGCAGGTGCTTTTATATTGCTTAGAGGCCATTTATACAGAGAAAAACAAATGTCATAAGGGTATAAGCGTCATTTTGTCTACTTTCAAATCGGTTTTGCATTTATTGCCGCCATAATTTATTAAAAAGTTATGCTCGATATAATATACGTATTTCTGTTATTTGTAACATGTAGCTGTCAGCAAAACTCTCGTATTATTACAACAAGGTCAAATTAATCTGAAGCTAGGAGTCAGTTCAGTCAAGAGAAGTAACCGATCTCAACAGAAGAATAAAAGCGACATTGTTTTTCATAGATCGATTTTTTTGCTTTCATCATTTTATATGAGTTATAATGAGTTCCTTAAAGCAACATCTCCAAGGATGGTAACTCCATATGAGTCCTTTAGGCATTGTCCCATTTGGCCCCTAGTGTAGACAAGAAAGACTGCGTCCTATGGCTGTCATGAGGAGGCCAGAGGGGGAAGTTGTCAATCGCTTCAGACTGAGGGTTGGCCTAGAAAAAAATTATGCACAGTACGTCAACATTGATTGTTTAGTCGAACAATTTTCATTTTCTACCGTCTTTTCCTACAATAATTTGGTATAAGGCTTGCAAAAAGCATAGCGACGGCTGAAAAAAATGTGAGTCAAGAACAGGAGTTGGGGTAATAATAATTTTTTGTTGTTTTATTTTTCGTGATTTATTGATAATTTCTAAGTATTATTATTATTATTATTATTATGTGAAGAAGAATTTGCAATTGCCTATTTTTCGGTATGACTTGCTTCCAATAGGAGTCTAACTGGGCCAGGTCTTGCTAAACGTTGGGGTCTTTCCAAGCGACTTATGAAGCGGCATAGCAACCCTACAAGCAGCTTCTCACCTTAATAATAATAACTCAATTATCAATAACACTTTATTTTCTGATTATTAATATCAGGTGCTAGTCTTCGTCAGCGTCCAAATCTAAAGCCGCGTAGCGTGCGCGTCCTTATCACAGTCAATTAAGCAGTGTCAACAATTACCCTATCAATAGTAAAATTGTTCTAACATTTTTTTTTCGAAACATGTTCTCTATCAAAACTATAATTGAACCACTCTAAGAAGTGAGCGGTGCAATCCGTGGTTGTCGCAGTGTTCCCGAATAACCCTCCTCTACCCTGGTGGTTCTCCAACTAATTTTTTCATCGAGCATACAGCCTCCTTTTGCTATAGCAGTCAGTGATTTCTATCACATCTTGAACTCTTCCGTCTTTCTTAATGAAGCCGGCATTCCCGACCCCGTTGCAACGAATAGGTTCAGCAGGACCTTGTAACGTCAAGCCATCGTGTACGCCAGAACACTCTTCTGCGCTCTGCAAGTTAACGCTTAAGTTGTCGTTTCTTAAATTACGCACCGTCAGGACAGCCAGTGTTCGAGGCTCTTTCGGAGAGACTAGTGCATTATCTGCTGATGAAAATACTAATTCGTTACCACCCAAATAACGACCTTGGCAAAAGGCATCTTTTTATATATATATCGGTAAAGCTATTAAGTAGTTCGTCGGGATGCCTACCCCAGTTAGGGGTACATTTGCACGCCCAAGTCCATTCGAAGAGTCAACCATGAACGATTTAATCAGCTGAATGCGGTATTGCTAGGTCAATTATTCCTGACAATATTCTATAGTACACAGCTTAGGTAGGAGGAACGAAATAGTGTTTATAATGAGCCATGTCTGGCAATAAACCAGTTACCAGCCAATATCTAATAAAAGCAATGACTTTTAAACGTGCGTAGATTGAAAGCGAACCTGTTATCCAATGGGCCAACGTACAGATGGACATAACTAAAAATATATGCATATAAGATAAACAACAAGTCAACTCGTTAAGTTTCGAACTTAACGAACTGTCTTGACAAAAAACTTTGTACTGTTACAAAATTTTTCGTAATATGCAGTCGTCGAATATTGTTTTATATAATAGACTTGTTTGTACATAATAACTGATTTGACCGAGGACCGATTTAATCATCAACCTGTTGTTGCTCTACCAAAGTTTGCAATGCGTTCATTTATACTTTAGGACTATAATTAGATGAATCGAAATAATGGTTGTTTATTTACTTGTTATTACAAAGCTGCGCAAATCGGGGCTTGAATTGCTGAATTGGATCTTTTCCATTACACCGCTAGGCAGACTGGAGTGGCGAAATCCCAACTGGATGAATTGCTTTTAACAATATAGAGTTCGATTTTTCCTCACAGCCGAGGAACGTTGGCATTGGCACAACAATTGTCTATTGCTGACAAATGTAATTAGGCATATTGTGCCCAACAGTTCCATATGAGGAAGCCGTTTATACTACTTAGAACGAAACTTTTGCTAGCGACCCAATTTAAGCGCTAACTACCAGCATCATGTTGTCCCCTTCCCTTACCCTGTCGGGGCAGAAACGTGCTTGCCCACCATGTGCATTCGACATTAAACAATTTCATAAGTCAACATTTAAAGAAATTTTTATTAACACACAGTAACCAAGTAAGTTCGCAGGCTGCGATCAATCAAAAATCACATAACGGTCTCAGTACTCTTTAAATACGCTTACACAGAAGATCTGAGGATCCGGGAGTGATGAATACGTATATTACGTTATTAGAACGTCGCTAGTAGTACTGGTTTTCAGTCGATTATTTAAGAGCATCAAAGATAGTTTGCGCAAACAAAATTCGAATACAACTGAATCTTACATTGTTATACATTGAGTGAAGTTTTTTATTCACTACCCTAACAATTGTACAATGAATTAGGCGTCATCACTGTGAAGCAATAAAATGGACGATTTATTTACATTGATTTATTCAACTTCCAACCTATATTTTGTTGCGTTCAGTCCTCCATTCTTTCTCACATGCATTCTTTCCGTCACGATTCCACCTATTCGTAGATTTCAGCTTGCAGCTTGGTCTTTACCCTAACTTTGCTCTAATCCGCCAATATTTAGTTTATTCGGTACTTGGCGAAATTTTACACAATTAGACTTAGACGTCCGATGTCCTGATCAGCTCTTTGTCCTTTCAGTCTATTTCCTGTCGATTCACATGCTTGTTCCTCCATTCCCGAATCGCATTCTGGGCTGTCTTATACATATGGATAGATATATGTGTATATATCTTTATACATAGCAGGTATCTTCCATATGCCTGTTCAACTGGTTATATTGTTCGCCATAAACATGATCCTGCCAGCTCGGATTTGGAACGATTTGAGCCCATCACGCGTAGCACAAACCCATTACATCGAAGTGTTAAAAACTGTCATACACTTCACTTATAATAATATTTGTTGTTGTTATTATTATTTGAGATAAGGCACCTAAATCGGTGCTGTTTCCACTCTGTCTTCGTATTGGAAAGCGTCATGAAATTATATTATCATCTAGCCTGTTTCGCTATTACACGAAAACTCCGCCCAGATGACTGCTGCCAGAAACTCAGATGACTGCTGGAACTGCCATGTGGAATTATACAAATCACCTTTTGTTTTTCATAGGGGCGATACTTCCGTACCTACGCTATACTGCTAGTTGTTTGCATTTAAGTTCCAGGCCACCGAATTCTTGACTTTTGCTTGTCTTCTACTTCCGAGTGGCGCTGTACCACTTTTGTTCCCCGCCAAAAACAACTTAGCTCTGGCATTCGCTAGCATAAAACAGATAAAACAAGAAATCAAGCCTTAGAGCTTGCGGTAATTCTTATTCGCTTGATGGATACTTCAGACACAAAGATATCATTAACAGACCTGACCTTGAAAGTCTTCAGCGAAACTGCTCGAGCCACAGACGTCCCGTCCTATCCGTCCGGTGTCGTTCATAGTTGTAGCCAGCTCTTCATTAACCCAATAATTTCGAAGTTACGTCTACGAGCTACTGTAGTTTAGTAAATTCTATGCAACTGGGTCAAGCAAACAATTCTAACGAGCTTAAAGTATCTGTTTTATGCGTAGCTCTATTGCTTGCTGTATAATTGCCTTGTATTTGCTAGAGCAGTGATTTTACATAACGAAACGTCCACTATTGTCTACATAATTTATTATTACTACTATGATGATTATTGCCTGTAGTTCGTTATTCATCTTTAGCCCCTAGAGTAACGTTGTTTTGTTGCCTCCGAGAGTTTGTGTATATGGACCCGATGCCCGTTCGCTAGTAAAGTCCCGCGTTACTTCAACATAATTTTGCCTGGGAAACAAGTCGATTATCTACATTAGACTTCCTTTTGAGTTCTCCTCCTTTGATTCTTCGACCCATTACTTTCCATGTTCTAATGTCGGCGTTACCGCAAGCACACAAATCGTTATGACGTGAACAAAGTATAACTCGTAGTAAATATCCACAAGATTCTTTTGAAATACTCCTTGTTATTACACGATGCCTTCGCTTCCACGGACAATCATGGACATTTTTCAATGGCTGACCTGATGATTAATAATTCTAGTAGTTTTATTAGTCACCGAATCTGTAAATGCGAGCGAGCAGGAACGGCCACAGGTAAGTGGATACACCGGCTGGGGTGCAGGAAAAGCCGTCGCGATTGCAGTACGCATTTGCCTATTCAAGGCGCAGCCTTAGTCGCCTATGACTGACTAAATGCTACAAGGAGTTTATATTAATAATGTCCTTTTGTCGACCACCTGTCGTACATGTAACACAAAATAATGGAAATGAGTTCCGGACGGAGGACTCACACAAAATGCCTTGGTGTTGGTGAAATCTGCCGTCTATCGCTCTATCACTCTTGTTTAACGCACTACGAACTAGTCATCTGCACTTCATTTTCATAATGTCGTTACCTCTATGTACAGAGGCAAATCTTCCTATGAACGCGGTCTCGTAAATTATATTTTTCCATGATTTTCACATTAAATTACCAATTTTAGTTGGAACAGCTCAACAAGCCGGCAACGGATACAAATTGAATAACAGTAGTGAGTGAGAGTCGCATAGCCGTCTCAGTTAATCCAGCGGTTTGTTTCCCAGCGACATTAGTTATCGACGCTCGGTAAGCAACAACTTTTCATCGATAGTGATCGATTATGACTGTAAACACAAAATCTAAAAGGAACGTAAGTACAGCAGTGGTATTCTACCACCATTAACTACATCTTTGATCCGCTTTGCCATCTCCTATAGGCAACTGTTGGTTGGCCATTGGCAAGCGTTCATTTATAAACTTTATATTGGATATCTTTGCCATTGCAATGGGATGCTTACGTTCTTCCTAATTTCGTAGATCGGATGGTACCGTCAGGTCACTCGAAAAGGATCTCGTCAACCGTTAACAAACAATGCATCTGGCCATAAAACCCGCCGCCACTCGAAACATGACGCGATACGGGGGCCGTTCGGGCATTTGTTTGTTTTTGCTTGTGTTCGTTTTATCTGTGACTACTTCGGTTTGTCTGAAGTGTCTGAGGTTTGGCCGAAGAGTCCGCCGCCAGCCTGCGCTTATGGCTCATCCCATGCTCCAATTGATTCTCAGACAACATTTATGGTTACATTGATACCTAGGTTGCCGTTATCTGCGAAGAACTTGGCGACAGAGGTGTCAAACACGAGGCAGTCGTTGTTCATAATAGCGGATTGAACGCCTTCGTGAATCGATCGGGGCGTGGCCTCCCACGTTAAACGACGTTTGTTTCCATTGAGCTCAAGCCTGCAAAATAACGCAGCCACATTTTGTTAGACCGTAATGTCGAAACTGTGGTCACAAGTATGAGCAATCTCTCACGAATGGCCGAGATTGTGGATGGCGTAATAATGTTCGAAGTTCAAAAGTCAAATTTTGTCATACATTTGCCGTGTATCGGTGAATGGAGATGGGGAAAAGCTATTTGAAACCTGTTTTATCTGGTCGTACCTGTATACAAAATTCTCGGCCTGTTTCCTTGATCCGATGATTTGGACAATGGCAAAGAACTGTTGATATCCTTCATATTTCTCCTGTTTTTCAAGGACAAGCATAAAGTGCTGTCCAAAGCATGACTGCATCATGACCCAGTCAACGGCTCCAGGTAAGTTGATATCCGTTGCCAAGAAAACAATATCCTCGCCTGAGAACGCAAACATTTAGCGAAAAACCATACACTGGTTACAAAAGTCTCACCTCTATTTCGACTAAATCACATTTCGCAGGAGTGTTTCGTGAGATCTGCGTTCGTTACACAGATACTCACGTTTTGTGACTTCGAAGGCTCATTAATTTAGACAAAGACAACATCATTTCTTATTGTAGTTAAGATTTTCATTCGGAAAATTGACGCAGTGATAAAATACAGTGCATTGCTAAAGAGAGAAATATCTAAACGCGGATAATTGAATTAAGTAATTGCCGTTTTAGAAGGACAGGTATTCTGTGCTAAAATATTACGCCCAATATAAACGCAGAGTTTCTTTATTGGGGTGCACCCGCTAGTGTTTTGTCCTACTACCGCTACCAACAAATGTAGTATTCCCTAACCAAAAAGGAAGACAATGTAGAGCGCTTTCAACGGTCTTCGCCTCTTGACTCGATCGCCCTATGCTACCTTACCTTGTAACGTCGTGATTGACTTGTGCTGTTGCGTGAGATGCGCCATAACCATATCAAGCGAGCCAAGCCACTTGCACGAGGCGCCTGGACAAGGGCAACTATACGGGCGAAACTCGCAGACCTCTTCGTGACCGACTTTCTCAGCGTGACTCAACAGATGGTGACATCCATTTGATTGAAACTTGCACGGAAACGACACCGAGGCCGCTACCTGTATCATGATCACAGTTCATTTATGATAAGAGAAAAATAGAAGAACGAAATTAGACTTCAGTCTAGCAATAGGTTTTAGCGGCTCAGGTTAGGGACTTTAAGGATATATACATTTTTATGGAATCTTCCATATCATTTGGTTGGCTCACTGAGGTTCACAAAGTACGATTAGGACAGAAGACTCCACCTACTCGCTAAATTTCTATCTTTTTACAGTGCCTACTAGGAAAAGATGTCCGGACATATCTGCTGTCAACTACAGAAAGCGGTACAATCTTAAGTAAACTTTGATGATTTCACGATTGTCGTTTTTATACAGTGTGTTCGCTGCGTACCTTTTCCATAGCCAGATTGCGAATATTGCCGATTGGCGCCCTGCAGGTGGGACAGCACGAAAGCTTCTCCCGACATACACAACAGACAAGATGACCATTTTGACACTGTAGTATCGGTGGAAGGACATAATCAAAACAAACGGGACACTCAAACAATGCGGCAAGATGTGTGCTGGATGGCGAACCCCCAAGCGCTCCAGCACCGGCTACCCCTAAAGCACCGGCGTTCCCGACGCCACCCCCGGTCCCGGCAGTACCTCCGCATCCTCCTGCACCACTCCCGTTGCCGGAACCTAAGGGATTGTTATTTGATGCGGACGCTGAGCCGCCTCCACAAGTTGACGGCAGATTTTGGTTGATTGGAGTGGCCGCTGAAATGAAAGTGTGGAAAGTTCTAATTTTACGTTGTATAAATAAACTAAATACTAACGACCATATATATGTATGATGTTGGAGCCCATCTCGATCATAATAATCTAAAAAAAAAATCGACTACCGAACTTCCTTGCTAATAAAAGCGGCCAACGTCTCAGGTTGCACACTGTATAGTACACAACAATGGCCATCACATATATGCACACGCTGCAAACTATAGTCCCTTATTACGCACCTCTCCCAATGACGGTTGCTTACTGGCGATAAATGTTCGCCCTATCCCCTCAGCAGATCTGGCTAGATTGCATCAAATTACTTTCGGGTAGATTAAAACGTACGCAGTCACAAATTAACATTATTCATAGAATCTGTGTCACCAGTGACGAACATGTTGCTAACGGCAATATTTTGTCACGGCTCACTTGTGTCACGTAAACAACAACACTTCACAGTGCTTGGCATGTAGGCATTGAAATGTACGGTCATACCCTCTTACCGAAATCACGGCTTACTGCCGGCTACGTTCACAATGTGTAGCACAATTGTGATAGTAATAATCATAATATTATAAAAATAAAGATATATTTATCTGCTTCACCCTGTCCAGTTATGCTTTAAGGTGGCTTTGATTTGCATTCGAAAAGAGTGCTTCATCTGTCGTTATGTAAGGCACACGTATCCCTGCCTGGTATCGCGTACGATTGTTTTCCTTGGAGTTTCGTTACTGATTGATGACTGCGTCTCTGAACGCAAAACGCTTTGTCTGCTTTGATTACGGCTGTCTAACCTCCTCTTTGATTCGCTAGACTTTGGTAACCGTCGACACTAGACTATTGCGTCGCGCTATCGAACCGTGGTCTGGCCAGATAACGCGGATCTGTTCGATCACGAATTCTAAGATGTTCAAGTGAGATCGATGCATATATTAATCCTGTCGTAATTGAAATAGTCTTTGTTACATGTTCTACAAAAAGAGAACTGCGATATCAAAAAAGACAAGGTCACCTAGATCTCAGCAAGGGATTTTTTTGTATTGATTAGGTTAGTCAATTGTCCATCGCAAATGTCAGAAAATGATTGCAGTTTGAGAATGCTATCTAAATCACACATTAAAAAGATTTTTTTTCTTTATTTTTACTATTACGGCAGGGTACCGTTTTACAGTTCGATAAGGTTATGAAAAAAAAAAATTATTTTTGCTTAGGTGAGTAGTTTTATTCACTACCCCAACAGCTCGCAAATAACTACATGTACATTATGCATACGTTTGATTTCTATTATCAAAATATTCACTCATTTATCGTTCTATTTACAATCAACCATCACTTTGGGTAGGTAGCTGCGACTGCAGTTTTCTAAAATCCTCGTGAATGTTACTGTTTTTGGTGTCAAGGCTTGCTAGGCCGATAATCAGAGCCCAACAGAACGCAAGCCGTTTACCATCAACCACTCTGCTGTAACAGATGGGGGGGGGGGAGGTCAATCAATCGTCCTGTCGTCCATTCAACTTCTTAATTATCGTCGCCCGGTCTGCATCATTCGTTGTGAACTTCGCTTTATTATACCGATTTTTCGAACGGCTAGACGCTTGCCTGTGCGTCCACGATATGTTACGCGCTGTCGGCAGGTATAGCTCTTTATTATTTAATTATAGTAGATCCTGCTGCGGGAAGGCGCGAGTCGAGGTCAGCACTAGGTCCCGCTTTGGCATACAGCAACAGCAATGGCAATGGCAGGCGCGATAGAACTGGTCTAATTTAATCACTGGCCAATAAATTGTATGCTAGCTTCTATTACGGACGGTGTCGATGTCCTGATCTATCGGGGCCGATGTTGAATCTGTGTGTTACACCAAGTATATTGATGGAAAACAAAGCCTTTCGGCGGTAGAGAAACAGTCGTGGCAGTAGTGGTTGACTATGGGCAGCGTGTCCGGCAATGGCGATGTTTCTTTTCCTGTAGCCCTGCGCAGAACCTTCGAGACTTCTATGAACCGACTTACGATGATACTTGTCCATCCATGTTAGTTTATTCACGTACAGATTAAAGTTGGTTCGTATACGTGAATAACGCATTACCAATGCAAATGCCACAACGACGCATACGAAGGCAAACAAAGGCACCGAAGAAATGAGGGAAAACCGATTTTGAGGAGCGAATCCTATCGGATTAAAGTTCAATATCTGAAACGCTACACACGCTAAGTAAACGCTTACAATAACGCAGGTTGACCGTGTAGTAGAAGTAGTATCAAAAGCTTTAATTTTCCGTTTAAACGATGTGTATGCTGCCCTGATAACTTTGACAAACTTAATCATATAAGGTAGGTTGATGCTAGCCTAAAACTAAAACCCAGCAATAAGACTCCTTTCTTATCTATATAGAGAAATTTATTGTTTACTCAACTTTCGTTGATTAAGCTATAAGTCGAAATGTGTTGTCCATTATTGTTTTTGTTGTTTTGCGAAAATTTCATATTTTGAGTACTTTAGTTCCAACTTGTGAGAGATCGCTACTATTATCAGACAATAAAAGTAATATTAATTGATTAATCAGCATTAATGATAAAGCAAAAAGATCAAATGCACAGTGGTGGGCCAGATATTCTAGCCTTCTTGGCCCATTTGTTCCTGTTCTGTATCGTCACAGGTTTGACCTCTTCTCTACCATCTTATTACGAGCACGCAAGATGCTTCAATCGGTTCTCAAAGTTCGGACTGGATTCATCTTAGCGCTAACATTTAAAATTGGAAATAACCTAATGAACGTTACACCAAACAAACACTTTGTTGTTATATATAAAGGTTCGGATGTCTAGTCTCAACGTTTACATCAGGCAGAAGATGCTTTATTAATCAAATTTCTTCATTGAGCAACAACGAAAGTATACGCCATTACCGAATATATATTTGTATAGCTAAATAGATTTGCCCAATGACTGTTGGCGTGCTTGAGGCAACTGGTTTCTATATCCATACATTTGTTTACGATATACCCACTAGCTGAAACGACCCCGCCAAGCATTAACCTGAGAATTTTGTACAATGTGTAGCTCGGCTATGACACGCGCGTTAAAGTGTCATACTCCGCGGGCTTCTTTCTGGGCCGTCAATAACAAGGTCAGAGTGTACCCCAGCCTTGCTGCGCGTCGATAGATTGTTCTACCTAATTTGATGGGTTCCCGTGGCCACTTTTGTTTCAGAAACTAATGAATAATATCTGACTAGGTCACCGTGATTCTGGCATTAACATCACACTAATTATTACTATATATTAGTGGCATTATTACGCAGCATATAAGCGGCAATTGTTATAATAGAGCAAATATCCATGATACAAATCTATCACAACGCATAGTAGATATCTCCCGAATAACATTGTTTTTAATCCGTCCTCATACCTTCCAATTCGTCAAATGGACAGGAACTGCCCAATCGTATCAAATGCCAACAATTATGTGTATGATAGGCACTAAGTATTTCGCGTAGGTGGGCGTTAAGCATGTTCACTTGATGGATAATTAGGACAGCGTCCTAACTAATGTGGGCTACGCTAGCTGATCTGGCACAACCCATCGACTTTGGGATTGATCACACGGGCAAGAAAGAAGCCAGATATTTATATGCATACATATGAATACCTAGGGTGCGACCTATCCGGAGTTTTTCTAATGCTTTTTTTCTAAACAGGGACACAACTCAACGATTTTTTCGCGCGTACCAAAAATGACATTTCGAATGGTCAAGATTATTCGATATAAGCACTACTCGCTGCAATCACACCTTCAAATTAAGACTCGTTTACTTACCATTTCCAAAGTACTTCCGTCTTTATTTCGCAAATTATTATAATCATGCGTCAAACAATATGGCTGCCGCAAACTCGCTGAAATATCCCTGACATATACACCATACAGAAAAACTAAAAAATTGACCAAAAGGGGGCCAAATCTTCCAAAGATGCAGTCAAATGGGCTGTAATAAAGTCCAAAGAGTGCAAAAAGGTTACAGTTGAAACAGACTCAATTGCTAATTGATAATTTCTCTCCAAAACGCCTCTTAATTTCGGTACAAACAGTTCAGGTGTATGTTCAGGAGCCCTTTTAGAATTTTTATGTTTCAAATTTAAACCCCATTAAGGATCTTCGAGTTTACCTATGAAAATCTTTGTTGATCCTTTAGTAGTCGAATAAAAACTTGCAACATTAAAAAAATGGTAAGAAGTTTTTAGCCTCGTTAGCGCTTTGCCCAACACAAATAGATTAGATAATAGCTCATCGCATTGTTTTTCGCCAGGAGTTGTCACTCTAAAAAGGGCTGGTCTAGTTCTGGCACTAGAGGGAGCGGATGAAGACGTGCCTGCCGCGGCAATATCCTGTTGAGGTTTATCCGGATACACAGCAGTCGTATATTTATGAATGCTTAGGAGCAAGTAGTAAACAACCAATATGAGCATGCCAGTCGTTTCAGTTTTCGGACTTTCTTTCGCGCTAAAAGAATATCGCAAAATAAGTCACATAGCGTCTGCTAATGTCGTCTACAATCTTCGAAAAAAAAACCCGTCACGATGCAGACTTACCAGCATCAAATCAAGTTAGTATCGTTAGCAGATTAGCAAAAAACAATAACATTTTAGCAAAACTTACCTCGCTTGGATCACATGAGCTCGGCACGAAATTCCCTGAAAATTCAAGTGTTTCAACACCAGCCAACGGAAGCTGACTAAAAAATTAGCTTTTAATAGAAACGCTACACTGTGGGAGAAAATGTCTTATTTAAATGAGCAGAACTAGTATTGGTTGTCTATTCTTGAGATAAAATAAGTCTGGCAAGATCCCATTAGCGCTGGATTTTCACTCACAGCTCTAACGGGACGACCCCCTGCTTGATTAATATGAAGCTACCGACAGGTCATTGCCACCGTATTACTAGCTAAGGTGTATCATATAACATTAACTAACAGGATTCGTGAATATTCGTTACCAACCACTATTTTATAATATTCCGGTATATCAGCAGCAGAACACGCGTGAGGTAAATTTCTGAACTTGTTTATCACAAATCTGTCTTCAAAATAAATGTTGCACTTTGTTATAGCCGTGAATCACCCCCATCGTGTCTTCGACCATCATCAGCAGCGATGTAACTATCCTATAGAATATCATAAGAAATAAACGCCATAAAAGAAAGATTTCTATAACGAATGGAAATTTGTGCGTAGTTCACAGTACGAATATAATTACAGCCGATAATTTAAATATATAATCTAGTATATATTAAAGATACATGCCAGGTAAATGGAGTCTCCAAAAAACAGATCGAAAACTTCTTTGTTCTGTATGAGCTGAAGTCTCCAGGTAGACACTATTATGTAACTCAGTCGGTGCAACTTTCTCTTGTCAAATATCAGTTTATGTAATGCTGCGCTGTAATGACAGCAGTATTTTACACATCGTCGTCTGCTTTAATAATCCAATAGTAATTCCAAGCAATAACATAAAAAATGCAACATTCAGATTTATTAATATGTTATATATTATTATAAATACGTTAGTAACTGGTAGGACAACTTGTCCTACAAATTGTCATCCTTCCCATCGCAATTTGCAGCATTTTGACATTTTGACAACAGAACGTTCTCGACACATGGATATCAGGACAACGAAGATGATACGCCTTCCGCCCAAAGAAACCTAAGTCATTTTTTATTTAGATAGTAAATTTGCGGAAGTAAGTCTTGGCCTTTTTATGCTAAATGTCTTATTTTAATTCTAATACCGCAGCAGTCACAAAGGCGAAACGAATCTTATTGTTTGCCTTTCATATAAAAATAAGCCGAATTTCGCAATGTTAGCCGAAGTAATTTTACGTCCCTCTATACGGGAACCGTCCATACGATTTCTCTAATCTGATGCAGATCTGAGAATTTCACACGTTCTTAACCCCCTACATTTGGCCCCGCGTAGCGACTTCCGGAAGTAAAATTTGTTTAAATATGAATAGAACAAAGGAATGCAAGTCATAGTGATACTCAAAGATCTTGACATGCTCAAACAGTCTGGAACCCCTAATCACGAACAACTTCATCAGCAACTACTGATGATGACGTTGACATATATGAAATACTGAACTTACATATGCTTCTCATCGATTATTGTCATCGTAGGCAAAATAATAAACCATCAAACGACGGACAAGACTGTTCCCGTCATTATATACACAGCAGATGAAAATGCAGTTGATACGTACGCCGTTATTTCATAAATTGTAAGTAACCAGAACCAGTCCTAGACAGATGTTCGTAAAGTTAAAAGAATACGCAAAATTCCTAAAGCGGCCTTCCCGTTCCCAGAACGACGTCGTATAATTACTTTGGCACTAATTATTCAGTAGTCACCAAATGACAGACAGCAGCGCCACCGCACACAGTTGGTAACCTGGTGACTAATCAAACGCCACACAATCAGTTAGCACGGGTCAGTAGCTAAGCCATGTCAATAACGTACGAAATTGTGCCGATGCGTGAAGATTGCCATCGAAATCGTCATCTTCACATTCGTTCGCAGTCGATGCACCGTACATGTCTATTTGTCCCGAGAGGAGAATCTCGCCGAAATGGCGTTGTCACCATTGGAACTGCAGTCGTTTAGCTGACTAAAATGGTGATTAGACTGCTGCTATTTATCTGTCCGGTTATCTATCGGTATGATAAATTCATTGCAGTATGTTTATAATGCAACGTTTAGTACAACGCTGGTCTCTCTCGATCCGAATGAAGCTGGGACATGCAAGCACTCGTTTAAACTTAGCCTTGTTCACTGAGGCTGGAGAATTAACGGTTAGTTCTCAGAAAAAGAAAACGAAGCACAGAAGTAGATATAGTTTTTGGGCTTCCTGACACAGCGGTCCCCATATTCGATTTTATCTATGGGCTTGACGTCTTAATTGTGATTAATCCGACAATATTCACGTTTTTATCATCAACCCTCATTTCATATTTACGAAATTGGCGCAGTTCATTTTGTTCAACTGCATGCAACATTGAAATAAATATAGTAGACAAAATCCTAACGAATATCTGGTATTCTGAATAGTTCAGTACAAGTTACGCTGATTGCTGTCCCCAGAGTTGAGCATCAAAGTATCATTATTTACAACAAGGATTCAAGCCACCATTAGACATTCGTTGGATCCGTACGCGTACCGTAAAATACGGGGCATTCCCCACTAGACCAGTGCGTACAGTTCTACGTTACAAGACAACAATAATGACAGTACAAATATCTGCGACGGCAAAAATCAGAAGTCCCAAATAAACTCGAGCAGCCACAACAAGGCGACCAGCTTTTCTGCTTCGAAATTGGTTATCGTTATCATCATACCAAATACACCTCGTAGCAACAACAAATACTACATAACCACTCCGACATTCAACGCCGACTATGATGCGCACCCGAGAATTAGATGACACACAAACGAATTTGCAAACAGATGCAAGCACAGATATTTGTGTATGTACAAATACAGGGCACTACAATGAGCACAGAGACGATAAGAACAACAACAGCTAGAGCCGAAAAATTTTGAAATCATCTGTTGGTGCCGCCAATCTATTGAGGCACCAGCTTTAATGCGCGACAGAATGGCGCTGCGTTCGATCAAGCAGACAGCAAATCCATGTTATTGTAAATACGATTTCTCACGAAACGTCTCTGACACTATCATCAGATCAACGACATTTAGTCCTACACGTCAAAGTGTATTGACGTCGCATGAAAAGAACCATGAAAATCACCGCAACGTCCCCACAGATCTGTATCTGCTATTAGCAGACGTCCACAGAACGGCAAAAAGGCTTCGCTCGATTTTTTTATTATTAGACCCCATTTTGGTGGTCGCTGCAAAAACGAACAGGACTACTTCGACGACAAAGTTTCTGGCTTTCTCGTTCGTTGTTTTTTGTGCTACTAGTTGGTTGATATCAGGTGGTTTCCAGTCGATGCTTTGTTGCTCCAGACCGTTACCAGTATTTCATCAGCGGGTTAGTTCCTATGGTTTAGCTGCAGCCGTGCTTTTCTTCTATCCCGTTCCAACACAAAGACACTGTCCTGTTGTTGTCCCGTTTCATTCGCAACGTTCCGTAGTAGACAAATAATGTTACTGATAGCCGCTGTTATATTAGCAAAGGTGGAACCAGAGAGAAAAAGGTTGAAGAAAATGATTGACTATTATCGCAGATGGAATGGAACTAAAATTTGTGTTTATTTTCCGAAATAGTCAATTACGTAAACTCACCAGCAGGCATGCATTTGCTCGATTGTTAATTGTCGCTGCTTTGAAAAGGATTTTGCCGGCTGGTAAACTTTGAAATTGTATAGCTTTTGAACTACGTGTCGCTTGCAGACGAAGTTTGGATGGTAGATACTTCTGTCGTTTGGAAACTGAGTTTACTCCAAGAGAAATTAATTCAGGATTTTTTGGTCTCGAAAATCAACTCTCAACAGCTCAATTTTTATTTCTCAAAGGCCACAGCGCGTCAATAATTTATCGAAGGTTGATGAAAAATTCAGGAAAAAATTTCTCGAATGACTATGTAAAGAATCCAAGTTTCTAAAAGATGGAGATGTCGGGAATACGAAAACAGAGCTGAAGCCTAAGGGTTTTGTCGGCTAAAGCTGGTATTTAACACCTAACGCGTTACAGATTTATAATCAAAATAATAAAAATGCAAAAGAAAAAGTAGAAAATAGGGTCCCTCGTAAATTTACTCTAAACTGATTGGAAATATGTGTGGTGTAGTCCACGTATAATTTGCGGGACTTTAATCGGCAAAAAGACCCGCGTGGAACATGCGGTCAACATGGACGTCGTTTGGTTCAATATCTATTTCTAACCGCAGAGAGGCTAGACGACGAAATGGCATCGTCCTACAGGGAGATCGAGTTTAGTGGCAATGTCGAGTACGTTTGGACGAGGTTTGCGATGAACATCAACGTCATCTGCTACTATGAAACACTCGGCGAAAGTGGAACAACGAATGCAGTGCGCTATCTCGAGTTCTTTAAACTCATTGGCCCAGAGCACAGAGCGATTGACAGCAGATAGTCGGGTTACTTAGGGGCAATGCCAAACCTCATCGCGAAGCTCGATTGTTTCCTCAGTTGGGTAAAGGAATATCCAATGTTGTTTTCAATCCGTTTGTTCCCCCCTGTCGAAGTCCGCACGATTATGGGGCTTTCGGTGTCCTAAAAAGAGCCACTAGCAGGTAAGCATATCCCATTGTCGATTTATTTCGAGAAGAGAAGTTACATATGGTAATGCGAATCGCGGGTATATGGCTGCCTGGTAGCTGCCAGAATGCAGGAAGGCGTGTTTTAAAAATAAAGAAGATTTTTTTAAGATTTTAAACAATTATCATTCCAAATAGTACAAAAGTTCACGTAAATATTAATGTCCGCCACATTCACTTATAACAGCAATATATATACGTGCTGATGTTGTATGTACACATATGTATATATGTTACTCAGGCTACCCTGGGACACATTTTAGCGGACTATTTGACGTAACCGGCATACGTTCATTTACTACTAGCGGTACGTTACTTGAAAGCGAGTTCTGTGTAGGACAAAACCACAAAAACATCATAATGAAGGCAAAAAGTTCGTTTGCGAGGTACGAAAGATGGGGAAACCCGCTAGAGATTTCTGTACGCCAAAGCAGAAAACCCGCAATAGGGATTGGACCGCAAAAAAATTCCTGGAAAAAGAATACAAAAAGTCGCTTCTGACAACTCGAAAGCCGATCTTACGACTAAGAAATAAGAGGCTGTTTTTGAGATGAAATTATCTATTTCCCAAAGATCCTCATAGGTAACAGTTTATCTTTTAGATTTTTGGGATCTTTGATCCACTGTCCCCGTATATTCAGGTTTAAAGGTTTTTTCTTGTGGATGGCGTGTTGTAAAAAGTCGTGGCAGGTATTACCACAAAGTTAACTGTGAATTTTGTAAAATGACCTGTGAGCGGCTTGAGCCCCGAACTGACGCCGTCATTGAAGCCTAGCAACTACATTTCATCGATACATCGATCAAGGGTACTTGTCGGCACATCAAAACATTTCATTAAAAGACATAATTAATTCGTTTACAACGGAACGACGTCAATTTTGTTCTTATTTACCACCAACACTCTGTTGTCTAAGATGGGACTCAAACTCGAATCGCAATTTTCCAAATTGCAACGTATATTTTGATCCCTTAGGTTACCTCCTCTTAGAAGAAGATATGTTGGTAAACGCACCACTCCACTTCTTACAAGCAGTAAGAACAGCACCAAGTGCGTACAGATACCGCCCCTTCAAAGAGCAGCATTTTGTGACATCAGACATGAAGTACCTGGCACCTGATTACTTTCACCCCGAATCACTTTTTTCACAGCTAATGGACTTAACTAATGGACTCGCTGAAAGTTTATGTAAATGGTGGGCCGAATGCGTAAGAAGGAACCTGAAGCAATTAACGATCTGATTGTATGTGTTCTATTGGCCACTTTAAATTAGTTTAAGACTTCCGGTCGTTTAGTGCTATAGTAGCTGACCCTACTTTGTTGACATAAGTCAAGTATTTAGCGAACACGAATTTAACCAATGCCATGCTTGCCAAGTTAAACAGGAAACAAAAGCCGTCCAGCAACTCTTCTTCCCACAATAAAAACTATTTTATATTCTGTAAAGATTTCTAGCTTACTTTTAAGAAAACACGTACCTCCGACTTGCGGGAACCGTTGACCCTCGACCTTTGGCCTGATGTTGCTATTCAAAGGCATTGGAGGATCCATCTGTAACAAACAAGCAAAAAGGTCAGCAAATATGAATACCGTTTAATGGATTATATACCATGGGTAAAAATGAAAACTCCAATCCGCAAACTCTTGTAACTCGTGCATTCATTTAAAATAAATATATACTTGTGTCATGTATTATAGACACGTACGTCCGAATATGCGCGCTCGTGTTTGTTCTTCCAACCAAACATTTGGATACTGAGAAGCGATCAATCATGAAAATCGTAATTGTTTTTTCTTATTGGACAGTAGTCGATTTAAATATTTCAACAATAATAGTGCCATGATTTCAGCCGATGATTAAACAAAAACGTTTCTTCACGTTCCCTACTGAAGCACTTATGTGCTTATATGAACACTCTTGTGTTTATATGAATCTTCTCAGGAACCACCATCGTAATAATATACCTTAGTCAAAATTGTCAATGTTTAAACTAAAAACGGTTGCATATTTATATTCTGAACCTGATCTGAGTATATGATATGGTCTTTACGGACCAGCAAAATAGACATTTTACTAATTTTCTGCCTGTAAGCAATTCCTGCCAATGACATTCAAATGTTCCAAAGAGAAGCTCTTTTGCATTTTCAGCCATAAGCATCGACTAAGTTGATACTGGTTTCAATAAGCATTCTGGTTTAATAACAGAAATAAGTGCTACGTAGTACGCTGGGTTCGACCCTGACATACCATACATATGTATACGCGCTTCCGTTTACGCTGATATACGTAGTATCATGCATAATCAATTAGTTATCATACTATGTATATATCACACAACAAGCAAACGTGTTCTTCGTTAACTGCACGACGCTAAATCGTTATCTTGATAGGTCTCACCAAATTTACTCCTTATGTTATTCTATCCCATTCTTTTCAGAAGTAGTAGATTTGATAACATGACAGTATTTGTCTGTTTTATTTTATTGACCCTATTTATTCGTTAATCTCTTATTGCCCTTCTGCACAAACTACGAGAGAGCTAGCGTAGAAACTACTTGTAGAGTTAAAAAAAAGTAAAGGCAACGCAGACGATAGCGGTACATTGTCATCCCACTTTACACTTTTTGTTCGAATGCCCTAAATACATGAATAATGATCGGAACCATGTGATAGATAAGCCGCATATACGCAACGCTCAACAAAACGGAAAGCCATATTGTCCAGTTTGCGCTATAGCTCATAAGGGAAATGCGCCAAACGCAACCGATAGAAACAAGAAAGAACGAGAGGAAAAGAGAAAGTGAGACAAAAACAGTGACTGCTATTCCCAAATATCACCGTAACCATCATATGACCATCATCACCAGTAGCCATCTCAGCAACGTCAACAGAAACTATGGTGTATTTATTTATAATATTGCATATGAAGCATGTTTCCTGTCCTAGCGGCATCGGCCCGAAAGAAGAAAAAAATCATCGCTACTTTTTTTATGTCCATGGCTCAATAAATCAAGCTTGCTACGGCACGGATCTTCGCGGATCGCCAATGAAACGGACGTTCGAGAAACATGGTGCTGTCTACAACCTTCGGTAGTTTGCTTATTTCGATCTTAACGGCTTTCGAATTGCCAACCCCAAGCAACAGCTATCGGTCTGTTCACAACGCCTGGTTACTCCGTCTGTACTGTGTACGCGCCGTTCTTCTATCTCCAATCGACACGTTGAAGAAGCAAGCCAAAGCCAAGTTAGCCCACCAATCGGCCAACCGCATACCTCTTCCCGCTCGTGTCTCGTGTTTGCGCAGGGACGCTTGTTTGTTTGGTTCGGCTCTTAGCGAGGTAGTAGCAGTACGTTCTACGTTGCTGGCTGTCTCTTTGGTCGTTTTTTCGTCCGTCATAACTGCACCCCCAACAACTTTGCCATAGCCACTGTCCCCCCCCCACCCCCGGTGCGTCAGTTCGACAGAACCAACAGCCAGCCAGCACCAGCAATAGCAGCATCGGAACCAAACAAACAGCAGCAACAGCAACAACGACAGGTTTGCCGCCTGCCGCATTGATCCCGCTGTTCCTACCAAGACCATCTGAACAGTTAAGACTATTCATTCTTCCTGCAGTTGCTGACGCCGACAACAACGACGATTCGCATGTAGCGTTCGATGCGCGCCTCAATTTAGCTGGTTTAGCAGCTTCGCTTACGGTTTCTTCTTACCAACAGCTTCTGAAATTGTTGCTGGCGATCTTGCTTCGTAGACGTTGGCTAGTCGGCCAGTAGATCGGCGAACAGACCAACAGGCTGAGTCCATCAAACTGAAAGAACGGTAAGTAGTTGCGAAGAAACTGCGTACCACCGAAGAAATCCTGCAGAATTGCTTTTTCCTATTTCGAGGGGTCCAGCAAAACCATCAACAGGGTCCTCCGTGTAAACTATCCGTCCAACGCCTCCTTATCGAAGTTCCTTCCGATAAAGCAACGCTGGAGATCTTTCCACCAAGGAAAGAAATATGGTTGAAACTCTCGGACGTCGAAAAGCTATCGGGATGAACGGTGTTGGCAAACTAAAGCAATGGTAAAGTTAAAAGCAAACGATGTTGCCAAAAATACATCGTCATCAACGACGACGTCTTCTGTGAGGCGAAATAATACAAAGAGCTTCAGCTGTTCGCTATGGTTGAGCTGTGTGCAGAGCAGATAAAAAATTATAGCGGGTCTAAAAAGAGCAGAGCTCAGTGATGCTCCCTCAAACGGAACAAAGCTATGATAAAAGAACATGGCCGTAGTAACAAGTGGTGTTACGCGGCAGCTTACGCCGCGACCTCTTACCATAAGCCCTATAAGGAACTCTATATATATAATTAAAGCCCAAGCTCTGGATATGTCTATTTGACGTGAGGCAGGGGGCGCCAAATCTATATAATGCTAACCTCCTTTCGAGTTTTACGTCCGGTATCGCCGTTAGGCATTTCATCAGAGGGTTGGCTCCCAGCATGAAACGAAATCTGTCTATGCCTGGATTCGAATCTAGACCATAACGTGTCCCTAAGATTAGCAGGCAAATACGTTATGCACTAATGCTACTCTATGGAAGCTAATCAGCTCAGGACCAGCAGTCGAAAACAACTACCTATCGACTGTAGAATTGTTCGAAAAGTTCGAAAAACTCAAAAAATCCATTCAGTTCGGTTAACCATATAAGTCGTATCCTATGTTCATAAACCGACTGTGTTCTGTGTCCATGTTTTGTTTAGCAATTTCTATTGGAAATCTTAAAAAACGAAGCCAACACACAAGCTGAACTATTCTCTACGCTCGACATGCTGCTCACAGTCAAACACGTATTCTTCCTGCCATAATAAAAAAAGACTACTTGACCATTAGTGTTCTTATTGCTTTTCTTTCAACTATCGTTTCCGCTTTCTTATTTAGCATGCCTTATCGTCTTCTGTCCCGACAGAGCGGTGCTACTGACCTGGCCATTCTTACGTCCTGTCTATGATTTAGCTATCGAGTAATATATTTCTGGTTGTCACTCCTAACTACTTGTCGAGCTCACATCATCTTTTTGAGCTAACATCAAGCAGGATACAAATGGTAAACAAGCGTTTTTGTTGGATATTACAATCACAATTAGTGCTATATATGAGCATAGAGCTCTCTGCCAAGTAGACATATTCCCGATCGCGATCACCAGCTATTATTTCCCTAATATATTATGGATCTTCATATAAATAATGTCATAATCATATAATAAAATAATAACAAGAAACATTACACGAGCTAAAGGTGTTACAGATATGCAAATACAAAGACGGACCAATCAAGCCTACGGGACATGGTAGGTCAACGAAGCGGTAGCCAATCTAAGCACGTTCACTTACTAGACTATCCTTTTCATTTTATTAAGCCCGCAGCGATTGGCCACCTCGAGTACTTGCTCCGTTTCACCCGGCCTCCTACTTTACTGCTGCCAATTCTGGGTACAGTCAACAACAACCGAATGGGCCAAAAAGCGCCATGTAGTCACGAGATGATATTAATTGCGCTGAAGCCAACGGCGGCTACAGCTGACAATACGCTAAAGCCGCCGGCAATCGGTACTGCGGCCGCCGTGCCCTGTCGTCATGTGAAGGCCATTCACCATTTTATGACGACCAATGTCCCAGAGTTCTATGCAAGTCAACTAGTGCTTGGTCTACTTCAATCACTGCGTCGCAGTAGCAGCATGACACACCAACAATGGTGTAGGGCGCCATCATGTCCACTGTTAATTGACAGACAGTCGATTGGACGGCATCGATAACTAGTCATTCATTACTCGCAGGAGAACTGGAAAAATAATGTGCTGAAGGCAATGCAATCTGAAGGGAGCCACAGACCCTTTACCAAATGAGAGACAATGGACAGTTGAACGATCCTAACCACTGTATATTGATCGCTTCCGGGATACTGCAGTGGTATCGTGTTTGTGATGCTTCGTTTATGTTGGTGGCTAACCGTCTAAAAACAATCTCTGGCGAGTACAGTACTGGACGTAGAACCAAATTTTCTGATTGCTCTATATTGACAGAATCAACGCACACGATAACATGGATTTGGTAGTTGGGAAAGCTCTCTAAAGAGCCATCAAAGGTTAATCATAGCAAACACATTACATTATGCCCGAATGCTAGCTAGGCATACCCTGTACTAGATACCCTGTACTTCGCAAGGGCGTAGATGAGACGACTGATTAACAAAAGGGAACTTATGGTAGCTTTTAGCTAAGAGCAACGAATACGAAGGCTCCAAAGAAAGATCGGGTGGAAGAAAGCTACAACGCAGTTTACCACCGTTGCACTAAATTGCACACAGAAATGTATTTTATCAACAATACCGTTCCGATTGTCCACTTAAAGGCCTTCTCCTTTTGTCTCTTTTCGCTGTGCAATAACTTGCTTCCCTTAATTGAGAACTGACACTCTCTTACTTTCAATTAATAGGATGATCATTCTGTACTTATTATAGCTCGCGATAAATGCGATGATGTATGGTTCTACAACATTTTTTGCTTTTTTTCAATTTAGCACAACCAACGACTACCAGCTGACACCGTTGTGTAGCACATTCACTGTTACGCAAAATTATGCCACCAGCACTATTATGGCTAGTTCGATGGGATCGAAATTATACTTCTCGTTTTTTAAGCAAAAAAAAAAACAATTAGAAGATCATTCAAAAAGCAGGTCTTCAACTCATTCTCGCACACAGTGTTATTAACCAGTGTGTATGCAAATCTTTCCACCTGCCTCTCATATGGTGGGAATTGTTGCCCTACACAACACGGAAAATGCGGCATAAAAAACAACGAAAAACCTGTTCGCTGATTATAAAATCAGCTAGCTGGACCCTGACCATCCATTCATCAGTATTTAACGACTAGCAATACTTTTCATTAAAATGTAGAATCTCACGTACGAACGAGAAGATGTACTCGTTGGCTGTTTACCAATCAGATGTGCGATGCTCACACCATCTTGAAACGAATGAAGCCACTGAGTAGTGAAGAGCAAAGTCTTAGATCGCACTCTCAATGACACTACGACGTTACACGAACAACGAGCACGACGTTAAAGATCAGGATCATCGGATAAGGGAAATCAATATGACTTAATAAAAACATATGTAAGCTCAATAGAAATGGAGAGAAATCGCTGCGCAAAGCGCCATGTCATCTGACTCATACGAAGCTGAATTCGCTAGCTGGTCGCATGCTAAGCATGGTGCAGTAACGGTAATGGACAGATAAGCTACTTCAATTGAGTTCAGGCCCGGTACGTCGATTTATTCAACATATCAATAACACATTTATAGTTGCGAGGTCGCTTATTCATGCGCTCTAGAAATAATGGCATTAAGCCAACTAGAGATAGACACGTGAAGCCATGATTAGTCTGCTTGGCGTAGTACTATACTGTCACATACAATGTTTCATCTGATTGAGCTGAAAAACGCCTACGCCAGGGTCAATAGTTCAATACGTCTTTTTTTAACACGCAATATATTTTATCTGGGCGGATATGTACGTAGTTGATGTTTGACGGCCAGGCGGGATCGAAAGTGTGTAAATTTTTAGAAAATTTAGAAGGCATTGTGATGTAGGGCGCTCGCTCCAACATTGACAAGTTCTGATGGGATGCTAAAGGTTTACGAAAGACAAAAGTCATCGACCCTTACTGTTAAATGTACAAATGTGCTTTCTTTAAAACGAATTGAAACTGATACAGCATGCTAAAAGGGTACTGTGTGCAGCTAAAGTGCATAGAGATAAAATGAGTGTATATATCTAGCCCAACTTACTTGTGCAATATATAGTTTCTAAATAGACGTGCTCCTGCACAAAATCATCCAAAAATCACATGAATATTTTCTCCTTCTGTATTTGCTATTGTTGTGTCTAACAAACTTTGCGTCTGTTCGACCTTCTGCCGACTAGCAGAGAGAGTCGAGTCTCTACTCAACCAAGTATACACTAGGATAGTGCTATTTAATATAATGCACACGGATGTAAGTTTGCCTTGCTTGCGTTAATTTCCTTCGGCGTGAACGAGATTACTTATTATAAAACAAAGCATAGCAGAAGTGCTTTCTGGCCACCCACTAAAGCAATCAATCTACATGTTGCATCTAGCATACGTGTTGTCTTCTAGCGGCATATAATAAAGACTGAGCAACCATACGCTGCGTACATCGCCGGTTCGTCGTTATTCTTACCGATATCGTAGTCTTCTTTGCTCTCATCTATAACCTCGTACACAGGGATGTCGACCGACTGCGGTCTCTCGGTACGTGCAGTCATGAACTTTTTCTTACATCGTTTAGCTTTGCGTGAACCCCTTTCAGTCTATTGTGATTGTGTCCGTTGCGAATGAACACCTCTGTCATATAATCACGGGCGAGAAGACGTCGCCAGCGGACAAAATGTTGATGACTGCAAAGGTAATGACTCACCACTTCACTATCAGCCAGCATCATAGCTTTCATCGGCTGCACGTTCGTCCTTCCACTTGAAGTAAAATCCTCGAGTCGTTGGAATTAGTATCCAACAACCACCGCTTGTCTGCGTAATACTACTGATATTGGTGCAGCTAAAGCATTTGCTGCACTGAAAATGCACAAACTGAACAAATATAAGTATTGAAGATATGCTTATGGTAGTGGCCATCTTTTGTTGCTCGGCCTCATCTTCTATACCTCGGAACAGCCTGACCTCGTCCTCATCGACTAAAAGGGGTTTGCCGGGTGCCAGCGGTTCAACAGCCGAACTAATTTGTCTAACGATGTAAAACCCTTTTGAACGGATAGTATTGTTTATCGTCTTGGGCTTGCTGCTCCGAATTACCGTGATAATGAATAGAAATATTCAGCAAGTAGTATCTCTTGTGCAGAAACCGTACGCAGGATACATGACTGCTGTCCCGTGATCCCCGCAGTAGCAAAATATTCGCCTAGTGATCCAGGTTCAAAACCGGGCGTAGAAACACTTCGCTTTGGATTCAGCGTCCGCAGCAACGCCTAGAACCAAAGCCATAGGAAAAACTATAAAAAAAGCTTTTAAACCAAATGTTGCTATATAACTCATCATTCTTTAACAGACATTTTATGTTAGATTACTTTTCGATATGAATTATAAGCGGAACCGGCAAAGCAGTCTCAGGCAACTCTTTTTTTGTAATGGTACAAATATATTAATTTCACAATCACTGAGTAATCAAATGTTCCGTTGAATACTTAAAGAAAAAGCTCAACGTATTTTAACTACTTTCGTGTACTTTTATGCGCAGTTGTATGTACTTTATTTAGAGATATGCAGTGCAACGGAAACGCGCCATGATTTTGTTTTTGGATTTCTGCAGTTGTCAGATTGGTAAACGTTTAGACAAGGACCATCTAAATAAACGTAAAACTAAAGAATAGAATTGAACGGCTTTAACCAGGAGATACACAGGTCGTACTATTCATCGAGACTGCAGGACAATTCCTTTTCTACGAATTGCAAATTGTCCCGGACAGACGAACCTCTGCCAGAACACATTACTGTAACAACATTTTGATGAAATGAGAAAAGCCTATGCCGATATCTTCTAAAAAAAATAAAGACTTCTACTGGGTACGGCTATACGAGTCTAACATTTGACAATTTACATTTAGAAAGGCTACAGACAACCTGGAACAACAGTGTTTTAGTCGACAAGGCAACACAAGACAGCTATTTTAAGAAATCGTTACTGCATATAAGCATGACCTTCAATTACATTAAAAAAATTTGTCGTGTACATAAATTTACAAAGCGGTACTAGTTCGACACAGTCCATATATGGTCGGCAACTGTACATTCGAATGTTTTGCTTATTTTACCTTGCGTAAATCGCAACTTCTCAATCCAGCATACATAGTACTCACACACGTGAGCTGCTTAGAAGCGTGCAGCGTTAGAGAACAGTGGGCCATCTCTCCAGCAAAAGCCAAATCGAGCATCTTGAATCAATCATATATACACTATCTAGCTCAACCGCAGCATCATTGAGCTGAAAGGAAGCCTGTACATTTAAAGGCGCTGCTTGCTTCGTTGGCGTCAACGTAAGATCATCTAGCTTGAAAAAACAGCACTTTTTGATGGAGAATACGACATATCTCATTCGGCTATAGGCACGCGTGTTTTAAGCAACTAATTCTATCCAATCTACTTGGATAAAATAGTACATAGGCCAGTGGGTCAACAGACAATAAAGATCTTAACAGTGAACAAAGACCAACTGGCACCGACTATCGCCTCCGAGGCGTAGGGAATACTGCAAGAGGCCGCTTCTTAGCGGCCGTCGTTGATCACTTTCTGTGGGGTGTCAGTTTAATTGCCAAGTTATTACGTTGTTGTCTAATTTCAAATAAGGAAAAACGAATGCCGCTTTAGCAATTTTTGATACAGAGGCGACGAAGAGTTTTGCTGGAAAAATCAGGTACATGATAACGATTGATATTGACAATTGATATTCTATATTACTTATATTATATATACTCTATATTCCTAATTAGTTTTGGCGGTTTGTATGAGTGTTGTTTAAGCACTTGACGTTTGTCATCGTTTGCTGGATTGTAAACTGGTCGCGGCAGATAATATCTTAGTGACGCATTTATAAATGTATACATGCCACGTATATACAGCCTTGGAGATCAAATCTTTCATGTCGTTTCAATAGCAGGACGAATTAAACAGCAAGACACGCAGTGAAGTAAGGATTGTCACTAGGCAGTAAACTCACAACTATTATTTTGAATGCACTCCATTTCTGCTATACATCCGGTAGGATGCTGACATTGAACTAGAAAAATAATGGCCCCATAAGATAATCAAATGCCAAAGAATATTCTGTTGAGACTTGTAACCGACAGTCGGACGTAACCAATTGGTGATGCCTCTGCGTCACTTCTCTGTGCGGGATGAAACAAATTTACTTTGCTAATATCTACAAGAATTGAAAGCACTACGCGAGTAAGGCTTTGGAATGTCATCATTTCAAAAAGCTTTGCCTAACATTGAAATATTTAAGGTTCTTGTTACAATGCTTGAGCTGCTAAAAAACTGCGGTGAGTATAGAGATAAAATTCGAATTCGGGCTATATATGCAAAAACAATCGTCCTTATGCTTATGTCTTTACAGTTGGCATAATAAACATTTTGAGCAATAAGTGCGCTTTTTATCCTCGCGAACATATCGAAATGCATATAGACGGACACTTACAAACGATTCTGTAATAATTGTGCACACTTTACAACACAATGCCAAATATATTTTTGAAAGTTGCTATAGCAAATGTCTGCTATAAAAAAAAAAGCTGATAACATCCAACTCTTATTTGAAATATGTGTATTCCCAAATTTTACAAGTAAATTTTAACGAAAGTAGTAAGGTAAGTCAAATGCTACGAACAGTACTCATGGAAAAAGGGAACGTGTTGATTTCAGTGCCCTTTAGCACATTTTCTTAATTTTCGTTATGTAATTTTTTTAACCTGAACGCAAAAAACCCAAAACGCTTAGCACGTAACCCTGTAATAAGTACGTATCAAATGATGGCGTCTTTATTTTTTAAGAAAATAAATGTTTGTTTCTATAAACCAGTTGGTTTAGCCGACAGAGATGGCCGCGATTACATGCGACAAAAATTATATGGTACATACAAAACATAGTAAAAGTGCTGTATGTAAAAGTACCTAATGCTGCATTGCTCAGTCGAGTTTCTTATATATATTTTTTTTTAATACTATATATATATATATATATATTATATTATTTGACATATTATCTAACACTTTCCATTAAACCATGCAGGCAACTGCTTAATTTGTCGTTCAGAATTACAAGCCATACCTTTCATACATTTAGCCTTACACATTAAAATAGTTTTTGACCTATGGGTTATTAGGATTTTCAACATATCCAAATGATTTATAACTAAAATCATGTTTAAAAGGCACTGAAATCATTACGTTCCTTCCGCGCCTTAGTGCTGTTCGGCACATAGATTCACTTTCCTAATTTTACTAAAATTTACCCCAAAAATTACCAAAAGAAACCCTAAATAAAAAAAAGATGTTATCTACTTCTTTTAGACACTGAAGTCTGTGCGGGCGTAGTTATTGCAACAAACAGCCCCGTTACTACAAAGCACGGATGATTCTGAACTGCTTCAAAATTACTGACACAAGTACTCCGAATAGATTTTTATCACGTTTATCTTTGTCTTGGTGCTAACACCGGCGTCATATACAGCGGAAAAAAATTCTATATCACCATGCGTGAAAAGAATTGAACAGCCATAGATTAGCGTTCGCTTTCCACTCATTCATTCCATATTCTCGACAAAACCCAGCGCTTATCAAAGATGCTCCTATGTGGTTGGCTTACCACCACGACAGCTACACCACCCGATCAGTCGCGCGCAGCTACAAGACAAGTAATGTGACAGATCGAGAACTTATTGCTCCTTTACATACTACCCCGTCGAAATCGAGCAAGCATACATGAAATGGACTGAAGACAAATCTCGTTGGAACTGAAACGACAAATGCAAAGTATACAACATGACACTCCCATCGATCTAAACCTCGAAATATATAGATATCAGTCAATATATCCATAGTCAGCGGCATCTTCCTCGCAATAGCAGTTTATAAGGGGTTTTACAGCTGATTACTTAGTGTGTAAAGTCAGAGATAAATCGATCACAATGAAAGAAGCGTATCGGTCCAAATTTACTTGGTAAATTGTGATGGAAATCTATTATAACAGAAATTTTGTATGATGGTATTAATAGATTCCAAATTACCCAAGCACTGACAAGGTACTTTTGTTGCCGACAAACGCGAAATCGTATAATGCACGCTTATAAATGTGGTTAAATCTGTTCCGTTGCTATACTATATACGCCAAACCTTCAATCAATCGGCGTAAATTGAGGTTAATACTGCTGTGAACACAGTCCAAATCATACGTGGCTTACAACTATGTTCTTAGTTTTATAACCTCCCGATAACAGACTAGTCGTGATTCCAAAATACTTCATCAGTCGGCATTTCATCGAACTTTATCAATTTATCAATCAATTTGATTGAAAAAGATTTGAAAATTTATTTCAATACATGAACCGGCAAAACAATTGAGTTTGTTAATTTGTTTGAAATGTTGATTCTTTTCGCAAAACAGAAAAGCACAACAGGCACAAGCATAGAAAACAATAATCTTGAAACATGCCTTTGTAAAAACAAAGTATGACCTACAATACCAAATTAACTATGGTCTAGAAATGGCTGAGTCTTCCCCCTTCTCGGATAAATTTCGCGTAATTTAACCGTAACTATGCATAACCGTAACCATGATAGCGTTCTTGGTACACAAGATCGAATGATTCGTATATTTTACCGACAAGCAAATAAGACCTGCATTATGTAGTATCAAAAAATCACTGACATCTGCGATAACAAAAATTCTGGTTCGAAAAGCTTTCATGTTACCTTAACTGGTAGCTACCAACTGCCTCGCGTGGTCACTGTTGTTGATGAGTTGTATTAGTTGATGTCGTTCCTGCTCTGACAATGAAACAGCATCCAGAGGCTTCTCAGAGGAGCGATCTTCTGCTTAATTTTCGTTCACTTCGACAGGTACTCAGTGCTCAAACGTTCCAAATCTGATCGCGTAACTGTGATAAATACACTCCATCTCATATAATCTAACTTTGTAATAATGGTAACTTTCTCAGAATCCACACAGAGTTCATTTACGCTTAGCAAACGTCATGCTCTTCACGTTCGCAAACAACAAATTGATTATAGATTAAATGTCGTTCTCTTCATGCCATTAAACGTCGTTCTTTTCTTCACGCCTGCACAACAACAATTTGATTAGATGTACATCCTTTCTTTGAGGAGAAATTGAAAACAAATACGGGCAATGAGGTTGCTGTCGGGAATTTTCTTCCAATAGATTTCTTCTTTCTTAGCTTACAAAAGTCGTTTTTATTCATCCACCGCCAACACACAGACCCTGTTTCTTGTCTAATACTACATGTAGAAATGCACTGTCGTTATGAGTCACCATTGGGACATGTTTCCAGTACTGCTAACAGTTGAACAGTTAGCTGAATTAGCTGATAACAATTGCAAAAATAAACATTTGAAGTTGCCAACACTCTTCGTTGCTGAATTGATGTCACCGACTCGACTGACTTCTTAAGAGTAATAACAATGCTAGCAGGATGATGGTTTATTGAAAGGTTAGGCTTCTATAAACAATGGGGCCCATCTCGATTGTGGGGTTATTTCTGAAGAATGTAGAGATGACCTCATTGAAGATTACTCCGCAGCACTAATGCTTTGTGTGTGCGAAGACGTTATATTTTGTTGTCTTGAAACAAAATACTGACACAGTTTTAGCATTCAACGACGCAGCTTTTTGCTACACCATCACAACTTAAGTAAACAGTGTCGAGGTGAGGATCTTCGTTGCTGTCATCGACTAGATGCGAAATGCGTCGAGCCTAAAACAGCTCATAGCTTACTCAAACCGGTAAACACTGTTTCTCTTCATTCGTGCGAGCACAACAGGTCTTACTTGATTTAGCGGGTGCGTCAACAGCAGAACTAAGTATCAAGCCGACACGTACTGCTAAAAGCTGTTGATAAGTCGAACTGTGAAAATCGGTCGAACTGCTTCTATCCCTCGTATTGTTAGAAGAAAACGTCAACGGTGAACGCACCATTGATTCATCACAGGCGCCGATTGCGACAAAAAACACTGTCCTCGCGCTCAAGGCAATGTAAACGGGAAAAATTAATTATATAAAGCGGCAGAATTTCGAAGTATAGGAAAGGCTAATAGCCAGCAGGTACACGAAACTATGGCTCGAGACCCGTAGGCCAAACATTACACAACAAACTGTGGCCACTCAATTAGGAACGCAAAGCCACTACTACTGCCGTCAACCGCTGCCATTCGTCGCTCTGTAATTTCGTCCTCTTCTGGCAGGACTGCCGATACTCAGCACAACACAGCAGTTATATAGTCAAACAACTGTCGATCGTGTCCCATAAGCGCTGCCAAGAAACAGCACAAAGCACCGAGTGCATCGGTGCTGGGGGAAGGATTGGGGCAGGGAAGCGGTAGGAAAGGGCAGATGTCATTAACAACAAACTGGCTGACCGCGTGAAATCCTGTATGGGAATCTTTTAAGTCGTCTGCTACTCTAGGTTCGTGTATCGAAGGGACATTCAATACTGACGAAATGGGTGCGCGCGCAAATTTGAGTCAGAGGAATTGAAGACAATATATGGTCTTCTGTTAAAGCCTTGTTGCAATTGCTTTTTCAGTTTTTTTAAATTAAACTGTACTTATTAATGTAATAAAGCGTTGCTTCTTTTTTACATGAGTTGTGAAAAAATGAAAAAAATTAATTCTTATAATCAACAAATTTTTATAGTCCTTCATGAAGGTGCACCGAAGAATTAAACAAAAGTAAATTACATTGCTTGTAATGTCAAAAAACGGATATACCCATTTAAAAGGGGCACCGGCAGAAAAAGTGAATTACATGATCCTGTTTAACATATTGGGTGAAAATATCACGAACGTTTTTTATAAACTAAACTTTCGAGATTATTGCACCTCGGTTGTAGAACTAACGAGACTCTACTTGGCAGGCGTCAGAACAAGTAACGAGGAGATCTGGACAACGCCACGCGAAGACAAACCCACTAGGCTCTAGAGGACATCGGCTACGGTATGAGGCCATGCCGCTGGACGAGCGTGGCCCAGTTAAAAAAAATTGCAAGCACGATAAAATGGATTTACGTTTACAGTTATGCATACGCAGAGCAAGTGGCTGCAAGGTGCTTGTTCTGACCGACCAATGACAAAACTAAGCCCATTCTCTTCAGTTCTAGGTATATAAGCTTACTCGGATGGCGCGGTGGTTTCTGGTTGATGCTGTAAGTCTCGATAAAGACACGATGTTACACAACTTTTGTAGATAAAGTTATTTATTTTGAAGTGGACGGGCTCAACTTCGTCGGTGACCGGCAGGAAGAAACACTTCGGAGCCATTGGCTGTGTCTTTACATAAGCGTAGATGTGTATTTATGAACGGATTTATAATAATCATGTTCGCATCCTTTTAATTGGGCCGCGCTTTTCCAACGGCATATCCTTATACCGTAGCTAGTGTCATCTAGCGCCTAGTGAGTTTAACTTCGCGTAGCGTTGTTCAAATTTCCTCGTAATCCCTTCCTATGCTTGTTATGTGAGATTTCGGTGATTCCAAGACTAACTAGTTCCGTAACTTCCGGCGCCACCATTGAGGGTATCTTGCAGGACTTCGCGGCAACAGTCTTACATAATTAGGTCTCCCATCGTCCGGAAGCATATTCTGTATTGTAAATGCGGTTGTGCGTTCTCCTCAATGGAATCGATTCCCGTTTTCTTCCATCCGTAAATTCGCAAATTATGCGGTTTGTTGAGAGTGCCCGAACTTACCAGGCGGCGTCAACCTGTACTAACAGCATAATATTTGTGCTACCTTTCCCAGCAGCACAATTAAAATCGAACGGTTACAGATAACATCAGTAGTAGTTGTCAACTTTAACGGTAAATCACTCGGCGGTTTCGTGGATGACGATTTTTTCCTTCGTTTTTTCGTTTTTTGGTTAGTTTCTCAGAGTTGCTTTCGTATCCTTGTGCAGGACCTTGATCAGGTTTAGCGCTGGTTCCAAAACCCCCAACTTCCCTTTCATTTTTAGCTATCCTCCTTGCATGCTTAGGTTTTGCAGACGGCGTCGAATAATGCAAATTGAAAAGGCCTTAACCATCGAAGGCGTTCGGGCAACGAATGTTGTCGAACACATTGGCCATCGAGGCTGTCCCAACGAAACATTTCGATGACGATACCTTGTTCTCAGCGCGTTGTGATGCTGCTTTTTCTGTTTCTTTCGCAACAACCATTATCGAATCATCAGTTGCTGTTACTGGTGATGTCGGTGACTAGCCCTCTTGTATATGGTAATGGTATCTTACCCCATTGCCGTTTGCCAATTAACAGCTTGTCCAAAATAGAAAATTCACATTAAGACTTCCCACAATAAATTTACTTCTGGTCACTTGAACTTGGACTATGAAGCTTTTGGTTCATCACGATAAAGCACAGCTAAACGAGCATTTGCTACGGTGGGTTTTAGATTATTTCCCAGGCATTGACGCCGATACCGCTATATAATAACGGTGTGTGGCTAGAAACATCTTACTTGAGTCGATAATAAATGTGTAAGTAAGTAAGACTGCGAATACACTGCATACCGAACACTGTTGAAGCTTCAGTCTTTTTTTTCTAATGAAAATCTTAATGCCAAATGAGATTACTTTTACGTTTACTTTGAACAAATGTGTAACTTCACGCTTACCGTAAGACTCATGCTGAATAAAAAACGTAGACTTTAAGTTCAGGTTATTGACTACTGCTTCGAAATTTCGGCATAATTAGTAAATTTTGCACGGAACATTTGAAAAAGATTTAGCAGAAGCAGTTTAAAAATACTGCGTCAAGCTGCTTTGCGGGATTTCCTATCTTTTTTTTGGAAATCTTTTATGCAAAATCCCAGTATCGATTAAAAGCTTTATTTGACCAACTACACTCCTTCTTAAGTTTAAATAACACACACTTATTTTAGGTCACGTTATTTTCAAAACTATCTCAATGTATATTTTATCATTCAATTCATAAACTAAAATTTGACTGAAATAGTAATTACGAACTTATTAAAACAAAAGGCGAGCAGTCAACGCGGCGTTTTGGTTGACCAAACTTTTTGTCGAAAGTGACCGAGGTCCTGTTTTAAGTCCTGCAAACCAAACGCACTATATACCCTGTGCAAGTAACAGGAATGATTTATTTGAGGGTAAGAGGTATATAGTATCATTAGTGTTCCCATACATTTCTGGATCTCGATTCCGAAGTATATTTTTTACTTTCAGTTCCTGGGCAGAAAATCAGTACTCTGTAGGTGCATCAAGATATCGATTTCCACTAAGTGTTGCTTGTTGCTTTGTTAACGCCCAGCAGGAAGCAAAGTCTGAAGACGGTGCTACGAAGGTAAGTGCTACAGATTGATCAATAGTTTTTGGCCAAGCTGCACTACGAAAGAATGAATATTGTATTTCTCATATGTGCTATATTCTTTCAGTATTAATATCATGCAACAAGGAAAAGGATCTATTACATGATACAAATTAATTCTATTATATTTACTTATATCTTGTAGAGCCTATTTTCTTTCTCGTTAGCTTTCGCTAATGAACGTAAACCTATTTGCAATATAGTTTTTGACGCAGGAGTCTGATGAGAAAATAAGAATAGTTAACATTTGGAACTCCATGGACAGCTGATTTCTGTGTGAAATAGAACCAAATGGAAAAAAGCTTGATGTAGAAACGTCCATACAATGAAAATGCTCCTTTATTAAAGACCAGTTTTACAGTTGGCTCGGAATGTGTCAGAGAAGTAAATTATTTTGCATATTTTCTAGGAGGTACTTCAAGCATGCGTATACATGTCCCACTGCACGAGCTAACTAACTTAGTAACTACACATATTGCATTCTAAGTACAAATCACTAATCGCCTTCTAATTAGCCAAGTAACTGAATATACAGAGCTCCAAATTAAACTTTTCAAGCCTGTTCAAAGCGTCAAGTTCAGTCAGAAGATGAAGCTCAACAAAAAAATTTTGCAGAGTGTATTTGGATCGTTGCAAAATTTTCACGAATCCCTTCAGAGGCGTGTATACCCTAAAAGAATTGGTAGTAGAAGACTCACTTGCAAATTTAAAGCAAAGTGCCCAATTGTACAGCTCAAAAATACGGGTTTTTAAAGCAGCATAAGTGATCGGATTCAGTAAATTACATAAAAGTCATAGAACTATGACTATTGTCTGCACCTTTGGTTGGTTTTGCACGTCTCAATCTTTTTTATGGTGTGTTATTAAGGAAGTATCGTATTTTCGTAGAATGCTTTCTTCAGGTAACAGCATAGCTCTTTTCAGAGACACCTATGCAAAAAATGCAAGCTGCTTAGAACGATGCAGTAAGAGTGGCGCCTGGTTTAGGTTGGAATGTATCCATAAAGCATTTCAGCACCGTGGTGCTGCACATTTTAAGTACTACGTTCTAAGCCCTATGAAGCTATAGCTAATGGTTTTATAAAATTCATTGGTGGTCTGACACATAAAGAACTTGACTAGTATTTTTTTTAGACTTACTACTGCTCCAAGCCCCGAAAAATATCTAGGGCGCAACTCTGTAATTCCAGGGAAAGACATGATTCATACAAGACACACTCCACAAGTCTACGCTAGTGATCTGAAATAGGTTTCTCTTAAGTCTCAACTAAGGAGATACTTAACATATTTTACAAGTAGGAAATTAAGAAGTATCACGTACGGAAACACATATAATTAAATGTATGTAGGAATAATACAGACCTCGTGTAAGCCTTTTTTTGAAATAAAACAAATTAAATATTGTTTGCCAATTGGACTAAGCCAATGATGGAACTAGTAAAGCCAATATGTAGGCTAGCTAGCACACAGACGTCACGAGCGTCCTTTTTAAACTAAAGGATTATCTTATCGTTAAGCAAATAAATCGTTACGAAAGAAGGCAAGGCGAAGGTTGTACAATTGGGTACACTATATTTTAACATTGCTGAATTTACGAGTTTTACGTAATACAATTGATAAATGCTTATCGTTAAGAAAAAACAAACGCGTAGGCATGACTAGAATTTTCTCTGCACAATTTTCATATCCCGAACAAGGTTACTAATATCTTATCTTGATATACATAGTAATTTAAAAATCGGTTACTTCACATCTCATTAAAAAAAAAGGTTATAGCTTCTTAGTTATTTTTGTGCTCGACGGTTGATTATTTTATGCTTAATGAAAATAACTATAGCAATGGATCTCAATTTTTTCAAACATCTTTTATTTAAAAATATGTAAAGCATATGTTTATTACTTTGATTTGTTGTATTGGTTATTCAGGCATTTGATTATCATAGTATAAGGATTTTTTTAAATTTAGACAAAATTCTGGGAAAATTATATTTTGTATTTCAAAATTTTTAGGTATTTTAGAAATTTTAAAAATATGAAAATTATTTTTCTGAAAATGTTTCAGGAATCTCAGAAAAATACTCATAGTATTATCGTTGACGATGCAAAAAAATACGTAAAACCTATTTTTCTTATATTTCTATAGCAGGTACCCGTTACCTGCTATAAAAATCTAGGGTCGCCATCTAAGTTTTGCTAAGCCACAGGATGTTTTCAACGGTAGAGAGAAAGCACAAACACATAATAAGAAACTTCACGTCTGTTTTCAGTATATATGCTTGTTATGAAACAACTGAAACGGAAAAAAAAGTGTAGCAATTTACCACTTTCAAACAAAACTAAAACAAACCTTTGTTCACACCCACGCAACTAAATCATTTCAAATATACTTGGCAAATCAAAAGCGCATTAATTCTAATAAGTGAAAGATAAAACAATCTTTATTAAGAAACAATCTTTTGTTCTATCAGATGTTGAGGTTAAGAAAATAACTCATCATTATAGAAACCTCCTCAATATTGCGACCCCTCTCGCGATCCGTCAGATAACCCTTTTCGCAACTCCCGGCTTTCAAAATGAAGCCAGTTCGCGTCATACTAGTATATAAGCTTAAAATAGACTTACTTTAAAATAAACTAAACTGTTTAACCCTTATTATACTCGCTGTGACTCGCTGCTCCTCTTATATGCACTCTGACCACCTTGAAGATGGTTATGAAACTAATTACATATCGAACTCATTGCATAAACGATGTTACATATTTCCACTACTCCTTTCGACGCGCATACCGGTACTCCTTCTTCGCATCCTTCAGAAGCGACACTTTCGGATTATGGTAAATATTTACACGATTTGTTTATTCTGTGTGAGTTAATCAGTTCCAATTTTCACGCTTACTCTATATTTAAGGTAACTTAACAAGAGTTTAGCTTCTTTAGCATTAAAGTCTGGATTGGGTATGTTATTAATTAATTACCGAACTCTATTCGCTTCGAAAGGATATATATATAAAATAACCCCCATTTGCACATATAATTTTTATTTCTGTAAGTAATTTTTTCTTGCAAGGGCGCGTACCTAATCTAAACATATTACATATTCTTTACAACGTAATCTACAGTAGATCTATGCGTATAAATACAAAAAAATATTTGGTAATTACAACCTTATTCTCTATTTACATATCACTAATAATGAAAAGAATGTTTAGCTTTTTTCTGCTGCAAATGTTTCGCTGTTTGGGAAACGGACAAGGGACACGATGAAAGAATGTTTTATTAAGGTATTCTTTCACATCGCAGTGTTAGTGTGCAGGTGCTCCGTAATGTTGAACATAAAATTCGCCATTTTTTACCAAAATCCTCCCGAGTGCGTGCTATCACAGATGCTATTAGTCAATTGCAATAATTGGCACAAGTCACTGTACTACGAAAAAATGGTCCAATGAATACTTTGCTTTACTTTACAGAAGCCTTGATTAATACGGCTCATGTATGACTAGAACTACCAGCATAATATTTGTCTTATGTAAGCCAAGTGTAAGATTCAGCCCCACCGGCTGAATCTATTCCCGCCAAAAACACTACTTTTTAATTCTCAATTCCTTTCTCAAAATAGACTCCTAATCGATAAAAGGGTGTGGCTAGTGCTACCAGATAGAAGTTACCCTGGTTAGGTCCCCACCTTCCAAAACGAGCTAGCTCCCTGTGATTCTTGGTAAATCTATATGGTGTTCCTGCATAACATGCAAATCCATAGTTGCCCAATAAGTGCAATTATGTGGATCAACTGTACCGACTAATTTGAATACTCTAGACAATCTTTCGCTGAGAACTGTGTATTCTGCTCGTATTTTTCCTTCGTATTGTATTCTTTCATTCGTATTGTATTCCTTGGTCTGGATTATTTTCATAAATAGTATGTGCTATTGTTGAAGTGTAAATTTTCTATTTACAATGTTTGATTTGCTGATAGTGAGTTCACCATTTCGTTGTCTTGTAGACTGTTTGGATGTTTGCAGATAACTTTTTAGTACATTTTCTCGGCCGGTGAAGCTTGCTATGGGTGGATCTGTTTGGAATTCTCTGCGTTATTGTTTATTTTTGCTAAATTTTTATACTTCTAAGAACATTTTAAAATTAATGTTCTTTCCTAAAAAAGTTAAACTTGGTAAAGATTACTTTCGACCAACTACATTCTGAAAAAACAATGAGGAAGTTATGACTCGTTAAACGATGTACACATTCTTTTTTTTATGTTTCTTGCAAAAATCAAGCATCTATTTATTCGAACCATTGATCGATTAAGTCGAAACAGCTATGACCTTGGTGACTCTGTGCATGCTGAGCGAAAACATGGAATATGCGATCAGCTTTTGTATTTGACATAGATTATCTTGTAACTTGTGTTATATTGAATATTGAATGTCAACTGAACACACCCCCCAATAACATGTGCAAAGCAGAATTTTTTTTTACGGGTTATACGACACTTCCCCATGAGTTATGTATGAGCATAAAGCTACTGACAATTGTACTATCGCGGCAGCCAGCGTCCGGGATCCAGCTACATGATAATTATGTTTTATTCGCCAGCGATGTCGAGAGCGGGGACAAATGAAGGATCTCTGCCAGAGTTTGTTGTTTTAATGCCATACACACCACAACGTAGGACAATGTGTGCGCCAGTCAGACTCCGTTCGTATATATGTATATGGTGTTAGAAATTTCACTTCTGCTCCTACGCACGGGTAGTACAATGTTCCGTAATCGCTGTATAATAACATTTTCTTGTTCTGCTTGTTCTGAATCATTTTCACAAAAATACACTTATCTCGTGGTCGAGCATGAGCAGTGACGTATAGCATAATATAGCAATGAAGTTGACCGGCCCCGTTTGTTAAAGCTTTGTTTGCAAACCCGACTACTTTGAGATGTTAGGTTGCTCAATTTGCTTTCGGTTACCAACGGAAGTACCGCCCACCGCGCGCATTCGCAAAACACAAATGTCCGCATTTACCCAAATACTCGAGTGTACTAACCGAAGCAAGCTATGCCCCTGGACAAAGCCAGTTATCTTTTCTTGGAGAATGACCACGGTTTAAGGGGTCCTTGCAACGGCAGACATTGCTGCGGCAGAATCGATATAGGTAGACCCTGAATATGCCACACACCGTATTGAACTACTGAGCAGTTCTGCCCACGCCCTTCGACAAGATTTGACATGACGTAGTATTTTCGAGTGAAAATATAGGCAAAACTCATGACTTGTTGATTCATTGAAGTTGGTGGTCGTAATTATATGACCACTGCATGACAGCAAGAAAGATCCGCGAGTTCATCCATTTGACAATATGTGTAAGAGTGAGCGGGCGGAATATTTCAATTGCAGAGGCTAGCTAAAGTGCAACACTTGTCGTAATTACTGATCTAATTTCAAATCTTTTTGTAATGTCTAATTATCACTATAAAAATCGCCAGCTATGATAGAACCGTGTGACTGTGACTAAATAATGTTTCTCTCTTATGCGTATACCGTAGATCCTTTAAACCTGACACAATGGCGGGCCGTAGAACTCTTAGAAGAATTTTTAAAATTAAGAGAAGAGCCACGGTTTGTCCTAATGCTCATTAATGATCTAGTTAAGTTACCTTCTTTTTGTCACACCAGGAAACAGTAAACCAGTTGATTAAATACATCCCTGTGCTTCTAAGTAGCCCACTCTAGAATCCCGTGTCTATCTGATTGAAATGCTTTCAGTTCAAATACTGCTTTTTCTCTCTGCGGATACCCTTATTTGCTCAGTCAAGAACATGCGGGATAGATTGCTTGTAGTGCGGATCCTGCTCCTTGCTGAGCTATCTTTTTTGGAAGGCGTTCGGCCCTTCTATTTCTATAAAGTTCATTCATAACTTGCGGAATCAGATTTCACTTCGTCGTAGTCAGTTTCGAGACATTCGGTAAATATACTCTATACGGTAAGTATACGGCAAATATATATAATTTATTTTTAAAAATCTATTCATAAAATAAATGTAGGTTCAACATTTTCTTTCTGTTCCATTCGACTTCGCATATCGGAGCGAAATCAATTTTTTTTATTCGTATGACATCTGAACTATAATTTAAACGAATCAGATTCCGGTGCTTCAATTTAACAAGTGACCTTACATAACTCACTAATTCGTTCAAAGACGGTTTTTTTTAGATTTGATACTACAATGCACTAGAATCGCATATGCTTGCAATAGAAAAGTCGAACCCAGTTGTGATCTCCATTATATAAGGCAAATTCTATTGATCAAAATCCGATATATATATATATGTAGCAATTGGTTTGTGTTGAAAACGTCTCCATTAGGCTTACGTGGGTATCACTTCCTATTCAAAAAGAGACGGCATGGCAGTCGTGATTGTTTATTCACTGACTTGTGAAACGTTGGGACAATCTGCTGTTACTTGTATGCGTCTTACAAAAATCAATACCAATTTGGCCCACTCTCTTAAACAAAACACGGGATCCACAAGGCTCTGCCAATAATTTCCGCCAAAAAAATAACCCACATCAACCGATATTTAATACTTACAGGGAGAAAATGCAATAGTTAGTAATAAAGTAGAAGTGTTGTAGAGATTGCTTTGGCAAACTCAATAAGGATTTGTAATGTACAAACATTTAATGACCTTTAAGCATAATCACGTGTAATCCTTTCTTTAGTTTTACTAATATAATCGAAGCCAGAAACCCCGCCAACAACTTATGTTATACAACCAGTTTGATTAAATAAAGAAACGATATGTATAAATAATATGTTAGGCTCGTAGAAATACACCGAAGTAAACAAGTATATTATCCTCGTCGTCTACTAGTATATATTGCAATGTGAGTCACCGTTTTTCATACGAAATTCCTAATCATATCTACATGTGGATGAAGGTGCTGAGAAGAAACTGTCTAGTCCATCCATGTATACTATAGATACATATACACGAATTTGAGATACACATAGCGTTATTTCAGCTAACATATACTGGGGCAGTATACCTGGATACGGGTCAGGTAGGCGGTATCGAAAGTAAGCCTAACAATACACATTCTTAGGATAGTATCAGAATAAATGGGAGAGAATGGACAGTCTACGGGCGCTGGTATTGTCTGTCGTTGGAGAAATGCTCCGAATGAGATGGGCAGCTATGTCGAACATTCGGCTTGCGTCCTATCCAGAGACTCTAGAGGTGATTCGCACACGCTTGCGCGGCATTAAACAGGTCTATATCAAGAATTGCATTAGTCGAAAAGGTGGATTGAAAGGCGCATTGATTTCACCTTCTAATTACATTCATTTGTTCAACATGAAGTAACAACTTCGTATTTTCTGCAAATATTTCTATTAGAAAATACATATGGGTCCACAGAAGGCTATATATATATATATATATATATATATATATATATATATACAGTTTTTGCGGTTTGTTGCTAATAAGAGTAGATCAAAATGGTTTAATTTCAAACAACGCAAGAATTGCACATTTTCAAAGCGTAAGTTCCTCTGCAGTGCATTTATAGTAATCAATAATAAAAAAAGGTTAATCAGAAACATCTATTTTTGCTTATATTTAGATTCGTAAAACTGCAAAAACACATTTTGCTTTAGGCTGGGTAACTTTCTTTTATCAATAGTAACCTACTTGTAATTCTTAGCATTTAATAATACCCGCTGAAATAATAAAGACACTTAATAAAACAATAGCGATTATGTCTATGGAAAATACACTGGCGATTTTCTAGTAGTTATCGACATTGGTCCTTCTTAGAAAATTTAAAAAAGCACTTAATTCTCAAACCCCAGCGGCCTGTGGAACAGCAGCCAACCGCCTTCTAGATTCTGGATTGGTCATAGAATTACAGATAGAATTAAGTACGTTCCATAATATTATACAAGAAATACCTTACGGCTTTTAAGCACAATATTTCGTTTGAGAACTGATTAGGAATCAGGTATATACCGACGTTCGAACTGCTATTGGAAGCCAGCTTCGCTTCTGTAAGGAATTTATGGACAGGAACCTGCGGTGATGCAGGGCTAATAAGTGGGCTAATAACTGCCCCACTCGAGTGAAAGCCGCTCGAATGCAAGTCACTAAACGTCAAACACCAAAGTTAAAGAGCTTTTCATGTTCGCACATCTAATTGTCGGCAATATCGAGACAAAGAACTGGAAAAATCGACACATATTTCAACTTTTATCTATTCTGTAAGCCTGCAATACATGGCTTGTTTTTTATGTAAAAACAAATGAATTGCGGAAGAAAAAGGGTAGACATGAGGCGAACCTACCGAAAACGAGCAAAGGCCATTAGCACGGCTTGCAATGTGCTAGCATTTAGTTAACGTCTAACTCCCTTCTAAACCTAGCACAATATTAGGATCGTTGTGAAATACTCTCCTCAACACTGTCTATAATGTACAATAACTTGATGATATTTTGGATGTTAGGTTATTCTTTTGGACTATGTAGAGACAAAATCTTTACATGACTATTTTTCGCTGTATTTCGAAAATCGAAGAGCGATTCCTCGCAGATCTAAGAAAAGCTAGGCTTTGCAATAAAAACTAGTCATAGAACCGCACTGCAGACGTATAAATTGTTTAGGTAGTTTCGACTTCAGAACTCATCTTGTACTTTTGTATATGCTTGATATAATACAATCTTAAGTAATCACGCCAGTTATTATTTGGAAGACAAAGAACCGACAAAAGCGCGGGAAGCCACTTCGTATGTAGCTAAGTATGAATCGATACAGTTAACTGTATCAAGGACATAGGCCGCACGAAATATCCTCACAGGGTGAGCACAAAGGAATCAATTTAATGATAGAGAAAACCTGTAAATAATTGTACCTTGTCCACAATAATTAACTGGAATATAAAAAAAATGCAACATTTGAAAAATTAGTTGAAGCCAATTTTCAAGGCTGCTAGTCTCATTAAGAACTAGTATGAGAAAGTTGCACAACGTTGATTCTATTTAAGGATCCTCCTATTTTTTGCCTTTTTGCCATAGGATAACCAAGGAAGTACCAGAAACGAAATTATTGAATATCCATTCTTTCATTCATTCAAAAATTCAATTGTGTTACCACTTAGACGAATGAGCTTCCATGCACATACACACGCGGAACGACTGTGTTCTAGAGAGATCACGTTTTTTGCAAAAAGGATGCTAAAGTTTTGAATACTTAATTTTTATACTTGAAAAGAAACGCCACATTACATTATTGTTAAGCATGGAACGTAAATTTGTTTAATTAAAAAAAAAGGGCATGCGACACATCGCAATTTTAAAAGCATTTCAATTAAATTTGGCTTAAATTAAATAAGACTAACAAAACGTTTTGAAAAAAGTTGGTAAAACATTTAAAAAAAATAGTAACTTCGTAGCTATAGGCTTAAAGACGTAAAAGCCTTTCCCCCTAAAGAATAATCGCAATTTTGTGTCAAGAAGACATACGTACGAAACCGCGCCTGAGTACTGAGTATCAGCCGTGAGCGTTATTGTCCATCTCCGTTGGCAAGAAGACACGCGCCTACTTTGAATACCCAAAACAGTGCTAATTACAATTATTAAAATAGGTTCATATGCTAAACAAGTTAATCATATTATGTACTGGCAGACGTATAAGTAAAGAAAATGGGGCGCATAAAAAGTCAAGTCAAATGAGTGCGAATTCACCTACCCAAAGTTACCAGTTTAGTCATTTAGTTAGCAGTAAGTTGCACAGCAAACGTATGCTTCTCAGGTCGTTCTTTTGGTTTTCTGCTTTTGGCGGAACAGATCGGAGATCGGAGAGCTGAGCTGAGAGCTGATCGGGGAGGAGAACCACCACGGCCTGCGGGAGAAATAGGATTAGAACGGGGACCTCTGTGGGACTACAAATGTGCGGGGTGAGCAGATTTCGTCGGGGGCGTCGGGGCATGAGGCGCAAGAATTCACGTTATTCCGTCTTCTTTCTATTTGTCACAGATCGGAGACCAACCACGAAGACCACCTAGATGATTGATTGTCGCTGGCGTACCAGTTCGTCCATTAAAAAATTCTCACGGATAAAAAATCAATATGCCCTCGTTCGTTAGCTGTAAATTATAAAAACAGGGCCAACAATAATAGAATCAGATCGAAATAACAATGTAGCAGTATCGCCTATACTGTATATAGATGCCGTGGGGTACGGCATCAGCTGGGAGCATATCAGGGAGCGTGGGACAGTGGGGTTAAATAGAACGCAGAGCGCAGCAGGGGAGCGGAGGCGATTATGAGCAATTGCGTGTCTGTGTATACTCCCTATAAACATTTTTATGTCTAACATAAATCAATACTAGTGCAAAACAAACAAGTGCGGCGCACCAGAGAAGTCAGTATGAACATACTGACTTTATAAAAAACGAGTAATTATATTCTATTATGTATGTATAGTTGTTCCCATTGACGACACCGGAATGCTTCTCGAAGATATGTCCAACCGTGTGTCTGTTCAGTAATGGAATTTTAGTTGAGTTTACAACGACAATCGGCATTATTGTTATAGCACAACAATTATATCGATCAATAGACGGACAGACCAATGGCGCAACTATTTAATTATTAAAGACAGCTGCGACAAACAGAATTGTGAATGGCTATGCACAATTTATAGAAGGTGACATATCCACTGGAGATTGTTACACAAGTAGCAATAGCATATACCATGACAATACATTCTAACTCTAGTGAGATACAACGAGCAACTAGAATACATGCTGTATTCTAACGTACGTACGTACATATAATGTAATTTATTGGAAGAACGTTACATTGCAAAAGGGACTAGGGGATAGGAGGCTTTGGAATTAAACCGTTCATTCCAGTCTAAATACAGTAGTAGGATTAACAATTCCAATAACAAAAGACGAAGTATTGCGTGATCGGGAATTAACAATAACGGAACTATGGCAATTGGGGAGAAACGTTTCATCTTTATTTAGCCTTGTCCATCTTCCTTTTCCGTTTTAATCATCCTCTCGTTTCGATATCATTGTATATAATGGTTGTAGTGTTTCCTTATTGGTACAATGTAATAATTATAATAATACTAATGAGATAATAATAATAGTAATTGTATTGTGGTTTCGTTCGTATATGATATAGCATCAATAATATATCGTTGTTGTTACAGGTGTTCTTGTTATTTTTCCTTTTTCTTCATTTGCGTTTTCTTTCTCAGCTCTATTTGTTTCAATGTGTAATCTGAATGCATTCACGGAGCATCACGTCACACCTCTTGCCTTCACTACCTTTACCTTGCGTCTGTTTATAGAATATTTACTTCATCTCCCTCGGTATGTGTTTATATACTTTAGTTAGATGTATTTGTCTTTGTCTCTCGGCTATTTTACTGTATCAATTATGGTCTCTCTTTGACGTTCATCGATACGGGGATTATTAATAAACAGGTCTCTTTCAAATCTGATAATGGTTCAGGGCATATAGGTGGTTATATAAGAAATTTTGCTCGAGGTGCTCATCAAACGCTTGTTTTCAACCAGACCAGTCATCAGATGAATAAACTACATCATTAACTATAATCTGTGTATCGGTCAAATCAGATGCTATCAGCTGAGTGTTGACGATTTGTCGACTCTGCTTCTACCATCGGGTGATTTATATGGTATGTGTATTTCTGGTATGGTACATGGGTTTCTCTCCAAAAAAAACTCGACACGTGTTATGTTACTCAGAAGTCGCAATAATTAAAAGATCGCCCCTCTACATTGCCTCCTCAGCTGAATTGACAAGAACAGACGCCAGCGATAACCTCATAAGTATATATCAACTTGATATAAAACAGTCCCTGCGTGTCTACATGGGGTAATCAACCTACAAGTAGCCAATTTTCGGTACATTTTTATACCCCAATATGGGAAATTGAGCAAGTACCTGCGTGCCATATTTTGTGTCTATGGTGTGCTGCTGTTTCTGTATCTTACATATGTAATAACAGGTGTACTTTAGAGAATATGTGAAAGAAGGGAATGTAAACTAATCTTTAAGGATCTTGAAATTTTTACGTTTCCTATTCATAGCAGTAATAACAAAATACTAAACAAAGAAAGAGCGCAGCTTTAGGAGGTGAAGGTAAGAGGAGTCTTTTACAACACACTGGGAAGGTAAGTTACCAGAAGGATACAGGGATTTTTCTTCTATCGCCACTGACAGCTTCACTAGCTTTGCGCCAGTTAAATTTTGCTAAATTAGATAAAGCTGGCCTCCAATGGCACCATCATCATGATCATTCACCATTTTATCACTGTCGACATAATATTCCCCAGAATATGTATATATGTATGGTCAATTCCCCCTTACACCTTTCTACTTTTTTCATAATTTTAATTGTTTTCACTGTGGTTTTCCCCCTTCTGTTCAATTCTGGCGACACACGAATGGTCGTTGTCACAAATGTACAGTTAGTAGTAATGGACAGTATATCATTGAAAGCCATTCTACAAGAATGCTAATATATAATAATAATAATAATAATAATTGCTTGGAAATTTGTATTTTTTTTGTTAAATTTGTATTGGTTATTTTCACTATTACTTTTCCACGTTTCGTTGGTTTCACTCCGGTCTTTTACAATAAGCGGCGTGTGTGTTGTTTTTATTTCACCGTTGTGGATGTTTCTTTTGTTGTTATATTATTATTATTGTACATACAAAGTAGGTTTTCTCTTATATGTTCTGCATATGTGTCTCTGTGTGTGTCTCTGTGTGTGAGAACATTTTTTAACGCGTCTATTCCGCAATGCTTGACTGAGTTAAATATTGTTTTCTTGTTTATTTGTTTGTTTTGATACTGGTATTTTGTTATTTTGTATATGTTCTTCGCTTTGACTTAGAAAGGGGAAAAGCTACGGAAGTTCCGTCGTGGTTTACGTGCGCTTCAATGCATGTTAATCAATCCGTTGCTCGTTTTTCCTTTTCAGTCACTGTTCAGGCGTTATTTTGCCTCTCTCGGTTTGTCTGTCTATACGTTAGCCAGTCGATTCCCCTGTCCCTCTCTCTCCCCCAATTCGTCCTTCTCTACGCATCGTGTACATCTTTCCGCGCATCTATCACCCACTCAAAATGACTTCAACCTACCCCAACGTATAATCGATTTTTTGTTAACATCTGGCGACCTGCAGTACTTTCACCGTTGCCCTGTATCCACATGTCTGCTCGCTCTTTTTGTTTCCGCCCGCCCTAAACGTTGCGATACACTAAGGGACAGACAATGGTGATAGCTACAGAAAAACACTAATTTTTTAAATTCTCACCGACCATGAGGATCACTGTGTCCCTCGACTCCAAAGTCACTCACTCGAGGCTTGAAGTGGCTATTGTCGTTTGTTTTTGCTTTCCTGTTGCTCCTTCTTCTACAGGACGAACGCTCAGCGGAACCATATACTAATACGAAGGAATATGCGTAACGAATATACTTTTATATACGCCTTTAAGACACTTGGCTCAATCTCCTGCTAGAGACATTTCTTCAGTAATATTGTTATTACTGTTGTTAATAAATGTTACTACTAATTATAGATCCTAGATCGAAATACCATTAAGCAACCTTGGATTATATAGCAGTGCGATCAGACACTATTTCGAAATGCATATATATATATATATATAGACAGGTAGAACTACATCTAGGTGTGAACGTATTCATATAAGGGAGTTGACCTTTGTGACACGTCTATTTCTAAATTCATGTTACGTCCTTGGGAATCAGGCGAGTCAGGTGGTTGTGGTTGGTGAAAATAGGGTCTCCGATTAGTCGGGATGCCGAACAGTTATCGGGTATCGGCCTTCGGTGGTGGTTCAAGGGCAACAGCTTCTCCGGCAAGGAAGCCCATTTCGACGGACTTCAGATTTTTTTCACGGAGTTATTTTTCGTACGGGATCATTTTCAGCTAGTCGGGCTGCAATAGTTGTTTGTCTAGGCAGGAGGTTTAGGTGGAGGGAGAAGAGTATCCGATGTCGAGTTTTAATCGTCACGGGATCGCTTCTCTCATTTGCTGATCTGGGGACTGGGGACGCTGAACAGGGGCTAAATCAACCATCATCACTTTGAAGCAAAGGGTATTTACCCTGGATGGTAAGCAACTGTGCTAGGCAATAAGATGTTTCTGAACCGACGTGTTTCTCGACGTTCGTGAAACACAAAAGTGGCCGTGGAGATTTACTGGAAACTGAGATTATTAGTTCGAAGCGTAGGCGCATGTCTAGCCTAGTTCAGGGCGCTCACAGAATCTACCGTATCTTCGATGGGGCATAAAGGCAGATTGGTGGTGGCTTTGGGGTGTGGGGAAACCCAGACAGTCGCGACATCAGAACGGGCGTTGGAGCATATTGGAGAACGTTGGAGTATGGTGGAGTACGGTGGAGCATGTTGGAGAGCAAAAGGTGAGGGCCCCATACGGACACTAAATTATAGATCGCCGGTTTTTGGTGTTCCTACGGTCTGTTGGGGATAGGACAGGCGAGTTCAGTTAGTCGTGAGCAGATAGATATTTTCGGGGAGGAAGGAAGCTGAATTGTTGGTGGTTGATGGGTGTTAGTAGTTTCTTCTGGGGGGAGGACCCGCACGAGGAGGCATTCGAGGGCCGCCCGGGTTGTTGCGGGGTGGCCCACGGCCTCCGTGGTTCTGCGAGTGTGGCGGACCTCCGCGGCGATCAAAGTCACCACCGCGCGGCATCGAGCTAGGATAGTCGCCATAATCACCGTAGTCGGGGAAGCGGGGCGCCGGAGCCCGCTCGGGCGGACCCCATGCCGGTGCCCAGTCGCGTGGGGGTGGCGGCACCATACCCCTCGCGCCGCCCATTCCCCCGGCACGTGCTTTCGGGTTTGACGAGAGGGCAAAATTCTCGTCGGACGGATCCATGCCGCCCCATTCGTACGCCGTGTACGGCTCGTAATTAGCCGGGTCGTAAGTGAAATGATCACCGATCTGCACGTCCTCGTTTTCTAGCGACTCACATACTGTACGGATGGCGTCCGTGACCACGTCCGTAGTGCCAGCTACTCGAACTACCTTGTCCGACGACAGTGGGCACGTTTTATCAAAAATCTTGATCGATGCCGTAGTCTTCTCACGGATATCTTTGATTCGTGCGCCGCCTTTGCCGATCAGAGCGACCGCCTCCTTCTGGTGTAGGAGGAGCTTTAGCTCGGCGCGCGTCTTCGAATCATTGTCATCGGATCCCGTTAGCTTCTGTAGTATCGATGTAAGCAGCTGGGGCAGGAGATTTCGGCTGACGCGGACCAGCATCAATCGCTCGGGTACACCTTCACAGTCAGGCACTACGAGCTTGCAATTGAACGAGCTGCGCAGCTCGACGATCTGTTTACCGGACTTGCCGATAATCGCACCGGCTCGCTGCGACGGAATCAGAAAACGCAGATCCCATACGCCGTCGGTCTTCGAGCGTTTCGCTACCCCGCCGCCGAGGTCGTCTCCGCCACCGGCACGCTTTCGCTGAACGCCGCCGCCGGGGCCATCATATCGCCCGCGAAACATGCCGCCCGTGTTGTTTCCTTATCACGTTAGCAGCAGCAACGACGCGTCAAGAAGACTAACGCCACTTGCTAGACAGATGCTTATCGGCTAAATTGGGGCGAACTGTTGTTGTTGAGGGAAAAGCGGATATAATACGGCACGCACACAGAAGTCGAAATTCGAGGATTTTCCGACACTCGCTAGGGATCGAGTCGGCTCGTGGCGGTAGCCGCAGCAGCGGCGTCAGCAAATTGTGACGATTAGTGGATTTTGCGCTGGGAGCTAGTTCGTTTGATCGCTCACTCACTCACTTAAAGGCCGTACTAGCCGCAACAGTGACGCGAATGACACGCTCTACCAGCACACCAGATGAATAGGCGGGGGGGGGGGGAGTGGGGGAAAAATAATTCACACTGCAGCTTCTTGCCTGCCGGTGGGACGCTCAACGGCCCCGATTCACGACCACCACAGCTTCAGATCACCACACTACAATCGAACACGGAGCAGGCAGGGTACAACGCCGATGAGTCGTATGCCTCGCGACAGCTTCGCATCAGCACGAACACCGGCGGCCGTCGCAATAGCACTTAAGCACAGGCACTCACTGCACGAGACACCCACGACAATGACGAGTAGCCTACGGAATGGACTCACACACTCAGGAAGATAGATCGACTCTCGTCGAACGGACGCCCCAACAATGAAGGTGGGCAAAGTAGTAGCAGCAAGGAGGAGGGTGCGTTAGGGAGGGCTGCCCTGCTGGACAACGCTACGCTATATACGATTCTTCTGCTGCCTGCCGCTGCTGGCGGTGCAACAGCAGCACAGGAACGCACACGGCGCGAAGAAACGCGGACAACGTCGTGTAATAAACAACGTAGATGGATGCGCTCACTCTAGACGTTAGTGAGGGTGGTACCGGCACGTCTACGATCAACTTCTACTCGATCGTCGTAGCGCTAGTTACTTTCGATCGGGTCGCGGAATCGCTCGCATCGCACACAACGCCGGACTCAAACAATCGATCGGCGCCCCTACGGATTTGGCCGCTAGATTTAGCGGGCTCCCCGTAGCTTCAAAACGAAGATCATTTTAAAGGTTGCATACGTCTGGTAGAACAGTCAGATCAATATAATAGCCTTGTACCGGAACCGGACAGGACACAAAGCGGCATCGTTTGTGACGGTTGAATGAGCAATTTGCAATGTGAAATTTTCCCGAAAAATTCAACGCGCGTCAGCCAGCTGCCCGCTAAGAGCGCGGGGCGTCCACGTTTTCATTGTGGGCATTTAGTCATCAAATAAGATTCGAACGTGTTAGTGAAATAACATGGCTATAAACAAGCAACAAAAGCGAGTCAGAAACGCAACACTGTGAGCAGGTCTTACTGCTAACCAGTTCAGGGAGCTAGCAGTTAGTTAATGTTTGGACTATCGATTGGATTTGTGTTTGTTGTCATCTGTCTGTTGTACCATTGTAAAACTAGGAACGGCTTCTAAACTGGCGACTGTTATAACCTGATTAGTTTAATACGACAAAGCAGAATAGGGAAAATCCAGATTTCAAAATGGATTTAGGTCTCTCTGAACCGACACTCAATGTGATCAAGGCCATTATTATCATGGATCAGGATGGTCACCGAATATTGGCTCGCTACTATGAGCCTACAGGTCCACTCAGCAACGAGAAATCTTTTGAAAAGATGCTCTTCAATAAAATGGGCGCCGCCGAAGTCTGCATGCTCGAGGGACTCACTTGTGTCCACAAGTTAGTAATAGACTCATACAAGATTCATTGAACAACGCTGCGTATTTAATAAACACAATATATTTCCAATTAATATTTTGTCGAGTACTAAACATATTTCGAAAAGAATATGAAATTGAATACTGTACGCAACATAGCTAGTTTAGTTGAATGTACTTTCTAATTCGTTCTATGAATGCTATGATGTTTTCTATGAATGTTATGAGATTTAATAATTTTATAAAAGATTTTTTGTGACTGAAATCGATCATATTTGATTAAAGTGTCAGAGGAAGTTGCTTGCACCAGTATATATTACATGTGCCTTAATATAAATATTTACGCGCAGGTATTGTATCATGTCTTCATATTTTACTTGTGATGCAGGATACAAACAACACATATTATGATTTTTTATATTTACCCACCAGTATTTCTCCACCACCCTTCGCGCGTTCGAATTTTATGCTTTCTTAGTAAACTGATATTCTGCAGCAGAGTATGTTGTAACAATTTATCTTCGTACCTCATGCTTTTATCTTAGTAAATCTATCATTCTTCATAGTTTGCAATTTACTCTCGTTTAGATAGATATTTGTAGCCAAATTTTATCATTTTTTTTTTTACCGAAGTGCCCCTTTCCAGTGTTGAAATAATTGTAAATTGCTGAATAAAGTGTTTATAGCGATGGCGGTTTTCCCTTGTTGTCACATTGCTGTTTAGATCAAACGTGGACCTGCACTTGTACGTAATCGGATCAGGAAACCAAAATCCACTGTTTTTCTCTGCAACACTCAACTGTTTATACGAAACACTTTCTTTACTATTCCGGAAGAGTGTTGAGAAGCGGGCGCTCATCGATCAGCTCGATGCAGTTCTTCTTGTACTCGACGAGATCTGCGATAATGGGGTAAACAGATTTTGAAGGTCTTTTGTTCCTCTAATTGGCACGTTTACATAAAAAAGTCGTTTTTCCTAAACGTTCCTGTCGCATCTCTTTGCTACAGAGTTACTAAAATACTTTTTTTCAATACAGTAATAGCAATGAATAGCAATCAGAGGAAATATCAATAAGTAGTCCATGGAAAGGTATTTTTAATTGTATTTTTTAACGATACGATGTAAAGAATCAGATTAGATTTAAAATTAATGCATTAGGCACAGAATTTTTTGAGGCAGCGAGAACTTCGTATTCTGTTCACAATGTGCGTGCAGGTTTTCTAACCCCGAAAGAAAGGTTCCAGACAGAATGGATCTGCTTGTTTGCCATGCTTCAATTTCCGCTAATGAAACAAATGATCAAGTATTATATGGTAAAATAGACTAACCATCATAGGACAATAAAATGAAAGTAAGTGGACACTGGCCAACTGGAAGTTGAATTTCGTTTGATTATTCAGCTGAGTTGGGATTCCTACTTCCCTTATTTTATGTAATAATTTCATTATTCGTAACAGCTGTTGTGCGTGGTGGGTAATATAGACTAGTGAAATTGATGCCAATTTTGTTTTGCTTTCTCTGTCTTGTAGGTCATTCTGGAAACAGACGCCAACGCTGTGTTTAGTCGTTTGGCGGTGAAGGGCAGCGACGAGGAGCAGAACGTTTCGCAGTTGTTCCAAAGTGCTAAAGAGCAACTGAAGTGGTCATTGCTTAAATAGGTGGCTTTAGACGCAAATTAGTTCTCATTACTTTTCCTCCATACCTTCCACACGTGTCCTCTCGACCCCAAATGCCTTGTAATTGGATGTTAACTATAGACCGTGTGTGTAATGTTGACGAACGGGGAACACATTTCACGATATATCAGTACGACATTGCCATAAATCGTATAGTGTGTGAATAAATGTATTTCATATATATTTTCAAACGCAAATGCGTGTTTCATATGTGCTATTCATGCTTTTTCAATGGCTATAGTGAAAATCTATTGTTCCCTTTCGTAATACCGTAGCATGTGTGTAATTTTTGGCAGACATTTTCTTGCAGTGAAGTGGCTTACTTATGGCAGTGTAAAAAATATTTCGACGTGTAATGTTTTGTCACCTGATACTACAATGGAAAAAACAACAACACATCCGTGTTGTTGCTAATAAAAAATTGTGATGTGCAGATGTTTGAGTAAATATCTTTACATCGTTTCGAATACCCTTTTGTCTGCACACACGTTTTGCAGCTACCATTATTCCCTCGCAAGGGCTATTCTTTTTTAAGTTTTTTGATTTGACGCCGCCATTCTGAAACTTTTAGCAGTTTTCACTTGGTCTTTTACTGTAACTTTCGTTATAAAAGGATAAGCTAGTCAGAAACGTCTTATTACTTTTTCGATTTTATTCATTTCTAGGACACGCACACCTTACATGGGGTTTGCCTTAATTTTCATTATATTAGATAGCATTACGTAGTATTAGAAAGCTCCGCAAATTGTTATACAATTGATTATTCTATTTCGTTATTTCGTCTTTATTAATATTTTCGTTAATCTTACGTTAAACAGATAGTTTTTCGATGAAGCGTGGGCGACATTCCAGCTTAGGCCAGCCTCGGCCATGACACCGTAAAGGGGCCCCTACCATTGAGGAATCAATGGTGAGTGATAGTCAGCCCATCTGACCGCTACAAATGCGAACGTCGCATCCAGTTTTAGGTTTCTTCGGTAACAGCGCCTAACGAATCCAGTTAGAGAACGCTCTCGATCCCAAAATAAAAGTGAACAACGAGTCCAGATTTCTGGGTAACTCCGAGACTGTACTTAACGCTATCGGTCAGGATTTACCGTCAGTGCAATGCCTTCGAGGTTCTTTTATTTTTCGCGACGAACACCGAGATCGTGCTGCCATCTGCAGGGGCGGGCAGTAATCTAAAAGAACGAAATTAAATGATAACATCCTACTACAGCATTGTTCCATATATTATTCTACATATTATTCTACAAACTGATTCTAGTCAGCCGCTCAACCCTATAGGACAACACTCGATAACTGAAAACATTAGTTTTCAGTGGTTATTTCCAGTTTAATTGTTGTTTAGGTACGTGTTCAGATGCATTTCGAGAGAGAGGTTAAAGTCTGCAAAAGACTGAGTTTTAAAAACTCTTCTGTTAAATTCTGACTGCTGGTGAATTTTCAGGCAAAACTTGTGGGTTCTTCTTCAGTTTTTCAAATACATAATTCATGTACTTACATAAAAATAAAACTAAAAATAGCTTTACAGAATAATTTAGACTATGGTTAGTATTTCAGAAATTTTTTCAGTCATATGAACTCCGTTTTACTAAATTGTATTCGTAGAGATTGGTTAAGGAACGTAAACTGAAAAACAGTGCTTCGTAGAATAAAAATATCTGTGCAGAAACTACCAGTTCGCAAATTGTCAAATTCAGATTTGCGAATCGGCGTGTTGCCGATGGAAGGCATCTGATCGTGTCCCGTGAGGTCATGTGATTCGTGAAATTCCCTACGGATTAGAGAGTATCGCTTGCCCGAAACTCGATTAGAAATCGGTCGACCCCATGTTGTGCGGACGTTCTGGGCCTCCAGTCGTCCATGTGGGCTCCTCCACACGTCGAAAGATAGCTGAGTTCGCGCTCTGAGTAGCGGTGCTTCCCCAGCTGCCATAACCACACGTTGACGATGAACAAAAAGCTCGGAACCGTCCGGTCGCACAAGGAAGCCGTATCCACGATGCGGATCATACCTTTAGGGAGATCGAGATCGATTCAGACGCAATTTAGTTGTAAAGCTGAGTTTAATGTGTAGATATGGCTCTTTGATTTTCCGTTATTGTGACGCTTGTTGTTCATGAGATAAGTTTATGACGATGGTGCGTTGTTTTCAGTGTGCCAGTTCGTCTGAACTTTAGCACTTTCTATTTTGCCATTGCACTAGTTTTGCAAAATGTCATGTACGACTACCAACTGAAATATCCAAAACTTTACATGAACGTAACTTCGTTAGGGAAAACTCCGCAGAAGAGTGCATTGTTGCGTGCCAGTTACCCCACAACATCTAGTGATGCGATCTTTGCTTAGACAAGGAAACGTCTGAGAAGCCAAAGGTCAGTTTAAGGCTTTACGTGTGCGACATTTATCGTTTTGGTTATGGGTTTATAAACAGGTATTTGTGAGGCATATCATATGATTTTTTGCTTGACTGTGATGCATGTAGTTAGTACGCAATCCGCGAAGTAGCCACAATGAACTGGTTATAAATACGAACCCTAAAAATGGATTTTCAAAGATAAGCTCAAAAATGTAATCGTAGTTTCATTAAAATTCGTGAATCATATCGGTAGCACAGTTCTCGCCAGGATACCTCTTACACTATTTTACATGAAATCATGACACGACAAACCGGATTTATTAGAGTGAGCTTTTATTGTCGAATGTTGAGTATTGAAATGCTAAATTTAGCTTTATACGCAAATGCTGCCAGAATGATTTCACCTAAAGACTCGGCCTGCGCGCGCCGTCTGTACTAGTTGTTTAATGTAAATAAAATTGATAGTATAAAATATGTAAATAAAATTGATAGTATAAATAAAATAAGTCGAAGTACCGAAGAAATAGGCAGACGTAACTAATATTTAACGTAGTGCCTTCTGTAAAACCTTGAATTGTATTATGGCTGTGCTTAGTGAGTAACTTAGAGAAAAAAGTTTTGCTTCTGAAAAGAGATGAACGCGACAGTGTTAGGCTAATGCACTTTCAATCTTTGAAGAGGCCATTGAACTCTAGTTATGAACCCATTTCGAAAAGGATTGTTTAGGAATTTCCGCTTATGTGGAAGAACATGCTCTTTTCTAGAATCATTTGGCATGATCCTTTGAGTACGAGCTATCTTGATTAGCACAGCATATAAAAGGCACATAGGCATCAATAATCCTAGCCTTTTACAATGAGCTATAGATTCATTTCTACACCCTAATTACCACCCAGTTTGAATTTGCATCGTTTCAACTTACCATTTGACAACGCCATTTTCCTGAGCAACTAACAGCCGTGTGCTTTGATCATCCTGATGATCTGGTTCGCTGGGTGAATCAGTTTCGTCCGATTTTGCATTGGAACACCAATGGCCTTTGTTCTTATCACTGGAAAAATCGAATGCCAACCCTCCGATGCGTCCGATGATGCCTTGACAATACGGCATGCTTGAGCTTATCAACGTGCTATAGTTAAGCCTAAATGTGTGTATCTGGTCTTGTTTTTCAAAGCTTAAAATAGTATAGGTCTACTGATGGGAGGCCACTGACGATAACCACTACGACAATAATTACTATGATCGTGGTTTCGGATCGTACTTCGTCGTTGTCCGTAATCGAAGTACCTCAGAGATAACACATATTTGGCTGCTAATACAGTATTGACAGTGGCGTCGTTTTCCGATTGGACAGATGATTGACTATTAGTGGTAGTTCAGATTTGTGTGTGCCGCGGGGGACGGAGTGCAGATTTGTGCACTTTAGGGATTAAACAATGATTTCCTAGATATACTGGCGCATGTGTTCTTCTTCTATTGAAAACGTTACATGGTCAGTGGTCCTACAACTTCTCTTTGATGAACGCTTACTACGAAGCATTTTGTATCTGTCGCAGACTGTGAAACCGCAAAGGCTGCGTCTGATGTTAAATTCAAGCGCATCGGTAGGCCGAGGTGTCTTCGGTGATTACGCTGCTTCTTAACAGTTTTAATTTGATGTGAAGTTCTTTGTTAAACAATTGTAGGGCAAATGGTGAAACACGTGTTGTGAAAAATACGGAAGTTCCTGATAGGTATGATGAACTCAAACGCCATAAACTGTATGACGGTACCAGAACTGTTGTCCTTCTTTATTGTTATCCACTGTTTTCACTTCCGATATAAACAGTGACAGTTGGCCTAATTTCAAATAAATAGTTTGAGGATCCAAAAACATCTTGTTCTCTGTGTTAACATGGTAAACGCCTGACGCCTGTCAGTAAGCTACAGGTTCACTGGGCTGTTCATTTGAGCAATAAAAACTGAATGTAGCTGTCGGATAATGATACAAAACGGTACATTAGATTAGAATTACAGAATGTAAAGTAGGATTGTGCCTGTCGCGTGCAAGGCTTGAACCGGCAGTCTCACCCTTTATTTCACAATAAATGTAATTGTACGATAACACCTTGCACGGTCAGCATCCAATAGATAATAATAATCCAGACTCTGCTTATAAGTTTTATTTTTTTTGCCTTAGTACTATATCAACGTATCAGGCCGTGATTCCTTGTTCAAGGGCGTATTTTCAAGCCAAACACCTGTGGCTAGGTTATGCCTAACGTTAAATGGTAGATATTTAAATAAGCCTTGTTGTTTACAAGCGATGTGATCCAGTGACTTCACACTGATCTGCCGAACGATTGGTTCTCTTTTTTATTTAGATACCATACAGCTTCGTATACAGGAAACGTATTGGCCCTCTCAGTAGATAAATGTACTCACGTTATCTACATATTTCTGGGACTTGATGAATCGACGAATACGGTGATGTATCTAGATCCATCGCGGGATATCGACCGCGGTAAGGGCGTACAAGCATTAACACTTACTAAGACCATAATAAGCTGGTTGATCGGTTTTTCTTTACACTTTAGGAAGCCTATGGTACCTAATTAGGGTTACCTGGATATATACCTTAGCCATGTCGTATAAAACTGACCTAATGGGGGCCTTTTTTGACAGAAGTATTTAGTTTGCTTGTTTCCTAAAAAGAACGGATGATTTTATTATAGGTCTATTGCACTAAAGGCAAACCAGATATTTATCGTTTGCTTATAGTGCACCTTCAATCTATTCATTTACGGTTCAACTTCACCCTACCATCAGCATTATAAGCCTGCACCAGTAAACAGACAGGTATACAGCCATCTACGTCACCGTTATCACTGAGGAATTTCCGGAGGGAAAGGCCAAATTTGTTGCCCGTAAAGAAGTCAGGTGCGATTTGAAAGTCTCATTTGCAATTAGTTGGAACAAAGGATCTGAACGATATTCAAAAATGGCTTCTTCGCCTATCGGACGTAGGATATTTGCCACATCTGTTGCCGCTGTAATTCAAAAATTTGGCTGCGTTGGGGTCGATCTTGACTGGGAGTATCCGGACGATGTCGGCAACAAATGAAAGGTTAAATAACACTGTAGAAGTATAGTATGTTGTCATGGTCGTGTCAAATCAACTTATCAATTTTGAAATAAGAATCGCTAAATCATAAAATGGGCCTGAAAAATAGTGTGCAACTACGTTCCAAGGTCGTCTGATTGATAGTCATGATTATAGATTTGTTCATTCATATTTTAATAATTCTTTGACGAAACACCAAAGTAATGATCATCAGCTCAGCAATCGTTTTTTAGAATGCAAACGTTGCGTTACACTATATGTGAAGGTTTGGTTTTAATTTCCATTGCAAGCACTATCGTCGCCTTATACCTGTAGAAACGGAACTATGCCTCGCCTATGGCGACTATATGCCCCCGGCGTGTTTTTGTGTTGATCAAAGTTCCGTGAATTGTACGTGGGATATATGACACATATTTGTAACCGGCATGACGTCAACTCAGTTTTCACATTTTCGGTAGTTGAGTTATAATTCGGTACTACGCTATATGTAAAATGCCAGTTTGGCTAACAGAGACTATAAAATCCAGGCTTGGCTTCCGTGAAAAAACCTCCTCAATTGCGTTAATACTTTTTTGTCCTTCGGATTCTGATATCTGTTCACCTCCCCGCTGGCCTTTACACTCCAACTCCCTTCGTGAAACCTTTTATTTAAGGCCAACTAAGCCAATGTATTTACTAATCTTCGGTGAATTGCGGCAGCGCTGTGGCTTTCGAGGACCAAAAGCTTGATCACTGAGCGTTGACTCTTGAAATTAGAGGATGTTTTTTTCTTGTGAATTTATTTCTCTTGTAGTAGGTTCAGCCAGTTTTCACTTAGAAGTTTCTTGATGAAGACCAAAGTATTTACTACCCAAATTGCGTTTCTTACATATATATATATATATATATATATATATATATATATATATATGTATATAAGCTGCTCACTAACTGTATATCTAAGTGGGCTGTCTATATTATAGATTTGAATTATATTCCCGTGATGATCTTGGCGGGCCCTGGAACCAACGGTTGACAGTCATGTCTTGCTTCACAAAAGGAAAACTGATCCGCCATTTCGGTCTCGTTAAATGTGGCATGTATGCACAGCGCAAACCCGTTTGAGATATCGTTTGAAGATTACGTTCTATGTTTTATCTCTTACTTTATTAACACCCATTAAGTATCATCCGTATAATTTAGTTCCTTTGATTCAGCAGCGAAGCGCTGAATCGCAGCGGTTGTAAACTTACACAAGTGAAGTCTAGTGCGAACTGATGCACATGGAACAGACCATTTGTAAGACCAGCAGGACAACTATATGAAACATACGGCTCATCACACAAATCAAATGTGTTCGTAGGCACTGCATTCGCGAAATAATATATCACTATAAGTTATATATCAACTTTCTCTAGTTATCTGTGGCTCCGTCAACAGAAGGCCGGTACTCTAGCCGCGTGGGAAGCCCGAGGAGCGCCTCGCTCGAAGCATATCTTATGTTTTGCTTTTTATGGAAGGTCATTTACTCTTGTTGATACCAATAAAATATACATCGGAGGTGCAGCATAAGAACCTGCAGAAAGAGGTCTTATCTCCCAGACTGAAGGCACGCTTTTCTATGTCGAGGTAGGTCTGCGCTAATTCGTGAGAAAACGCACACTTCAGTACGCCTATGAAGCTCTGTATCATGGGCCGTAGTATACATCTTAACCACATGGAAACTAAGCGGCAATAAGCATAAAACTAAATCCAGGCTTCTTTTGGCTTGCGTGTCCTTTCCACGTGTCATCATACGACGAGTCTTAATGATAACACAAAGTTGAAACAGAGCTAGAATAGTTGAAAAGCAGATTCTTCGTTTTAGAACTAAGTAAAACACAAACCTTTAGTAAATCATGTATTTTAAAATACAGACTGGATATCACAAAGTTGTTCTCATTCTGTTAACTGCAATTATTGCTTAGAAGATTACAAACCTGTGGGAGTCTTTAGGGGGCACAGGACCTTGCAGATATTGATCGATGAATAAACCTGGACCGAATTTACGGCAGAAGGCATGTTAGCAATATGACTGTCTTTTTTTGCCTATACTTTTCCAGATATGCGCGTTTCTACAGACAAATAAGCATTGAACTAGTGCATGAAGGAAAAGTTCCGTATGCTTACGGAGAAAATCAATTGGTCTGTTATGATAACGAGGAAGGTATTAAACATAAGGTAGCATTAACGCCACAAGGGGCATAGAACTACTAGATTCTGTTGAGTACTTGAATGTAAGTTTAGTTTTGAGCAATAGATTTGGTCAACAGTACACGTGAAAAGCACATGGTTGATATTTTTCTTATTTAATGCTCGATATTTACCATTATTTCTTCAAAAGGGTGGAATTAATCAAGTCAGTTGTTTATGGTAAGGCCATGATCTAGGCAGTTAACAGTGATGATGCTATTGCACTTTGCAATACCGAAGTAAAATATCCGGTCCTTACGGCCATCAGTGCTCAGCTCAATAGAAACAAAAGTCGAGAAGGGGTAGTCAAACTAGTGAAGCGTCCACAGCAGTTTCGGGCACCACACTGTATGTAATAACCATTATCGCTGCAAGTGGTTATATAATTGCCGTATGCAAATTGAAAGCATTTCATTACAGCTGGGAAAAAACGTACGTATATTCAGGCACTGATTAAAATGCGTACAATATATCGAACATTCAAATATCAGGACTATCAGAGTTGCTATCGACATATGCACGCTTTTATAAATAAAGCGCTTAGAGGTGACTATAGTCAACTAAATATGTACTATGCAATTTAATATTTTTTTCTTAATCACATTACTGTTTGCGTCTACTATCCTATTAATATAAATCAACATTCTTTTTTAAGTGATTTGCAGATTGCCAACAGTCTTTCTATATGTATGTAAATGTAAGGCTAGAGCCAGCTTTATGATGTTAGAAAATTTATTATTTTCATCATATTACCTTCCCATTCATCTATATTAAATAATTTCATACTTGTATAACTGCATATTGCAAAGACGGGCGCACCATGCCCCGACACCTAGCTGCACTGCTTAACAATGGCTTCACCATCTCCGAAATGGAGTTTGTTTCGAGCTCTATTGCTGCACTTCCAACAACAAACGCAGCGCCTTGGCTCCCGCCTTGTAAAAGACACACTCTTCCATACATCACATACTGCCAGAAATTCTTCGTGCGCAACGATAGCGGACTCATACGCTTGACCGAACTCAATTGTCCTGATGGCCTAGTGTACAATGAAGATCAAATAGGTTGCCACTGGAACTTTAATACGCATCCGGCCCCTGCGGGTTGCCCAGATTTTCTATAAAGATTGATTGCTGAGAAGAAAGAAGATGCAAATGAAGCGATGACTCTGTGTCCTAGTTTTACGTGGACCCATTGAGGAAAGCTTCGGCATGCTCAAGTTGAATGTAGTTGAAAACGGTTTAGTAAATAAGTTTACTCGTTGCTCACTAACTTTTCTGTCTTAGAATGTAGTCAAATTACGAAAAATATGCCTGTTACATTATTTTTGTTATTATTTAGACGCTTACTATCAGTGTTATCATTTTCTGTATTATTTCCACTGTCATCACACAACGATATTGTAAGTGTTGTAATTAAGCCCTATCTAAAAAGTAATTTTTGGTGAGTCAAATTGTTATTGTTCTATCTGTTTACGTAAAAAATTTCGCTGATGCTTGAAATCAACTGTTTTCTCCGTCTTCTTCAAAGTATCGGTAGGGCATCGGTATGAACCATTGCTTAAGCTAAAGTCTACGCTCTTTCTTTTCACGTTGTTCGCCTCTTACGTATTTATACCTTGTGAAGGTAATAGCAACAACTCTTTGATACTGCCGAGCTTCACTTTCTATAGTAACGTCGATGTGGTATTCTCTACAAACTTCTGGCACTGACTTGGAAACTTCTTAGGTAATTAGAGACCAAAAACCGAATCGTAACGCATATACAAAAGGACAACTGTGGCTAACACGGTGTGGTGGAGATCAGGTGAAGATCGGTTGAGCAGATTGAATTGATGCACCCTGTTTACCCGAACTTACTCTCTTCGGTTTAGTTGGTCTTCGGCTATAGCCTATAACAGGCCTGCTATTCGTATGTATGTGACGTGTCGGACAAATCATCTGATCGTATCGGAATCGTAGGTATTCAGCTTGTTATTGTTATGATTCAATTATGGCGCGGACTTTTCTTTTCTACTCTAAATACAGTGACTTTCCTGTATCAGCCGCTGCGTGATTTATCATGCCAAGTGGCGAAATATTTTTACTTAAGAACGCTTTCCTGCTATTGCTATTACGTGTAATTAGGACTCGCTCTGATTATGACTCTTGGCGATGAGGCGACGGCGAAGAACTGATTTATTCTATTGTAGGATATATTTGCTCGAAAACCGATTCACACGTTTGCCATTCCGTCACACCGAGCATACATCATTAGTTTTATCCGGTAATGTTACTGAATAATAGAAAACACTGGATATGTCTATTATTGTCGTCGACGGCTTCGTATATACGTGATTTGGCCAGACGTAGTAGCATGGCTTTCCGTAAGAGCTCTCAGCTACGGAACAACACACATCCGCATGGCCACACGTGAGCTACGTTTAAATAATATATGCAAAAGAAACACGTTACGATGCTTTCAGTATATTCTGATTAACAAAACATTGCTATGTACCCTTATGTAGAAGTAGACCGGTTTAAGAAATAGTTTCGTAAGAGATACAGCCACCGCGACGTGGCTACGATCAGACGATAGGTAAGTCAAAGGTGAACGTGCCTGCGTCTTTGCTTTGCACAATCAGACTCCTTGTTAGTCGATGATGCTCTCTCTGTAGGAGCTGCCCGCATGCATGGAGCAAAACCTGTAAAAGAGTGTGTTCATCATTGGTGTGACATATTTTTATTATAAAAGACACTACTTTTCAACTTTTTTCATTTTAATACCAATGCCATATAGTACAAGTGTGCTCGATGGCAGGACCCGAATCGGCAAGTATAGGATTATTGTCAAGAACTAATCCTTGATATACCTATTGCTTTACCGCAACGTTGAAAGATGCCCGCCATCAGACGTATTTTACGAACTTTTTGAACTAAAACGACTAAATATACCACCATTATCGACAGATAAATTCAATTGCAAATCAAATAGTCACCTCACAAGCTCCCCGGTCGCCCTGACCGACAACCCATTCCGCCAGAAGGCCATTATTTCGCTTGCCGAAAACGCTTCCATTAAAAGGAGATTTTCGGTAGTTGACATCATCACCGCACGATACGGCTTTTACCAGGACGACAGCCAACAGGATGAAAGCGAATAGAGACCTGGAAGCGGCCATTTTTCTCCGAGCAATCCCTAAAATTCGACAGATATTTATTTGATATATCTTAACGAACTAAAGGCAATTAAAATAGCTCACTCTATGCTACGCTAGGAGACAAACTCAATATCAGAATACGTTCCAAAAATTGACGAGTTAGATAATTGTCGGACATTTACGGTTTGTACAAACTTCTCGTTCGATCCAGATTTATCCTTTTCGGTTTGCTGAACTGTTACTATACTGGTTTGAACTCTTATGAGAGATTATTTTCGCATCTCGCATACTGTATGAATATGCCTGACGCATTTAAAAGCCAAGTCATATAATAAAAAAATTTATATATATACATGTATATAAGCCGAGCAGTACATAACGAATATCAGGTAGTGCAGTACGTACCAGGGGGGTGCAGCTCAAATTATGTGTCTCATCTTCAATAAGGCAAGGTTCGAGGTTTACTATATCGAGTAAATAAGATAACGTTCATCAAGGACATCTTGTTCACTTGCGATCGACCTCATGATGATTATAACCTATGACCGTACACTTCGGTTAATATATTTCTAATAGAATCGAAACGCTTGCCTAGTATCTCTTTCCTAGCGGCTGAGTTAAAGGCATTTCAACGGCTTACAACGAAAATAGTGGTCTTGCTTAACGCAACAAACTGCTTTCCAGTGGAGCTGATGAGAATTCCTATTAACATACAGCTGCGTTACATTTGTCATGAAGTAGAGACATTCAGATGGTTTTATGCTTCTATAAATATAGGCAATCTATAAAAAAAGTCCATTGCACTATTTTTTTCGTTCCATACACTCTCGGCGAAAAGGCATTTGTATGCGAGAGGCTATCAATGATTGCGTAAATGTAACCACAGCCTTGTTGCATGTTGCCGTCAGCCTCCAGTACCAAATAACGCGTAATCTCATTTTGCTTCGCGCGTTAATTAGCAAACATAAAAGGAATCGTCTGTTTTGTCTATTCGAATTCTACTCTACCCACTCGACGGCGGTAGCAACAAACAAACCGTGCTACATAGTAAATCTATGTCTGATGCAGAAATTGCCAGATTGTACAAGTTAGTGAGGCACTGGGGTCCGTACAATTTCATCAGTTCTCTTTTAGCGTACTATGTTCACGTTTCACTTTGCTTGATCTGTATGTAAGGTTTAAATTTGAGAAAATAGCTCCTCTAATATCCACTTACCCTGTAGTGGTCGCACCTGTGATATTCTCTGAAAGATCAATTTCTTTCTTTCTTCAACTGAAGGTTGTCCACGATGGCAGAGGCGTGAGATCGCACAAGTAATATTCCATGCCTCTAATTCGACCTTCTATATGGCAAGCTTACTACCATACATCTGCACGGGCTAGTTAACTTTCCTTTCCTCTTACGCGTCCCGTGGGGGATGGAGTCCTCTCCTGACTGGAACAAAAGAATCTTCATTATCTATTAACTCGTTACATGCAATGTTGCCTACAAGGCTTTCCATGAATTGGCCTCGTTGTAAGCTCTAGAAAAGTTTCCTTTTGGACAGAAAATGCACAACCCATTTACGCTTCCAGAGTTATTGCTTTCCATATGCCAACTGTTCTTATAATTGATTAGTAGTTCTCTAAATAGGTACTATGCCGTGTAATCGTCGAGTTTATCCTTGAGTTGACATATGCTTCTCTCTTACCACCAAAGATGACTCTGTCTGGTAAAACTTCTGTTCTACTACGTTTCATTGTATACACTCAGCACTCGTTCTCAAGCTTCCCTTCCTAATCAAACTTCGACCTATAGTGACCAGCTTTCATTTATCACCCCTTCGCAATGTCTCCCTCTCTACACTTAAACTGTAGCCCCTCTTATCTTTGGAATGCCTGTCTAAAGACCTTATCTGACGACAATCTGGTCCCGTCCAGACATCGCCAGTTAGAATTTCCTGCGTAGGCCACTGCTTTAAAAGATATGTTGGACCATCGCGGAAATCATCACTGGTCAATCGCAAGCGTAGTAATAAATTTCATAAGGCTGGCTGTCTCGATTAATGAAGTTAGAAAAAATCTAGGTAGAAGCTTGCTAATTGTTAAAAACCTGCATGTGACAACACTCTAGTGCTTTTGCGCGTTTTTAGGCCTATATTCTATTTACTGCAGACATTATTCAAGGACACAAGCTGAGAATGTTAATAAAAATTGTACCCCGTCTTCAATTTCGATCTATGTACTTTGGGTTATGAATTAACGTTTTTTTTTTTATCTTAAACACATGTTTGACATCTTATACCGAATATAGCGCTTTTGAAAAAATAGTATATGAATTTAGTTTAAAAGGGCCAGAGTTGGCCAACAAGAACAGAATTGTAGATCAAAGATGAAGCTTATAAGTTTAGTTGTGCGTCACACTTAATTAAGCACAGTTGATAAAAAACGAAAAAAATAATTATACAAATTGCAAAAATACATCTAATGACCCTGTATACACCCGCAACTTATTAAGTTTAGTCGATATCGAACCTTCATGTTAGTAAAGCTATCACAAACAGACAACACATTTATCTGTCAATATAGGTACAAGTCGACGGCTAAACAATACAAAGACGGTGACTGTACCTTAATACCTATCATTCAAAAAAGTAAAGAAGGATGAGTTTATCTTTGTATTTTGAAAGGCAGTACTGTATATTGACCGATAAATGCATCTATGTCTCGGAGCTCGATTTCAATTAATATTAATTGGATCAGATACGTGAAATCGTTGAAATATATTTATATGAATTGAAAAAATTTACGATTTTTCTATTTTTTCATCAACTTATAGTCTACTGGCGTTTTCTATAGGCTTGAGGTATTTTCAAATAGATATCGTCTGAAAATAGATTTGATTTTTATCTCATGTCAAAAGAACTTCGAACGGTGACCGGTAAGAGTTTCGTTTCGACCCACTGTTAAACTCTGGTTTCGAATCGGCCCTCGACATGAGGCTGCTTTAATTCATTCTGATTAAGGCATTCAACACCATCCTCTCTTTTGATGTCCATCACGATACACTTACCTACGAAGACATATGATGTCTGTCGGAAAAGACGATACTGTTGGCTACCCTGAGCTCACACAGACGAGTTCTAGATGAGTTATTGTCGGTTTCCTTCCATTTGCTTAGCCAGGGATTGCTCCTTGTAATCGCATTGACAATGCCTCATGGCCATGGCTTCGATCGCCTGCAAGGACGTCGTCTTGCCATCAACGGGCGTCCACTTTTCACCGCAAGATGTAACTATAGACTTTATTTTGCATGTAGCTGAAGTGGCATCTTAAAAAAGTAACGAAATCGTGAATTTAATCCTTAACACTGTGACCTTTTCGAACTGCCTGATATAGACTCAAAAAATTGCGTAACCGAAGGTTCAAATTTTGAGCTTTTCGCTGAAAGTAAAAGTACTTTTATAATGTTTATCCGCGCACTGGCCATTTGTATAACACATGTAAGAGTTCTTTCACAACAAATGAACACCGCAAAAGTATCACCGGGGTAAATTGCTTTCTTTTCGATTAATCAACGTTTACCCCACCATCGAACTCTGACGACGTCCTTGACTATTAGCTCTCATCAGGTAATTGTCTTTCGTAAATAGAAATCTTAAGCAATGACTTACACAATCGCATGTTGAAGGTAATTACACGTGGTATCCCGAGCTAGCAGAATGGTCGAGTATGAAGAGACTCTAGTTGCAGCTGGTAGCAGCATGTCGGTCTATTCTGTGAGTGGGCGCAGCACCGGCAGCGGGGAAAATGTACTCAGAATAGTGGTATGTTGGACGGAGAAAAAATGGCAGCCTCTTACGTTGTCAAACAATATTAATGACTAACCGTGTGCTTTTTGTTTCTGCTTTTTGTGTATATCTAACAATAATGTGTTGTTATGAAAATGAGTGTAACGTCGACAAGGCACACTCCAACTTAAACCGTTTTCCTTTCTTGTTCTCGTATCTAACACTTCTTCAGAATCTTCTTGAATCTATGATTCACCAAAAATTGGGTTCTACTGGGTTACGTTTCGACCCACATAGACCACGGCTAGGAATTAGCTAACCTAAATTAATACATATACAAACTTTTTATCGAGTAAAGAGTATCGTAAACTCCATATTTTTCCTGCTGGAAATAAAAGCATTGATTCCCGTAGCGAAGCAACTGTGCACGCAATAATTGAACATTGGCAAGATACTGTTTAGCTATACTGTACGTCATATAGATCGTTATAATTGTGCTGTAATGATTATTCGTAGAATCTGTATTGGCCATTCCCTGTGAACAGAACAATTAATTCATCAATGGATTGAAGACTGTGTTGACATGCTCTATTCATCGTTAGTAGACACGATTGGCGGATGCTGAGGATCTAGAGTCAAAACAAAGCAGAAGATAATAAGGAACATGCTAGAAGGTACGGTAAGATAAACACGTCGGTCTGTTTCTTTACATGATCGAATAGTTTAGAAATATCAAAGTTTTTTTTGTACTACTAGATATAGCCTTTTCAGCCAATTAGAGTTCGAATACTTTACGCTATACAGTACAGTATCATTTCAACGACCATTTCTCACGGAGTTGGAAAGGGATTATAAGCGTGCCGGTGCCTTAGACTCTAACTTTAACAACAACTACTTGATTTTATTTTTATATATAGCATTATTTAGCCACTCACAATAGATTAATTGAAATATCAATTGAAAAAATACAGCTGAAGTACTGTTTTACATAGCACTATATTAGTACTAACAATTATGCAGCTGACTTTGTTCGAGGGGCTCTCCCGTGTTCGAATTCAGAACATCCTATCGCACTCCCTTCGGCCCACTTTTCCTAGCCGTCCTAGTGTCGGTTATATTTTGCCATGTGTCGATTGGTTACAACGCTGTTACATACTTTCAAGTTCCATGGAATAAAGTGGCGATGACAATTATTTGGTCTGGCTTCTTTGTCGATTTCCACTGCTCCACCATCCAAGTTGTCGCCGGTGCTCACAGCTGGATAGTCACACAATAAATGCATTTCGCCAGGAAAATCATATTGAAAACTTCGAGCGCTTTTTTCTTTTTTTCTTTTCTTACAGATTTCTTACAGATTTTTAAATTTTTAGCTGATAGGGCAAATATGCATACCAAGCAAAATGCTGTACAAAAGCTGGCTATAAACGCCGAGGTGGAATTTGAACAAAACTGAAGAAAAACGCCCGTTTGTTGTCTGGTTTGCGCCATCTGTGCCTGTTCTGCATTCGTGTATCGTCCAAATTATATTTTGATTTATCTAGCCCTCAAAAGAAAAGCCTTGATGTATAATCTCAATACGTATAACTACAGTATCTACTAGCATTTAGTTTTTTCGAACATAGAAAAGTAGGACGAGAATTTTTAGCATGAAATACTTGTTTACTTCTTAAAAGGAAACAAACATTTTGATTTCAATCGGTGATGGGAGGCATTGAGACTACGAGTCCTTCGTAACTATTGAAAACGCAGTCTTAAGAATGGCCGATCCGCTTCACGTTTAGTGACTTAGAAGTGACGTTTAATCAATACCGCTACCTTGACAATGGCGCCTGGGGACGGAGACTAACGTCTTTTGTCCGGAAGTGTCGGAAGCACTCTCGGTATGTCAGGCCAACTAGGTTGAATGCATATAGAGTTTCAGAAGGTCCAACTTCCAGATTTTAGGTGTCCACAAGCTATTCTTCTGCGATCTGATTCTAGAAAGGAGCATATTTTTACAAACACCTAGATAGTGACCTTTTTCATGCTCGAAAAAAATCCTTTACATGAACTCCTTAAAAATCGGTAATGGATTGCGCCTCATTACCATTATTAATTCTCACCACAAGAGCGTCATGTTATGAGGTCGTGTTGAAATTGAACTGAGTGATCCTGTACGGAGCACAGCGACATAACAAAATTACCGCTGCAGCCAAATTCTACGAACACACGATTTGACGAACCTTTAAAAGTATTTGTTTGTTAACATGCTTTACCTAAACGTAATCCTTTTTCAAACAACGAATTAGTCTTGCGTCAAAAAGTATTTATTAACTCCACATAAGCGTGTAGTGTTCGGTGAGCTTTCAAAACTTGTCGCTATCTATAGGTATCGAAACTAAACAGTCTCGATTTAAGTTTTTCGTGATTTTCGAAAATGGTCTCATGAGAATTCATTGGTCAGCGTTAAACAGTCACAGAACTCATATAGTTTCTCGCAGTAACATTGAAACACTAAGCTGATACTCCGGACCCTCAATACTTCTACGTCGCATACTTAGATAAGATTAAGCATACTTAGATTAGAAAAAGGGAATCGCTTAGTATAATTTTATTAATGTAATTTATTGCATAAAAGTGAATGAACGTTCCTAAGACTGTGACAAACCGCTAAGTCTAGCCAGCATGTGGGCACTAAATAAAAAATTTTCGACTGCTACAAATTGTAGGGTGATTGTTAAAAAGCTATAACTGTAAGATTGGTCCGAGGTAAATAACACGATCTATTTCTTCACCTTATTATTATTACGAAAAGGTATGACTAGCTCTGGCGGCCTACAGAAAAGAAGGCTTTCGAGAATGGCGTGCTGTACGCCGTCAGCATCCTCAAATTTTACCATTATAAACGATACATCCAGCTGTTGTAAATATCTCACATTGATATTATCTGGATTTCACCGCAACGTTCGATTTAAGGTTGACAATTGTTGCTGACCAACAAAAGGCTCGTTCGTCTTAATTTGCTCCATGACTGACGTATTTGATGTTAAGTTTGGTCTCATGTTAGTTAGATTAGTTAATTAGATAAGTTTAATAATAGACAAAATTTCCTACCCTTTTTGAGCTTAGCGAATAGTACTTGTCAACTTTGCATCGGATGAGTGTAGAGGTTTCAATGGAAATAACAAGTGTACATAAGAGCAAAACTTTTTTCCTTGTTTTTTAATATAACTTCAGAGGCTGTAGGAAAAGGAAGGCCAACAGTGCATCTAAATGTGGATTCACAACAAAGTATTGACACGCAATAAGTGGTAAAGCACATAACACTGTATAATGTGTTAAACATTTTATGACGGCCACAGAACCAAAAAATGAGCCGTTCGAGTCGCGTTTACGTGAAAAAATACACGAAAAAGCAGAGCTTAACGGAAGTCCTCAACGAAAATTTCGGGACAGAAGATGGAAATTCACGTTGGAAAATAAGGAGTCTAAAGCATGCTGCTGATTCCAACGTGAACCGAAGCGTGTCTATGTCCGGTTCCGAACCCAGATTATTCGCGCCCAACTTGAAATATAGGTATTTTGCAACGAGACAAGAATGGGATTTAAGGAAACGCGAATATCAATCATTGTAAGCAAACTGTATTTTGTACATTGTGTCCAATTATACCGCTACTCTGTCATCGGCACTGTCCTAACCACTACTTTTTGTTCTATAAATTCCAACTCCTTCCCGTTGTTTGCCGCGCAGCAAAGAGCTCTCCAACAGCACCCTGCATCGATGGACTGCATCGGCGAGATCCTGCAGCTGAAGGACAATTGACTTGTCTTCTGACGCCATATCCTCCATTTTAGTAAGAGTGTTACGACCTTCTGGGTCTATATACAATGCTTTGATAGAGGACATCCTTTCGTACTCCTGAAGTGCTTTCCTGTACGTGTCATCCATAAACGTAAGTAAGTAACTCGCCTCCTTCCAGCCTTCTATATCGTTGGGATTTAAATTAGATATGTGAGTAATGGCAGCTAGTAGGGCCTTACTGTTTAAGGCCTCTTTGAGATGATTTGTTATTTTTCGGATCTGAAGAAAATTCTCATGCATCTTTCTGTACAGTCTAGCCCTAACTGCAGGAAATTTGGCGGAAGGACCCTTCCACGTTACTATTAAGCTGATCTTGTAAACCTCACAAGGTCTCCTAAAATCTTTCGGCAAGCTCTGAAGTTGCAACGAGAGATGTTTCGCTTTCGAATTGATCTGAGTAATCTGCAGGGGTTCCACCAGCTCTGGATTTCCGGAATAGATGAGTGTAATGGACTCGGGAAATGCGGGGACAACTTGTAGTAGCTCCTAAAAATGAAGAACAAATGAAAATAGGAAGACAGTAACGAAAATTCGAAAGAACCGATATTGTTAGAATACATGTGTCTAAGTGCATGAACTGATGAAGAGTAATTATTGCTCTTATCGTTACTTCAGTTTAATGCTTGCATTTTACTTTATAGAATGAAAAATGGTGTTTCCTATGAAACTTAAGCAATATTAGTTTTTCGTCGCCGTCAGTAATATTTGCATGGTACTGCTTATTACATAGTAAAAAAAAATGCAAACGGCCATCATAAAATTATTTTTTTTGGAATCTACGTAACATTCATACGACTGTCAAGCGCCTGGTCGTCGTGTTTTTAGGAAGACGTACTTAAAATTGGGCGCACAGCATGGCCTCTCACCTCAATTTTTGCCTCTAATGGTAGCTCAGACCGAAATCTTACTGATATTTTTTGATCCAGCGCAACATCACCAAAGTTTTGAATTTTAATTATGTACCCCTCCCGATTTAAGCGAAGGCCGTGTTCTGGCTCCCTGATTTCTTCTATTGTTACTTCGATCTGAAAAGATAATTCAGCAGTGAAAATTTCTACCCCTGTGTCCCAAGTAATAATATCAGTGCATAGAGAAAACTGCAGTTTGCGAACTGCAATTTTTAACATTTCGTTATTATTATTATTATATTAACAATCGTTGACATTTCGGGGATGAGAAACGGACGGCTAAGGCTAAATGTTCACGTACTTCATTGAGCATTTCGCAGCAAAACTGAACAACTCCGAGCTGGTCCTCTGGATCCATCGTGCCGTTATTTACTTGAATGGCTATATACCTCAATACGTCGAGGTCTTCTGGAACGGCGCACACCTGAACAAAGCGAACGCTAGTCAGGAATAGCATTATTTGGTATTAATGATAAGTTTTTAAGACAATTTCTAAGTCGCAGAATTTGATTAGGCTGTTCAGCTAGCCGTTGGGCAAAAAATACCTAACCCAACCACGAACACTGCGCTGTGTTATACAAAAACGAGCCTTCACCATCCTTTTCACATCGTAATGTAAACTAGGTGTGCCTATCTGTGAAATGTTGATATATTTGCCACTAGCGACAACGGAGGACAATTTAAAAGACAATTATTAGAAGAATACAAAGTCCACTACCACACCGACCTTCGAGTAGGTGCCAGCCTGATTAACATACATCATGATGAGCGCCATGTATTTCTTAAGTTTTGCTACTGCCAGTGGCAGCCTATATTCTCGTGTCGAGTTCCATTCAGTCGTGGAATCTATTACATATCCTCCTTGCAACGTACTGCGTTGTTGTGCTATTAATTCTCGGCCAACAGGAGTCTGCCATCGGCGTCGACGGGAGTACGGCTTTGCCGACACAATACAGCGTCGCCAGGCGGGTGAAACGAGCCAAAAAACCATCTTCTATATGGAAAAATCGCACAAAATAATAATCTAATGAGCATGTGATAATGTTCACTCTAGAAAAAACTGTTCACCTCCTCAGTAGATATTTACCTGACGTATCTTGTTAATTACAAAATTTCGTTTTCATGCCGACTAACACGTTAAGCCAATCGGAGAAGCCAGCTGGTAAATTCCGCTATATCCCGTAGCTTTTACTTCGATGTTTCCGTTCTTTCGTTACGTAGCAGCAGCAACGATATTGAAATGAACAAAGCGTCTATGAAAAACAAAAAAAAAACGTATGAATGTATGAACGTATAAAAAAACGTACTATAATTGCAGAGTACATTGTGTCTCTAAGGCCGTTGCGGGCACACGCATGAGGTAATTTATTCGATGTTATTATGCATAGCATACGGGCCAAAACGCTATTCCGAAATTACCTCTATTATACAGATGATTACACTGCCATAGTTTCAAAGCTGTTACATGTGATCAATAATGTTATCAACTATCACAGAACATCAGGGAAGAGATCAGGGCAAGCATGCCTGAATCGTCCGTTACACGCGTCCGCATATACGCATCGATGTAACCTATAACGCTTCCCTTAGTTGCCGTGTCTAGTTCTGTTCGCCGAGAAAAAAATAAACCGGTCACAAATCTGGTGTGGTTCCAAGCCCTACCAATAGCATGGCGCCTTACACTGCTACCGCATCCAATAGTTACTTTGAAAATGTAGGTTGTAACCGCGGACTGAACTGTTTGGTTTATAGAAACGATTGGCATCTCTAAGGTCGGTATCGGACACCGAACGATTTAGTAGTAAAAGAAAAATGTGCAGAAAAAATGAAGCTTCTGGTCAATTAGCTTCTAGCTAATTATCTAGCTAATTAAGGTTTTTCAGGTAGAGTTCAGCGCCAGTTAAAAGGGAACTCGCGCAGCGCAAGGTCATTTTTTACAATTGTATTCAAGCTTGATTGTACTACAACGTCTAATAGAAAAAGAGAAAATCGAAGAGGAAAATCCAAGGAACGCGTGACATAAACGTGCTGGCGTTCTAGACAGGCCTAGCGAAAACAATTGTCAGTTAAAAGCAATATTTATAGAAAAGCTGCGCATTTTTATTTAAATTTTCTTTTTTAGTTACAAAAATGGGATAGAGAAATAACTCGAATCAGTGGAACGACAGTTTAGCAAAAGTTTCACTGCTGAACAGTGTTCCTACATAGAACAGTTCATTACAATGTATCTTATTGCATTTGCATTTATAGTCACCGTATCCAGAGGATTAACCAAGAGCACGAACATTCTCACAATTTCTGATAACTCCAATTAAAACACAAAAGAATATTTCTGATTTTAGGAACACGTTTACCATTTTATACATTCGATCCTTCTGTTACACTCGACAGTTTTAGAAGTACAGTCATACTGAAGTATAGCCTGCTATGGCATCGCCATACCTTAAAGTAATAGAAGGTAAGGACAAGGATTTATTCTTTGATGAAAGATGAAGTCCTGTGCCAGAACATCACTATGATAAGGCATATTCAACATTGTTGCTCTACCCAGTAGCCTATATTTATAGAAGCCAACGCTAGTCAAACTATTGTGCTTGTGGGAGAGATAGTACCTCATCTATGCAGTTGCAAACCAACTTTGCCCCTTAGGCGAACACCCGCATACAAAGGTCGCTAATATACGTCTATATCACGCCATTCTGAAGGTTCTTTAAGAATTCTTTGTTAAAATATTTGCTGCTTCAGGCAAACTTACCATTAGCTCTCCTAGTAACTCAACAACCAATGCCTCATGTTTATTTCTGTCAGCACCTTTCCTCACGTTAAAATGCAAGGTCCTGGTTTATTGTATAGGGCACAATAGCATTTGTAATCCCGTAAGTGCTTTTGGTAAAGACCGAATTTATTTAAAATAATGCTGTATCATGTGAACAAGTAAAAAAAAAAACGTTTGTAAGAACAAGAATTGATGAGTTATATTATCATTTGATTGCAGATCTAACACGATGAGTGATGCGTACGAAATGGTCCTCATCAAGCTACAGCCAGTATCGCACACCGCAAAAGATTTCCGAAATGTTAAAAATTATCTTCTTCTTCAACTTATCCTGTGTGTATATAGATCATGCTAAATGTATGAAGTGAGAAAAATGAAAAAGTGGACAACATGATCAAGAATTTTTTGTCTGTCCGTGGCATGGTTTCTTTGTTGCCTTTTATGATCAAGTACGCGTACCATATTTCAAAATAAGCAGAACAACGCAAGATCAGACAATGGATCGAAGGATGGTTAAGCCTACTCCATTTGGAACGTGAGGTTCCCAGACTTTAAAGTAAAATAATTTGACAAATCAAATACCTTTATCAGGGATGATCAAATCAAAGGTTCATAGAGAATATCATAAATGACTTTTGCCGGTTCCTAGCTTCCGTTGGACCAACTGGATATAAGAAAACGCATACAGCGTTAGGTATGTACAGCGTAGAAAGTAATACATAGGAAGCGTGTTGCAGAATATAATCTAATACTTTGTCATATAGCCTTATATAGAATATTTATACATACCATATAGAATTTTAGCGTAATCAGTCGTGTAATTTATATAGCTTGTAGACTCTCAACTTATTTTTGTAAATTTAGTTCTGAAAGAGCGAAACTTCCGAAATGGAAGTAGCCGTTTGTTCGTTTGCAGAACATTTAATAAAATCAAAAAAAGCGATCAGTTGCTCCGAAATATCCCTGCTTTTTTTAAACTTGGTCAATAAAAAATCGCTAACAATCTGAACCGAGTCAAATCTTAGCATCGGATGCGTCTCATAGGAACTCATCTATAAAATCAATGTTCTACTGATAGAGAAAGACAATCTGGCCGATAAAGGCTCAACATAATCCTCGCGTTTAAGAGCAACGTTGTCAAGATGTCTTTTTTTCTTCATTTTTTTACGAAACGACCTAGCAGTTATTCAAGCAGCTATCAATTTTAGTACAATTTCTTTGAAGTTATGGAGATTGTCACGCCGTTTCTCCGAACAGGCCCTGCCAGACCATCTCTGGTTAGACTTCTAATCTAAGTCTTTTATTCTTTACCTAGAAACGCAACTGGAAGTTACGCTTAGCATAAGGGTCCTTTTTTTTTGCTGTTGCAAACCTGTTTTAATAAGAAACCTGCAGTCTTCATAGTGGGCCTCGATACATCGTATGAGACACCCCTTACGTGATGTACTGTACCAGATAATACGTGTCCTGGTTAATGTTGGGTGATGTACTTTCGAAAAATCCTTAATTCCTGAACAAACATAAAAGACACTGGATATACATAAAGCCCTTAAATATGCAGTGCCTTTCCGGGCATATCGGTTGACATAGTCATCGAGTGCCGTCAGACCACTTAAGCGTAGTAATCTGAAAGATGACAAATAAGGTAACCGTACAAAAATGAACGTTGAAAGCGTTCAGCAAATTTAGAGAATATTAAGCACTCTCTTTGTGACGCGCTTAATTTTAATTAATCAGTCCTATTAATGAAGCGATTCGATATTGGGAGTGACGGAGAAGCCGGTTCAACTTATTTCTGGAAGAACACCAGGACAGCGAGACCTTTACTTTGAAAACAGTCTCTCTAAATTCCTGCTTCATATTGACGGAACCGCTTTCACCGCGCATTTGAATCTCACCGCGTGTTCCTACAGCGGTTACAAAGTATTCGTCGCTGACGATCTCACGAAACCCAATTCTCGTTGGCCGAATTTGGTAAACGGTTTGGCCCCAATAGTCACAGATAAGTACGACCGAGTTCGGCAATTCCAGGCTGTTTTTATCTATAGGCAAGAGTTTTGCCTTGAGCTCTCTAATCAGGAAAGGCTTCCTTTTAGGGTAGCCTACCGAGACGCAGCAAGCAATTTGCTGATCCAGTGCGGGTCTCTCAATTACTTCGAATCTGGGACGTGTATATTGGTAAAAAGCTTATAATAGTTTTTGCGGCTAGTAGAGCAAAGACTTTTTCGCACCATGTTACCAACGTATCTCGAATTTTCCGTTGAATTTGTATCGGTCCTTTTCTAAACGCGTGTTTGCGGCGGTACAGTTAGTTCGGAAGACGTCGATCTGGTTTATTACTAAAACATACCAACTGTCGGCTGTATACTGCTTCATTCAGGAACGACATCTGCGTTAGAGAAAGGGCTGTGAGGCTAAATCAGTGTTCTCTGCCTAACAAGCGTACGAATTGAAAATTAATGTTGAAAGTTATTACTCCTGTGAACTCGAGACAGGATTCTCCTACAGTTTTGGTCGAACGGTAGCACGACCACTTCGTTGCACGACCTTTCTGGTCGTGTTCAGGCGATATTGTACATCGCAAAATATGGCCTTTCCAAAAAGCTAAGTAAGTCAGCGTCCTAATTCGTTGTCCTTAAAGGTCAATCTGAACGACGAGCATACCTCGTCGAAAATGCTGTATTTTCTTCTGGGCCAATAAAACCGTATCGGCAATAGAAAGAAATTCGTAAAATCGGTGGATAGTTTCAAATAACCTATCATAGTAATTCAGATACATAAGGCAGTTCTATGATGAGAGTAATACACATCAAACGATTTTGGCTGTTCAGTGTTTTAGCGTAACTTAAAAGAAAGTATTGGAAGAAGTGTGAAGATCAGAATTTCTCTAAAGGGCAATATGAGTGCATAGTGTAGAGGATTTTGCCATTTATTTACACTATTGCGTCAAATATAAAAGTAACATTTTAAAAGCAATATATTTTTGACAATAGCTATAATATCTGTTTAATAATAGCTTATATGAAAGGCTACGTATGCTAAAGAAGAAGTAAATAAGTAGTAGTTGCATATATGCCATGTAAACGAAATTGATCACTAAGGTCGACATGAGAAAGAAGGACCTAGCCCGTTAGACTCGGTCTTTTGCCCCTTGGATATTCACGTTTGCCAGAGAGGAGAAAACCTCAACTTTTGGCTGCCTGAACCTTCCGGCTCGAAACGAAGTGTACCAAAAAAAGGCAAATATCGAAGAACAGCATGGCGCGTTTTTTTACATCTACTTAGCCTGGTTCGTTCCGCAATTGCCGATTCACTTAGACCTTGATGTTTATAATAATCTATCATGTACATACACATATATATTCAATTGTTTATTAAGTTATACAGTTTCGACTGGAAAAACAGCATCGAAAATAGTACTAATTATTATTACTAATGCTTGTGATTATGCATGTTCGAGCGTCCTGACTGTAGTTGAGATGCAGGATCCCAAATGATAGGCTGTTATTGCAAAATGCCCGCTAGGTAAGCATGTAGGTTGACGGTAATTTAGGCGTAAACCATCAGGATTAGTTGACACTTAACAGCACATTAGCATCATTTTCGCTTGTGACACATACTAATTAGAGATTTTTTATCTGAAGAAAGTGTGCTAAGAACAACTATAACTGAGCAAAGCTAGCTATTTTCAGATATAGATTGTGTATACATTCGAAATGCGCATATTCCCGCACCGTTTAATGGTAAGCTTTCTTTTGCGACGATGGGCTCAAAATCTTTTTTTATCATATATATATATA